>NC_079541.1:3175000-3817500 GCF_003711565.1 Takifugu flavidus | reverse complement strand
CACAAATAAACATTAATCATTCCCTCACTGCCTCGCTCAGGGAAAACTGGAGCTGGTGGACAAGCGATTCAACGCCCCGACATCTGAGGACCTGGTCTACATCGACACCAGCCCCGACTACTGCCTCCGCAACGACACCACGGGCTCGTTGGGCACGCAGGGCCGCATGTGCAACAAAACCTCGGAAGGCATGGACGGCTGCGAGCTGATGTGCTGCGGCCGAGGCTACGACCAGTTCAAGACCTACAAGCACGAGCGGTGCCATTGCAAGTTCCACTGGTGCTGCTACGTCAAGTGCAAGCGCTGCACGTCGCTCGTGGACCAGTTTGTATGTAAATAGCACTATATACGCAGGAGAGGCACAGTCAAGGATTTGTTCGGGATCAGTCACAACACACATGTTACGTTTTCCACACTATCCTCGGTTTATAAACCTGCCTTCTCATAACCATTTTTGCTACTATTAGAGCAGTTTTGTAAAAGTATCCTGATCAAAATCCAGATGAGAGGAGGGCGGTCAGGGCTAAAGGGCGAACAGAACCAATGTACTGCAGAAACGGACATCTGAAGTGGAGCGACTCGACCACATCCAGTCAAGTTGATGAAATATGAGCGGAGAAATAAATATATAATTAAATAATAAATAATCACACAGCTCGTATTTGTATTTAAAGGGGCCCGCGCAGCGGCGAGGTGAGGTTTTGAACTCATAAAGATGGGCCTGTTTTTCAGACACTGAAGCCTGATGAATGGCCTCGCTGTGCCTCTCTCGAAGAACCTTTGACCTTTGACCCCCGCAAGGCGTACGTGCGCTGTGCTGACCTTGCTCAAATACAATCGCAGCGTGTACAGAGAACGGCGGAAAAATCCAGAAGCAGGAGAATGAGCGGCAAAGCGATCGGCTATTGATGAGGCGACCTGTTTGGGGGGGGGGGGGGGGGGGGGAGGGGAGGGGGGACTAACGCTGCGTTTCCAGCCTTGTGTTTCTGTTTAAAGATGCATTAAATAGCCGCGATAAAATACTTAACCTCCGTGTCAGACAGGACTAACGACACGCGGGGCGTCCGTTTGTCTCCGTGCGGCCGCTGTTCGGGCAGATTTGCAGCATCTGCCCGCTGACAGGTGTGCGGGTTAATGGGGCTCGCGGCGTGCCGCCGTCTTGGCCTTTATCAGAAGCGGCGAGGTCATTTTTGCAGCGTCTGCCTGCATCGACCTGCGGTGACCTGCGGCGACGGCGGGGCCCCTTCGTCTCACGCTGGAATGCAACTTGTTAAGTCAACAAAAAGCCTCGTTGGTGTCGCCCCAGCGACGTCGCCGCCCAGATTACACGCGTTGAAAACAGCTCCACCACGACTTCTGCGGTGGACGCCCAGAGCGTGCGACGAACCCCAACAGAAGAGGACTGAGCAAAACAGAGAGGACTGAGATTTATTATAGGCTACTTCAAGACAAGTAGCAGAGGAGAAGAGAACGTATATTTTATTTTGTTTCATTTCATGTTTTGATGTTTTGTACATTAGTATTAATGTGTATTCCTTTGATAAACTAGTCTGGACAGTGAGCCTGGTGTTCTGTTTTTGAGTCGTCTGCCCTTCTTCTGGAAACGTCTGACCCATGCCAACACTTTTGTTCTGTTCCCCCGACATCTACAGACTCGTCTCTGTGGCTTCGGGGTCCGTGTTTTGGAAAATGCCCCAAAAACTCGGCTCACAATGGCGACATTCATATTTATGAGAAAGGAAACTGTGGGTCTCCACCTACTTTATTGCAGCGACACAGCTTTATCGCATTTATCTGCGAGTAGATCCTCCACACTGACTTCTCAGCATTTTCTTTTGCTGTTATCTGACTCTTCGCTATAAAGTTATCAGGAACTCTCTGATGCTTCTCTGAACCTGTGGTTGCACCATCCTCAGAACTGCACGTCCGCTGTGGCACGCTCAGCCGCATAAATTGACACGTTCACTTGAGTCTGAAGCTGACATTTTTGCCTGTCAGAGGTGAGGATCTGTGATTTCTGTGAAAGATTACCCCACTCTCACGTACACGTGTGGGTGTCTTTTTTAACGTTCTCATCACATATTCCTCTGCCTCCATCGCGCCCTCGGTTCCACCAGCCTCATAATGTGTTTACCCTCTCCTTGACTCCTCGTCTGCTCCAGAGTGCTTTTAACTCTCCAATTTATTAAACCTGATAATTTATGGTGGCGGCGCTGCGACTTCTGTGCACCGCTCCAGTGGCGGCGGCGGCAGCAAAACAACATATTGTATACTTCAGGAGGCCAAACTAACAATCTCATTATTCAGCTCCTTACAGCTAATTGAATTAAACCTCAAAGGAGAACAACACAACTTACCGACACACGGCGACCCGAGTCAGGTGGCTGCAGGTTTTTAAAACCAGACTCAGTTTGGGTTGTTTCTGTGTAGAAAGTCTCTTTCATTGTGTGTGCTGGATATGACACCAGTGAAAGTGGATCCTGTTAGCTTCTCTAATCCTCTCCACCTGACAGCCATCTGCTGCTGTGACGCTGCTAATAACGGATCATCCTCCAAGCAAACAAACAGGAAGTTAGGTTTCTCTTTCTTGTAATCACACTGACGCCGATGTTCAGTCATTTCAGCAGGTTTGTTTTCTGGTTCCAGGGAATCAATTTGAATCGTTGTGCGATGTTACCAATATTTATTTGGTAATAACCACTGACATGAGTCAGATCTCTTTAATGTAGAGTTTGAAGCTATTCTGCGGCTTGAATTGTGGACATGACAGCTCCTCTTGAGCATTTAATGAGGGGTAAAATGTGCAGTCAGATGTCTTAAAAAGTTACAATGGTCCTTACAAATCTGCCCAGACCTGCTGGAGAATTAATGAGAGCCCTGGTTTGACCCTCTGGTTCCCACCTACAGGAACTTTGAGTGCTCAGCTGCTTGTAAACCCTTATGTAGAGGAATGTGCCATTTCTGTGTTCATTTATTTAGATTAATCAATCATAATCTTTCTGGCTCAGGTCTTTTAAAACACAATATTTAGACTAATGTGCTATTTCTGTCAAAGCTGCGTACAGAATTACACTGAATAACCTGTTTTTGTGGTCTCCCTTATGCAAAAAGTTACCTAATGACTCGAGTTAAGTCCTCAGTTCTGTAACATTCCATTCAAACTGTGAAAAGCAGATTTTAAGCATCACCCCAACCACAATGAGGAATTAGCTGACGCTGAGCGTGTATAGTCTGTTTAACGAGAATAGTGAAAATTGTTTCGTCATCAATGTTCTCCTGCGCTGCAGCATATTGCACGGGCTGCATTATTAACATTTTGAACTTCCACATAATTAACAACCCGGTTAATATTTCACACACACTCTTCTGCTTGACTGGACGCCAAATAGAGCGGCGATAAGATTTTTTACGGCCTGTAAGAGGGGATGAGGCGCGGCGGCTGTAAAGCTGCGGCATCGCGGTGCTCCTCCAACACCGCCTGTTTACGATGAAATTAGTGTAAAGACGTGTTCCATTGTTGCACAACAGCCACTCAATCAGCTCCAGTGTTTTATTGATGGTCTCCCAAAGCTAATAGTTGCTTTAAGCACCAATAATTGATATCAGCGTCCATGACTCAGTGTGATATTCATCACAATGCAATGTTTGAATGAGAGATCATAATAAATACGGGAAAAAAATCTGCATTTAATACTCTAAAATCTGGTTTGATTCTTCAGAAAGAGAAGGGAAGACATGTTTCAGCTGCAAAAGCTTGGCAGTGTTTCACTCAGCTCAGATTTCCCAACTGGCCACGTTGACCAAGAGGACATTCACAATGCTTGCAGAGAAGTGGAGCAAAAATGAATACGGTAACTCAGTACAAAGTAGACATTTGAATTCCACATAAGCCACGTTAATGTGGTGCAACGAGCAGTCAGCTGTGCCCTGAGACAAGTCACCACCGCTGAGCACCCAGGTCTGCCTACGGGACGCAACATTTCACAACTTTTTAAGACCGTTCAGATTACATGCTCAATGAGTCTTAATACCAATGAAGAGATGCAACGAGGGTTGCATTATGTTCGTGTGTGAACATGGAACGCAGCTTTTACACACATTAGTTACATTTTAAAACAAAAACCCTGTTATTTAAACAGGTTTCTAGATTGTGAGGACAGGTCAAGTGAATACGGATGCACTTGCTTGGTTGTACAATTGTTGTGAATAAATAGAAGTTTAAAATGAGTTGTGTGAGCTGCATTTGCTGCACAGATCCAGTGTCCCGATCACTTAAATCAACACTTCTTGGTTCAAAGTCAGCAAAAGTTAACAGTCAGCATCTCTTATCAGCTAAGATGCGATAAGATAAACCCAGAGTTCCGGGGCAAATTTGAGGGAGAGCTAAAGCTTAGCATTAACACTGCAGCCAGATTTAAAAATTTCAGAGCCTTTGCTTGGCACAAAAACGGTATCTGTTGAAAACGTGGTTTGACTTGTTTAATTGTGGGAGTGTGTTCCTGATTAACCGGACCTGATGGACCCAGCTGCCAGAATCTTGCATCACAATTAATCTATCTGTCTGCACAACCGTGCCATCCCATTCACCTGCACCCACAGCTGGGTGTGTCTGAGGGTGTTCTGCTTTTTTGCAGCCAGTTGCGCTGGAATTCTCATTATAATACTTCTGGCTCAACAAATGATCCATTCTCACATGTATTACATTCCCACGGGGCGTTGGAGCAGATCACATTAGGCACAGGGGTGTTTTCACTTCAGTCACCACTTTCCTGCGTTCAAACATCACGTTACAAATTAATGATCTCAAATTAATTAAAATTCAAATAATTCATATGTAAATCAATTATACCAAACACATATATAATAATAACAAAACACTGTTTTTGTTTCAATAAAATGCTTTTATTTTAAACAAACCATTCTTTTTCTGACGTACTTCCCCCCCTTCCTCAGAATTCTGTTTATCGCGTTTCAAAACATCTCTGGAAAGAAACTACAACGTTGCCCAAATTCTCGGCAGGCGCTTCCGCTTCCTGGTGCCCTATCGGGCGATCTGATTGGCTCACGCCCGTCATGCGAGCTACGTCACGCGTCGCCGAGTCCAGTCCGCTAGATGAAAGCAGTCCGAGTAGAAAAGCACAAGGCGGGCTAGTGTCAACAACTCTCCCCGAACTGCTTGAAGCGACACTCTCCAGCGGGCGAATTTACGCTCTGCGAAAGAAAAACTAGGGACGGGACACTCGGGACACTCACCAGGTTTGTGTTTGGCGTGGTATTATTTTTGTTTTGCCTTGTTATAAATTGTTGAGCGGAGCCAGGACTTTCCGAGCGCCGCGTTAGCTGAAGCTGCCCGCTAACCGCTTTGCTATGCGGCTAATTCTGGTTGTCAAAACAGGCAACCGGAGTCTGCTAGGCAGCGTGAAAGCCTAATTTACTCTTTACGAGGCGTCGGCACTCGTATGGGGGTCGTATTTGGGGCGTCGGAATGACGGCTACTACTTTGTCGACGCTGTCAACACACGAAACCGCGTTTTTAAAGAGTTTTTTTTCTTTCTTTTGGGTTTAGCAGCGCTCGTCAGCCGACTAGCCTACACGCTAACTCGGCGTAAACAAACCCGTCATCGTGGGCTGCGATCGTTTTGGTGTGATCCAGAGGAGCTCCCGAATTCGGCGACGTTTTGAGATTGGAGATTGGAATTAACGAGCCGTCGCGGTTGACTCGCGTTAGAAGGTTCGATTCGTTGCTGTTCATAAAGGGGCGGACTGGCTGGAGTTTGGGGCTTTTCTTTGTCCTGGTTGCTCGCTGTGTTTGTTGAGTCCTCTTTATTTACCTGAGCATTAGACACCGCTTATCATGACTGAGTTTACCCCTAATTCGAGCAGGTAGTTGCATTCTGGATC
The DNA here is from genome assembly GCF_003711565.1 of Takifugu flavidus. Classification (NCBI taxonomy): domain Eukaryota; kingdom Metazoa; phylum Chordata; class Actinopteri; order Tetraodontiformes; family Tetraodontidae; genus Takifugu; species Takifugu flavidus. Next base: position 3,811,599 of record NC_079541.1, on the reverse strand, counting down.
CTGGATAGGACGGCTTCTGCTGCCAGGGCTCGGGTATGTTTTGGTTCAGCTTCTCTTGTTTTTTCCTGAACAGGATTCAATGTTTACAGACGCTGTAACGACCATTGCCGTCAAGATTGCCCCCCCCCCCGCAACGTTGCCGTCCTTTGCTAATATAGTGGTGGTAAAATGAGAATCTGTCCTTTGGTGCTCTGTGCACGATGCCATTATGTTGACATCAACTGATTCCTTTGTGTAAATGAGCTGTTGTAGTGTGAAAGACTGTAGCTGCAGCAAGAATTTACATTAAATTCAACCTGTAGCAAATCCCCGACACACTGCTGCAAAGCGTAAGGTCATGCATTTTAGTTTTCTCTCTCTTTGTTATTGTTTTGCTCAGCAGGAATGCCATTATATCCACCGTTTGTGCCCTTGCAACTTCAGGGGATGGAAGGAACTGTCATTTCGCAATCACGTCCTGCGAAGGCTGCGCCGTGATAAAAGATCAGGGTTGTTTTCTAGGGCAAAAGTTTAATAAGAAAGTCCAAACCGGATGGTCCAATGACTGGCTCGGTTTATCTGCTGCTTGCAGGGTAATTTCCTATGGATTGAAAACATCTACACCCTGTTTTTTTTTTTCTGCACGTCATATTTTGTGACTGAAACTACAGCTATATAAAGTCTTCATCGTGCACTAAAGTAAGTCTTTGACGGTGTGCCAGGTCAGAGAGAGGCTTCTAAGAATAGTAGCGAAGTGTCTTAATTCACTGATCACTGACTCCTTTTCTTTTATATTACTACGTGTGTCCCTTATTTCTCCAAACAGCTTTCGCTATTTTAGACTCTCTTATTTGCTGCCGTCTTTCCCAAGTTTGCGTTGTATAATCAGAGGCTTTGTTAGCCTTTTCATCAGAAGGTTTTTGGGGTCTATTTTTGTCTGTGTGTGACCTACCTTTGGGATAGCCACCCAGTGCCAAACCACAGCATTTAGTCGCGCTGTGCGTCAGAGCCAGCGGCGCAGTGACCTTGTCGTGGTTTGTGTCTGTTGAGAGACCCGTGCGTTTTAATATTCTAGGATGGTAAACCAGGAAAGATTAAATCTGGCTGGAGAAGAGATAGAATCCTTACATGAAGTCTATTGAAAGAAAGAGTTTGAGTGTATAATTCATGCGGCTTGATTGATTTGTTACAGACAAAAACACACTCACGCAGAGGATATTTTTAGTTGAAAAATATGGACAAAAATACTGTGGACGGCTACACTGGCCTTCTTTATCTCGCCATCATAAGACTTGGGCCGTATCCGACTCCTTTACCAGGAATGCAGACGCTTACACACTAGTATGTTACGCAATAGTAACAACCTATTGATTCATTTCAGCATTAAATATAGTCACAAATGGGAAAATGAGGCAGAACTTGGAAAGAAATAGTCCCTTCTGATAAGTGGTGGAAGGATATGAAGGCAGCTTTAAGAGGCCCATGTTTTTTCCAGGTTTAAAAACAACTACCTACACAGTTGATGGCGCAGTGGGAAAGAGTCCAAAAATGAAAGAAACCAGATGTCAGTCTTGGGTTCGAGAGCAGAGACGGCGCAGCCGAGCTCCAGCTCCGGCTCCATCGACACAAATAAGAAATGACGGCGTGCTCGAGGTGTGTTTTTAGAGGGGACGCGTTTGGTTTTTGCGTGTGTGGCCGTGGCGATTACAGGTCTCGGTACGAAGGCACGCTCCCGCTGGATGGTAAAAGTAGTCATGTGGTCTCCAGCAGCAGGTTTGTATCATTGTAATGATCTCGTAAATACAAAGGGGGCTTGTTCACCAACACCCGCAACACAAACGCACACGGAGCAATCCTTATTACGTCGTTAGGGGATCAAATCAGACTTTTAAGGGATTTCTCAAGCAATTTTCCCTCAATTTTTCACTTTGTGTGTTAGATTTGTACCGATGCTGGGAAGTGGTGAGAGGAGAGGCAGCCCGGGGAGGCTGCAGACATCAGCTTATTGAAAGAACACGCATGAAAAGTGCTGTTAGGAGAAGTCTTGGACATTTGGTGATTCGAAAAGCTGTTTTCCTCCTCGTCTCTGCTTTTGTCGGGGCAGAGGCTAGTTGATGTGGCAACATATCTGCCTAACATGAACTGAAACTGCCACCGTCGGAGGTGTCTGAAAACCTTTGACCTATTTCATAGCAACAGACCAGTATAACCAGTTTCAAAAGGCCGCTGTCTGTTAAATGACTCATGATGGATGTAACCTGAAAATCCAGTTGGAGGCCATCATGCCCCAGTTGCATTTAGGTTTCTAGTATTTTCCCAGAGAATAAATATTTAACGTGACTGCTCAATGAACTGCTGCTTATTAGCATACCCAGGATGACACGCTCACGTCATGATCTAATATCTAATTGTTAGTTCTGACACCCTCAAGTCCAAGTACACTGTTATTAACGGCACTTCTTCTCAGACAGGTGACGCCCAGGGTGGCGTAGGCCTTGCTGAGAGTGTGGCTGGCGCACCCCTGCAGCGCACCTCCAGCGGCAGGCCTCCACAAGCTCCCGGAACTTTGCCCTCTTCTCTTTTGCTCCTCTTCCACTTCCTCCCATGGCACCGTTAGTTCCAGTAAAACCGGCTCTTCTCGCCGTTGTGTTATTTTACTCATCCATATTCTCCAGCCTGGAGGGTCAATATCAGATCATAGCGTTCACCCTCGCTGACCTGGTGCTGACCTATGGCTCAGATGGACGGCACCGGCAACAGCTCCATAAAAGCCGAGCTTAAAGGGAGACGATGTGCATTGATGGAATGCTTATCCCAGGAAAGGACTGGAAGATTACGGCCATTTCTGGCTGGTTTTGTTTGTTTTAGGAGGCGTACGTCTGAGGAAATAACGAGCAGGTGGTCGACTTGTTGGCGTAATTGGTTTGTGTCACGGGGCCTGATAGCGGAAGGCATACAGAGAGTTTAATTAGGGAGGAATGGGGGGGGGTTATGTGACATTCACAGCTTTTACAGAGCAGGAGAATTGCAATCAACCAATTTGCGGCAGGAAAAAACCCTGCCCCGATGAGTCAGTATTAATGGACTAGTTCTTCAGAAAGAACAGAAACTTCAACATTTGGGGTTGAGTCACAGTTTGAACAAGCAGCCTGTTCTGTGTTTGTCCATATGGACGTTGAATGTGGCGCAGATGAGTGTGCATTTTGTGATGTATGCACCCGAGAAGCCTTCATAATCTATTCAGGGAAATTGTCTTTAGTATTAGATAGATGTACAAAATAATGCTGATAGAATATATAATTGTGTTGGCTGAGGGAAGAGCCGTCGTGACTGGAAACAGGCGCCAGCTGCAGATCGCCGTCATGAGTAATTTATTCCTCCCGTTCTCGGCCTTTAGAGTTGTGACGTCGCTTTCATTGTGACCGAAAACGAGGGTGGAGCTCCTCAAAGCGTGATTCTCAGAAGTTTTCGATCGAGGCGGATAAGACGAGGCGGTAAACGTGGAGATCGATGGCACGTGAGCGGAGAAGGGGGTCCGTTCGATTGTACGACACCGGCCGTCTCGGCTCTGCTCGGCTTCTTTTCATTTCTGCAGCAGAACGCCGGCGAGCTGCTGCTACGGACAATAGACCTTTAGCATGTTGGCTGTTATGATTGATTTCTGTCTGTCTTTGTTGTTTGGGAACTTTCTTTTAACCCACTTTATCAGAACCAAACTGCAAGTTTAGCACGAGAAGCAAATGTTCCAGCTCAGTGACTTCAGATGTTTTAATCTGGATTATTTTGAATAGATTCTCAGGTGTGTGTGTGAAGGTCGCTGTAGGTAATCCCATCAGGGGTCTTTGCAGGGGGTGGATGGTTTAAATGAAGCAGCTGATTGCTCAGGGGAATGTTACACTGACGTGGACCCACTGGAGCTATGCACACGTGTGTGTGTGTGTGTGTGTGTGTGTGTGTGTGTGTGTGTGTGTTAGAGAGACAGTAAACAAGCTGTTGTGTGCACATGCAGATATGTTAGCTTTAGGAACACGTGGGCAAATTTATACTCACAAAGGCCAAATGTCTGCACAAGGACAGAGGAGTAAACAAATGTGCTGTTTTATTTCATAGACAAGACGATACAGAATGCTCTTTCACGCGTTTCCCCAGCAACGTTTCCGTCCTGCTCGCGTTGATTTATGTGCTCTCAGTGTGCATTTATCCCGTGACCTTGGATTTAAGGCATCATTTCCGATGCTGCTCCAGAGATTTGTTTTAAAACTCCAGTTTAATGGGAGTTATGGAGCTTTGACACATTATCGGCACTGTTTTAATTCGGTTTTCAAGACCTTTTTTTGTTTGTTTCCACCGTTCCAGGACGGATTGAAGATACTGAAGGTCAACTCTGAAGAGTGCAGGTTGGTGATCTATCTCCTAATGTGGAACATTATAGTATATCCTCTAAAATGTCAACACGCTCCCCTTCTTTCAGGATCGGTGCCTTCTGGTTGGATCATCTTCACCCATTCAAGACCTCTTGTGACTGGACACTTCAAACTGGACGAAGGAGAGACGAGTGGGGCCGAGGGCCCGGCCTTTGTACTGCGCCACAGAAACCTCAACAGCCATACAACGGATCCCATGAGTCCCCGGGAGACGCCCAACACAGGTCCTTCAACCAGTCCCCTCAGCACCTCAGAGTGCTCCTCACACAATGCGGTGAGTATCTGACCCACACAGCACAAAGTGCTTCTCTAGACCCAACGACCGGGGAGTAAATCTACCCCCTCAAACACGCCCTCACTCTGAAATAACTCGGTTCTCAGCCGAGACCCGGAACTTGATTTAGCAATTTTGCCTGGTTTGATCAAGAACCCATTTCTCAGGCGCTTATTATCGACTTCCTCGCCACCTTCGAGGCTTTTCCAGCTCCGCGGTGAGTCATTGTGTGCTCGGCTAATTAACTGTGCATTATGCCTGGTGGGGCTGGGCTTCGGCTCTTGCTCACGTTTAGGACTCCAAATTGATGTCGATGTGGAGCGCGCCCGTCTAAAAATACGTTTGTTTTGTCGATGGATGAAAATTGCACGAGCCCAGACGTTCGCCAGCCAGCGCTCTCGTTCATTGTCAAAGGCAATCGGCGGCGGAGCCTCTGAGGCGAAGCACAATCACGTGGTTTTTTTTTCTGGTGGTGTACGTGCGCACGCTTAACCCGCTGAAATGCCACCGCTGCCTGAGAGGACAGCAGAGGCTGTCTCGTGCTCAACGGCGAGGTCTTCGTCACCTCACGGGGCTCTTTCTCTCCAGAAACCAGGTGTGTTCAGAGGTCCGGTATCAGAGATGAAGGTTGCGCATGTTTGATCCACCCAAACACCACAGAGGAAATGCTTATAGAGAGTGAACAATACTTGGAGATTTGGGTCCCTGTGAGTCCTCTGAACATCCCCCCTTTGTCCTACTATTTTGAATAGCTTCCTCTCGTCTGTCAGGTGGATCTTTCAGTCTCACTTCCTCTTATTGTGCCCCTTTTTCACAAAAACACATCTTTCGGTTCTGAAACCTTCCTGCCCTTCTAGAGCTTTCGACCCTCTGAAACTCCAGACAGACAGATTATACTGCTACGGCAGGATGCACATTTGGTTAATGCCTCATAAACTCCATCCCACACTTGGCTTCGCCTCGGCCTGTTTTCCAACCTCACGGGGAAATGAAACATTTAAGCCTGCATGATAAAAATCAGCGACGCCGGTTCAGGCCTGTCGCACCGTCCTTGTCAACAACAGGGCGAGCGGGTCGCCTCAGCACGCTGTCCTATTTTTTTTTTGAGGATCTTGGCTCCGTGTCTGTTCAAGGAACTCATCGTTCAGGCCTCCGGTCACATGCTGGACGTCTGCAGGGGTCATGGTGTACAAAGGGGAGCTAGAAGTTTAGCGCCTGCTCCCATTGGCCGCTCACAGGTTCCTGGATCCACCTTCTCCAGACACGTGTCAGTGTTTACATCAAGAGTAAAGTTCACCCAGACACACTCTTCAGGGGTATCATTTCTTTTTCTTTTTTCCCCCTGAGAGATTAGTGAGCTGGTTTTCTTTTCTCACCGTTGTGTGAGACAGGCCCAGATTGGTCTTTAGGGACTTCAGAGAAAAGCTGCCTCATTTGTTTTGGCGCAGACGGGGGGGGGGGTGGTGTCCCGAGGGGTTGCTTCCTTCGTTGAGGCGCAGCACAGCTCACCTGTTGGTTTCATCCGTCGACACTTGTCCGGTTTTAAACCGCCAGCTCTGGATCGGTGTTGTTTTCAGCATCGTAAATATTGATAACAACGCTCCTCCGGACCTCGCCTGGGAGCCACGTGTTCATGGTGACGCTGCAATGTTCTCCGAGTTTCCTAGAAAATCTGGAACCAGCGCCCGCTGAAGCGTGACGGCAGCTGCAGCCGCGATTAAGCGCAAGACTCCGGCGGCGTATCAGACAAAAAAAACCCCGAAACGCCGGTCTGGACAGTTTCACTCAATCCTGTTGAGGTGAGCGGAGCTCCACGGAACGATGGTCGACATTCCCCCGAGGGGACGGCATCCTGTTACCAGACGCACGTGCACGCATTCGGAACTTGACTCGAGTCACGTGCGGCGGACATACTGGTGGGGGTGTGGTGGAGCCCTTCTGAAGCAGAACCTCCTGTCCATGGACTCTCGAACAGAACCTCTGCTCAGGCCGCAGAGTTCTCAGTCTGGATTTAATTTAGTCGAACTGAGCAGATATTTTTCTGCCTCTGAAGTGACAGCTGTGCATTCTTTTTCACCCCCCCCCACAGCTTCCTCCATTCGTCCAAAAAGTTTTGTCTTTTTACTACCAGAACCAAAACTACAGCGAAATGAGTCATGAGTTGATTTTTTTTTAACAGCGCGTTTGAAATAGTTTATTACAATTTTATTAACCAAAAAACCAACTTACTGGCCAAGATAAACTCAACGAAACGCAAATATTTCAATTGTTGAACAAAGTGGCTGTGAAATAGTTTAAAACTAACAAAGAATTCAAGAATTCTTCCTAAAGGTCAACAAATGGAGCACGACCACAGCGAAACCTGGCTGGAAATACATATTCTGGATCACATCATCGCGCTCCATTTAGAGCCGTATCATCCGTGCAGGTACAAATGTGGGACTATTGTGCTCACACGCACGGATACAGTTGAGAGGACACACACACACACACACACACACACACACACACACACACACAGAGCACAGAACCGGACACAACTGGATTTAAGCTCACGTCTACTGTATGTACCAGCAGACTGCAGAGCACATGTGACTCCTTGGCTATTGGCCACACACTGTGCTAACATAGCACACTCCATCAGTGGTGCTGACCCACACAGGAGCGTTTGGGGGGGGGTTATCTGCCTGCTCAGACTAGATTGGTAAGAGGAACTTCGGTGTGCATGTGTCATGCACTCTTATTTCCTCATGATTGACACTACAGCTCTGACATTAGGAGTGGAAGGATGTTGTCCAGTCAGTTGGGAGTTATTAGTGGTTATTTAAAATGAGTTAGTCATTTATTATATGACACATTCTCTCTCTCTCTGTCTCTCTCTCTGTCTCTCTATGTCTCTCTCTCTCTCTCTCTATGTCTCTCTCTCTCTCTCTCTATGTCTCTCTCTCTCTGTCTTGCTGCTTTCGTGCTAATTTTCTCACTCACTTTTGTTCACCCGCTCCTCAAGTGGAGGAAGAGGGAAGCGTCTTTTCTCACCGACATCTGGTCCATGGAAAACGCTCCCAGCGCGTGCTTTTATTTTATGACACTCATGCAGTTAGAAGCAGAGGAACCAGCCAGGGTTGTAATCAGTATTGATTCACTTCTCAGCCTCTTCAAGCAGCCTGCCACCATCCTGCAGCTCCAGCTTTGGAGCTTCCCCAACCTCCTCACAGACAGAAGCGATTGCTGGAGAAATCTGGTGTTTTTCACTCCCAATGCTGAACAAAGAATTGACTTTTTTGTTTTGAAAAGACAGTTAAAACCGCACGATAATGGTGATCACGCCACTGTTGGGTTCCTAACTGTGTCTGTCTTTCCTGTCTCGTCAGAACGTCCCGGAGGACAGGAGAGAAAACAAAGACGACGATGGGGAAGAAGACAAGGAGGAAGAGGATGACAGTTGCAGGGATGAAGGTTTCATGGGGATGACGCCGTTGCTGCAGGCTCACCACGCCATGGAGAAGGTGGAGGAGTTTGTGCACAAGGTAATGAGCTCTCACTCTCACTCTTTTATAGCTGTTATTACACCCGCAGAGTCAATCAAACCAGGCGAATAGAACCAATAAACCCATTCAAAGGGCAGATATTGTTTTTACCCCCCCAATAGCAGATATATAGTGGAGATAAAGGTTTATGTATTCATCCCATGTCCATACTCGGGATGGAAAACACAGTTTACAGCCATTTGTTATTGATTATTGATGAAGAAGTTGGCCGATCTTCACGGTCCAAGCATCTGCATGTAAGGTGAAACTGAGGCTATCACACACACACACACACCCCTTGTAAATGTATCTTTGTCAGGACCTTCATAGACACAATGCATTGCCCAGCTTCTTGCCCTCACCATCCCAACGCCCTGGCCCCTGTCTTTAACCCAACCTCAACCTTAAAACCTTGTCTTGACCCTCCAACTGTCCTTTGAAGTTGTGAGGACCAACCAAAACATCCTCACTCCCCAAAGATGCCTTCACTTTTCTAGTAGAATAAGTATTTCGGTGCTCAACATGTAACACGTACAAGAACACACCAAAGTTTTCAGATTGCACCCAGCAGGCTGTAAATTACACAATGAATCACTTTCTGCTCCTTCTGTCGGCCTATTTTAAGCCTGTCTGGATTTACTTTATTATTTCCATCTCTGAAAAACTCGTTGAGGTTGATTTGACACGCACACGCTCACCAGACTTTGGTCCAGATTTAGTTCTGAGGTGGTTTTGACGCCTGCTTCGACCCACCAGGTGTGGGAGGGACGGTGGCGGGTCATACCTCACGATGTGCTCCCCGACTGGTTGAAGGACAACGACTTCCTTCTCCACGGGCACCGGCCGCCGATGCCTTCCTTCCGCGCCTGCTTCAGGAGCATCTTTAGAATCCACACGGAGACGGGAAACATCTGGACACACCTGCTGGGTAACGCACAAACGCACCTCATTAATCTTTATTGCTGTTATTCAAATACTGAATGTTAAGAACAGATTAGCATTCATAGCCGGGATTCTTTGCTGATTAATTTAAGCTTTTTGTCATTTATTTTTATCTTTTTTTACGCCTGTGAACTTGATTGTGTTCATTGTGCGAGATTAGGGCTCCACCTAGCGGCGAAACCGACGTACTGCGCTAAAACGTGTAGAAACTCTGATTAGATGACAATAATATTGAGTTATCTCTTCCTGCAGGCTGCCTCTTTTTCCTCTGTCTGGGCCTCATGTACATGTTCAGGCCCAACATCTCGTTCGTGGCTCCGGTTCAGGAGAAGGTGGTGATCGGGGTGTTTTTCCTGGGAGCCATCCTCTGCCTGTCCTTCTCCTGGCTGTTCCACACAGTTTACTGCCACTCTGAAGGCGTCTCCAAAGTCTTCTCCAAGTAAGCCGCTGCGGCGTTCCAGTTTGAATGTAGCATCGTAAAAAAGCAGCGGAGGGCGTGACACGCTCTGTCTGTGCAGGCTGGACTACAGCGGGATCGCCTTTCTGATCATGGGCTCCTTCGTCCCCTGGCTGTACTACTCCTTCTACTGCTCGCCTCAGCCCTGCTTCATCTACCTGATCGTGGTATGCATCCTGGGATTGGCCGCCATCACCGTCTCCCAGTGCGACTTCTTCGCCACGCCGCAGTACAGAGGAGTCAGAGCCGGTAGGACAGACGCCGCCCCTGCTTTCCTGTCAGCGCAGCGGCGCTTTGCTCATTTCCCGCCTGTTTTCAGGTGTGTTTGTCGGCCTGGGACTGAGCGGCGTGGTTCCCACCCTTCACTTTGTCATCAGCGAGGGTCTGATCAGAGCCACCACCATGGGGCAAATGGGCTGGCTGCTGCTCATGGCCACCCTCTACATCACCGGAGCCTGTCTGTACGCCGCTCGCATCCCTGAGCGGTTCTTCCCAGGAAAGTGCGACATCTGGGTGAGTGGGAGCGCCTCTTCCTCCCCCTGCCCCGTCTGTCCCTCACACGCGTTTAACGGGTCTCTCCGTCTCCCTTCCCAGTTCCACTCGCACCAGCTGTTCCACATCTTGGTGGTCGCGGGAGCGTTCGTGCACTTCCACGGAGTCTCCAACCTCCAGGAGTTCCGCTATACGGCGGGAGGGGGCTGCACTGAGGACGGCGCTCTCTAACGCACCACACACACCCTGACTCAATCTGACACACGTGGAGAGGCACTAAGCATCGGAACACACACATTCTTCCATCCAGACTGATGACCAAAGTGGCTTGTCTGGTGTGTGTGACACCCAGGACATCCTCCAGGGGGTGCTATTAAGTAGGCGGGCCGGGGTTTTTGTTCTCCGCTCCCTCTTCCTCTGCCCACCTCTGAAACCACTTCTGAGACGTGCGTTTTATACTTTTTTGAGACTTTGCAGGAGGCGTCTCAACTGCTCAACAGCGATTTCACGTTTCTGTTTTGAGTTTTAAGAGTTTGGTGGCTTTGTTTCCTCAATGCTGTTTTTACACTCATAGCATTCAGATGGGGAAAATACTGAAAAAGGTGTTGAGTTTCTTCACTAGTTGGAAAGATGGAAGGAGGAGGATTGTGAAAATGCTTCGAAATGTTGAGGTTTGGGGGAAAAAAATCCCTCGTGTAAATAAGATTTCTAACGTTTGGGTTCTAGATTTGTATGAAAAAATGATGACAGAGAGAATAAATGATGATTTAGTTATTCATGAAAGGTGAGTGAGTTGGAGCAATACAAGACAGCACTCCGTGTTCGTGGGGGTGACGTTCGCAGATGGAGACGAGGAGGAAAAAGGCACAAATTCTGAATCTTATTAAACACTTCTCCCACTTCGTTCATCGCAAATGAGGAGACGGCACCGTTTTCCTGTTTTCTATCGCAGCCCTGCTGCTAAATTAATGTTTTTTAAAAGGTTGAGTCGCGGGTGTTCATTTGATAAAAGTTTCATATCAGCGTTAATAAGATGCAGTTTATTGTCGTCTTCCTTCTATGATACTTGATTGGATTCTCCTCCTCGCTTCAAAGATTTCCTGCCTCCTTTCTTGTTACCTTTTCGATCGGACCGCATTATGATTTATCCACTGCTTTTGCATTTGCCAGCTTTAAAGTCACTTTTACCTCTCTTTTTGTTTCTGATCGCATTTATTTCTATCTCATTTATCATTGTTTCAATATAAGATGAAATACTTTCTCCTAGAAACAGCTAAGGACAAAATAAAAGGATAATTAATGTTTCCGGAGCAATACCAAAATGTATCCCAAACTGCCCGTTTCTGGTTTAAGATGGAATTTTTGGTCTGGTGAAGAAGAGGCTGAAATACTGATGGATCGTTTCATTTTCTTTTCTTTTCTGCTGTTATTTAATCAAATTTATATTAATTTATTTCTTTTGGGGAGCGCATATTGTCAGTTGAAGCACACGTTCCTTCATTCTGGTGGGAGTGTTTGATCGCAATAGAACTTTATATCTGCTGTATTGTTCTAATAAAAGAAAAAGTTTTGGAATCCAAGCCACCTTTAGTCTGATTTCCCCCCCCCTAAATTTTGCCTATAGCTTTGAATAAAAACAATGGTTTATGTTCTTTGTTGAGGATATTTTGCTATAGGGTAGGCATGACTTTTAAACTTTTCTCAGACATATTTAGTCCCCCAGCTGGATCTGATTGTTCCCCAGTGTGGGAGCGACCTTGTCCCGGCTGCTGATATCTGCGTCGCTGTTGCAGCAGCAGCGGTCAAACAGATGTTGACGTTCCTGCTCCGCCAGCTGGGAACATTCTTCTTCTCTGTTTACCAACATTGTCGATTTCCGCCCCATGCTGCCACCTGCTGGTCTGATCATATAAATACAAATAAAACGCAATCGCCAAACTTTTGAAAACAACTGTTTATGTGGTGATAATCCTATTTATTATTGTCTCAAAAGAAATTAAAATTGTTAAATTGATGACATTTAGCACATTAAGCACCTGTGTTGAAAATTCAATGTGGACAATGCTGTATTATTTTACTTAATACATTAATCAGCTTTAACGCAGATTAAAACCCCCCAAAACCCAGAACTACGGTGAATAAAATATGCAACATAATGTAATGTACAAAAGCGACATCAGAGAAATATAGATAGAATTTTTTCTCTCTCATTTTTAAAAACGTAACGACAAAACATTATAGAATAAACAGACATCTATATTTGTTTTGTAAACATTATGTGGAGTGTTGTTTTAATATTTTACAGACCGATAAGTACAATAAATCTTAATTTGTGAACAAATTCGCAACTATTATTATGCTGCGTTCCACTTTCCTGGGAAGTCGGAACCTTTTCTTGCGGTTCGCTAGCGCCACCTAGCGGCGAGTCGCCGGGCTGATCCGGTCTTCGTCAACCAACCAGGAAAGAGGGCTTGCCGTGATCTGGACTGAAGCGGATGAGACCGACAGAAACCTTTGTTCTGCCGCTGCTCCGAGCCCGTGAATGCAGCCTTCCGATCCGCACTCGCGACTCACGCGCTGCCGATCGCTTATCGATGCTTTATCGACCGGAAAATTGACAGAATTTATTCGTTCCGCGTCGCCGACTTCCCCCCCACAACGAACGCGACACCCCGAGGTGGACATCTGCACGGGCTGTTTGTCGGTGAGCCGCTAAATGGAAATAAAACGAGGGGCTGAGAATGGAAGCAACCGAGGTGCGTGAACCTTAAAGATCAATTCTTTTTGATAGCGATTTTAAAAAAAACAACACCAGTAAATCCGAACATGTTTTCTCCTGGAGCTTCTGGCGTCGGCAGCCTGTCGGGCTGCTCGGCTGTGCTGAGTTTGGGTCTGAGGGCTCCCGGAGCACCTGAACGCATCACGCTCCTATCATCCGTGCACTTGGCTGCTGTAAACAAAGTTCACTCGCGCGGCTTCTGGCGTCAGACGCCTCCCGTTCGCACTTTTTGGTCGATCTGGGCCACAAAAGAAGCCACGAAAGGGTCAAATAAATGTCCCATCAGCCTCCGCAGCCTGGCCTTGTCCTTGGCAAGGCAGCGGCCGAGCAGATGGTGGGAGAGGACTGCCCCTGGTGGGTTGAAGCCCATCAGCTGCTGCAGGAAGTGCATCCTCTGTGGCACAGATGCGGGGGGGGCGATGGTTGATGCCTCGCCAGAGTCCAGAGGACTTTTCTGGGTGTGCACGAAGCTACGGTGGCATATTTAAGACCTTTGAGAGGTGATCAGCAGCATTCAGGGAGGGAGGCTCTTCCTCCTGAAGGCTGGGGTTGTGGAGGGGGGGGGGGGCGACCTGGATGTGTGGTCGGAGATGGCCCCGGGCTCCCCTGGAGCTAGTGGAGCTGCTGGAAGGAGCGATGGGGGATGGTGGAGGCTTTCTGTGCCACGGTAACGGTCATGATGGTTCAGAGATTAGGTTTGTAGTTGCATCAGACGGGCTTTTCAGGCATTAAACCAGGCCGCCGACCAAACAGATCACATGTATTGAACTGGGTTTGATTATTAGAGGCCTCACACTCAAAAACAGCCTCCTGGATTTGTTCGCAGGTAACGATCTTCCAGTCCAGTATCTGCGCCTCCTGGCCCCGCCTTTGCAGCTCCTGTCAGCTGCGGTGTGGCAAGTAGTGCAGCAGGGACTTGTGGACCACTACGGGATGCTGGAGGAGTTTGTTACCATGGTGACGGAGCTAGTCCCAGAGCTAATGAGCTACAGTCAGAAGGCTCAGCTCATCATGGGCCTTAGGGCCAGGGTGAGTAGAAGCAGCAGCACTCAGGGGCTCGGTTTAGGTTTTTCCTCTTCGAGTGACGGCAATAACAGCAGAAATTCAGCGTTGGTGATGGCGATGCTTCGCTTTGTCATCAGCTGGTTCTGGAAATGTGCCGCGGAGAGCACCCGGTGGACATGCAGGCCATCCAGCCCCATCTGGACAGAATTAAAGCCCCCGTCAGCACCGCCAAGGACCACCACGTGAGTCACCACAGGCCAGGCCGGCCCCCTCCGCGCTATTTTAGTGCTAACGCTGAAGCTAATGTTGCTTAAAAGGAAGAAGATCTGATGTTCTGTTGGTCGGGGATTTGCTGTTAAGGACAGTCTGACCTGTCGGGTTGTTCAAATCTGCTTAACCACATCAGCACTGGTGAACTTGCACCCCCCCCCCCCCCCATGTGTGACAGGACACCATTAACCAGGTGGAGGAATCTGAGGTGAACTTTGTGGAGCTGGTGCACTGTTGTTGTGCTGAAATTTTGTCTGTGTTGAATGTTTCTGCTCTCAAGGATTTGGCTCAAAAGCAAATCCAGACGATAATTCTGCCTGGATTATTCTTTGGACCATGAACATTTAATCCCATATAAACCGTGCAGCGTTGCTGCCATCCATCGGTTAAACCCAATTGCAAAGAAATCTGGGTAATCTGCATCGATAGTCAAATAATCTGTCATTTATTTCCCCCTCCGGTGCAGAGATCCGTCCCTGGATGACGAGAATTCTGGCGAATCTCCTCTGATCTCCATATGGGGAGAGTATACAGGTTGGTAATCTGACACCCAGCCTGAATCTTATGATCAAGTCACACGCTTAAGTTGCGGAAAGACGTCAAAAACAATCCGAATGTGCCGCTGACCTGCTTTATTTGTAGGTTAAATTGGCTGAAAAGCAGATTTTAATCTTTGTTTTTTATCTTCATGCCACTGTTCCTGTGTTAGATCCCCAGGAAGGATCTTTCTCCGTCATCAAGGACGCTAAAGTTCCCTGGTCTGATGAGGAGACGCTCCACCTGCTGGACATCTGGGGGAAGGACACGGTGCAGAGGGCTCTGAAGGGCTGCCTGAAGAATCGGCACATTTTCACGCAGATCGCGCAGAAGATGGCGGAGCGAGGCTACATGCGGAGCGTGGAGCAGTGCCAGACCAGGATCAAGAGGCTGAAGGCTAATTTCCGACAATTCCTGGAAGGGAGAAGGTAGGTTCCTCCGTCCTCTGTCAGGGGGACGTTCAGGCGGTCTTATCTGTGTTCAAGCGGCGTTGTCTTGCACGCGCGCCAGTTTTTAAAGCTCGTATCAAACCAGCGGCGGCTTTTCCCTGTCGTTTCCAGAGGGGAGAGACAGGAATTCAAGTTCTTTGACCAGATGGTGCAGCTGTTTGGCAACAAATACGTCATCAACTCGGAGCCTGTGGCCGAAGATGCAGACGACAGCGCAGGTAAGAAGTCGCATCGCTTCAGCCCAGACGCCCAATTATCTGGAATTCCATCATTTTAAGTAATTATGTCAGTGATGCACACACGAATGGACGTGCAGCACTTTTAAAACCGTGTTCTCGGGAGACTTTTCTATTTTTTCTGCCCGTCTACAGACCCGACGCAGCCGTTATGAAGACAAATGGGCCGCGTCCTGACGGCTGGGGGAAGTGTTCCGGTTCACTGGGATTTGTACATATTTCAAAGCCATGACAACCAGGAAGCTCAGGGCTCGAGGAACAAAACTGAACTTCTGATCCTGACTCGGTGGGAGTCACACAAAACGTCCTGTTCTGTCTCTGTATTTTCTTTTCTTTTAAAAGGTCTCACCGGGCACCGCTCTGTCACAACGGTCAACATCTGGCCACACATCTGTATTTAACATCAGGTCATCAGCGTCCAAGAACTACAGAACCCACTTTTCTATTTAGCTCTGCCAATTTTTATAGGATTACTTTTACATTTGCCTTACAAAAGATGGAACGATGATCTGGAGCGGACCACTCGATCCCAATGAACTTTTTAATTTCCTGCTTCACTTTTCTAGAACAGTGTAAAGCTCGAGTGAACGGAAAGTTTGTACAGACACGGATTTTACTTCAAGCTCATCGTAAACTCTTGTCTTTCCAAAGTATGGCGACTCCAGAGACAAAACTCTTTTTTTACCAAAACACGCAGTACATTTGTTTTTCCATAATCTACTCAGATCTTCTCTTTTATACAACTTGACTTTGTATAGAACTTTATTTATTTAAATTATTGACTTTGTTCCTTTAAACGTTAATGTGACATTTTGACATGTTTTGTTTGACAAATAAATTAGTACTGTTAAAGTCGGGGAAAATGTTTGGGTTTTATCCACATCTTTTAATGCAGGGACGCATTAATAAAATAACCCTATTTTGTAGCTTTAAAAAGCCTGAAAAGGAATAAAGCAACAGCTATTTTGACCTCACAGGCGTGTGAGCTAATTTAGGCTGTTGGGAAGTGCTTTTAACATTTCAAATTTAAAAATGTGCCATTATTGTTGTAATTGGTCCTCCCCGCCACCGGGTGGCGCTCTGGTCCCTACGGGACGGTTTGGCTCAGTGATAAGCGACAGGTGGATTCGCGCCTAATTAGCAGCACAATTCAGTTCCCCTCCGTTTACACAGGTGGACGATGTGTGAGATTAACTGACGATTAAAGGTTCAAAATAGCTTTTTCTCCGTTAATTCTCACGTCATATTCAGGAAAGAGTGTTGTCACGCAGCATGAGGCGATATGTCTGTCACACACACTCTTTATATTTTTAAAATCACTTCTGAAGCGGCTGAGGGAGGGATTGTGGTGTTGTGTAACACAACACTGCGTCATTCCTGCAGCCTCGGGGCACATTTTCATTCAATTCCAGCAACTGTGGGGCCGATTTGTAGAGCTGCCCGACGAGCTCGCTCTGGAAGCTGTCCTTCACGAGGTCGACCAGGAAGAGCATCACGGCCTTGGGAACGCTGCCACGCGGAGGGGGGAGAAGGTAAGATGGCTGCTGAGGTCTCACCCACCAGATGGAGGTGTTCTACTTTGTAATAGGCAGAACTTTGCCCCAGAGAGCTGTGGGGGGGGTAATGATGAGGGCAGAGTGCATAAACACTAATGCTACATGATGATTTCGCTGCAGAACAGCTGCCTAATTGTTGTAGTATTTTCCACAGCGGCTGATGTGAAAATCAGGAATTCCACCCCGCCTGCCTGTCCTGGATATTCTTCCGAACAATCAGGAAGTAGCATTTGATGAGGCGGTCCCTCTGCTCACGGGGGGGGCAGCTTCCTCCTTGGCACCGTTGCCAAGAGGGATCACCAGAAACCACTGTAGGAGCGGCCAGGCCTCTGCCAACAGACCAGCCGGGATACGAGAGCAGGAAGTCGGAAGAAAAGCAGCACTGAGAAGAAATGTGGACAACGGATGGGTCCGCGCTAACGCCGCTTCTTTTACCAGGGCCGCCTCCTCCTCAGGAGGGACGTCACCACCCACGATGGCCTCGTGCAGCTTGGGGAATCTCTGCAGCACAGACAGGAGGCCTCGGTTCCCCTCCTCAGGGCACAGACGGGGCTAACGCCGTCATGGCTCCCTCCGCTGCATCTCCTGGTGGAGGGATGGAGGGGGACCCTTGGGAGGGGGGGCAACAGGTTAGCACCCTGCACTGCTAACATGCGCTCAAGTAGCCAAAAAAGTGCAAACACTGGTGAAGGTTGTCTTAAATAATTCCCAATCTGAAATACCATTTGAACACACAGTGATTAAATCCTATTGTATTCTTCTCTTAACGTAATCTTACATATTTTGTCTATTCCTCTCCTTTTTCTGCCTTGGCTGCTTTTTAAATCTAATTTATGTTTGCTTATCTAGTTCTGAGTCGATACAGAAAGCGAGACGCCCTCCGTTGGGCTGTGTATGGGCTTGTTGCTGCAACATTCCTTTGCTCAGCTGCTTCAGAGCCGGACATTCCAGAAAGAGGGAGAAGAGTGAAGACAAAAGAGTGAGTGAAAAGGTGGGGTGGTAAAAGAAGGGTGTAAAATCAAAGTTAGAAAGAGGGCAGATTCGGGTAAGACTGAGATTACAAGTATGTGGTTGCGTAACTAATGAAACTTGAATACTGAATATGAAATGTTCCCAATAGGAGGCGGGTGAGTGCTATTAAGTTGGTTAAGTTTAGATCTGTATATATATCCCTTTAAACATTACAATTCCAGAAGTTAAAGGTCGTTTTTGGTGTTGGTGCAACTCGAAACATGTGATGTATAGTTTGGTAAAGTTCATAGGGTCTGTGATTCGTCCTAAATGTCCACAGCGAGGTCAAAGGTCAGCAGCAGCGCAGTAAAAGTGAAGAATGCCGCTCTCCAAATATCAGTGCACGAAGCGCGTGCTTGACCGGTTTTATAGATACTTTATTGCCATTTCACTCCATGTTTTGAACATACAGTTGAACCGAAATACTGTTTCTCTTCTCTCTAGCTTATCGGGCTGCACAGCTGAAATGAAAATTAAAAAATGAATAGAATAACATTATAAATGAGGTAAAAAAGGGGATAAAATAAGGTGCCAAAGACATAAATGTGCATATAGTGAAATACAATGAAGTGAGGCAGGTTGATAGAATAATAACAGTCAATAACACAGAAATTTCCCTCTATGTGCAAATTTCAAGGGTTTTGTGGAGTGCAATTGTTTTTCAGCAGAGTTACGGTCCTGGGGCAGGGGGCAGGAGCTGGGGGGGGTTAGTGGATGGAGTTCAGCATCCTGCCTGGTGGATAAAACTGTTTGACAGTCTGGTGGAGCGGGCCCGACAATGCTGATGGCTCTTTGGGTGAGGCGGGGGTGGAAAATGTCTGCGAGGGAGAGCAGCGGCGCAG
This sequence comes from Takifugu flavidus, assembly GCF_003711565.1. Lineage (NCBI taxonomy): Eukaryota > Metazoa > Chordata > Actinopteri > Tetraodontiformes > Tetraodontidae > Takifugu > Takifugu flavidus. The sequence goes on along the minus strand of NC_079541.1, from coordinate 3,792,819 downwards.
CCTCCACTCCACACAGTACGGAACTCTACGTTCAGGAAGAGATTGTTATCTCTACACCACTGGACCAGTTGGCTCACCTGGCTCACATCTGTAGGCTGCCTCACGGAGCTAAAATCTAGGAACAGCAGAGGCTTGAGAATCCATGTGTGTGTGAGGGCTGGGTGCAGAGCAGCAGAGATGGCATCCTCAGTGGCTTTGAAACACTTGGGAACAACTGCTTGGCTCAGGGAGATGTTGACGATGTCTGTTAGGGCATCCCTGAGCTCTCCAGCACAGTCCTACAAGACCCGGCCAGGTATGTTGTCTGGTCCCGCCGCCTTCCGTGGGTTAATCCTGGAAAGGGCCCTCTTCACACTGACTGGAGACACACACACACAGTCTGTTCATCTGGAGGAGGTGTTGTCTTGTGCTGGTGTGTTGTTCAGTGTATCAAAGCGCCCGAAGAATTCATTAAGGCTGTTTAGCAGTGTGATGTCGCTCTCACATGTTTTTGGAGGGGGTTTGTAGTCAGTGAGGCTCTGGATGCCCCTCCACAGGCTCTGGATGCCCCTCCACAGGCTCTGGATGCCCCTCCACAGGCTCTGGGTACCCCTCCACAGGCTCTGGATGCCCCTCCACAGGCTCTGTGCATCTCTGGTGTTGTTGAAGTGTCCTGATATTTTCTTGCTGTATTGTTTTTGCGTCCCTGATTCCACGGGACAGGTTGGCTCTGGCTGTTGCTGGCCCTACAGTGTCTCCATCCCTGTAGGCCGAGTCTCGAGCCCTCAGGAGCCTGTGGACGTCTCCTGTCAACCACGGTTTCTGGTTAGCACGGATGGCGATGGCTTTGTTATGAGTGACACCTTCGATACACTTTGTGATGTATGCTGTGACTGACTGTATATTCCTCGACGGCCTGTTTGAAGGTGTCCCAGTCTGTTTTTCTGAAGTAGTCTTGAAGAGCAGAACAGGCCCCCCTCTGGCCACACCCGTACCTCCTTGGGTTAGGGTTAACCTGGGTTGGTCTGATGACTCTCACCCTCGGTCTGTACGCTGGTCTCAACATGATGGTAATGTGGTCAGAGAGACCCAGGTGGGGGAGGCCTTGTATGCTCCTTTATTGTTAGTGTAAACCAAATCCAGTGTATTATTTCCCCTAGTGGGAAAGTCCACATGCTGATGCAGCTGAGGCAGGCGAACCTTTAAATCTGCAAACCCACCTGGAGGCGCTGTCTGTTGGTCATTGATGCTTGATGGAGGACGCCGAGTGCCTCGCTGCTGCTGCTGGTGTTCGAGCTGGGTGGGATGTAAACAGCGACCGTACATCGCCGTAAATTCCCTCGGTAGGTAAAAGGGCCGGCACTTCAAGATGATAAACTCCACCAGTGATGAATGGAATGTTGTCATTAAGCCATGTTCCTGGGGAAAATAAAAAACACAGCAGTCCCTCACATCACGCTGGATCTCAGGAGTTGTGGTCCATTTTATTGTCCTGTGATCTTACGTCGGCCAGAATGAGAGATGGTATCGCGGGTTTGTGTCGGCTAGCTGCTAGCCTAGCCCGGGTACCTCCGCGCTTGCCCCGCTTCTGCTCTCCCTCACGCCGCTTCCGGCGTCTCCTCGGCGGTTGGGAAGCAGCAGGCGAGGCCGTGGCTCTGCTAGGCCGGCGGAGTAGTCCGAGGTTCCGAAGTCCCTCCAAGACTGGGATGAAGTTTGTTGAGTTCTCCCGTAGATCCAAAAGGCAACGGCGGCATTTATGGCGTAAATAAAAAGCATTTGGACATCCACACGCAACTTTTCAGCGCCGACGCCGGAGAGAGGGGGGCCGCTGCGTGTGTCCGCGCCGCCATCTTGGGTCATTTATCCCGCTATGTTCCGGCTGAGCCGTAAAAGAAAGAATCAAACCTCACCAACAACACAAAAACACTCCCGCGACGTGTGAATGGACAAGGGGGACAGACACAAAAGAAGAGCCAGGATAAACCGAGGGTAACGAGTTTACGTTTAAGGACAATCGCAGCCTGTGTGGAAGCTCATTGGCTCTGCGACAGCGTCTTTCCAGCCCGCTGAATGGAAGCGTTTGTTTGTTGCCACTGGTAGAACGAAAGGGAAACTAAGTCTTTGCTGAGGCTCCTGACAACCGTCCCAGAGCACCAGTCTGCTTGCCTCCTTCACAACATATCGTCACTGGCATGATGAAATCAAATGATGGGGATTATCTGGAAGAGTTACGCAACGTGCACGGAGCGTAATCTCACCGCTGCAACTATTTAATACTGTCTTCACTTTAAGCAGCACTGCTTCCATTCACACATGTGACCATTAGCAGAGATATTTCATAATAAATATGTTTGCTTCAATCTTTTAATCCGGATTATGTGCGTGACTCATCTATCTGTTTGATGGGATCAGCGAAGCATTCCGGTTTTACTTTAAAACCCTGAACAAGATTAATGTAACTTTTCTCTCTTGCTTATCATATAGATGATATAAATGTTGGTGAGCTGGGTAGATTCTCAAATGTGTAACTGACACTGGCAGAGCAGATGAAGAGTGTATACATTTACAGTAAAAGGGAGTATAAAGTTTTACGAGACTATTTTGCCTCTGAGATTTAGAAATAAGACATCACCCCAGTGCATTCTAGCAATAGAAATGTGTTTTGCTAGAATTGACTGACTTTTGTCCTGGAAATATCTTAAAGGGTTTGCATAACATCTGCCGCTTACTTGAGTTATGGTGGTTAACCAAACAATAATGGAGAATTCTTGTCGTCAAAGGCAAAAGACGTTGTTGCATCTGTCCCGAGACCGAAAGGAGATAAAAATGATGGTGTGCAGTCTAACTCTTTTTCTTGAATTATTAAAATGTGACCGGATGACCAGTTACACATTGTGGTTTAATTTGTATGTTTAAAATGTCAAAACAGTAAACAACTAAACGGTTGTAATGTGATAGTTGTAATGACGTGTTGAATTTACAAATTTTCAAGTAATTATGATTGATTGTGTCCCCCCAAAGTTACATGAAAAGTGTCACTCATGACATCTATCTACTCATTCTAGAAGTGTGAAACTAACAGGCAGCACTGTGGTTAACAGCCAACCGCTCCACAACAGGAGGTCTCTGTGGTTGATTCACAGTTTATGACCTTTCAGGATGGAGTTGACATGACCACGACATACATTTCCTCTTTTCTAATCAGCACTGCATCCCTTACAGGAGAAAAGGTTACATACTAATCTAAAAATTATCATGTCAGCAATTGGTTATATTAATATGATTAATCCTAATTTATACTGTTGCTAGTCATGAAAAAACTGCAATCATATTCAATTTAGTCTATTTGCATTTTAAATTCTTTTTTAAATGCTTTATATTCTTGCTATACATAACATTTACTAATTTAAACCGTATCATGTTTATTTTGGGCTAATGGAAAAATCAATATAATTTAATAAATCAATGTGCCATACTGATGATGATCATTATCATTATTATTATGTAATATTCGGATGATGGCGTTACTGATGTCTTTCCGTGTCGAGACAACAGACATGTATTCTATCCAATCAGACTTTGGGGTTTGGTTGAGATACAACCGCAGTAGCCAATTAAATTAGAATACCTATTTCCGCACGTCCAATCAGAGGGGCTAATGGGGTGGAAGGGGCGGGACTTTTTATCCCACGGTTCAGCTCAGTCCGGATGTTCCCCAGTAGCGAATAACGAGCAGTAGTGTGTGAATGTGGCAATCGAAAGACAGGGAGGGGTGCATAGACTTGCCAGGCTAGGATTTTGGGGGTCTTTTGTCCTTATTTGTCCTATTTTACAGATCCAGGCTTTTAAAGTATATTTTACTCCACGGCGCTGAAACTGTTTGTGCTGGAGAAGAAGCACGTCTGCCGCTGCCTTTCTTTGAGGGAATAACATTCAGCTCAATACATCCTAGAAGAAAGAAGGAAGAGACGGAACAACATGGGGCGATGATAAAAAAAGGTGTTGTGAAGCGACGATGACTGTCTGGGGGGACCCCTGAAGTTAATTTATTTTTATTTATTGCTCATCCTCCCTCGACCCGTGCGTTTTATTTTGCGCTGTGCACCCCGGCGAATCGGGGGTGGTTGGTTTTGAAGGAGGGGGGTAAGAAAAAAAAGGAACCGGGATACGTTACAAGCCAGCCGAAGGATGGACCAAGCCGGCATCCTGAGAAAGTTTACCGAGGAGGTGAAGGCCATGAGCGAAGGGGACGAGGAGAGGGGAGAGGACAACTTCGGCAGCGACTTTATGGTGGGTCGGAATGAAAGAGCACACCTAGCTTCCTATCTCTTCCTTCATAGTTTTCACCTTTCCCTTCCGCGCTGACCCACCGTACCACCCCCCTTTCCCGTCTCTTGTTTCCGTGTTTGCCCCAGGAGGTGAGGTTGGGGCGGCCACGCTGCCCTTTTCCTTTTCCTCCCATTTCCAGGCTTTACATGGCGGCCTAGCATTGTCTCCCAAAACACAGGCGACTCTTGTCTCTTTGAAGTAAAGAGTAAATAGAAAATATGACCCATTTATGTCGCCCTTCATCCGTGGGGTGAGACTTTACTGGGGTGTTATGAGAACTTATTGCACAAACCAGCCCTGATGCTTGGGAAAGGAGTAAGTATTTAGTGATGTACCTGCATGATTCCGTCCTGAGTCTCGGTCACAGGCTTTGAACACCCGTCCCAGTAAAACCAGTGCCTTTATTGGGAGCCTGAAGTAGTTCTGCCCCATGCAGCTTGATTAAAATCGGGGATGAAGACAAGCCACCCAGTACGGTTTTGTTGGAACTCGATAAGAAAAACAAATCGTGTTATTTATCTACCCATTTCTGGGGAATAATTGTGACCAGGAAAAACCTGGTCTACTTGTGTCATAAAAAGGAGGCACAAGTATTTAAAGCATTTTGATGGTTTTCTTCTGTTTTTTTTACAGTGTGACACACTGTTTATGTCGGTGTTATTCACCGTCGGTCATCTCAGGACTGCCACGATCAGTTCCGAGCATCCATCCCCCTCAGCTGCTGGTTGTAGAAGGTTTTCAGGAAACCTCTGGGATGCAGCTAAGACTTTAAAATCTAGAAAGGAGCAGCGGCACATAAATTAGAAAAGCCTGGCAGTGACCTTCAGGAGCACATGAATAAATCAGACGATTACAGCATCTGAGGCGAACGCATCCTTCAATTAAGCCATGTTTTATGAGGTAGCAGTGAGGGTGCAGAACTTATTTATATTCTTTATTGTCTCCTTGGCTGGTCTTGAGACTTCTTTTTTCCCTCATTCCATTCATGAGGAAGGAGTCTTTTGAAGAGGAAAAGAGACATCTATTGGGCGTTTGTGTTGTTTGACTGCGCCTCATCGTGACCGCTGACCCAGAATTTGCCGCGCTGCAATAACATCACTGGATGTTATTGTGTTGCAACTGCATACTCAAAATAGGAATTGTCTAAGGCTTGTGAAATAGCCTAATTGGGAATGGCACTCCTGTGACGTGTGTGTGCTACATATGGCCGTTGTTGTTACATTGGCCCGAATGTGTGATAAGAGGCGCTCGGTAAAAAAAGGCGGGGTTCACCTGAGACGATATTTGCATGTTTAACGGATTCAGATTAAATGAGATGACAGTTTTGCATTTTGAGGCGATTAAGCTATGACCGATTAAGCTATGACCTAAATGTTTCGCTGTGAGCCTCAAAGGTTTCTTCTTCTTCTACGTCCAAACGTCACTCTCCTCGCGCCGCTGCTTCGTTCGGGCTGCTTGCTGCAGCTTGCAACATTCTTTCTCGCACCATTTCATAACACTGTGTCCTGGCTTTAAAGTCTGAGCTTTAACAGTTCTAAATGAGCACAGGGCTGGCAACTGTTACACAATTCGACAGTCATCTCTGACTCAATTGAGATCAGCAAGGAATGATAAAATGATGTAGGGTCCACCCTGCTCCTCTCCTTTTGATTTGGTTTTCCTTCACAGGCAGCGGATGTATAGAAAACCCACTACAAGGGATGTAAAGCAGCACGAGTGGCATTTAGGAAGTTCTTTATGGATGACAGAGCCCAGACAGGTCTTCTTTTGGCTTTCCTGTAATTCATGTTATGGATATGAAATAGTCAAATAGCCAAACCTCTATTTTTGGAAAACTCTTTACTGACTGTCACTTGTCAGTCGCGGCTTCATGCACGTCAACACCTTTTCCACCGCTGCTGTAAATCAGAGGGCTCCACAATCCATATGGTTCTAGATGAAAAGTGTTCTTCTATCGTATTTTTTTGGGCCAAAACATCCCCTTCAGGCCTTGTGGCTGCAGAAAATGGCAGCCTCAAACAGAAACTCCCTTTTCAAAATTACAGGATTCCATCCGATGCTCGTCGAGCTGCTTTCTTGATGGCTTTATGTTATTTCATCAGCATTTCAAATTACATTTATTGCCATTAAGGACTCTGATTCATCTTTGGAGCAAATTCTATTCCGTGTTAGCCTCCCAAAAGTATCATTACGATTAACTCCCTCTTATAAACCGTCTTAGTTTGAACGGGTTGCACGGTCGGTTGTTCGCAGCAATCGTTGCAGAATGTTTCATTTGGCATCTGTGTAAAATGGCCTTTAGGTAAATGTTCTGGCAACATCAGCCTGAGAATTAAGAGATCCACATCAATTATTCAGGAGAGTTACCAGCTTGTAGATGAGAAAACTTGAGCACAGATGGCCTCCATGATGGCGTGTCGGAGTCGGCTGCTACAACAAAGCACTTTAGCTGGTTGCTGCTGGTCCGTTGTTCCCGTTTCAAACCACTTGCAAAGCTTTCCCAATCAGAAATGGCGCACGGGGCGTGCTCCCTCGCAGTCTGAGTCATCCGGCGTTCTCGTCAATGTATATAGAATATGTTGGAACAATTTCAGTGCTCCGGTAAGGCAATGAGTCGGCGATGATTAGGTTTGTTCAACATTTTAGGGTTGGGAGCCATCGAGCTGAGGCTGTTTAAACATGCCCGGAGGTTGAAACGTGTTGATAGTCCAAGTTGTGGAGGTGTGTGTTCAGCACTTTCAGCTATTTGTCCGCCGCCGTCTTGGGAAAATATAGTTCAGTCACGACTTTACATCGTAAAGTTGCCACAGAAAGAAGGCGGCGTTCTGTTGGTTGACATTGTTTTTGTCCTTTTTTTCCCCCCAAGTCAGTTTATCTATACATTGTTCAGCTAAATCAGCTAAATTAAAAGCTTTTTCATATGTGACATCACCATTAACCGGTGGATTAGGTAGGAAAAAAGGTTTGGAAAGACATAGGTTCTGTCTCACGGTGCATCTCTGCAGCTGCTGGTGCCACATATCCAACCAGTGGTTATCTCGCTGGATTCACAGAAGTTGTTATCAACTGGCTGCGTCGACCCACGGTTTTCCAGAACCTGTTATTACTGCACTTATGTAAGAGAGTCAGAATTTTATCCAGCGACGCAGGCAACATCATGGACCACCGGGTCACAGGATATTTCTAGAGTGTAACAGAAGAATCTTGTTTTTAAGTAAAATGCATTAATCTTTTTTTAGAGTACGCTGAAGAAGCTTAATATAGAATCTGTCGCACCTCTGAGTTCTTATATGTTGGACTCAGCTGCTACACAGACTCTATAGCCAGTATCGTTGCAATGAGAGGGTTGATGCTACGTTTAGGCTCAGGCTGTGTAACCTCAGGTTCTTGTCCACATTGCTGGTATGGCGACGACAGAGCCACCTCTGACTAAGTGCTGCTGATTTGAAGCTCCATAGAGTGCTGAGAAGACCCGCTTGGCTCCTCATGAACATGCCTGCTGCTGCTGGACCGGGGCGCTCCAGTTACTGATGCCTCGCTGACGCTGCCGTGGCGTTCGTAATCCAAAATGTCCCTAAATAAGCAGTGGAATGGTGGCACCACAGTAGCACTCGGGGGGTGCCCAGGACCAGTTCTCTAAAGGATCCCTGTGAAAGGGTCGGGCCTGGACACCCCTACTGCACACCATTCCCAGCTTGGAAGCAACACACACCCCATAAATCTCACGCATGTATTTCTTCGCAGCCTCGTTCTCTCACAGATAGCAGATGTCCAAGCCGCGCTACTGTGTCGACAGTGTTACGCAGAATCTAACCCCAAATTTACTCCAGATGCAGCCGGGAGACGTCGCACGACCCGTCACACGCAGCCTCAATTTCCTACTGGCAGCGCGTCGGCTGCTGAACATCTGAGGCCGAGAGCTTCTGTTTACTGGTTTTGGTCGAAGTCAGCGGGAACCGTTGCCCACTCGGTGCAACCTGTTGGGGCAGATTGCTTTTAAAAAGCGTAAATCTTCCGCATTTGTTTGCCTGATGCCTGAGATTCACACCAGCCGACGGTAGCTGCATATTCAGCGTGATGTAGGAGTTGGAGTGCGGTTTGCGTAGGTGTGAAAATCATTTTTTAGTTTCAGCGCATTTAACCGCTAAAGAGTTGAGTTGAGAACAGAGGCATGCCGGATGAGCTCCGTGTCGAAGACCATACTGCAGGAAACCCGAAATATTTGTGATCCTCACCCCTGGCGTGTTTACCTGTGCCGTTGCACCAACTTTCAAATGCGAATACTCGGCTCAGCTGTAGTCTAGACAGGATTTAGCCATAGAAGCTAAGCCTCGCTGTGTGTGTGTGTGTGTGTGTGAGCGCATGGGTGTGTTTGTGCCCCACCTTTGTAAGAAGATTATTCCCAGGCAACACATCAAAGGAGGTGAAGAAAACATGCATAAAGACACTTATAAAAGTGTCCTGCTGGGAAGACATGAAACACTCTGAGGGGAGTCGAGAAAATGGAATGTGAGCACTGGACCGTGTTTATGTACAGTTTTCACTGTCTTCAGGGTGCCCCCCCGCCAATCACATGTGATATTTAAGTACCTGCACACCCGCTGAGGTCTTTATACTTCCCGTGTTCAACGTGAACTCACCAGGAAGCCAAAGGTCAAACGGGAAGATGATGCATTGCATTGCTAGAATTGTAATTTACATGGATCATCTGCTTTTTGGTGTGTGTGTGTGTGTGTGTGTGTCTGTCTGCTGGACCGCTCCTCTGTCGCCCGCCCACGGCTCAACCCAGAAATCACCCTCTGGGCCCTGAAGCTGGGAGTTTCCACTCTGAAGTCACTGTGTGCCCTCTGTGTCTGCGTATGTGAAGCTTTATGAGATGAACTCTCCGGTCGAAACGGCTTCACTGATGGAGATAAGCCGACCTCACTCCCGAACCTCCAGGAAATGATGCAACACGCCGTGTCTGTACGTTATGGTCAAGGCACGGCGAGTCAGCAGTGGGCTGTCTGAGCACTTCTGCGTGTAGCTTGATCAACCCAGGCGTTTTCCTGCACCTTCAGACTATTTTGGATTCGGATTCTGTTTCTGTGTCTTTGATACGTGAGATCAGTCGGAGCGGGAACTCGGCTTTCGTGAATCAAAGGACGAGGAGACAAATGGACGTCTGTGAGAAAGCAGAGTCACGCGGGCGCACAGACAAGACCTAATAGGTTAACTGCATGCATGCAGGGCTGAACCATGCTCAGCTCTTGATCGTTAGCGTATTTAATTCATACATGTCGTCTGTGTCACGACAGCTTTCAACAGCACATAATGATGTTCCCAAAGAGCTCGTCCGTGCCTGCAGCTGCCCTCTAACCCGCCTGGCAGAGGCTTGTTTGCTGTGCGATTAACATCCGGTCTCTTTCTGAAGCGCACAATAAAAAAATTGACACCTTTTGTTGTGGTTACACACAAGGTGAGAGATTTTCAGTGTGACATAGGACACGTGAAACCAAGCGATGGCAGCTCGCTGAAACCAGTACTCCCACCACCGGACCAGGTGTTTCCTCTCTTCTGTTTGTCTCACCATCCGGAGACGAGTGCAGCAAGTCCGAGGCGGCTCCATGGTGCACATCGAGAGAAAACCACTGTGTTCTGCAACTGGGATCTAGTGACACTTTATTTTATCTTGTTTCGGCATCACCGGCTAATTCGGGACTCGGACCAGAGGAAAACACAGGATGGGTTTGGAAATAGCAAAACAGCAGCCTAAAGTCTGAGCGTCCGAGCCGAGCGTTCAGCCGGGCTGTTGGCATGTGTTGAGTAGCTGTTTACGCCACTCGTGCTATCAGTGCTCCATTGACCTACATTGGCCAGCAGCCATAAACTGGAAACGACTGCACAATGCATGAATGTATCCCTGGTCGAGTGTGTTTATCCAGCCGGGCGGTTGATGCTGATCGTCAGACATTATCATCGTCTCTGATCTTTTCTGCTAATGGACACACAAGGAGGCACACGCGCACGTGGGCGCGCGCACACTCGTGGTCAGGGTGGGGTCTCGATTTCCTGTGATTGAACCACTTGATTAGTCGCTGATGGCCGTGCTTTAGTATAAACCCTCTCATTTAACTTGAGTGAGTACATTTTGCAAAATTAATGGCGCATATTTTACAACGTTCCTTAATGCAGCTCTTCGCTCCCTCGATTTGGGCGCCACCGTTTATCCGTTGAACCGAATATGACTCTTCCCGCTTTTATTGCCGTTGCTCGTGCACTCAGCGTTTCCACGAAAACACAGACGGTAATAAAGGGCATCAGTCAGGTTTATTAAATCAACAATTAGGAGCGGAGCAGCAGGGCCGTGCGTCCTCTCTGCCGGGGCGATGCATCCTTTCCCCCGCGCGCTCGCAGCGCCGGAGATGGATTTTTCTGAGAGCATTACACGGGGGTGACCTATTTTCGCTCGCATGTGCTTTCACGGAAGGTGGCTGTCGCTACCGCCGGTGCTCAACGCTCCCACTTCCTGGTCACGCACAAATACCTTTTCCTGACCCGTTCAGAGGGAAGAGCATATTTTCTTTCTGGCTAAAATCTAGATGGAGCGTGTGTTTGTGAGTGAATTATTCAATATACCAGAGCAGTTCAGGAGATAAAAAGTAGGTTAGATGCACTAATACACCCTTTTTTGACCTCTCTCTACCTCCACTCTCTATATCCCTTGTTTTTAATGACTTACTTAATCACTTATTTACTGCCCCGTGTCAGTGAAGGCAACGCGAGGCTGGGCAGGGCGCGACACCCTGTCTGATATGCTGGAAGTCCAACATTTACAGGAAGCTGACTAGTTCAGAATGTTGTTTAGCTCCACTGGCTGTTTAGGAAGTAAGTCAGAGGTGCTGGGTCAGTTAGAGCGGTGTCACAGAACCAAACGCCACCAAAGAATTATCTTATATTGCTTCCCTGCTTCTGTTTATTCGCATCCTGCGCACTTTATTTTGTAAGCACACGCAAATACATGTGTACATTTCTTTGTGTAAGATTGTGTGTTGTGACACATTAGAGGAAGTAAGTGCAAGACTGGTCTGAAAGATGTTTTAACACTTCGTTCTTTTGGGGTTAGGAACGCAAAGGTGGCCTGGATCGCACGAGAGACCAGATATGGCAACGGAATTCGCAACTGCTTCATCAATACACACCGTATATACAACATTATGGAATTACATCTCCACATCCCTATTTTTAAATGAAATGACTGCCTTTTTGCTGCTGTATCGGTATTAAACTCCTAAGAACGGTTAGGACACATAAATGTTTACATGTCTTTCCTGAACATATATTTTGTGGATTGAGAGGATTACTTTCGCTTGCTGGCTTTTGTGCCTGTGTGTGTGTGTGCGTGCGAGTGTGTGTGTCTTCCTGGGATCTGGCCCAGCACAGGAGCAGTTCTCTGCTGGAAATGTAATTCAGCTGAGGCCAGAGGAGCAGTAATGCTATTACCCCCCCCCCCCCCACACACACACACACACACAGCTGTGTTACCACCCACAGTCTCTGTGCACCTTCTTTTCTCTGCCTCATTTCCTGTCCTTCATCTCAATCAGTCATCCTGGTTTGGAAGACAAGCTATGCCGTGTGGAAAGTGAGGGAACGGCCCTCTGTCCCGTCAGAAACAGACTGTAGGTCAGCGTGAGTCTTCACAGCGCCTCTTGCAGCTCGTTTTAGAGCTTCTGTAGTGATACGGAGTTTGCCCCAACACCCACGCTCACTTTCTCAGGAGTCAGCGGTATAGGTGGGGGTAGTGAGAGCAGCTTCAAAAACTCGGTTCAAGTATAGTTTCCTCGCAGTCTAAGAAAGAGGAAAGCGCAAACCACATAAGGGGACCCAAACATGGTGTTTGAGAGAAACAGCCTCTTCTGAATAAAGTGTTACTGGGGCAACACTGTGCCGACGGTGTCGCAGAGGGGCCGCACCGTTGTGATGGAGTTGTGGTTTCAATCTCTGCTTTGATTGGCTCTGTTCATCAGTTCTAATATAAAGCTTAAATTAAACAGGTCATTTTTGCCTGCACAAGAACATTGTCCTGCTCTCTTGATTACACCATGGACACTAACCGTCCTTTCATGCCTTTTTTATTCCAGCGGTTACGGAGACTATCAACAAAATACCGGACAGAGAAGATTTACCCCACCAATGCAGGAGAGAAGGAGGAGAACGTCAAGAAGAACAGATACAAAGACATCCTGCCATGTAAGTCCCGTCCCATTGTATGCCATCCATTATTTAAATCGGTCAGCTCGCAGCCTGTGAGCAGGTAATACATAAAACAACAACCTTACATTAATGTTGTAACTATTTAAAAAAGCCTCATCAAGCAGCCGCCGTATCTGCCGCTCGGCCTGCAGCTGAATCGGATTGCGAGAGCTTTCCTCTGCTGCTATTAATAACGACAGCGCTTTGATTTGAACCAAGTGTTCTGCTCGGTTTTAACGCGGCCGCACGTATAATCTGAATAAGAGCTCGCATGACGGCAGCACTTAGGTGCATAAATTTAAAGATTAATGAACCTCCGTACATTGCGTAGGAACATATGCATATAGTCCGAGCAGAAGGCTGCACATATTTCGAGTTTTATGTAATGCCCCGGATGGAAGCTGACACAACAGCTGTCCTCTTTTCCCCCCACCTTGATCCTCTTCTGCCCCAGCATTCAATGAGGCCTTTGGTGAATGAGCTGGTGATAAGGGAAAGGAAGGACTGGTTCATCCCCAACAGATCTGTACTCACACGGAGGCGTATTAAGGAATGAGGATATCGCTCTGTGTCCATTAACCTCTTTACATCCCATTCCTCTTTGCGTTTCCTTGTCTGCTCTCTCCTCATCAATCTTTCTTTCTGCTCCTTCTTCTTTCTTTACTGGCCTGTTTCTGCCAGCAGTGAAAGTTTCTCATGCAAAATAAACGTTTCTCCCTCCGCTTCTCCGCTCAGTTGACCACAGCAGGGTGAAGCTGGGATTAAAAACAAGCAATCAGGATGCAGATTACATCAATGCCAACTTTATTAAGGTAAAACCTGATTCTAATGCCCTTGAAATGATATACGGCGAGGCGTTCCGTGTCGAGTGCTTTGACATAGCCCAGAGGTCATAGAAGAGCATCTCTTCTTTCAGGGTATGGACGGCCCTGAGACCTATATTGCAACGCAGGGCCCACTGCCAAACACCGTCATTGACTTCTGGAGGATGAACTGGGAGTATAATGTAGCTGTGAGTATGCCAGAACTGCCAGAGCTGCAATTTATTTTGGATGAGCGGTTATGTTTTAACTTGGATATTATCAGAGCTGCTATTTAAAGAAAAAGCGGGTGTAATAATTAGTGTAATTGAAATAAATATTTAATCTAGATGTCGGAATTAAGAGCCAGATGGGGATTGCTTATGTTTAAACCAGGGGAGGAGGTGGGTCAGGGTTCTGTAGGTTCACAGAGAAGGATGAGGCTTACTGTGATACTGAGTTTTATGATTAAAGAGTGGGCAGTGGGAGGTTTTTATACCCTCTCCACACAAATCTGCATTATTTTTACGTCTGGGGCTGCAAAAACGGGTTTTTCCAAATCATTCCAGCACAATTAACCAGGCGTGCGAATGGTCTGCTGCTAAAATAGTCCTGTTAGTGTGTAACGCCGTGAATCTTGGACCACGCGTCTGCAGCAACATAACAGGGACGTAACGGATTCAGCTGTTGGCATGAATATTTGTTCTAATCCTGCCTGTTTGTGCCTCCGCAGGTTATTGTTATGGCTTGTCGTGAGTTCGAGATGGGAAGGGTAAGAGTGATATTTAATCCCTTCCTGTATGACAGAGCATGTGCTCGTACACACACAAATGAATATATTCTATTAGGCTGTTTTGTTCGAGGCCAATTATAGCATATTATTTCTATATGGCATGTTAAAACTGCAGATATTGGATAATGACATTAGTTATTATCAGCTTATATTACAAACTAAAACTTAATAATCGCTGACCATTTTGATCGCTGCCTGTGCTGCTCATCTTGAGTTAATTGTGTTTCATTTGGAGCCCTCGCAGGGAGCCGTGGTGTTTTTCTAGCCTAAACTAAGCTGTTTTCTCTCCTCCAGAAAAAATGCGAGCGGTATTACCCGCAGTTTAAAGAGGAGCCTGTAGCTTTCGGCCCCTTCAGAATCTCCTGTGTGAGTAAATAAATCTCAGATGTGTGTGTGTGTGTGTGTTTGTAAAGAGGTAGGGGTGCTCTATGACTGCTGCATTTCTCACATTTTGTTCTAATGACCATTTTAGTCCAGGATTGTGTAAATATTCCCCCACTTCCTGTTTTCTAGGAATCTGAGCAGGCCAGGACAGACTACCTCATCAGGGCTTTGACGGTGGAGTGTGAGAATGTAAGTTTTCACTGACTCCATCCACAGCAACATCCCAACGGCCGCATTTTTAAAAAGCCATCCGCCATTGCAGGAAACCCGGAGGATAACGCAGTTCCATTACTTAAACTGGCCGGATCACGACGTACCGTCATCGTTCGACTCGATACTGGACATGATCGGGCTGATGAGAGAATATCAAGACCATAACGACGTTCCCATTTGTGTGCACTGCAGGTAGCTATGCTCTAGACCTTCTGTGCAGATACGCCGTAGGCAGTAGAAATGGAGCAGGACTAAAATAGCCTATATGTGATATGCATAAAATAGTTTACGGTCTTGGAAGGGAGCTCAGTGATTCACTGGTCTTTGAGATTTTCAGTGAGGAAGCTGAAAGAAATGTGCAACAGGTGGCCAGGATGTTTTTTTTTTAAGTTTCTAAGCAGTGAGGAAATGTTTCCGTTTCTAGATCTGATAGAAACATCTTAGAAGAGCTTTAAGTCATTCATTCAAATCCCATTCTGTTTTTATTTCATGGATGGTGAGCAGATGCTAAGCTCACATGCAGCATCTGATCGGAGCTGATTAGCATCCGCGATTAACTGGAGTGAAGGTTCGGGTCTGTGTCTGTAGCAGGACAGAAATGAGCCCGAGCGCACGTATGCAGAGGTGCACACGCAGTTACCGCACATGTGTACTGTGTAAACAATTGTTATGAGCAGCCTGAGGACGTTTCCTGGTTCCTCTGCTACACAGCAGGACTTAAAGCTCAGCTTCTGTAAAGGTGCGTCATGCGGTTCACAACAGAGATGAGGTTTTATGATATGATGTGTCAGACATGATGTCGGGCCACCTCAGCCGTTTTCAGTCCGGCCTGTCTGCTGTTGCTTTATATTGTACCCACAGACCATTTTAAACGAATGTGTGTGATTGTGCAGTGCAGGCTGTGGGAGGACGGGCGCTATCTGCGCCATCGACTACACGTGGAACCTCCTCAAAGCTGGGGTATGCGAACACACGGATCTAAAACGTACCTGCACTAAAAACAGCAACTCCGGCGTGAATTAACCTCTTTGTTGTGCTGTTTGCTTTCAAAGAAAATCCCTGAAGATTTTAATGTTTTCCGGTTGATCCAAGAAATGAGGACCCAGCGACACTCTGCGGTTCAGACAAAGGTTTGTTTTAAGTTTATGCTAGTTTATGCTAGCTCAGAAGGGAGGCTTTGCAAACCCACATATTAGTGACGCAGACCTACTAAAAGGCAAAGCAGCAGGCAGATTTGTCTTTCAATCCACACAAACAGCAGGATATTTGTCTGCCTGTGAGATTGATGCGTTCCCCAAGTCTGAACATGATACAGATTGGTGTTTAAATTAAATTGGGTTGACAGTCACCTCAGGATCAAAGCGTGTCAACCTTTTCCTCTCCTCCTGTCCCATTCCAGGAACAGTACGAGTTGGTCCACAAGGCTATCGCTCAGCTCTTTGAGAAACAACTGCAGCTCCTGGAGAGCCCCACCAACGCACAGATACACGACAGCATGGTACGACACACGCGCTCGTGTTGCACTTTGTGGCGTGGCAGAAAGACAGGATGTCGCTGAGTAATATGCTCGGAGTGGCGAAAAACAGAAATAATTAGCCACGGGGGAGGAAAGGGTAGACCAGAGCGTGAGCAATGCCTTCAGAAAACTATTTGCAGCAACCCTTACGGAGCTTGTGCCTGAAAGAATTCTGGTTCTGAAGGACTGTGACAGTTAGACCCTTTATTCCTACTTATCCATTGTTTGTATTTGAACTGGGTCGACACGGAAGATATGTGAGACCAGTTCAGCGAGACTTCACCACATCGATAATCTTAAAGGCACAAAGGTCGCAGACGTTAGACAGGCGCTCTGGCAGCGCTCCAGCTCTTCACTTCCTGCTTGTGGAAGCTCTGATGACATCATCTCCCTCCCATAATGCACCGAGGCTGAGAATAGACATCCGCTGGGAAAGACAGGCGCTTGCATCCTGGGCATCCGTGTTCATCAGAGAGGAGACCCACACTCCCGTCTTATTCAAATATATTTTAATTGCTTGTGTTTTATCAGTACAGGAATAAAGAAAACAGGCTTAAGTTTGTGACTGCAAATGATAAAAGGCCACATAAGGACATGTACTCTGCCAGCTGCACTGATTCGATCCGTTCACTCATTGACTCCTGTCCAGTCGACCATTTTCGGTGACTAAAAACACCCACTTAAATGCTCTCAATGCCAGTGTGAACAATAAGCGTGCACGTGCACCCACCGCAGACACCATTTTGTGCTTTATTTGTGGGACGTGCGCCCTCCTAGCAAGGTATGTTGCTAGGTGTGAGACAGAGGAAACCCAGAGGATCTCAATGACTTGAACCAGATGTTTATGACTGTAATCACCGTTTCCTTGTTGTCAGAGAAAGGAAGTAAGGGGAAGAAGAAGAAAAGGAGAAATTCTTTTAAAAAAAAAGAATAAAGTTTCCATGACACCATGACTTGTATTGACATCCGTCCTCTGCTGCATGGAATGTGTTATTTGGTGGTGTTGCTGCGCAGTAACCTGAGCTGATGTGTGTTCTTTATCGCCCTTTGTGTTAGAATGAAAGCAGCCCAGTCAAAAGAGGCCACCAGTCGGACGACGAGAGGTGGGACACGCCGCCTCCAAAACCTCCCCGCGTCCGCAGGTACACGAGCCATCGCTGTGTTGGGACGGTTTGTCTTTATAGATTAACGCAGCCATGTAGACAAACACACCAACGCTGCTGAACACCAGCTCAGCTTTCCCGCCGTACAAACCAGATTGTGTCTCGTCTCTGGCGTTTTAATCGGATTCTTCCAGCCTTGGTGTTAACGACTGCGGTGGCCCGGGGAGGAGCTGTCGTTATAGATCCTTTTGCAACACTTTTCAGCCCTCTGCAACGCTTCAGTGTTGCGTGTGATACAGCCCGAGGGCCAGTCGAAATAGTTTGCTGTATCTTTCATCTCTGTTGTCTGTTGAGCCAATAACACACACACACACAACTTTGCATTTCCGACACAAACTTCATATCTCTTATGCATAAATAAACATCGGCCCCTTTGTCATCAGCCTTTGGCAAACTTTCTGAGTTCTGCTCTCTCTCCTCATTGACATCGTTGCTGGGAGACTCAAGCGAGTTGCTCCGAGCTCGATCGTGTTGTACTTGTACTGTGGGCGAGAGGATTGTGATTTACACATTTTCATTTCGTTTGACCTTTGACCCGACCCTCTGGCTCCTTGAGTTATTGACGGGAAAGCAAACATTTTTCCGAAGGTCCTTATTTTCAGATGCAGCTGCCTGTCGTCTATTTTCTGAAGGCTTCTTTCCTCGTAAAGTAAAATAAATACGTCTGAGCTGCTGCCGGGAACCTCCAGAAATATGGGGGCTATTCTCAGGACTCTCAGATCACAGTTTGTGTCGTCCCACAGTCTCCTAATGAAAAAATGCCAAGCTCCGCTTTAGCCCCAAGTGTATTCTAGCCATGGTAAAGCTAACTTTAGCAACATAGTCCACATTCTCCCAGCCACACTCCCTCTGGGTCATTTGAGGAGTGTACATGAGGGGGAATTTCAGTCCCGTATGTATTTGGGAAAGAAGCAGAATCTCAGACTGGCATCAGGTTCACAGGAACTGAGTCACAGGGCTTCGGTGCACACGTTCACAGCAACGCCCTCAGGATTCTAAAACAGCTTGTTATCACTTCTTTAGCCCGCGGTCGTGTTTAATTTGTTGTTTCGAAGCTTTGTGATTTCAGTTTCTATGAATCTATATGTCCGTACAACCTAGAAAGCCTCTCATTTAACTTCCAGCCCTCTTTCGGATTACAAATGCAGCATCTTGCCTCTGGAGTGTTCATGTGGAGGGCACCCTGGGGTTGTGTATTATTTTGTGTGTGTGTTGGTTTACAGTGTCTGTCAGACCAAGGTTAGCTCTCAGCTATGTCAGCAGCTTTCTAAACCAGTGTTTCTGTGCTTCAGGGGAGAAATTTCAGTGAAGAGGAAGTGCTTTAAAGCACAGTTAGACACAGTTCTGTATGTTTCTGATCCTGGCCATAGAATTACTGGGTAAAGATCCCTGTATTGTAGATTACATCTCTTCTTTAATCGTTAAAATAGCTGTATTAACAGATTTAATATTGATAACTGTTTTTTTTCCGACACATTTATTTAAATTCTTTGATATTTCATAGATGCTTATGGAGCCATTGGTGGTTTTTTTAATGGATAAAATTCAATCCTCATCTCAAATTTTTGACAGAAACCCTCAGAATGAATTTTATTGCATTTATGTGAATGTTTCCTGATCCCTGTGTGGTTTTTGTGTAACCTCAATACTTCCCTGTATCTGCTGCTTATTTGTTTTGCTTTGATTTATGTTTGCTTCTGTAACAACTCCCCCCCCCCCCCAGCCTTTGGGACGATTTAGCTCCATCTAGTTTTAAAAAGACACTGAGCTGGAATGAACTCTCTGTGAATGAATCGTGCCCCCTACGGAAATCGGTCGCCACCAGTGGGGAATCCCGATTTGTGTTATTAAATATTCCCACTGCTGAGGAAATGAAGATTGAGGGGGGAGGGAAAAAATCTCATGGATAATTAAATGTTTTCATTTGAGAAATCTCTAAAGGATTAAAAGTATTGGAAGTGCTCAACTTACAGGCCAGAAATTGCCAGTAGATGAGACGTGAAAGACATCTTCATGGTGTCAGGCACTGGCGGCTATACTGTGAACTTGGGCCTATGGCTCCACAGACAATACAGAAAAAACTGCCGCTCACGCAGCCCCACTTTCTGTAGAACACCACCACTTCCTCTCCTGCCTTTTTGTCTGTATCTATAGTTTCTTTCCTATGTAAACGTGTACGTTGCCGTGTGAAGCGCTGATATATGTTAAACTTTCCATCGCCGTGTGGTTTGTCTCTGCACATCCTGGATGTATTTTACACACCTACACTGCATATATTTTTCATGCAAGTTCTAAATTTGAGAACATCATGCCCACCCAGAGAATCAATCTCAATCCACCTAAATGACAGGATATGGACTTTCAGACACAATCAATAGACGCTGAGGTTTGAAATTATGCCCCCTTGTGGCGACACAAGGGAGCATTGCAAAATAAACGCAAACTTTAAAGATTTTAATCTGTGGTTTAAGATATAAACCTGCTGAATTTAGATTTGTCAGTTTAAGTTTCTTGTTGGTGGTGCTGTCTGTACCCAAAAAACATTTTAATCTTAAACTCTCCCTTCTGTCGCTGTCTTTAGTTCTCAGACAGAAGGTGATGTTAAAGAAGAGATACTGCAGCCTCCGGAGCCCCAGCCTGTACCCCCCATCCTGACCCCGTCTCCTCCTTCGGCCTTCCCCACCGTCACCAACGTCCGGCAGGACAACGACCGCTACCACCCCAAACCTGTCATCCATGTCCTGGCAACAAACCAGGCACAGGTGAATCACACGTGTCCTATGCTAAAATACATTTACTGTAAGGAATGAGTATTTTGTGGCTACTTGTCTCATCTAGATTTATTCCTGCTCCTTGCAGATTAAAGGAGTGGATTCACAGCAGAACCAGTCAGAAGTGAGTCCAAACAAAGATATGAATCCCTCAGAGCTGGAAGACCAGGACCTACAAAGTCAAAAACAACAGACGCAGGTCTCAAATCTGGATCTCAACGACAACTACAACAATAAATTGTCGTCGGCGTCGACAAAGTCAGAATCCAACCAAAGCCAAACTCCCTCCTCGCCGCTGTCCCCTGGGGTTGAAAGTTCCGGTGGCCCTCGGATCGAGAGGAAGCTGAGCATTGAGATTAAAAAGGTGCCGTTGCAGGAAGGACCTCGCAGCTTTGATACTTCCTCCTCCATGGGCGTGGCCGGGGGCGTCGGCAGCAGCTCGGCCAATAGCGGAGGGATGCTGCAGCGGAGCCACGCCTTCAAGGCCCGACCGGGCCAGTCTCTGCTCACGTCCAGCTCCTCGCTGTCGGAGGACTCCGGCACCGAGGGAGGAGCGGGAGGCTGTGGGGACGCAGAGGCAGCAGCCCCAGTCAGGCCGAACCACCTTCCTGTGAGGAGCGAGAAGGAGGACGAGAGAGTGGAGGCGAAGACCGGCCTCGCAGCGTGGCAGCATTCATGCAGCAGCCCGGACAGACAGATCCCCAAAACCTCTTCCTCCTCCTCCTCCTCGGACCGCATCGCCCCGTCTTCCTCGTCTTCCTCCCACCTCTCCTCCTCCTCCTCCTCCTCCTCCTCCTCCTCCTCCTCCACTACTCCCGTTAGGACTGCCCTGAGTTTCACCAACCCCCTTCACTCCGACAACTCGGACGCGGAGGGGGAGGGAGAGCTGGCCGCAGGACAGGAAGGATTCCGCACCACTGTGTCCACGGCAACGGCAGTAGTTTCCGCATCTGCCAACCACGGCGACCCGCTGCCCGTGCGGAAGGTCACGCCCATGTCGATCGCAGGGCGGAGCTCTCCATCGCCCCCCGCACCCACAGCAAGTATGTCGGTCACCTGACGTCTACCCATGTCAACACACATATTTACAACATATACAGCATGTTTGGTTTGCAAATATGAATCCGTCAGACCACTTTGATCTCCATCTTTCATCATGTTTGTCAGTGGATGTGCTTTTTTTGTGTGCGCGCGCGTGTGTTTGCATGTTACCGATGAGTCCACGTGTGGGGACTGTGAGGAATGGCTGCGCTGTCACGCCGTCTGTGCATCGGTTTGGCCTCACTCTCACGGTCGAGACGGTGGCGTTCGTGTTCCTGGGGCTGAGCTTCACTTCAACGTCCGAGATTGTCAAATCTGATTCCCCGCTTGTGTTTCGGATCTAACACGGAATGGTGTGAGAAGAGCTTGGGATGGTTGCGAGGGGGTTTGAAGCTTGATCAAATACGGCTGGATTGCATTTAGAAATATCTGCATTTAACCGCGAGGGTGCATGATGATGATCAGGGCGTTTCATAGCTGTAAGGCATCAATAAATCAGTAAAATCTTAACCAAAGCCTGGAAATGTTGTCGCTCTGCTGTTGTTTCTCCAAAAGTAATGAGATCCTGGCTGACTTGACGAGCTTCATTTGATTGATCGATGCCTAGAGACAATAAATGTAATATAAGTGTCTTATTTTGACTCTAGTTTGATGCTCTGACAGGTATCGTACATCATGCACTTCTGTGGTTTTTCAGATATTTAGGACTAAATGCAGCCTTTTATCTGCTTTGCACATTATCTGGGCTGCAGTCGGGCTTTGTAATCGGGCACGGAATGCTGATGGCTGCCTTCTGTTTTGACTGGATGCAGGAATCATGCGTCTGCTTGTTGATTTGAGGAATCGGCTGTTGTGGCGCATTAGGGGAAACCTCCAGGCTTTTGTTGCGATTTGTGGCTCTATCAAATCAAATCTAAGGCAGAATGAATCCTAAAATCAGTACCGTGCAGCTGCTAATCCTTCTGAATAATCTGTGCGTTGCTGAAAAATCAGTAAAATATTCAGGAAAGAATAATTTGCTGTCTTTATTATTAGCATACGACTCTTCTCATTATTTGATGTTTGACCTCTTTGACCCAGACTGCTGGGACAGTGACGAGTCCCCTCCCCCTCTCCCTGCGAGAACCCCTGAGTCCTTCATTCTGGCGACAGGTGCGTTGGTTCTGAGCTGCTTTTCCTCCCCCTCCAGTCACCAACTGGTTTAGTCTCGGGCTGGTTACGGTGGGTGTATCTGTGGTGTGATGGAAACCAGCAGCAGCAGATGCTTGTTCCAGATAAAAATGACCTCAGCATCTACTAATTGTCTCTTTTTTTGCTTATTACCCTAATGGTAGAAGAGATTAGCATTTAATAATCTTCCAACTCACAGCTTTCATTTTTAGAGAGTGACAACTAAATTACTTGTTTCTCATAAACGTTACCGCATTAGGCCATACGGGGGCGCCATCGGCGGCATTCATTCAATTGAGTGCTTTGTGGGCTGTTTAACACTGTAAATCTTTTATTAATTAAACATGTATGCAGTACTTGTTCTAGCAAGTCTGAATACGGTCAGAAATATTGAAAAATGAGTTGTAGTATTTTGCATAGACGTAGTTGGAATAGAAATAGAAGCCTCATTAAGTTGGTGAGTCAATAAAGGAGGCAGTGAGAGCTGTGTGCTGACAGTTTGCTCTTCCTTCCTCTGTCCTGTTTACGCTCAGCCGTTATCATGTGTTTGAGGGCAACTCGGGCTCGAAATGGATCTTGACGTCAGGTGGCAGCATAACTTTTGCGCCTCCCGGGACACCAAAACATGACTTTCATTCAAACCCGTCCTTCCATGTTTCCTCCCACGAGTACGAGCGAGTTCGTCTTTCTTTGCTTTTCTCACGAACGTTCTGACACTTTCTCCACCAGACCCCGTGGACATGAAAACAATGGCTTCCACTGAATGGAGCAGCCCTCATACAGGTAGGAGACAAGCTCGCCTCCCACCCGCCCGTTTGTGTCAGAGGCGACTCCCCGTGTTTGTTTTCATGCGCGTCTGTGTTTATGCTCCTTCGCAGCAGTTAGTCAGCCGAGCAGGAAGCGGAGCCGGAGCGTTTTACAAATGAGCGCGCACGAAAACGAACCTGCCCGCGACCGTCGGGAACGAGGCCTGCGAGCAATGACTAGAGCAGGGGTGGGCAAGCATTTTGATGCGTGGGCCACAATGGGTTCTAACATTTGACAAAGGGGCCGGACCAGGAGCAGATGGATGGATGGAGTGCTTTGGTAACCTCACCTCATTGGAGAAAAAATACACATCTTGGGATATGGAGAAAACATGTGCTTTAATTTCAAATGAAAATGAAGAGAAGCATTACAACAAAATATCTGACTTTGGAATGAGTCTTAAAACACTTAAAATCAAATGAATAAAATGTGCCTTTTTAAAAAAAAATAATAACCATTTCTATTTTAAAGCACTGAAAGTTCTGTTATCCTTCAGGATATCACCGTCACTCTCCTCCTGACTGTCTTTTTTCTAGTGGGAAAACACCAGAATTGCAGTGAAAATTTAACATGAACAAGGTTTATTCATTTAATTTTTCAAGTTTGGCGGGCCGGATTAAAACGTTTAACGGGCCGCGTGTGGCCCCCGGGCCTTAGTTTGCCCATGCCTGGACTAGAGAGACGCAGGGGTAGAGAGGAGGAGGGCCGCGGATAAAAGCTGGCCCGCGCGAAGGTGCAGCGGAACATGTGCACGTGCGCTCCTCCACACGCAGCGATGGCGGCCGCTGCCAATTTAGTGCTTCAGTAGTTTCAGGGAGGGAGAGCGAGGAGAGTGGGGATGAACTTTTCTTCAGAGGAGTGCGGGTGTAGCCTGCAGGCGGACGTATTTGCGTATTAATGGTACAAGCTAACCCAGAGATGCAGACGGGCCGAGGAGCGAGCGAGGCGCTCTGGTGGATGATCTGGTGGAGAAATGCCGGCCTTCCACCTCATCGCCCCCGTTTGTGTTTGTGTGCAGACGCGTCGGACTGCGTGAAGAAGGCGTCTCCGTCTGATCCTGCAGCTGCAGACAGCAAGACAGACCTGGGTGGGTGAGTCTGCCCTCTTCTCTGCTTTTGCTCCCCGACTCGGTGTCGGATCCTTATTAATAAAATATTGCTGGCGTGCATGTTTATTAATGTGACATTAGACACAGGTGGAATTGGAATCATGTCCTCGGGCGATTACCACTATTACATCCATCCAATTATCCCCCCATTATGTCTCATCCAGGTATCTTTTATGCAAATTTGACCAATTACTAGACATCCTGTTCATTGGAGGTGCGTGGCAGCAGGGCTGTAATGTTTAAAAATGGCTGCAATTACATCATTTACAACTCAAATGGGAATCGAACACACTGCACTAAAAACACTTGAGATTCAAAACACCCAATATTCCGCCGTGACAGAAACTCCAGCGCAGGATTTTAATGTTCTGGATATTTCAGACTCCCAACATGTTATTTTATTGAAAAACCTGAAAAACGACTGCAGGTTTCTTTTTAGCTTTTTGGAAGCCTGAAGCGACTGTAAAACAACCCCGGCTAACAGGTTATTCCTTCATTTCAGGGTTCGGTAACCGTTACATCCAGCCCAAAGGCCCTCGAGAACCCCCAACGGATTGGACCTGAGTGGACTTCACCCTCCCTGTGGTCCGCCGACAGCGTTGAAAGGAGATGGACTCCCCCGGCCAATCTCCTCCAATTGGTCCCATAAAGAAAAACCAGTAGCTAGACGCTACGCAGACGGTCGGCACAGCTTCACACAGAAGCGGCTCCTGTGTGACTCTGTGCCGCCACCTTCTCCAGACTGAGCTCCTCCTCCTTCCCTCAGAGCGCCACTGTGCGGAGCAAAAGGACGCTGGTCAAGTGGCCTCTCTGTCTTAGAACAAAAACTCTGTTTTTCTCCCTCCACTTGCTGAGAGAGGAGTTTTTGACTTTGTCCCCCCCCTCCCCCCCCCCCTCCAAATTTATGGTTAAAGGGTAATTCCAGTTCTCTCCCTGTTTTCAGGGCAGTTTTTCCTCTTATCTTAGAGCTATTTGTCCACTCTGATATCAAACAAAGAGGGATGTAGACGTTCTTATTCAATACAAGTGTTACCAAGGAGAACAGTTTCTTCTAAAAGAAAAGTCATTGTTATTAATCAGGAAGTCGCTTTAATCAGGAAAGCCGCTGTAGGAAAGCTGAGTCCCGAGGTTCAACTCAACTCCCAGAAGGTGTCTGCTTCCTCCTACTGAATGAACAACAATCTTCAAAGCCAGATAATCACTTACCCACAATGCAACCTTTTCTGTTCAGTGTACAAGTTGCTAGGGTGCTCTCTCTCTCTCTCTCTCTCTCTCTCTCTTCTTTCCTTCCCTTTTCTGTGAGCTGGTGCTACCTATCAGAAGATCAGCAGTGACACAAAAGCTCTCTTGCTGAGTGTAGTTGCAGTATTGTTCGTTCCTGATGCTGACCTCCTCACCCGAGTCGTATACCTGCCGGAGTTTGGCCCCTGTTCCTCTTCGCTCAAAGTGCTGTTCTGACAATTGAACACGTTCGCACGTCGAAAAGAGGAATTTCCAGCTATTTCCTAGTTTGTCCAGGAGCTTTTTAGCTTTGCATTAGGACCAGGTGACTGTAGCCGTTCAAAGACGGTCCAAAAAGAAAAGCTTTAAAATGGAACAAACTAACCCAAAAATAGTACTAACTAACCCAAAAAAGCTAATCTAGTAGAACCGACCCCATCAATAGTTGCTAATTTGGCAGCAGAGGGTCAGAGTAGACACCAGGAAGCTCTGAATTCTGCAGTCAGTGCAGTTTTCACCCACGCACAGCATAAACAAACTAAAGCTAGCTCGCCTAACCACCTTCTCTGTGCTGCTGTAAACCCTTTAGTTTTTAAAAAATGTAACATTTGGTCCTTGTTTGTGTTATAACAGCGCGATAGTCCGCACAAAGCCAGGGCAGCTCTCATTTTTCTCTTCCAAACTCTACTTGGTGCTGCTCTGCATAAGCTGTGAGGTTAGCCGATGACGTGCAGAGCCGGCATAAGCGGACTTAATTGGATTTTATTGATCGAATTAAGTAAAAGCGCCTGGATCTGTAGCTGCTCAGGCGCCCTGTGTATCTTTTAAAGCGAATCAGTCACCTGTAATATGGAGCCGACCGTCACGCTGGTGTTGGAATGAGCTCGCGCCACATCTGGAATGGCCAAACTCTCCAGGTGTGCGTCTCCGGCTCTCACTGCTGGGACCATGCCTTAGTCTGCCTCTCAGAGAAGACAGCCAATGACTGTTCTTTCTTTTCTCACCCCTTTTCTCTCTCCATACATCTCGGTCTTTACTTGGGACTCAAAGTCGCTCATCCTTGGGGTTCGTCTTTTGTAATCGGGACCCCCAGCAGCCACGTGTGCAGGTTTATGACCCACAATCCTCTTCTGTGTCATAGCAAGAGTCTCCCCCAGTCATATTAAAAGCAGGTGCATTTAAAGCGGCATGTTTTCAACACTAAAATGACATGATTTTAAACATCCTATGCACATTTCTTCATTTGCAAACTCTTGGATAGTCAGCCACGCTTCTGAACAGATGTTTTCTCTGGGTTAATGAGCTTGTCTTAAATGCGGCCCTTTTAGATTAGGCTTCTGTAGTAAAATCTCATTTCTCATCTGAAACAAAAGATGATCCAACGTCCTCTCGAATGTGTGAGATCAGACCCGATCGGGTCACAGCAGCTTGTCGTTCTCCTCGTCCATCATACCTACACAGTATATGCATTGTTTTATATAGATTAAGAGCTGTACAGGCCATTGGGGTTGTAATATTTCATATTTTCTTTTGTTGTGTCTTGAATATTATTAACAGAAGATGTAAGAAAGTCAGTGCATGGCGATGACGATAATTCCTTCTTTCCCGTCGGTGTAAATTATTCTTCTGCCCTTTCTTTTGGCTTCCGGCAAATATTTCAGGGTTGTTGTTTGTTTTTTTTGTTGTTTTTTTTTTTTTCCCTTTTGAATTATAGGGTTTAGAAAATATTTTTTGAATTTGGTCGGCAGAGGAACGATGGCAAAACTGGGCTTTGAAAAAGATTGTAATAATGTTAATGACGATAACAGTAATAATAATTATAATGGTTGTGTTTTTGTAAATGGTATTTTAAAAGTTATTTTTGTATACGTAGTTGTTTGTTGCACCACAGGTCCACCCTGACCCCCCACCCCCACCCCCACTGTCTTCCCTCCATGCCTCCCTGTTTTCCTCCATCCTTAGGGTTTTTTTTTTGTTTTTTTTTACATTTCTAACAGGTTTTTCAGTCTTTAACTCGGTCTTTTAAACCTCACCCCCTCGCACGCACATTCAGCCACAATCTCAGATAAGAACCCACCTGTGCCTTTAAGCGAGAGAGCCCCCCCCCCATTCCTCTACCCTTCTCCAATCGTCATCGGCGGCCTGGGTGTGAGCGATACCATTCGCTGCCTCCTGCTCGTGGGCCCCTCCTGGGACTCTCCTCAGCTCAGCAGCCCCCCTCTCACCACACACGTGAACACACAGACGCCCCCTCCACCCCCCCAAAATGTTTGTATGTTGCAGAAATCAATCAGTAAAGATCAGCATTAAATGAAAATGTCCATCGGGGTTTGTTTTTTGTGCATTTGGTTTAATCATCAGGGTTTCATGACTGGCCTCGATAACAGTTAATTATAGTTTTATCTCGAATCTCAGAATCTGAACGTGTCAATCATGGCCTGGAATTTGACAAAGATGACTGCGCGTGCACACACACACACACACACACACTCACAACTGTGATTGACTACATCATTTTTGCTCAAATTGAACCCAGAGCTAATTAAACTCATGCAAATGCACAAGTTAAATAAAACATGCAAAGCCCTGGCGTTAATTGTTTTAAAAAAAAAATTAAGTATTAATGCCCCCCCCCGCCCCTTCCTCTGCACCAGTCCAATTTGGGCATCAACTCATCTGATGTGTAAATTAAGCCAGGTTGCTGATTTAAGTGGGTCACCCCAGTTTTCCCACAGAGCAGTTTAACCTGTTATGCAATGCTTATAAATGCAGCCAATCAGTGTTGAGCGTTTATGAGCTGCGGCTGAAGAAAGTGGAAACTGCATCAGCTCTGTTTCTGAAGGCCAAAGTGTAGATTACAATAGCTGCAACCTGGTCATTGCAGTCAGTGTGGGGAGAAGCTTTACAGGCGCACTCTTTCTCCTATGACGATGCCAGAGTTTTACTCGTGATTTGCTTCGTGCAATAATCCTGTCAGGATATTTTACGGCGTGCAGTTGTGGGTGTTTACACTAAAAGCCTTTCTGTCGGTCTGGGACATTGTGTTTTCACAGAGGTTTCTTTGTGAGGGGCAAAGCAGGGAGGTAAAACTGTTTAAAGGTTTAAGAAGGTCAAACCTGAACCCTGAATTCAGAATCAGAAATATCGACACTAACATGTACCTGACAGACTTCCTTCACTTTAAGAAGTTTTTTATTTAATCATAATGAATTCCCAACTTTTTTGCTAAATAGAAGGAAATAAAGTGGTAATTACATTTACAATATCAGCAAGGGGTCATTTTTGGCTTTGGTTTTAATGTCCTTTTTAATGTAATCAAACCTAAGATATATGTATATATATAATATATATTCTCAAAATAACTAAGTTTTTAAAAAAAACAAGCGTATTTTACACGTTTATTTTATAGAACTGAATAACAATTAACGTGGCCGAGTTACGTAATATTTATTAGGCCACGCCCCCTGTGTCAGTCAAGGCTTGGCACCGCCTCCGTCCTACCTGTCAGTCAAACTCCGGCCCCGCCCACTCCACTGCCCGCTTGCGCGTAGTGCAAAAAAAAAAAAAATAACCGAAAAAAAAAAACGCAGCAGCAGCGACGGCCGTTGGGGAAAGAGTAAATAGAGGGAGAAGCCTCAAGATGGCTGCCGCGCTGGGCTCCGCTCACCTCAGCGGAGCGCCCGCTGCTGCTTCTGCGGGAGCTCCGGCGGCCGCCTCCGTCAAAAGCCCGCTCGTCAAGCCGAGCGAGGCGAGAGGAGCACCTGACAGCGGCTCGCAGCCCTCTCGAGATTTCCAACCGCCGCCGCCCAAGAAGGTCCGAGTGGAGGAGAGGGGCAATAAAACCAAGAAACTCCTCAGGGACGGAGGAGTGGGAGGCAACGGTAGTGTCAGAGAGAAACTCCAGCAGCCCGCGAGGAGTTGCAGTGGCGGCGCGGGGTCGTGGAGCGTCAGCCCGGGGAAGACGAGCAGCAGCCCTTCGGTGCCTGCTACCGGTGGTTCGCAGCCGCCGTCAAACACGCACAAACTCTTCAAACAGAGCGATTTTTTCCTCCACAAAGCGCCTTCATCCCCGTTCAAGCCCAAGAAAACGAATAAAGACAAGGAGAGGGAAAAGGTAAAAGGGGACGGGGAGGAGAGGAAGAAACATAAACTATGCGTGACCCCTGGACCCGGGAGTGATGCGAGCAGCCCCGCAGATATCTGCAAATTTGATAGGTGTTCCACCATGAAGAGGGAGAACGGGGAGGTTACGGCGCGACCCCAAGGTAGGCCACCATAATGCTGGGTTTGTTTCAAAACTAGTTGTCGCCAAAGTTGAGCCGTGTCGACAGTTCTGTCGTTTCCAGCCGCGGTGTGGAGGCGTCACATGTGGCCCCGAAGAGTGCAGCTGTCTGCCCCCACATTTACTCCGCTTTCGGGTGGGGAAATGTGTCGCTAATCGCCGCGGGGGGGACGCGGGCGCTGCTCGGGAGCCGCTTACACCCGCAGCCGAGCGCGAACGGAGGTGTTTTTCATCGAGTTTGACAGCCGCAGATCCGAGTTCCGGCGATGTATCCGCGGGATATGGCTGCCAGCTTCCGCCGCTCGTGAGCCCTCGAGTTCCACAAAAGTCGCGCGACCTGGTTGTTGCGTGGCCACCATCCGGTCTCGTGCGTCTGCGGACCGCCGCGTGAAACTGTCAAATCCGCCTGTGTGCGCCAGGAACGCGGTCACAAACAAGAAAGATGGGCGGAAATTTTTTTTTTGCGCGTCGCCCCAACAAAGCGATGTTGTCAAACAGCGACGCGGACATTGACGTTTCATATTATCGCCTTTAATAACTATAACAACATGACAGCCGCCCGCCATTATGGGGCAAGTGTTGTTTTGGTGGAGCACCACGCCCCCCTCTAACCTGCTGTAGCGTCGTTATTCTGCAGCTCTACAGGCAGAGCCAATTCATTGGACCCCCCCATCCTCCGCCACAACTTAATTTATTTTACCACTGTAACCTGTAAAATGGCGCTCAGCTAATTATACTTGTACTATAATTAACGCGTGAGTTCACTCGGACCCGGTGATGCCAGGTTGCTGCCATGCTGTCTGCATCTGGAATTTTCGAATAGAACGGCAAATTAATGATCTACAAGATCTGATATTTGCACTGGGTTGATCCCCGAGATGACCAGTAATTGTCTGTTTTCGTGGCGGCTGTTGCCAGATTTGAAATGTCTGTTCACTGCCTCAAAATCTTGTTTTGTCTTCTTGTTTTGGTCCCGTCGCCTCTGTGTTGGTGTTGGAGACGCTCACTGGACTCGAGCGCGGATCGATGCAGGCGTGTGACTGCATGATGTCACCCTGTTCCAGTTGGGTAGTTTAGGAGGTCATAACACGCTCCCGACTGGCTCTGCTTCAGTGGGAACACGAGGATGTTGGCCCCGGCGGTCCGGAGCCCTGGCAGGAACACAGAACATGCAGTTTCTGATGTGGTCGGCATGACAACACTTTAAGATAAATATCTTATAAACCAGCCCATTGTTGTTTTTTTTTAAACCCCAAAAACCCTTCATTTCACAACTATAAACCTGAAAAGCAGCCTCAGTGAAGGGCTCTTTGTTAGAATAGTGCAATTCTAAGTGCTGAAGTAAGCTGCTGAATGCCCAGTAGTCAGAAAATGGAGTTATTTTGGGTAGCTTTGAATTTGAAGATGAGGAAACGGAGCAGAGTGTCGGGGAAAAACATTAATCCTTAGTAAAATGCTGCAGGGATTAAATCGCGTCATTCCACGCGGCACTTTTCTGTAGTAGTCTGTCGGGTGTTTATTTTATTTATTTTTTTATTTGACAGTGCATAGCAATAATACCATTTTAACCAGAGTTTTCTGATGTGTTCGGTGGCTGGCCGGGCCGGTGCTTGTCGGGGCTTGTGTAAACCACAAGGACAAGAATTTGAGTCCTGCTGGTTTCAGAGGCACCGTACCAAATCAGATTTATGCTCTGACCTTCCTGCAAGGGAAGAAATCCCCTCCAGCCGCCAAAAGAGTATCATGTCATCACGTCATATCAGTTCTGGGATTGCTGTTGGAGAGAGAACGGAAGGCGAGTGCCAAGAAACAGACTCTTCTGGTGACATTTGGCGTTGTAATATGAGATGTGAGTCAACATAAGTGCGGCGACCGGGACAAGGAAACGTTTCTCCTATGGGGCAGGCTGGTCCACGAACAGGATTGCTCATGAGGTCAGATAATCCTCCCAGGGTCCAGCTGTAGTATTACACCATGCATATTTACACACTCCATATATTTGCACGCATTGTTAAGTCCAGCTTGACTCGGTTGCTGTCCTTGCCTCGGCACGCACAGGAGATTCGACTTCTTGACCCGAGAATGTCAGACTTTAGCTCAGACATGTACTCCGTTTCTTTTTTTCCCCCCTCTTATCTTGTTTTATCTGGCCTTTGCTGATGTAACTGTGTGAATAGTGTCTTATCTCATCACATCACGGCACATGCCAGTCAGTTTACAAACAAGTTAGCTAGCAATAATGCAATCGTCTCTTTTTAGGAAACACTGTTCTGGTGGAATCCCTGACGTGTTTGCTGACGAATCGGGACTAAGCTGCAGTCGGCAACCAATTACATTACTGTCAGCTGGGTCATGACTCATTTGTTTAGTCCCTAAATTTACAAGATGCTTAACTCTGCATCTGCAGGAGCAGCGGAACGGGGGCGGCGAGTTTCACCCTGCCAGCCGCTTTACTTTAACATGAGGGTAGATGGTGGGGCTTGGTGCGTCGGCAGGGTCAGGTCGACCATCTGGAGTGGTCTAATTCTCCTGGAGGGCAGATTTACCTGTACGGTACTTTAAAAATCGAGTGCCTCATTATCTCCAGCCTGGCTGGGCAGCACCATTTTACCCCGAATCTGCTCTCTCAAATGCTGAAACATTACTCATTACTCACTTGGTGCTATTCTGTGGGAATAAAATCTAAGTGGATGTACATGCCACAATGAACACAAACGTAATACATAAAATAAGCATAAGTTATGGGGATTAACAGTGAAAACCCCCAGTTTCTTTCATTTCCAGTTGCTCTTGCTGTACCTGGTAGCTGCTTTTATTCTTTAAATCTACTTTGGGCGACCCTTGTTATGTTGTCCTGCAAAGATTGCTACTAATTGATTGTTTTTATTATTATAGGTCGCATATAGTTGGACAATAAAGTCTGATCTTCACATTAGGGTTTGCAGTTGTAGCAGAATGTGGCCTTTAGGGCTTTCAAAGTGCTCCTATTTCTGGTGATCACATAAACCACAAAAGCCACCTGCTGTGTTTGCGACGAAACTGTAGGAAAAAACAGTTAGCGCAGGAGTCCGATACAAGCATCCAACCATTTCCTGTTCGCTGGGTTTCAATGTTCTGCTGCCCTGCTGCTGGATAGATCATTTGCAGTTTGTTCACTTGGCTAATTCAACTCCCGTCTCCTCTAAATTCGCAGGTTATGGACGCCGCTCCTCCAGCACCGCCTGACGTGTTTTTTTTCAGGCCTGGCTGTAGCTTCCTGTGGAGCTAAATTGATGTTTTCAAACATGTTTTTATTCGCCAAAGGGCTTTACACTATCAGCATTTACAGTATTAAAGCTCTTTAAGCAGCTTTGTTAATATCTGTGGCGTTCATGCTATGGGAATGCGAGGCACGGCGCTGCAATGAAAATGACACGCTTAAGTAAAGAACACCCGGCATTCACTCCAGTACAGTCATTAAAAGTCGATGCACCACTAATTCTCCTCCTGTTCCCTTTAGCCTTTTACTTTCAAAGCATTTTCTCCTTTGTGCCTCCAGCCGGGAGTGCGACCCCACTGTGATCACTTTTTTTGCGTCCACAGGAGAGCGAACAGTCTGAAAACGCTGCTTCCTTTCAAGGGTGGATCTGGCTGAGTTCAAAGGAAAAGTTTGAAGAGAATCTCTAACAGAAAAGTAGGAACAATAACAGGCTTTAAACTCCTTTTGTGGAAAAGGGAGGAAATAAAGAATCAAAAGAGGAGCACGGGCAAAGATTGGACATAGAAATCTGTAGAGTCGGAAGGAGGTGGAGAAAGCTGATTCTTCATCCATGTACGCTTGCTGTGCATTTTTTGAAAACACTCCAGCAGCTGAAGGGGTGTTTGAGTGCGATATTTACACCCGCGAGCTGCATGAGAGGGCACTCACCATGTCTGAAAACTTCCCTCTCTCCTTCCACAGAGCACTCCGGCAAGGAAAAGGCAAAAGAGCGAGACAGAGACGAGAGGGAGAAGAAGTTCAAGGGCAGGGAGAAGGAGAAAAAGAAGTACAAAGTGGTGAACAACATTAAAAGGGAGAACGGAGAAGTCAAGCAGCCCATTAAAGGTTGGTGGAAACATGCGCCCGATGGAAAACGTGTTCGATACTGAGAGGAAGAGGCTCCCTCCACCAGGGAGGAGTTCTCGGGTCGTAGAATTGGATAATGGGCGTCTAAGTCCCCCACTGCTGGGAGTGACAGAGTCTAACGGGGGCGCTCAGATGTTTAACCAGCGTTTCAACTGTTACGCTAACGGTTGAGAAGAACTCTGGGACAGAGTGGAGGCCCGAGGATGAGCGGAGAGCCAATCAATAAGCAGCAAACGACTATTCTGACAGATGGCACGCTTTCACCCTCTGAGGCCTCTGAGTATTCACTCCACCACACTGATTTTTTTTTTTTATGAGCGCACGTATGTGCCTGCGCGTTTGAGCTGTAGCCGAGCATCTCGGTCCTCTTTTTATTGTGTCATTTGTTTCCCCCTTTATCTGGCGCGCTGAAGGCCTGTTATAGGAGCCCTCAGAGGCTGTGTGACTGAGATGATAGCTGATATTTGAAAGGTGCTGAGGTAGCAGCAGCTCTATTAAAGGCACACACGCGCTCCCGTGCACGTACCAAAAGCAATCTAGTGGGCGGAAATCAAGCAGCACAAAGCAGCTTTGCAGAGCGATGCAGACAGCTCTGATATACACTTACACAGATAATGTACACAAAGGAGCATGTTGGTTTGTAGCGCTACGGTACCTCTGATGTACAACACAAGAATTTGACTTCAGGGTGGCGGATTTGTCCCCTTTTCATCTGTTTTCTGAGATAATCCCGGCTGATCGCCTGTCCACCGACGTTTAAAAGTCGTCTCTTCTCTACTCAGGCGAGAAAGAGAAGTCAAAGATCAACTCGGAGGAGCTTCAAATCAAAAAGGCCAAGAAGAAAAAGAAGAAAAAACACAAAGAGGGGGAGAAGCACAAACAAGTGAAGATGTACCACCGGTCCTGCCAAACCGTTTGTGCCGGCCTCCTCCTCCTCCCCCCGTCCTCCCCCCATCCTGCTTCCTCCTCCACGTCCCCGTTCAAGTCGCCTCTCCCAGTTTCGCCGCAGTGCATCAATAAAAATCTCCTGCCTTCGTCCTTTCCGCTCGTCTCCAAAAGCGTCTTCAACTGTCTACACCCCTACCCAGCCAAGCACCAGCCCCAGCACCCCTATCCGGGCACGAGGGGGTTGGAGTTCGCCCCGTACATTCACATAGAGAAGCAGCCCAACGGAGGGGCCCTGGTGGCTCACGCCTACGCCTCCCAGCTCTCCTCCCTGTCCGAGGCCCAGAGGGAGCGGTTCGCCCGGGAGTTTGTGACCTTGTCCTTCAGCGAGGACTCGTCGCAGGTGCGTCCCGCGCTGCTGCCCAGCCGCCGGATGGGCTCGCAAACAAGCACTTACTTATTTCTGCTTCTTTTCAGGCAGCTCACTACGTCATGGGGATCGTCCACGGAGAGGCCGGTTACCTGCCTGACTTCTTGGAGTACTTCTCAACCGGGTTCTCCACGGCGCCAGTCAAAATGGAAATACTGGGAAAGAAGGACATAGAGACCACCACTATGGCGAACTTTTACTCTCAGGTCAGTGGGCGCGATCGCTGGGGCGGAGAAAACGGGCGGAGAGCGAATGGGGCTCGTTTAATCCTGTCTGGATGCGAAGAGGCAGACGGTCCCGAGACGACGACGCGGGCTGTTGTCTGCTGCTTTTGAGCGCTGCAACTGTCCGGTTGTGTTGTGTCATTCACGGAAAAGGGGGTTTTGAGGGCTATAAACCTCTTTCCTGTTCAGATAAAGATGAAGAAGTGGCGCGACAGGAAGTGCTGAGGATACGCTGATGCGTTCTTGGCTTGTTGTTGCACAATAACAGAGTTTCTTTGAAAGGGCAGGTCGAGGGAAAGGATTAAGTAGAACAGATTAATGGGCAGATACCCAGTTAAGCACAGACTGGATTAGTGCTGTCTGAGGTTGGATTTTTATTTATTTTTTTGCTCTTTTCTAGACTGAACAGCAAAGGGGGTTTTCTCTTGGCAGGAAGTGGCGCAGGTGGGTGAGGGCAGAAGTTGTAAAAAAGCAGAGTGGATGCAAGAAGAAGGGTTTAAAGGGTAACTACCTGCGCTGTTGAGAGGACTCGTAGGGGCAAGGGTGTGTGTTTCTACAGGGGATTTAACATCTTACCCTCGCTACCACTCTCCTGGCTAGCCTTATTAAATATTCATAATCCACCCGATACTCCGGATTACGGATTTGATCACTTGTGTTTCAGCCTGAACAAAATTAGATGATAACCAATTCAAACTCGTCCTCAGACTTGGGGTCCGCGTCCTGAGCTGCCCCTTTAAGAGTAGCATTCCTTGCAGGGCTAACGTCATTGTCCGCTGGTCCTGCCCCCCCCCCCCTCCCTCCCTCCTGGCTCTCAGCAGTGACCTTGGGAAGTAGATGTATAGCCCACAGTTACAGATGCGAGCGTGCGCACGGATAAACACGTAACACAGGTGTACAAACACACACACACACACACACAGGGTGGATTAATGATTGCCATTTACGCGGTTTCCTCCCCGTTTCCCTCCGCGGGCTTCGCCTGGCCATCTCCCTCCCAACGCGCCCGTCGGTCGATTCCTCTCCATCTTCCACGCTCTCTGCGTTAGCGATTTGTTGTTGCATCGGGGTTTCGTGCGCAGAGAAGAACGACCGCCATGTTTGACCGCCGTATTTGCCCCGCTGATTCCCACAGCGTTTGCTTGCCGTCCCCACGTATTTCTACATTTCTAACT
This sequence comes from Takifugu flavidus, assembly GCF_003711565.1. Lineage (NCBI taxonomy): Eukaryota > Metazoa > Chordata > Actinopteri > Tetraodontiformes > Tetraodontidae > Takifugu > Takifugu flavidus. The sequence goes on along the minus strand of NC_079541.1, from coordinate 3,756,188 downwards.
TGATTAGAAGCTTCAATTAGAATCTCAGGTATCGGCGTTACTGCTGCTGATCCTGCTGTGTGAGTATTCTCTATTCAGGCCCTGACTGGAGGTGTTTTCAGTGCCGCTGAGGATTATAGAAGATTACAGTGCTCTATTTTCTGGGGCAGCCTGACAGGCCATTCACAAGGTGCTTGGAACGTGAGGTAATTTGGACTCTGTTCGGTCAGCAAGGGCAGTAACATCAGGAAATGACAGAAGAGACGTTCAGTTTTAATGACACATTAACCCGAGTCCCTGCTGTGGGCCACGAGGGCACAACGATGCCATAACCATGTAAAGTGTCATGTGACTTCAGGAGAGGCTGTTTTACACCACAGAGAATTAGAAATGTGCAGCTTTACTACAGCTGCCTGTTGCATAATGACAATAATTCATTTCCTGTGAGTTTTGTTGGAGCGAATCAAGGAAACGACCCAATATGAGGCGGCGCTCCGCAGCTCTGAGGTGATGCAGACACAATAATAGACTGGAGTGACTCCCTGGATTTGATTTAAAGGCTGATACAGAGCGATTTGAGGGAGAAGACAGGATTATAGAGGAGAGAACGAGGTCAGAGAGAGTCTTGCCACGCCGCCGCTGCATAAAGTCGGAGGGTGAGGAGCCGAGGGGAGCCTGTTTTTGAATTAAGAGCATTTTCCAACGGCTGAAGCTGATCTGGAGAAGAGAGCAGGAAACAGAGACGGCCCTGATCTAATAGACTTCGTGCTGGGAAAGAGGCTGTTTTCAGGGGGAGATGGAGAGAGACACGGGTAATCTGTGAACGGCAAGCACGGAGATGACAGTGATTATAATTATAGATAATAACGGTGGCGTTTTTATGCTTAAAATTCTGTGGGATATGAAATGAGACGCATTAAATTCAGATTAAATGTCTGAAAAACGGCCCTGTCGTCGTGTTGTTGGCGTAATTCGTTCACTGTTTAACGCGTAAATAGTGTTTATGTGAGCTGTCAGTGTCCCGATACTCTGGTGCTGGTGAGACTTGACGCTGTGCTGATGGCACGTTGGTTATATTCTCTCCTTGAATAATTCAGTGTGTAAATAAACTCACACACAGACAGACATAACCCTGTTAGGAAGATGTGTGTGTGTGTGTGTGTGTGTGTGTGTGTGTGTGTGTGGGGGGGGGGGGTAGCAGGCGTACATGCGTGCAGGCTGAGAAAGAGCATGCACGCGTACATTTAAATACCTTCACGCATGGTAGCGTTTGCGCGGTTCTGCTAACTTTTGCGCCAGTATGTAGGTCATCGATTCAAGGAGACTATTTAAAGATGCGGGTTTACGTGCACGTGCGAGTATTTGAACTTATTTCGTATCCCTTTCTCCTTCGCAAACAGGCCATCTCAAGTATTTGCTCCATCTGTCTCCGCTCCTCTTTCTTTTCTCTCTCACTTTCCTTATCTCGGCCTTGTCGTTGAGTGGTGACTCACCAGAGACGAGCAGCCAACGCGCACACACACACACACACACACACACACGCGCGGGCTCACGAAGCAAGCAGGCCACATGCTGCACACACACACACACACACTGAGGGACCAGGGTATGGAGACGAGTTAAACACACACGCCTATGCTCTGTCAGCCAAGTGAAAGGCGGCAAACAGTCTGAGTCACATTGGAGGAAACACACACACACACACACACACACACACAACACACACACACACACACACACACACACCTGCGTCAGTTTCTGTTCTCTGCACTCCAGGCATCATTTTATTCCACCTGAGTCACACGGATGGATTTGGGAACCTATTTAAACCTTCAACATGAAAATGTTACCGTTGGGTTTGTACCGTTGGGATTATGGTTTTAATTCCGCCGTTCTTCTCCCGCAGGTTAAGAGAACGTACAGTAACGGTACGTACAGAGCCGGGGCCATGAGGCAGATCAGCCTGGTGGGCGCCGTGGACGAAGAGGTCGGGGATTATTTCCCAGAATTCCTCGGCATGCTGGAGGAGTCTCCCTTCCTGAAAGTAAGGCTGCAGTGATGTGTCGGTCCCCGTTTATTTAGCCTAATTGTGGCGTTCTGCGACTCCAAACTTTGCTGGCAAACATTTCAAAGTGCCCTTTATTTGGAAAATCCCAGCAAGCGAACAGATGGAGACCGGGGGACGCATCAACCACCCCTGATCTCGTCAGTGATGGCTGGCGTAGCGCTAAGCGTGGCGTCTGAGTGATTGGTTTCTGCTCCCTTAATGTGAGCAGAGGAAGAGCAGCCACCAAAACACTGTTTACAGCTGTCTCTGAAACACAGACATCAGGCTTCTCTTTTTTTGGTTTCTCCGCTTTGACACTTCAGACAAATCTCCTGAATGCCAGTGTGGGAGTACACAGACTATCAAAAGACAAATATCCCCTGGCATTCCCTGTCTGCGGAGGGATTTGGCTCCCATTCGAACCCTCTCGAGCGCGTCGTGGAAATCGGTGGCAAATTGCGCGACGGGTGGCGTTGAGATCCTTGAATCGGCCGCCATATAGAAAAACAACAGGGTGTTCTGACACACTCTATTTTCACTGTGTCCTCTTTCATCTGCCTGTCTGAATGCAGCTCACGCTTCCGTGGGGGACCTTCTCCAGCCTGGATGAGATGGATCCCACTCAGAGCGACGACGGTCCTATAATGTGGGTGAGACCAGGAGAGCAGATGATACCTGTAGCCGATATACCAAAGTCCCCCTTTAAAAGAAAACGGTGAGTCCGGCAGCAACCCGCAGACAAATTGTTGGATGCACACTGAGTTGCCAGTAATTTTGGGGATGTTACCCGTGCATGAGGTCTCGCTGGCGCAGCTCGGAAGGGCAGAAACATCCCAAACATTGAGATCAGAAGCGGCAACCACGGTCGCAGCGTGAAGCTTTGTCAGAGCCGACAGAGCTGGATGATGCGATTATGCCCTCTCTGTTTTGTCTTTGGTGCTTTCACGAGCTCTCGCATACGTCAACACACACAAGCTCTGTGTGTGTGTGTGTGTGTGTGTGTGTGTGTGTGCGCGTGTGTGTGTGCGATGAGATCATCGTTTTGTCAGATAAATGGTCCGTATCAGACGTCGCTTTACAAGGCAGCTGGCCAAGAGAGCGGCATTCCCTAAATCTGTTAGATCCTTGTTATTGATCAGTTTGTTTGTTTGTTTATTTATTTACTTTCAATTTTAAGCCAGAATATCAAATAGTGACAGTGTTTTACGGATTATTACCAGATTTGTTCCTGCCAGCGTCAGTTTCTGCACCTGCTTTTGAACATTGGTGTTTTTACCAGAAAGCATGTGGAAAACGTGTGTGTGTGTGTGTGTGGTGCGTGCGTGCGTGTGTGTGTGTGCGTGCGTGTGTGTGTGTGTGTGTGTGTACGCTGTCAGAAACACTTGTGTAACAGCTGGAGCTGAAAGAATCGGTTGGATGGAGTGAGAGAGAAAAGGAGAGAAAGAGGTGGCTGAACTATTCCTGTCTTTTCCTTCATGTGGGTCCTGTCTCGTCCCATCACAGCGAAGGTGGATCTCATCTCCGTTCAGCTCCCTCCTTTCTCATTAATCCCTCATTGTCACTCTTCTCATGCCTCGTCCCTGTGTCACCGACCCCCCCCGTTACCTTCTAATATCGAATGTTCCCTTTGTTTTCTCTCCGTTTCTCTGACGAGTTGCCCTTCGCTTCCTCCTGTTGACATCTTGAGGTATATTTACGACGTCGTTGACAGGAACTGGAGGAGAGTTTATTGAGAGCTCCCGAGATGATGTCGTGTTTTTTTTGCAGCGTGGGGGAACGTCCTCTGTCTTCCGCCCGTTCTTCGCCGTGTTTTCGGCGGAAAGGTCAGACCGCTTGTGCGTTTTCTGTCAGCGCAGAGATTCTGAGCTGGGAATTGAGCTTGATTGGAGTTGTCACACCCCCGCCTAACGGGTCAGACAATGAATATAAAGCTGGGGACAACTTCACCGCAGCAGCCTGAGCTCACCGGGGACCTGCTGCTGCTGTTCCAGACGCATCGTGTGGACGCTGCGTCCACCAGGAGCAACACACTCATTCAGTTGATCGTTAATTTCACGCTCTTTTGCTGCTGTCCTTTAGTATGCTGCACCTTTAAAATGTGCATTTACCCCAGTCGTTGCCAGGAACCCCGAGTCTCTCACTCATGTCTGGCTCATCTTTACTTTCTTTCTTTATTACTGCCTCAACCCCAACTCCCCTCTTGTCTTTGACTGTTATCTCCTCATTTTCTTCCCGTCTGCCCCTCTTCTCGTCCTCCTCTTCTTCCTCCCCCCTTTTTATTTGCCCATAATGCAAAGCAGCCCGGCTGAACCACCTGCAGGACAGAAAAGAATGTGGGCTTCAAATGCTGCTCGGAATATTGCCCTTTCAGCACTCTCTCCCCTTCAAACCGTTTGATTTAGCAGATTTCATGGTTTTACATTCATTACTGTCAGCCTGCAGTCAGCCCAGGCTCGTGCGTGTGTGTTGTGTGCGCGTGTGTGTGTGTGCGTGCGTGTGTGTGTGTGTGTGTGTGTCACCCTCAAGACGGTTTCTTCTGCCTCATCTATGAATGAACGAATGCACAATTAAGTGTTAAGCGCGTCGCCTTTTTCCCTTTTTTTCCCCCTTCTCTGCTTGGTTGTTACACTCTCAAAGCAACGTCTCCCAGACTCGAGTGCACGTCTCCCAGACTCGACGTGCACGTCTGTTTATACCGTTCGACTCACCGCAGCTCCAGCGTGAGTCACTGATCCAGTAGTGAGCTGACTGCAGTGCTTCTATTGTTTGGGTTTAATGCACTCGGAATGAGAAGCGAACAGCATAAAAATGGGCTGCGCGAAAAATGGAGCCTCATTTTCCCTCTGTTATATACACTCTTATATATTAATATATATATATATTTAAATTTGCTGCCATTTAAAAAAAAATACAAGTAGAAAAAAGATCTTGGAAGCATCCAATGATTCTGGTAGATTAAATAATTATCGCCAACTTTATTTATGAATCACTGTAAAACAAAAATAATGTTAAAATAAACTGAAACAAGAGAAGTGTGTTTTAAAATCAATGCTGATTATAGTGTCAAAAACAAACGTCTTTATTCCCGAGTATGTTATCAGGTAGACCTGAAACTCTCTTGTGCATTATTTTCAATATTCTTTCATTCTTAAAACATTAAAACTACGTCAGTAGTTTTAAATACACACATTTCTTTCCTCCAGAACACCCGCTGTGTCATCTGGACTGCTTCAGCCAGCAGATAAATCCTGCATCCCTTTTTATTTTCGCTGCAGACAGGAAATGAGGCTGTAAACAAAGCTGAGGAGCCAACTGCCCACTCGCTTCATGTCTCCTGTGTTTAGGCAGCGGGGAAGCGCAGGGATTTCTTTGTACTTCGTTGACGTGTTGTTGTTTGTTTTTTTTACATTCTTCAAGGTGCTGCCTGTTTTTCTGAAGATGCCCTTGTTTTCTTTGTGCCGTAGCTCCACTAATGAGGTGAAGAACCTTCTGCAGTCGCTGCCCAGGACCAGCGAACCCAGAGAGATGCTGTTTGAGGATCGGACCCGGGCCCACGCCGATCACATCGGTCAGGGCTTTGAGCGTCGCACCACGGCGGCCGTGGGGGTGCTGAAAGCCGTGCTCGCCGGCGACAGGTACGGTACCATGCGAGGTCTGGGGATACGCCACATTCAGGAAAAGATGTTTCTGAATGTGTCCTTCCTCCTTTCAGCTCGGGGCCTCCTCGTGTAACCAAAGACGTTGTGTGTTTCCATGCTACTGATTTCACTCATGTAGTTCAGAGGCTGCAACTGGACCTCCACGAACCCCCGCTGTCTCAGGTTTAACACCCAACACAGATCATTCCTTTAATAGTGTCGATTTCTGGAGCGCGATGATGCCCCCTGGCGTTGATAAGTTGAACTGCAGTAGACGGACATGTATATTACAAGTTGAATGATCAAGAAATCGATGTTTTAAATAGCTTTACACATTTAATGTAAGGAAAAGGGAAGTGATCCTAAATCAAGCCCCTCCTCCTCTTTTTTTCCAGTGCGTGCAATGGGTGGATGACGCCAAACTTAACCAGCTGCGCCGAGAGGGAATCCGCTACGCCCGCATTCGCCTCTGCCACAACGACGTCTATTTCATCCCACGCAATGTGGTCCATCAGTTCAAGACTGTCTCATCCGTGTGCAGCCTGGCGTGGCACGTCCGCTTAAAACAGTACCACCAGGGGGAAGAAGAAGAGGAGGAGGAGGAGGAAGAGGAGGAGGAGGAATCAAAGGAGGAAGAAACTGATACAAGTTTAAGGAGGAGGATGCAGAGGTTTGTGTTGCAGAAAACCGGACTTTGTCAGCTGTTCAGGAGGAGAAAAAACCTCTTCCCTCAGTGGACTCGAACACGAGCGGTACCAGAGAGGAAGAGGAGGAGAAAGAGGGGGTGGAAAGAGACAAGCACAAAGAGCAGCTTTCGCTTCCTCTCCACAGAAGTCAGACGCTCTCCCCTCCCACCCGTCTCTGTCCTCACCCTGCAGCTCAGGCTGCGTGCACGGCCCCCCAGCACCACCATCATTTAGACACCAGGATGTCTTCCAGCTCCACTTCTGCTCCCACGTCTCCCGTCTCCAGGTCTTCCTCATCATCACCTCTGTGCTCTTTTGCACCCTCATCTACCTCGTCTCCGTCCCGCGGTCTGTCCACACTGTCCTTTGTCTCGGCCTCGGCTCCTTCCTCCCTGTCGACCCCAGAACCTGCGTTGGACTCCACCCTCACGCCTTCTGCTGTGGCCTCGGCGTCCCGGCTGCCTTCCTCCTCTGCGTCGGACCCGCTGAACCGCGAGGACCCACCGCACGCTCGGCTCGACGTTTGCGCCCCTCGCGGGTCGCCTGCGTCTTTTGCGATGTCATACGATGACGCACGGACGCCGCACGCGGCGGCCCGGATGCAGACGGACTTGCGGACGCGCGACGTTCAGGTGAACTGGACGTGCGGCCTGGACGCCCGCATGGACTTACCGCTGCATCCGCCGCAGGACGCGGGGAGGCAGGGGCTCTACATGCAGCAATACCCACCCCAGCACCTCCCCCCGCCGCTCCCTCCTCCCCACCCTCACCTCCCTCACATGCTGCCTCCCTCGTTCCCTCCTCTCCTGCCGCCCTCCCACCTCCCTCACAGACATCCCATGCTCCCTCCCAACCCGTCCCCCCCGGCGCAGGCCCAGCCGCTGAACTCTTTCTCCCACCTGAGCCCGCTGCACCTTCACCCACACCAGCCTAGCATCACCACGCAGTCCCAGTCGTACTACCAGCCTCCTCTTATGGCCTGTCCATCTCAGCCGAACGCCCCCCCCTGCAGCTCCCAGGGCCTCCCTCCTCACCTGGCTCACCATTACATGAGCCCACACCCCAAAGCCTACTTCCCCTCCCCGCAACCGCCTCACTTCCCCTCCCACCATTTTCTACCCCCGCAGTCGTTCCTCTCTCAGTCGCCGGGCTTGTACCCGCTTCAGCACCCGTACCAAGCTCCAGCGCCCCCTTACCCTTACCCTCCGCCTCCCCCTTCCTCTTCTCCTCCCCCGCCGCCTCCCCCTCCCCCCCTGCATTCCCCTTCGTCTCTCTCTCAGCATGAAGAGCAGCAGGAACAGATTTTATAGTGCTTTTTGTACAGAAAGATGTTTTTGTTTTGAAAAAAAGATAAGTGTATATATCAAATTTTTTATTTGGGCTGTGCCGTCGATGTAAAAATAGGCTGAAGTGTCAGTTTGAACACAATAGTTTATACAGGTGAATTTATTTAACCTCAACTGGCCCGGTTTAGATTTATACTGATACATTTAGCTGCGTTTGGGTTCGAAAATAGGCCGGAATGAACCCCATCGACCCAGACTCATGGTGGTAATGAGCTTCCTAATTGGAGTAAACAGTGGCAGCTTTATTTGAAGTGTGCAGATGTCAGCATATCTATTACCAATCTGAGGTATGAAGGAAAAACAAATGCACAGACTTTGGGTCAGATTGATCTAAATCTGGATCGCCACCTCCTCTAAACCTGCAGCTGATGCTTCCATTTCTGTTTTTTAGAGTGTCCTTTGTGCCCAAGACTGTTTGCGGATCACCGATGGGCCAAATGATTTTATCCAAAAGAACTGTGTCGTTGCTACACTTTCTAATGTATCGAAACGTCGCTCAGTCCAGTGTTTTTGCAGGACTTTTCCTCGATATTGTATTTCGAGCAATAACGCTCTGCAATAATCCAAATTTAAACGCCGCCTGACACAAAGCAGGAGTCTTTGTAAGGGATGACCGAGCCACCTTTGCAGAGTGCTTTCATGTCAGTGACATGTGGTTGATTTGACTTTTCCCCCTGACTTCCAGGGTCTTGTTGTCCAAGAAGAATACGAATGCAGTTTGAGCTCCTCGGAGAGACTCGTGTCTGTGTTATAAATGTCTGCCTTGTGCTGTTATTATTTCCACTCATCTGATTTGGAGACCCCCCCCGATCTTCATATTTTCTATTCTAGGGGGTTTAAAAAGGAACGGTTATCCAGTGTTGTCCCCACTTTGCATGTTTTACACTTCCCGATGCCTCCGTTCGATGGATGCCTTCCTATTTATCGTACAGACACCAACTTTGGGATTCTGTGGTGAGCCCCGGGTCGGAGCCAGCGTCAGACGGAGGTAGTTTTAGAGAGGAAGCCGACAGCTGGGCGTTCAGAGTCTCAGGAAAACTGATAAACACCCACGACGCTTAAGGTCCAATCCTCCCAAACGCGACAGACGGCAGCACTTCTGCACCGCTCCTCCCAGATTACGTCCGATTATCCACCGTTTCAGGTTCTTCCAGGCCTCGGCACCTCTTTGATACTGGTTTTTAGGACGAGCGTTATGAGCACACGCTCCAAACAAACTAAAGGAACACTGTTTCAGTCCCAAAGCACTATTTATCTATTGACCTAAAGTCCAGTTTCTCTACCGTGTGGAGCATTCTAGTCTATTACAGATGTTTTATTTATCAAGCAGCGGCTGGAGTCTTTTTAGACGTACACTATGAAGAGTTTATATCTGATTTTAGCGTCGCGCTGTTTTATCGCTGCTTTGAAAACGCCGACGCCTTTATTTTACTGTTTGTGTTGGAGGTCGGCCCACTCGCTAATGTAGCTCACGGTGTTCCCCCAGTGCCTGTCTTTAACTGTGAACTACTCGATGGTCCAGGGCCGCGCTGGGGAAAGAGTCCTGTCCTCTCCCAGCAGCCTGGAGAAGTCTGCAGAGAAGAACAAGTGTCTGCTCTTCAAGTCTGTCTTTTAGAGGCAGAACTCTTTCCTCCATGGCTTTGGGGTGGGGGTTGGGGGGGGTGGGGGGTGAAATAAGTCAGCACTTGACGCAAGGCCAGTTTTGGCAGCTCTTTTTACGCTTTCAAATGTTACAGAAATTGGCAGGAACTTGTCCTTTTTTGTATTAATGTGACACAAGTGCAGCTGAAAACCCTTCAGCTGGTGCTGTTTTCAGAGTTAATTTATACGATTTTTCTATTTTGTTTCTGTGATTTTTTTTTTTTTTTTTTAAACTGTCAGCACTGTAGTGTACATAAACTGATTTGTAAGGAGGAAACAGAAATTGTAGTGTGGTTTCTACTTTAAATATGAGCCTAGCTAATAAAAGGTTCAGTGTATTGAGAACATGGACTTGTTTCTTCTGAGAGGCCTAATTTCCGTGTGTTGGGCCAATTAGTCATAGAGACACTGTTTATTCAGCATTTGAAAACTTTAATTTCCCCACAGCTCCCAAAACCAAATTATGCCTATGACATAGAAGCAAATGGCACAAAACCAGTGATCGTTATTCCGTAGAATCTCTTAAATTCACTTATACTGTCTGTAATTATCACTTTGGTCATCAGTCGCTTTGAACAGTTTCCGCAGACTTTTGTGGGACAAGCTAAATCATAACTGGTGAAAACGTTCGTCGGGCTTCTCTGGAATGAAAAAGTGCAAAAATATCCAGATTTGACACCATTTACGCTCTGCTTTTACTGTGCCGACGACTTCTCGATGGAGTCAGAATTCGCCGGCAATATTCTAAGTAGCAGAAGCTCGTAAAATTGAACATAAAGAAGGAATAAAGGAGGTTCTTCCAGTGTAATCTTCACAGTAGTTTAAAATGCTTCCAGTTTTAAAGGAAGGGGGTGAGCTCTGTTGATGGCGTCTGAATTACGTGATTTTATAGCAGCTTTCGAGTTTGTCTTTTTGCTGAACGTCGTTTTCAAAATGGACACTGATATTTGAGATGATTTGGTTCCTGAGTGGTGATGACAGAGTCAATCCTCTCTGGAAATCTCATCGGTTCACAATCTGACTTCTGTTTATAGCGGAATGATTCGCTTTGAGGTGATCGAGACGCCCCCTGAATCAGGCCTCTCTCCTCTCGGGGAAAATATTCAGGCCCAGCTCCACCAGCGCTCCCAGCAACATGGTCCACAGAGGTATGCACACAAACGACAGCTTCATGTCTGCCAGCTTCTCCAGCTTGGCGCACAGTGTCAGGCAGAAGGCCAGCTTCAGGAGCATGGCGGTCAGGTACCAGGCGCGCAGACGCAGGTCGGGGGAGCCGTTGCGTGGGTCGTATCCGGGCTTGCAGCGGCCGGCCATCTTGATGGCCAGCATGAGGATCAGGATACCGTCAAAGACCCAAACTGGGAGGAAGATCAGGAACCAGCTCCATTGCACCTGGTGGGTGAAAATGACCATATCATTTTAAAAGTTTTTCCACTTTTCCAGAGATGTTAAACTTTATTAAATGACTGTAAAAGATAATAATCATGTGAATCATTTAAAAAAAAAAAAAAAACATGGTTCCGAAAAGCAACTACCTTCCCGTCTAGTTTGAGTACCAGGGTAATGAGGAAGACCAGGGTGAAGACCCAAGTCAACAAAACCCTCTGAGCAAGGGACATCTCGGCGACTTGGCACACACAAAAGACAAAATTAGGTCAGAAATAGAGAATAGTCTACTGTGCGTTATAACACGACTGAGATTTCAAGCGCTAGATTTAAAAAAAAAAACATTTCACCATTTCATTGCTGGTTTTATATCAGCAATCAGCACTATTAAGTCAATCGCTTTTTGGAATTTTATAATCCAGCCGCAGATAGCTAGCATGTGGCTAATCGAATAGTATTCTACTGATGACAGATTGACCTACTCTACAGAATCTTTACATCTGTGGACAGCACATTCCTCTCCACTTGTGGCGAAGATTGGAAATCGCAAAACCCATGCTGTGGTTCACAGAATAATCTCCAGCCGTGCCAATTAATAGCAATAACAGACGCAGAGATTTTGGTTCCGTTATCTCGGCTAGTCCCGGCCGTGCTGACAGCTGATTGGTCAGATTTGGATTGGCGTCACCACTTCCGGGGTTTAACCGGACGTTTTCTGGAGAGGCGAAAGCTCCTGCAGTGACGTACATCGTCCACCAGAGGTAAGTATAGGTCTTTATTTCCACAGTACATCACAACATATTATATCAAAACGCAATATTAAATGCCGGCGTCTTTGTTTTATTTTTTAGAGAATGATGGAGTTGACAGGGGCGACGTGCCGGTCCGCTGCCTGTCGCCTCCATTCGCGCCCGCGGTAACGAATCCACGTGCGCGTTTGATCCGCAGTTTACGGTAGCGGGCTGGAGTTGTATCGGTTACACGGAGAGGCAGAAAGGGAAAAAGCCAGCTTCAAACATCGCGGAGGAGAGACCAAACATCTCTTCTGGCCACTCGACGGGGTCGGTTAGAGCTCTGCGCCGCGTCCGCCGCGCCCGGAAAGCAAAGTGCGGGGACTCGGAGCTGCCCTCGCTGCCAAGAAAAGGTGAGATTGATACGCTCCGCGGCAGGTTCGGACAGTAGTTAAGGGTATCGGGGTCAGCTGTGTGGGCTCTTTGTGCCTGCTGCTGGTAGCTCGGCTAGTTACTTAGCATGGTAGGAGCTAGCAGGAGGGGGTGGGGGGGCAGCCCGTCGGAACACACCGGGGGTGCATCTTCGCCGATTAGCTAGCGGATTAGCTGCCTTGTAGCTCCACGGTCGGTGTCCTTGTACGGAGTGAAAACGGCGAGTAACGTTGCAGTTTGCCTTAATAAAGCGGCGTTCACACGCTGGCAACAACCATTAAATTCGAAGCTTCCGTCGGCTTCCTGATGCATCTTGAGGCTCTGTCCGGTCGCCTAAAATGCAGAGCTGCAGCTATTGTTGGTCCAAAGTTTTCCCATCGCGTTCTGCTAAACTAAATTAGACTTGATAGGTTTTGCATATTTTTATTTTATTTTATTTTTGCAATTTAATGACACTTTCCTGACTAAGTTTCCTACTGTCCCAACATCATTTCACCAAATTTATTTTCCAGTGTTTTTGTCGGCCTGCAACGCTCAGGCTTTTGCAGGGTCATGACCCCCATGAGCCCCCCCGTCCCCCCTATTCTTCATTTCCAAAGACATAATCTGACCCCGTAAAACAACCCCCACCACCACCATCCTGACGGTCCTAACTGAAACCCACGAACCTTCCTCCCAGCCTACTGTGGTAAATTAGATTTCCATTCTGTGTCCATGCACAATAATTGACAGCAGGAGTTTGGGGGCTGCCCCGGACCGGGACCGTGGAGTATCGTGGCCTTTGGGTCTGGCGCAGGCAGGTATGCTGTCAGACGGGCTCGGATCCTCTGGATTCCAGGGGTGCACGCACAGGAATGTCAAGGCGAATCTATTTTTGGTTCACTGGAGCTCTGCGGCTTTAGTTTTCCGTCTCAGGCTTCATGGCGACGCTTGAATTTAAAGATTAACACGGCAATTGTCTCGGGTGAGAGCCCTAAATGGGGAAAAAAACGATATCAGATTACTTTGTGTCATGAAGCAGACGAGTGAAGAGCTGACCAGAGGGTCTCGGACGGGCCGGGCCGGGCCGGGCCTCTGAAATCACTGTTGCGTTCCATACGTTGACTCCTGCATGTTATCTCTGACCAGCTTGTCTTGGCAGGTGTCTCATCACACGTCTACATTCAGTCAGCGTGTGTGTATGTGGAATGTTTTCATTTGCATTCAAAGCCGCTTGCAGTGGAAGAGCGCCCCCCCCCCCGATTGAGTGCGTCGCCCGAGCTCTCTTTGCACGTCTCTTTGCAGCTCGGCGGTGCCCACGGAGGCGGTTACGTCACCCGTCCGCAGCGATGTTGCATCACAAGCGCGGCCGCCGTGTCATCTGGCCACGTTGAGTCCGCTCAACGGCCTCCGAGGCCGTTAGCACGAAGGTCAAGTGGCTTTACGGAGTGGCGCCGCGCCGAGAGCTTCTCTACCGCGGCAGAACGCCGTCTTTTGTCAATGATGAAGTGGAGCGGCGCCGGCGAGAAAGGCTTCTTTTTCATGTTGTCACGTGTTCCGAGGGCCTCTCGCTACTTCTTCTAAATGTCGATTTTTCTGTGTCAGATTGCGAGCGAGCGCGCCTTCCCATCCTCGACCCTGCTGACTCGGCGGGATGCAAATAGAACAGAGTCGGCGTTTGTGCTTTCACCAACACCCGTGCGCCTTCTGCCATCGCTGTCGTGGGAAAGACACAAACGGTCCACTTGCCCCTCCCCCCCCGAAACCCTCGTCTGCACTGTTTTGAACTTGCCGTGTTGTTCTGGCCTCGGGGACAGGCGTCCGAAGGACTTTGGTCCCCTGGAGCTGACAAATTGTCCCTTGAGATGAGCAGCGTTGGAAAACAGTGGCGGCGGTGATTGTTTAACGGCGTGCACGGCCAGCTCGCTGCCTGGTGCTGCTCAGCGACTGGACACGCTCGCCGCCGCGCGTCGCTCTGCGTCCCGACTGTCCCCGCTGTCCTGATTGGTCCTTTCGGACGCGGCAGCTGTCAGCGAGCGCAGCCAGGCTGGAGGTGCGTTCAGATGCAGCCACGTCGCCTCTTCCGTCATTCTCTAGTTTTGAGGCGCTCGCTCTTTCCCTTTTGTAGGAAATATTGACGTCCTTGATCTGGTCAGTCGCCGGTGTGTCTGAAGACGATGGAAGCGAGAAACATCCTCTTAGAGTTACAGTTCTGCGTCTGCTGGTCTGAGGTCAGGGTTTTCTGAGCCAGCACCCGCACGAAGGTGGTTAATTCTCGTACAAAAGTATTTAATGGGCACCCTGTTGTGCGTGCTTTAAAGCTGTTCACCACAGTCTTATCGCTGCCTTTATCTTGTTCATGGCGCCGTGTTCGGGTTGGAACTGTTTACCAGAGCAGCGGCCGTTCGCTTGGCAGGAACGGCTCATTTTGATCGGATTCGTGCTTTTTTTTCTTGATGTAAATGTACATTTATTGACTCAAATTCTACACAAAACGCTGTTTGTTTGTTTTTTTGGGTGCTTTTAAGGTCACTAGCAAACACTGAAAAAAGCGCTTGTGGTGGCGTGTGTTGCTATATGATTAGGCCACATCTGGTGTCACCCCCCCTCGCACCCTCACTGTCCCCAACACCCCCCCCCCCCCCTGCAAAAACACCTCACACCTCTGTTGTCAATAGAATAGCCTTACATTTCCCCAGAGCACGCAATTAGCTTAAAAACACGTGCACGTTTTCCTCTGTCGGACTGGGGGGGTTGTAACCTGCGCCCTTCATGAAATATAGAGCGAGAACAGCTCGTCTTACGCGGGTGGAGCTGGTTTTCAGACGTCCTTCTATTCACGGAGCACAGGGATGTAACTGTCGTATCGTGAAGATTGGTCGTTATTTCAGAAAGAAGCACGTCATTGATAACCTGATGGCTGATAATCTGCTTCTTGTTTTCACTGGTACACCTCGAACCCTTTTTTTTTTTTTGACTGATGGAGGGTTTAACGTCGCCGTCATATCTGAGGCCCGCCGGCAGTTTCAGAAAAAAAGAAGCGGCTGTTCGAGCTGTCAGATTTAAAACCCGACCAGAACTATGAAACGTATGTGTGGTTGCCGCCGCTGAAAGAGATGCTACGACACAGGCTCGCACCGCCCCCACACCCATTTTCCATTGGCCTCGAGCGACGGCGCTCAGTCATTTAGCTGCCGACTCTCGAGCGAGCAGCGCACTCCAAATTCCATCTTATTGACCCCGCCAGCGAACGCGTCATGTAGCTGAACAAGACGTACGGCTGTTTACACTGAAACACACACACGAACAGTCACTGGCACAAAAATACCCTTCTAATAACTGGCCTACATAATCCCCCCCCCCCCCCCCCTCTCTCTGTTCATGTCGCTCTCTCCTGTAAACAGGTCAGTTGAGACAGTCCACTGGTTCTGCAAGTCACTGCGTGTCAGCGAGTTTTTCCTCTGACGGTGACGCGACGGGAGCCGGAGGGATCCCAACCGCTCGCTCCCATCGCCATTGTTGGGATTTTGCCTCCCGATCCTGACGGCGATGTGAATAAGGCGTGCTGTGATTGGTCTGGATTGATATGAAACAAAGTTGCAGCTGCGTTTAAGAACTCTGCGGTTCATCAAAACAGGGGCTGGAGGTTTAAATATAGCTGACGGGGAGAGCTTGTGTGTCTGTCGCCGTAGAAACCTGTGTTTTGGGAAGTATGCGAGGGAACTCCCGGACCTTCTCCGCCCGTCATCGTTCCCAGCATAAATAATAACCTGGCTGTTTCCAGCTAATCCCGCCTGTGAAGTAACAGTGTGCGTCTGGGTCTGTATGTTTTTCACGTGTGTGAATCAGCGCGCCGCCACTTCACACGGGGAAGACCTGCCCGTCCTCCCCGCGTCAACGGTAATTATGGTCCAAACCACTAATGACTGGGTGTCGTTCATATAGGTCTGTGCTGCGTTCGAGCGTGGGCGGAACAATGATTCTGTTTAGGTGTCATCCAAGAGTTTAATATGATAAAAGCATTGAAAAAGGCCTCAGTTTAGCCGCCCGTTTCCCATATTTCCTTTTACCTTGAGACCGCAGCCACAGATCAAACACATGAAGCGTTTCCCCCGTCGAAGCGTCTCGGAGATAACGAGAATTTACGGTGGGCGTGTTCGACCCGCGTGAGAAAGAAGAGCCCTTCTATTTATATAGACGGGCAGATCGTTTCCTTGTCGTCAAGCTTCGCACTCTTTCCTATTAAGACATTTATTTCTCGCTCTCAGTGCGGCCATGTTTTTTTCCCAGCATGCTCGGAGGGTGACGCGCAAACGTGTGTGGAGCTGTATAGGAGTGATTCAGCAGAATTCGGTGAAGGAGAGACGATCGTAATCTTAGTTCTTCCGGTTGTTAAGAATGTATCCTGCCTCTCTCTCTCACACACACACACACACACACACACACTTGTACAGTATCTCTGGGGTCTTTTTCTGAAGAAAATCAGCTCTTTTTAACCCCAAACCACGTTTTTGTTTCTGACAAAGGTAGTTCTACCTTTTTGGCGTGGAAATGCACACCTCACCCCTTTGATGGTTTGAAGTGGTGCTTTCCTCGTGGTTGCGGTTCGGTTCTTGGCAGATAGGCTGCGGGGCCGCCCGCCAACGTCGCAGTGTGACGCGCTGAATCTATTCTCCAGTTATCTGACTGATGATGGGTGATTCCCAGAAGTACCTGATGAACGTGGCAGCTGCTGGTGGTTGATGGTTCAACCCAGAAAGAGGGGGGGACATTTTCGGGTGTGTTTCCACTGCGCCCAGCTCGGGGTAATTTTACCGTGCCGGGGCTCTTTGCTTGCCTCTCTACTGCGGGAACCGCCCCCGGACGGCCATTTACAGGAACCTTTTTGGGCCTTACCCAAAAAGATACTCTCCTTTTTTGAGTGTTCCTTGGCACCGATTGGTTAAAACTAGAGTGAAACCCAGCGGTAGCGGCCTAGCACACACCGCTGCTCTCACGTCTTTTCTTTCTTATTTTTGCTTTTGGCGACTCGCCCAGGTGACACCAGGGCCTAAACCCAACCCTCGTGACATCGCCAAGGGGTCCGACCGCGCTGTGGAGACGCCAAGTAATCGAAACAGTTTCAGGAACTCCAGGTGGGAACACACCTGAAGTGTTGAATGTAAAGTCCTAAAGTGGACACAGGAAACAAAGTGGCTGCTGAAGGGAACGCACTTTAAACCCAGTCCTAGAAGTCCTGCGGTCCAGCCGGGTTTCCCTTCCGACCTAGTTTCCTTTGTGACAGCAGCTTGACAGGAAACTCTGGACTCGAAGGGCCGGGTTGATGATCACTGCTTTAACTAACCCTTGCTTTAATCGCTTTATCTCCTCCCCCTTCACTTCATTTGCTCAGCAAAACAAATTTCCCTTCATGTGAAGAAGGAACTGAACCAGATTCCATCCGGCGGTGGTCACTGTTAACGTTCTTACGCCGCTGGTTCTGGTTATTCTGGTTCATTCTGGTTATCGTTACCAGCTTGCGTGATTCACGTGCGTACCATCTTATTTTTGTGGCTAATGTTAGCATCTGTTGATGGTGATAATCGTGAGAGCAGTTGTTTATTAAGGGAGTTAAGGGAGATGAGTAAAAGGTGTGTGTGTGTGCGTGTGTGTGTGTGTGTGTGCGTGTTCCCTCCCGCTGTCTTTCGTCAGCGGTTTGTGACACACCTTCCCAGCAGGTATATAGCCGCCCGCGCCTCCGCGCTACTCCCTCACTCACGCCGATCCTCCCTCTCCCTGTGATTTCAGACTAAGATGCCCTAGGCCAGGAGGAGGGAAATGTAAATGGCGTCCAAAGTGAAAGATGCTGTGGTGTGGTACCAGAAAAAGGTAAGACCTGCCTGTTTGTCTTTATTCATTTCACCAGGAGGAACTGTTGCCAGATGCTGCCGCAGCTTCGTTTCTGGCGGCCACACGTGCAAACCCAGAAACTGTGCGTTTGGGCTGAGTTGGGGGGGTGAAAATGAGCCTTTTGTGTGTTCAGCTCATCATTTTTTACCTGTTTAAGGTCATGTCTGGTCATCGTTCAGGAGCTAGCGCGGTGTTGTGTGTCCACTTGTTCCGTGAGCTCGGATATCGGATCCGCTGCTGGACGGAACTCCGGTCCCCCCCCTTTACCTCTCAGCTTACGGGTTCTGAACCCAACCTCCCTGATTAAGGGGTTTACTTCAGATTTCAGTGGAAACAGTTTCACCCTGATGAAGTTCTGGTTTTTTAAACATTAACAACAGGAAGTGAGTGGGTGTTATTAGCCGTCGTGTGTTTATCAGGCAGCAGAACCGGGGCTTATTTTACCACCTGATGCTGGGTTCATGTCATTAGCTGGATGTCAGATCTGTGTTCTGTTCTGAGTGCAGAACATCTGAGAACCTAACAGGTCAAGGAGACCATGAAAAATTAGAATTCAACCAAACTTTACTTGCATAGTTTCAGAAACCCACATCAGTGGCAGGAAAAAGTGCCATTTAACAGGAAGAACCCTTGAGCAGGACCAGGCTAGAGGAGGAAAATGCTTCTCAATGGAGAAACCGCATAACGTATTTACAACAAAGTCAAATTCAAGACTCTGCTGCCACAATATTATGACAAATACAGGGTCTGTATCAGTCCCGGGGCATCATGGGTAACCTTTAGGTTCATGAGCTGGAACAGTCTGTGGAATGTTCGGCCTCGTCCATGAGTGAAGAGGACAGCTGCTCATTATGAGTTGGGGGGGGAGGGGAGCAGCTGTATTCATAAATCTGCAGTGTCTTCATCCTCTGCTGTGCCAGACTTCCCCGTTCTTTTTTTAAATGTCTGACACATCATGTTTGCTGCCAGCTGTCGCTCTGTTGCTTGTTGTTGTTGTTGACGTTGGAATGAGCCCATTTGAGCTGACAAATTGTTCGCGGTGGCTTTAAGGCTGTTTTTAAAGTTTCACCCATTGCCAACGTCAGTCTCCTGAAGAGCTTTTGGTTTGTTATAGCCAGAGATGCTCAAACAGCCTGTAAGCTTGTAATTTACAACTTCCTATTATTTATTTATAGTTGTGCAGAGAACAGGAAAACCAGGCAGAGTTTTGAAAACACTGATTAAAAGTGGCTGTTTTCATGTGTTTTATAGTAAATTCACCCATTCAAACGCACCCAATCGGCACACCTGAGCTCACACGCTCTACGGCAACGCTCCCGCGTGTATGTTTGTTTCCATGGTCGCGCCTGAAAGCAAAAGGATTAGTCACCAGGTACGGAGCAGCCAATGGACACCAGAGATGTTCAGAGGTTCGATATCTTTGAGGGGGTTGTCTGAGGTTTCACTCACAAATTCCTCCTGTCAACACCGACCACGCCTCGACGTGCTCGTGGAATAAGCGCGCCTTCCCGTCCCTCACTGGCGGAGGCCGGGGCGTCGCCATGAAAGGATTACAGGAACGCCACATGATGGCGGTCGATGCCGCCGATGTGTGTCGGGGGCGCTGAGACCTCCACTGCAGAGAGGCCGTTATGTAACTCTCGCTCCGCCAACGTAATCCCGCTCTCTCTCCCACTCGGATCGTTCCCTCCGTTGGTCGCCATGGTGACCCTGGCACTGCCGCATTGGCACTTTTGGCCCCCTCTCATCAGACCCTGTGGTGGTGGAGCTTCCAGAGCGTGCGTGTAACAGCGGTGTGGATCGGTCAAACCTCCGCGACCTCGTTTCTCCCTGAGAAGGTCCACAGCTGCTCTTTTCTTCCCCACCTGCCCTCCATCCTTCTCTTCTTCACCAGCTTCCCTGTGGTCCGCCTGTCCTCCATTGACCCCCCCCCCTCCCCCCCCCCCCCCCTTCCCGCCCTGCCTCACGCTGCTGTCAGATGGATAAACACGAGGGAATCATCTGAGCTCCCCAACACGGACGAGCGCGCTTCCTTTGGCTCTTTTCCTTTGTATTAGTATGTATAAGAGTCTGATTACCCGGAGGCGCGCAGTCAGATGATTCCCCGCCTGCTCTGGCCGTCTCGTGTGTCTCTCCCCCTCTCTTCCTCTCATCAACATATCCATCTTTAATGAAGCCTCATTAAAGATGCAGCGTTATCACCAGCGCGGTCGGACACACTCGGCTGAGTGTGAACCGCTGAAACAGGTCAGACCCGTCCACGTCTGCACGTGGAGAGCAAAGCTGACAGTCTGGCTTGACCTTGAAATATCTGGACAGCTGTGGTTCCCATGGCCTCTCATTCTCTCGCTCTCTCTCTCTCTCACACTCACACACACACACACACCACACACACACACACACCACACACACACACACACACACAGATCTCTGCACGTGTTCTTCCTCCCTCAGTGTGTGAGTGACTGATAAACACTGGCTGTAGGCCCAGATTAGATAGGTGACTGTGGTTAAACCAGACCTTTTATGAGCCATATTCACGCCTTATTAATGTTGCTTTATTTGAAGGCCCAGCAGGTTGTTTTTTTTTATTTCAGTGTGTAAAAGGCGAAAGTAGCAATGCGTTTTATAAGCTTGTCCTTCCAGAAGAGACCAACAGGGGGCGATGTATTCGCCCTTATTTCCGTAATAACAATCCAGCTTCTTCTGGGACCTGATTTAGCTCCAACTGGACTGATAAGGACTCCTAAACTGTATCATCATCCATTGATTCTGGTTCATCCAGACAAATTGTGAGGCTGTGAAGTTGTGCAACAACACCAGGACTTTGGCTGGACGATGACGAGGATGATGTTGAAGACCGGCGGTCTATCTGACATGGAGGATCTTTCAATCCTCATCACTAATCCTCTTTTCTCCTGTTCTGCTTCCAGATCGGCGCCTACGACCAGCAGATCTGGGAGAAATCTGTGGAGCAGCGGGAAATAAAGGTGCCCTTTTTGTCCTGCTTGTCTTCGTTTTGCGTCCTTTTCCATTCTCCCTTCCTTGTTTCGCTCATTTCAGATTTCTCTCCTTGTCATTTATCCTGTTACTCAGTTTTTCTGTTATCAGTGTGTGTTTTTTTTTTCTTTTTAACTCTTTCCTCTTTGATCGGGGTGGGGGGGGCATGTGCCCGTCTCTCCTCTCATCTCCATCCCTCCTTCTTCATCCGTTGTTTTCCTCCTCTGCAGTTTATTTCTCTGGTGAGTATTCAGTAGGGAGGACGTTCCTCTCGGTGTCTCCACAGTGCACGTCAGCTCACCCACAGTGTAGTCGTGCCTCAGTAGGCTGTGATTGGTTGGTGTGATGGCCACGTGGAACCCTGCTATGTTGAATAACTCCACTCTGCATTGAGTCCATGGCACCGCTGCTTCCCGATTAAGAGAAGCTCACGTGCAGCATGAAATATTCTTTCTTTTTAAATTTTCCTCCAGACTTCTATTTTTTTTAAAGGTTATTTACTCTCTTGTGCCACTAGAGGGCGTCTGCAACGCGTTGGGGGTTATTTGGACGTTACGCATCTGCGACTGAGGCTAAATTTAGGAGCGCGGTGGGGGGTATGAATGAGTATGAACCCCCCCCAACATGCTGACAAGTGTATATTTATTCATAGCTGAAGGTCTGATTAGCCTCTATCTGCGAAAGGGCATCAGGCATAAGTTTAAAAAGACGTAGGCGATACCTTGGAGTTTAATCTTAAATATCAAAGGAGCTTTGATTTAAGGGGACTATGTAATGTATTACTACTTCTACTATTGGAATAGATTAACTTCAACACTGGACAGCAACTATGGAAGCTAATACAGCACAGAAAGAGGTGCTTTTGGTGTTGGAGCGCTCTTAAATGTATATTAGAGGCATTAGAGGTTTGGGGCAGGAAGGGCCAGGGCAGAGGCACATAGTCACAATTACTGTGTGTGTGTGTGTGTGTGTGTGCGCACGTTGCACGTGACTGTTTGACCTTTCCCTCTGTAGATTCGATGAGATTTACAGTGTTTAGCAGCTGTTAATGTTGAACAGAACATTTTATTTTTGTCAGTGTCCAGGACACCACCTCTGTCTCTACCTGTAAACAGGTGGCACATTTTCATGAGCTCAAAGTCCACACACACACACGCACGCACACACACACACACACACCTACCCACCCACACGGGAGTGTGAACTTGGCTGTTCTTCTCTCTTTTTCTTTGGTGTTGCATTTACAGAAGTGTGACCATCTCTGCAGCCTTGTGAAGTGTTAATGCGCTTGTTCAACCTCAAAAAAAAAAACAACTTTCCCATCTTGAGAAGTTCTGGGGTTTTTTCATGCTCTTATGCACACGGCTGTGACATTTTTATATTTTAACAAGTGTAAATTCAGAAAAGCAGCAGCATGGATTTTATTGGTTTTGCATTAGTTTATTAGAAAGAGCGGTTTTATTTTAAAATCTAGTGTTAAACTGTACCATTGCTGTAACATCATTGTTGTAGATCATCATTGTTGATGAGATGCATCATGTACACTTATTTCTTAGCGGTTTATTGATCCTGCAGAAGCACCCTTGTCTTTCGGGGGCGGTGTCGCCACCTGCCGGTTAAACCCAGAAACTACAGCTGAATTGATCTGAACTCATCAAACACCAAGGTCAACTCAAGTGGGGTCAGCTCCCATTTATAAGCACGAAATACAACAGAATAGCTCAGGGATGAGTGAATAACAACCCTGAGGTTTATTTTGGGGGGGGGGATATCGACTGGGAAGTCATTGTATTAGTTTGATTCATGTTCTTTTTAAAGATAAGAACATTTATCAGGCCTCTCAGATAAGACTGAGTGGCCTCCAGGTAAATATTAACACAAGCCTGTCGTCCCCTCTCGTTACGCGTTGTGACTCCGCTTTAAACGTCCAATATTTCACCCGAGTTAAGGCTTCAGTCACTGATAAGGAAGTATTTTCAGGGTGGCAGCCATTTTCTTCCTGACATTTTACAGCTTGAAGAACTAATATTTGGGCTTGACACACTCGCTCACTCCCCCACTGACAAGTCGTGGGAAAGTCGGCCTGTCTGCTGATGCGCGTGCTGCGGTGTTTTGCGTGCGCGATGACGGGTGTTATTAAAACAGAAGAGATGTCAGTGGAACAAATGGTGCAGATGTCGTATTTCAATGCTTCGGAG
The DNA here is from genome assembly GCF_003711565.1 of Takifugu flavidus. Lineage (NCBI taxonomy): Eukaryota > Metazoa > Chordata > Actinopteri > Tetraodontiformes > Tetraodontidae > Takifugu > Takifugu flavidus. The sequence continues at coordinate 3,733,236 of NC_079541.1, read as the reverse complement.
AAACTGGTGCCCACAGGAAACGAGCGCGCTGCAGGGGAGGTTTTCCTCAGCACCGTCGAAGAGGAAACCGCACAGACGAGCTGCCGTTTATCGCCCTGCGCAGCTGCACGGCCACGCGGATGCACGGTGTGCCTGCACAGATGTGCGTGTGTTGGTGTGCTGAGGGCAGAAATCGCACGTAGTCCTCTTGTAGCCGAGCTTCCGTAGCTGCGACGCGTTTGAGGAGTTCCGAGGCTGACGCCGCGTCTCTGTCTCCCCCTGCAGGGCTTGAGGAATAAGCCAAAGAAAACGGGACACGTCAAACCTGACCTGATCGACGTGGACTTGGTCCGAGGTGAGACGTGAGTGCGAGGCGAGTCGCGGCGACGCGGCGGCTCCTTGGCGTTAATTGTTTGGCTCCCTGCAGGTTCGGCGTTCGCCAAGGCCAAACCAGAGAGCCCGTGGACGTCTCTCACGAGGAAGGGCATCGTCAGAGCCGTCTTCTTCCCCTTCTTTTATCGATGGTGGATTCAGGTCACCTCCAGAGCCATTTTCCTCTTACTGCTGGCTCTTTATCTGCTGCAAGGTGGGGGTGGTGTGACGATAATGGAATCAAATGTGACGCGTGGACTGGAACCGTTGGACTGACAGTCCGGTCTTCTCCTGCAGTGGTGGCGGCGGTACTCTACGTGACCATCCCGCGGCCTCATGGGATACCGGCCACCGAGGTGTTCGGGGCCATCTGGCTCATGCTGCTGCTGGGCACCGTCCACTGTCAGATCGTCTCCACCAGGACCCCCAAATCCGCCTCCAGCACGGGCGGGAAGAGACGCAGGTAAGGAGCGGGGCCAGTGAGCCCCCGCGCTCGGTTGCATTTGCCCAATTCTGTCACTGAAAACCAAAGGGTGACGTCTTATCATGGAGATCTGGTCTCAATCGCGCCAGTCCAGACTGATAATTGGCCACTTCGGCATCTCCATGATAAATCCAAGTTAACGGGGTCAAGATGAGGCGTTTGCTGTGTGTGTGTGTGTGTGTGTGTGTGTGTGTTGCTGGATCTGCTGGTTTTGTTGCTGTTTGGCTGCTTTTTCCTGAGACAATTTTCAGACTCCGAGGAAGAAAATTGGACCATGCCACAGTTTTGGAAAGGGTTAGGGCAGCGGGGGGATAATTGGTTTTAGGGTTACTGTCATTTTATTTTTCTTGTGCCACCTGATTATTACTGAGGTTCGTGTCCAACTCACTGCTGTCTCCAGATCAGTTTAAAGTCTCTCCCCACCCCTATTCTATTCTTTCCAAACTGAAGGAAGTTGAGGAAAGCCTCTCAGATGGAGGTGCATAGGGAAGGCGACGGGTCTAGCACTACCGATAACACACAGGAGGGGGCGCCACACTCCCATTCAGCCTGCAGTACATACAGCCTGGGCACTCTCTTCCAAGATTTCTGGCATGATATCTGTAAAGCTGGGTGTGTATTTTCAGTTTCTTTCCCATCCATTTTAAATTAGATCGTGTATATACAGTAAAGCTGGAGTTCGGTTGAAGTAGATTACAAAAGAATGAGCATATTTCACTGACAGGTGACCGAATTCCAGCTTTGCTTTGACCTGAGCTTCAGCTGCAAACGTCTGGGTGAACTTCAAACTGAAACATTGCTCTCAGTTTGAGCTCCGGCTCCACTTTGATGTAAACACACAGCTGAGAGAAGCGTCACTGCTTTTAATTCACCGCCAGAGTTTGCAGCTGATTTAGATGATCGCAGTTCAGAAGCAGCATGTGGTGTTTTTAAAACCGCTTCCTTGGCCTACTGCTGCTGTTTGAACCGCTTCTGAACCCCCATCTGCTGATTTGTGTCGCGGTTCGCTTTAATCTCGCCTTTCATCGTTCCTCCGTCTCGACGCCCCCCCCCCAGATCCAAAAAGTCCAAGCTGTCCATTGACAAGTCCACAGAGACGGATAACGGCTACGTGTCCCTGGACGGCCGGGTGACCAACCGCAGCAGCGAGGAGGGGCTCCAGCTGCACGAGACGCAGCCCAGGCCCGACGAGGTGGGCTGGAACCATCAGGTCAAAGCCACGCAGTGCCAGCCCCCCCGCACGGCGGCGGCGACACCGGCGAGCAGCAATAAGGTAACGTCGTGATCGGCCGAGTCTAGTGCGGTCGGGACCGACGCATCTGACAGCCGTGTCCCGCAGGAGCTGCCGTCGGACGAGGCATCGAGCGAGGAGGATCCGGAGGCGAGCTACAGCACCCTCCGCAGGGGGGCGGAGAGGCTCAACAGCGACTGTCTGCTCAGAAACCGCAAGAACTCTCATTACAAGAAACACTACACGGTGGAGGTGAGGACACACACCTGCTGACGCAGGTCAGAGGGACACGCCCCGTTTATCTCACGAGCATCATCCCGCTCTCGCCGTCAGGAAGTGCCGAAGTCGGGCACCAGCTGCAGCTCCAGATGTTCCAGCCTGAGGACGCACGACTCCGAGAGCACCAGGCACGAGTCCGAGACGGAGGACCTGATGTGGGAAGACTTCCTGCACTGCGCCGAGTGCCGGTCGTCCTGCACCTCCGAGACAGGTCAGACTCGAGCCCGGAATTCTCCTCAGACTCTGGAATAGTCGGGAAGTTGACGCGCTGATGTTCTTACAGAAGGGGAAGGTGGAGGGACGCCCATCTGTCCTCCTGTGAAGAAAGAATACAGAGACGATCCTTTCCATCAGGTCTGGAAGGCACAAATACCAGACACGCCTCTGGAGGCCCGCACCTAAATGTTCCCACCTGTACCTGCAGGGGCACGTCCCGTGGCTGCACAGCTCCAATCCTGGGCTGGAGAGAGTGAGCGCCATCGTCTGGGAGGGAAACGAGTGCAAGAAGGCCGACATGTCCGTTCTGGAGATCAGCGGCATGATCATGAACAGAGTGAGCAAAGAAATGCGCCTTGAGCTTCATTCAAGGCTTAATTCAACACATGTGGTTAAACTGTGGCTCTCTGCTGCCCCCCGCAGGTGAACCTGTACACCCCAGGCATCGGTTACCAGGTCTTTGGGAACCTGGTCTCCGTCACCCTCGGTCTCACCCCGTTTGCCTACAGGTACAGGTGCTCGCAGCCTCGCAGCAGCTTCGGACTGTCACGCTTAAATCAAACGGCTGCTTTACCTCCCGCAGGCTGGCTCAGTACAGAGACCTGGACCAGCTGCCCTCGCTCTCGGCCAACGAGCTGCTGTCCGTGGCGCTGGGGGGCGGGCCAGACTCGGACATCCTGGTCATCACCATGGTGACGCTCAGCTTCCTGGTGCGCATTTGCCTCACCTGGCTCTTCTTTTTCCTGCTGAGTGTGGCAGAGAGGACCTACAAACAGGTGAGAGACGTTCGGAGGTGTTGGGTCCAGGCGTTGACCTGTGCACGTTAACCTGTGCACGTTAACCTGTGCACGTTAACCTGTGCACGTTTGTTTCAGAGACTGCTGTTCGCCAAACTCTTTGGCCACCTGACGTCGGCCCGCAGAGCCCGCAAGTCTGAAGTCCCTCATTTTAGACTGAAGAAGGTGCAGAACATCAAGATGTGGCTGTCGCTGCGCTCCTACCTGAAGGTAGGACCCCCCCCCCCCCCGCCCAGATGGCCACGATCCAGCCGGGTTTTCTGTCCTACCAGGCTGACAATGCATTCAGTGGGATAGAAAACCGGGCTGGATCGTGGCCCTGGAGGACTGGGTTTGGACACGCCTGCTCTAAAGTGATGGTCGAGCTCCACTAATTAAACCCCTCCAATGTCACAGAGGAGGGGCCCCCAGCGCTCGGTGGACGTCATCATTTCCTCCGCCTTCCTGCTCACGCTGTCTGTGGTCTTCATCTGCTGTGCTCAGGTAACAGTTGGGGGAGGAGCCCACGCACATTTAACGCCTAAACACTCACACGGTTCTGCCTCTCTTCCTCCAGCTGCTGCACGTCCACGAGACCTTCCTGGAGTGTCACTACAACTGGGAGCTGGTGATCTGGTGCTCCAGTCTGTCCCTGTTCCTGCTCAGGTTCGTCACTCTGGGCTCCGAGACCAGCAAGAAGTACAGCAACACCTCCATCCTGCTGACGGAACAGGTGAGAACAACAGGGGTCAGATTACCCTGACCCTGGAGACGTGACCCTGGATTCTGCTTTTTGACAGATTAACCTGTATCTGAAGATGGAGAAGAAGCCCAACAAGAAAGAGGAGCTGACGCTGGTCAACAATGTCTTAAAACTGGCTACCAAACTACTCAAGGTACCCGTCATTCTCCGAGCAAGGTCTCACCCTCATCACAGCCCAGCTGACGTGCGTCTCTGCCCGTCTCCAGGAACTAGACACTCCCTTCAGGCTCTACGGGCTGACCATGAACCCTCTGCTCTACAACATCACCCAGGTGGTCATCCTGTCTGCTGTGTCGGGGGTCATCTCGGACCTGCTGGGGTTCAACCTGAAGGTAAAGGTGCCGCTCTCCGCTCAAACCCCACCAGGAGGGGGGGGGACCTTAAACACTCTTTTCTGTGTGCAGCTGTGGAAGATCAAATCATGACAGCGAGGAGGCGCCCGACCGTCACACCTCGACATATCGCAGCGCTCCGACCTTCAACGTTCCGACTTTGTGCAATCCTCAAGCTATTTATTTTACCCACTCAGTGTTTTTAAGTTTGAGTTTTTTTGAATCGTAGTTAGTCTCATTTTTGTGTTCCGAACATATTTTACCGTCTGCAACACACACAAGTATTAAGTTATTCCGGTTCTCAAGCAAACGCGAAGGTGACCACCTCAGACCATAACAAGTTTCAGGACAATTAAAGCTAACGAGCTCAATTATAGTCTGTAGGTGACACAAGCTGCTGAAAGAAAAAAAATACAGTTAATATTCACTGTTGCATGAAGAAGCAGCTACTGTTACAGTATTCTCGTACCCCTGCAACATTTTATAGACTCGAGTGACCCCACGTCACCTTCCTGTAGAGCAAACGGCGACGAAGGATTCTCAGCTGGACCTTTTGGCTTAACGGTGGAAATGTAGCTTTCCTAGCTTCTTTCTGATTGTCGCGACGTAGTTGATCAACTTTCTTTGACGTTTGCTTTAACTTGCATATCATTAGAGCAGCTAAGACGGTCTGGTCGCCGTGGAAATTGGTGTGAATTCTAAACACTGCAGTTAGACTGTGTTGAAAGCAAGCGAATATATGCACTTTAAAAAAGAAAAATACAGAAGTCACATCCTGTTTTAAGGCTTTTTAGTACCTCACTGTACCGTCTGCTGTTCCGTGTTAGCTCTGCATCAACTGAAGTCAACCTCACGGTACGTGAAGGGGTCGCGCTCACATCCATGAAAGAAAAACCCGCTGGCGTCATCATGTCTGGTGTGTTCGAGGAGGAAGACCAAAGTGCTTACATGACTTGTCTCTAATGGAGGAAGAATGTATTTGCAGCGTTTGTGCTTTAAGATTTGTTTACCTTTGTTGAGCCGCGTCCATTTTGTTTTTGGGTCTTTCACCAGAACTTGATTTGTACAAAAGTTAAACAGAGAACTGTAAGGTCTGTCCATACGGCTACATTTTTATAAGAAAAATTAAAAAAAAGTTGTGGTAGCTTCATCATCCTGGTGTTTGTCTCTGATATAACACTTCATGCACAATAACACACCAGATTTGAACACAAACAACTGAGGGTGTAGCTCAGGTGGTTCAACGTAGGGTTGCGCTTCTGAAGGTTCCCGGTTCAAATCCCCTTTCCTACTTTTAGAGTAACGAGTGTCCAACTTGAATGTCAAAAGTCCCATGAGGACGTCGGTTCCTCATCTCCGACGGCCTAGGTGGGAAAGAACGTGAACCGTAAGTCGCCAGTGGTGCCGCGTCTGGTTTGAGTACCGTCTGTGCCTGAGGGGGTTGAGGGAGGGGGCCGTGTCCCCTCCCAAAGTCCTGGGTCCATGGTTAAACTGTGGTGTTATGCACCTTGTGATGGGCAAATCAATAAATAAATGTATTTGTTCACAAATAAATCAACTCGAGGATCGATTGACTTTTCCAAAGTTTGAGACCGCAGTTTAATTTAAGGCGGGACGTCGAAAGATTGAATGGCGCATATGACTGGCTGGGCTTATACAGCTTTTCGCTCGCCGGGTAGAGCTACACCCTCAGGCCCCAGGTTTTTGTTTCTTTCTTCTTCGATAAGTGCGCTCACATTTAAGACGTTTGGGCTATTGTGTTCCAGAATAAATCAAAGGATTTTCTTTTTGTTAATTGAGGTCCAAGGTCAAGAGATTAAAGTGGAGGTTGAATGGGGGCCGGGCCGCTCCCTCCTCTCCTTTGGTTCTTGGAAGATCCCGGTAACGAGTCCGGTGAACCCTTGGACCCTCCCACCCCGTCTGGGGCAAATTCCCCTACTAAAGCAGCTCCCTCAGAACAGGAAATGGAATAATGTCAGTGAACATTTCCCCCGATTTTAACAGTACTAATTTATTTGTCAAACAAAACATGTCGAAAATGTCACATTAACGTTTAAAGGAACAAAGTCAATAATTTAAATAAATAAAGTTCTATACAAAGTCAAGTTGTATAAAAGAGAAGATCTGAGTAGATTACGGAAAAACAAATGTACTGCGTGTTTTGGTAAAAAAAAAAAAAAGAGTCTGGTCGCCATACTTTGGAAAGACAAGAGTTTACAAGAGTTCTGTACAAACTTTCCGTTCACTCGAGCTTTACACTGTTCTAGAAAAGTGAAGCAGGAAATTAAAAAGTTCATTGGGATCGAGTGGTCCGCTCCAGGTCATCGTTCCATATTTTGTAAGGCAAATGTAAAAGTAATCCTATAAAAATTGGCGGAGCTAAATAGAAAAGTGGGTTCTGTAGTTCTTGGACGCTGATGACCTGATGTTAAATACAGATGTGTGGCCAGATGTTGACCGTTGTGACAGAGCGGTGCCCGGTGAGACCTTTTAAAAGAAAAGAAAATACAGAGACAGAACAGGAGGTTTTGTGTGACTCCCACCGAGTCAGGATCAGAAGTTCAGTTTTGTTCCTCGAGCCCTGAGCTTCCTGGTTGTCATGGCTTTGAAATATGTACAAATCCCAGTGAACCGGAACACTTCCCCCAGCCGTCAGGACACGGCCCATTTGTCTTCATAACGGCTGCGTCGGGTCTGTAGACGGGCAGAAAAAATAGAAAAGTCTCCCGAGAACACGGTTTTAAAAGTGCTGCACGTCCATGAGTGTGTGCGTCACTGACATAATTACTTAAAATGATGGAATTCCAGATAATTGGGCGTCCGGGCTGAAGCGATGCGACTTCTTACCTGCGCCGTCGTCTGCGTCTTCGGCCACAGGCTCCGAGTTGATGACGTATTTGTTGCCAAACAGCTGCACCATCTGGTCAAAGAACTTGAATTCCTGTCTCTCCCCTCTGGAAACGACAGGGAAAAGCCGCTGGTTTGATACGAGCTTTAAAAACTGGCGCGCGTGCAAGACAACGCCGCTTGAACACAGATAAGACCGCCTGAACGTCCCCCTGACAGAGGACGGAGGAACCTACCTTCTCCCTTCCAGGAATTGTCGGAAATTAGCCTTCAGCCTCTTGATCCTGTTCTGACACTGCTCAGGAGTGCGCAGGAAACCCTGGCTGGCCATGAGCTCGGACACCTGCGAGTAGATCTGTTTGTTCATCGCCGAGCCCTTCAACATCTGCTGGATGTCTCCGCTCCTCCAGATGTTCAGAAGGGCCTCCGTCTCGCTGTCCGTCCAGATCTGCTTGGAATTTTCCGGCATCCACTGAGCACTTGCTGTCGCTACAGCCATGAAATGGGGTTGAAGCCACAGCTTATTTGGTTTGACCCTCAAAAATCACCTCTATTTCAATTTAAAATCTCACCTCTGCCGAGTTCGGCCTCGGCCCCGTATTCCTCCGCCTCTTCTGGCACCAACAAGTCCGAGTCCGAGTCGTCCACTTTCAGCTGCTTCCTGAAAATTCCATCCATCTCGCTGAAAAATTTAAAATCCTGCCTACATCCAACGAAAAGATTAAAACAACGAACCTCCACCAGCGACACGCTAGGGAATTAAAATAAACAGCACTCACTTCTCATGGAGGAAGCCGTATTTGAGCCGCTTGATGCGGGAGTAGCACTGGTCCGTGGTCCGCGAGTACCCTCGGTTGCTCATCTTCTCGGAAATGTACTCAAACACGTGGCGGTTCTTCTGGGAACCTTTCAGCGTGAGCTGGACGGGGTCCTCGCCCCAGATCTCCAGCAGGGTACGCGTCTCCCGCTCCGACCAGGGCGTCTTTCTACTCAGGTCGGCCTGGAGGAAGTGGCCGCCCTGCTCGTCTGGGTAGAGAAACGACACGTTCACCCATGGGTTCTTTACCTCCGAGTCCAATTGACCGTCCTTCAACCTACACACGTCGGGACCCTTTTCCACGAGCGGCTGCGACGCGGCGTCGGCGGGGGAACCGTCCTCGTCGACGTACTCGGAGGTGTCGCCGAGAACCGGGGCGAGGAGGTTAAAGTACCGGAAGGAAACGGGGCGTCCGGTTCTGGAGGACGGAAGAGCAGCTTAGCGATGCCCCACAGGTGGAACGAAGCTCGTTGGTTCTACCTCCGGCTGTTGCAGTAGCGCCTGTACGTCTTCTTCAGCCGCTTCATCCGGGACTGGCACTGCTCCGCCGTCTTGGGGAACCCCACGCCGCTCATCTTCTCCGCTATCTCGGCGAAGATGTGGCTGTTGTGCACGCAGGTTTTCAGGCTGTGCTGCACGTCGTCCGCCGCCCACACCTCCACCAGGGCCACCGTCTCCGGCTCCGTCCAGGAAGAGTTCACGCCATCTGCAGCTGTTGGCGCGGAGGCAGCGGTTAAAAGGAAACGACCTTGGCACCATCGCAGGTGGACGGAAAACACGCGTACCCGCATCCTGATCTGCCTGCTCGTCTCTCCTGTCGTACTCGTCCATAGAGACCGCCTCCTGGCCCAGGATCTGCTCCAGCTGGGTGTAGAATCTGTAATCCACTTTCTTCCCGCACCTAGAAGTGAGGACGCGATGCGCGTTAGCGGATTGAACGGACGGTCAGACGGCGACTGACGGTCCGAGCGCACTTTTTCTTGTCGTAACACTGTCGGAAGTTGTTCCTCAGGGATTTGACTTTCCAGCGGCACTGCTCCGAGGTCTTGGAGAAGCCCAGGTCTTGCATTCGCTCCGAGATCTCGGCGTAAACGTAGCCGTTGTGGACGGATCCCCTCAGCGCCCTCTGGACGTCCTCCTCGCCCCAGATCTCGATGAGCGCCAGGATCTCCCCGTCTGACCACAAACTCGGTGGCGGCTTTTCCACCGACACGCTGGCAACTGCCTCTGGCGGGAAAAAAAAAAGGTCCCGGTTTTCCAACTTTACAGGCACATTTAAGATATTAGCACATTTACTTTTGAACAGTCTCGTATGTGGTTTTCCTTCATTTTCACCTTTATCATTTTGTTATTTATTTTTCTATATATGGGTATATGTGCGTCTGTGTATGTGTGTATACATATACATATATATATATATTTTTTTTTTTTTTACTATTGGAAATTTGTTATACTGCTATACCAATGTTTTTGATTCCCTATCTGTGAAAAAACATCAATAAAGAAAGTTTGTATAAAAAAAAAGATATTAGCGCCATAAAACTTCAAATCTACCCGGGTCGTTTCCTCCGTCGCCGTCGGAGTCTTCCGATATCTCGATGGCGTCCGTCTCCACGGCGGACGCCGACGTCGACGGCTGCTTATCCAGGATCTGCTCCAGCAGGTCGTAGAACTTGAAGTCGATTCTGTCGGAGCCGGTTGCGCTGAAGAAAGCGAAGCCCGCGGGGTTCAGACACCCGGCTCCCGTCAACAGCATCTGAGACGTGCGGCTCCTACCTGATGCTCTCCCGGCACTGCCGGTAGTTGCTTTTCAGGCGTTTGATTCTGGAGTGACACTGCTCCGGTGTTCGGGAGTAGCCGTTGGCCCGGAGTTTCTCGGAAATTTCGGTGAAAACGTGGCCGTTGTGAGGGTACCGGCGTATGCTCCGCTGCACCTGAACGGAGGAGATATCCCAGAGTTCCCCACGGACGCATGTCCGAATTACCTGAGAATCTTTACCAACCTGCGTGTCTCCCCAAATCTCCAGAAGGATGATTGTCTCTTTATCAGACCAGGGCACCTTCTTCCTGTCTTCAACGGCACCGACGGACTCTGAAGGGACAAAAGACTCGAGCTCTGAGCAGGAAAATAAGAGAAAGATGCAGCCTGATGGGTGACGGTCTAAACAGGCGGAGAGCATTTACCCCCGTCCTGAGGGGTAAAGGAGGAAAGGTCCTCGTCCAGCTCTCCAGATAGTTCCTCTGCCTGCTGCACCGGAACGAAGTCCTTCACCAAGATTTGCCCCAGTTCGTTGTAAAACTTGCAGTGAACTTGCTCCAGTTCTTTCAGGCTGGACAGAGGAACAAAGAGCAGTAATTCATCAGCATCCTGAATCCTTCCTTCGGTGTTTCCTGCCTCCAGCACACACACTTGTTGTGGTAGCTCTGCCTGAAGTTCAGCTTGAGCCTCTTCAGCCGTGTCTGGCACTGCTCTGGCGTCCTGGAGAAGCCCTGGGCAGCCATTTTGTTGGATATGATGGTGAAGATGTGTCCGGTTCTGTGCGTCATCCTCAGCTCCTGCTGCAGCGTGTCTTCCCCCCACGTGTTGATGAGGAGCAACGTCTCCGAGTCCGTCCACGGAACGCTCCGAGTCCCTTAAACGATCAAACGGGATTTTCATTTCTGCGCTTCGTACCCACGCGGGCGAAGAATCGCCAATCGAGAGGAGCCGTTCAGGCGGCAGGCGTACCGACTTCTCTTTGGATCGTTTGGCCGAGAACCTGCAGATCTTCGTCGCCGTCTCTGGACTCCTCGTCGTCGTTGAACTCTTCCACGTCGTACGTGATCTCGCTGGCGTTTGACGTGCGCGACGAGCCGAGTACCCGTTCCAGCTGCTCGTGAAACCTGTACTCCATCTTGGAGTTGGCTCTTTAGATCCCAGAAAGAGGAAAGAACATTTTAGGGAATCGAGGGGGACTCGACGCGAACGTGCGGTCCGTTTGACACCCACTTGTGGTTCTGACGGAAGTACTTCTTCAGCCGTTTGATCCTGGTCTGGCACTGCTCCACGCTCCGCATGTAGCCTCGCTCCGCCATCTTCTGCGCGATCTGCGTGAAAATGTGCCGATTCTTCAGGCAGCCCTTCAGAGCCCTCTGCACCGTGTCCTTCCCCCAGATGTCCAGCAGGTGGAGCGTCTCCTCATCAGACCAGGGAACTTTAGCGTCCTTGATGACGGAGAAAGATCCTTCCTGGGGATCTAACACAGGAACAGTGGGATGAAGATAAAAAACAAAGATTAAAATCTGCTTTTCAGCCAATTTAACCTACAAATACCTACAAATAAAGCAGGTCAGCGGCACATTCGGATTGTTTTTGACGTCTTTCCGCAACTTAAGCGTGTGACTTGATCATAAAATTCAGGCTGGGTGTCAGATTACCAACCTGTATACTCTCCCCATATGGAGATCAGAGGAGATTCGCCAGAATTCTCGTCATCCAGGGACGGATCTCTGCACCGGAGGGGGAAATAAATGACAGATTATTTGACTATCGATGCAGATTACCCAGATTTCTTTGCAATTGGGTTTAACCGATGGATGGCAGCAACGCAGCACGGTTTATATGGGATTAAATGTTCATGGTCCAAAGAATAATCCAGGCAGAATTATCGTCTGGATTTGCTTTTGAGCCAAATCCTTGAGAGCAGAAACATTCAACACAGACAAAATTTCCCCACACCAGTAATTAAGGAATAGAAATATTCGCAATCCTTACAGGAACGCTGACACTTCCGTGGGTTGTTTTGCGGGAATATCCACACCATCGCTCAATTTCCGCTTCCTGAGAAGTCGCGCGATCCTCGTGCTTTGGCCGCTGTCGTCAGCCACTGATTCAGTGTCTGTGGTCTCCCCGGATGTCGTGAGGTCGATCATCTCGTCGCACGGTGGCTTCCTGTCCCGGGAGATGCTCCCGCCGTCTCCAAGCTGCCAGTCCTCTGAGTCGCCCGTGTCCTTCCGTCTCTGCCTCGCCGCCCCAGGGCCCTTCCTGCTCGACCTCTCGATGCCGCCACCGTTGATGGGCGCGTCGGCGTGTCCTTTGAGCTCCGAGGCGTCTCCGAGTTGGGGCGAGGAAGCGGAGTTGATGACCGGTTTAGCTCCGGGAGGCAGAGACAATGAGGACAGGATGCAGTCGTCCATCGGTAAGAATCGAGGATCTACGGATAAACATCAGGTCACAAATACGGAAGCGGAGGACTGAAAGGATAAATGAGGGTTTGTGCTTGGAAAATCCCACCTTTCTCTTTAAAATGGCCGAGCTTCCTGTGGTGTTCCAGCACGGCCTTCATGTCCCCCGGCTGGAAAGAGGATCGTAAACAGTCGTTGAGGAGCGTCGGAGCGTCTCCCAGAAGCCCCGTCAGCTGGGAGAGGAGCAAAATTCACGTGATTTGAATGAAACACTTCCGACACAAATGAGCTCATTTCTGTTTACGGCGTGTTGATCGAGCTTTCGTTTTTGGCAGCTTGTCAGAGAAAAAGAGGAGGGGGAGGATTTATTGTGCTGCACCTGAGCCTCGTTAACCCTCGTCTGGATCCGTCTTGGGATCAGACAGCTGGGGCCCTTTTGAGCGCTGCTTTATTATTAGCGCGATACGAAACGCAGGCTTCTGACGGCACCTTTGACAGACTGGCGGTAAAATGCGGCTCAACCCAGAGCCAAAATATTCCATTCCTGCTTGGCGTCGTTTGGCCCTGACAGGAATAATCAGGAAAACAAAAAGAGTTTAAAGAGCCACGCCACCTGTGTGAAATCTGGAACTGGGAGCAGTTCGTCCAGCCTTGATATGAATTCCCACACCAGCATCTCCAGAGACGCGTCATACTTTGAGCCAAAGTAGGCGGGGAAGATTTCCTGTAACAGATGAAGATACTTCTGGATCACTGAGCCATTTAAAGCCTTCAGCCTTCAGTTTGATTGACAGGACATGAAATATATGGCTTCGTTTCACTCGCTTCGGCGTGCACGGTGTCTCACCTGGAAGAAGTGTTTTCTCTGCACGGGATCCTCCAGCAACGAGTGCACCAGCTCCACAAAGTTCACCTCAGATTCCTCCACCTGGTTAATGGTGTCCTGTCACACATGGAGGGGGGGGGGGGGGTGCAAGTTCACCAGGGCTGATGTGGTTAAGCAGATTTGAACAACCCGACAGGTCAGACTGTCCTTAACAGCAAATCCCCGACCAACAGAACATCAGATCTTCTTCCTTTTAAGCAACATTAGCTTCAGCGTTAGCACTAAAATAGCGCGGAGGGGGCCAGCCTGGCCTGTGGTGACTCACGTGGTGGTCCTTGGCGGTGCTGACGGGGGCTTTAATTCTGTCCAGATGGGGCTGGATGGCCTGCATGTCCACCGGGTGCTCTCCGCGGCACATTTCCAGAACCAGCTGATGACAAAGCGAAGCATCGCCATCACCAACGCTGAATTTCTGCTGTTATTGCCGTCACTCGAAGAGGAAAAACCTAAACCGAGCCCCTGAGTGCTGCTGCTTCTACTCACCCTGGCCCTAAGGCCCATGATGAGCTGAGCCTTCTGACTGTAGCTCATTAGCTCTGGGACTAGCTCCGTCACCATGGTAACAAACTCCTCCAGCATCCCGTAGTGGTCCACAAGTCCCTGCTGCACTACTTGCCACACCGCAGCTGACAGGAGCTGCAAAGGCGGGGCCAGGAGGCGCAGATACTGGACTGGAAGATCGTTACCTGCGAACAAATCCAGGAGGCCGTTTTTGAGTGCGAGGCCTCTAATAATCAAACCCAGTTCAATACATGTGATCTGTTTGGTCGGCGGCCTGGTTTAATGCCTGAAAAGCCCGTCTGATGCAACTACAAACCTAATCTCTGAACCATCATGACCGTTACCGTGGCACAGAAAGCCTCCACCATCCCCCATCGCCTTCCAGCAGCTCCACTAGCTCCAGGGGAGCCCGGGGCCATCTCCGACCACACATCCAGGTCGCCCCCCCCCTCCAAACCCCAGCCTTCAGGAGGAAGAGCCTCCCTCCCTGAATGCTGCTGATCACCTCTCAAAGGTCTTAAATATGCCACCGTAGCTTCGTGCACACCCAGAAAAGTCCTCTGGACTCTGGCGAGGCATCAACCATCGCCCCCCCCCGCATCTGTGCCACAGAGGATGCACTTCCTGCAGCAGCTGATGGGCTTCAACCCACCAGGGGCAGTCCTCTCCCACCATCTGCTCGGCCGCTGCCTTGCCAAGGACAAGGCCAGGCTGCGGAGGCTGATGGGACATTTATTTGACCCTTTCGTGGCTTCTTTTGTGCCCCCAGATCGACCAAAGAGTGCGAACGGGAGGCGTCTGACGCCAGAAGCCGCGCGAGTGAACTTTGTTTACAGCAGCCAAGTGCACGGATGATAGGAGCGTGATGCGTTCAGGTGCTCCGGGAGCCCTCAGACCCAAACTCAGCACAGCCGAGCAGCCCGACAGGCTGCCGACGCCAGAAGCTCCGGGAGAAAACATGTTCGGATTTACTGGTGTTGTTTTTTAAATCGCTATCAAAAAGAATTGATCTTTAAGGTTCACGCACCTCGGTTGCTTCCATTCTCAGCCCCTCGTTTTATTTCCATTTAGCGGCTCACCGACAAACAGCCCGTGCAGATGTCCACCTCGGGGTGTCGCGTTCGTTGTGGGGGGGAAGTCGGCGACGCGGAACGAATAAATTCTGTCAATTTTCCGGTCGATAAAGCATCGATAAGCGATCGCCAGCGCGTGAGTCGCGAGTGCGGATCGGAAGGCTGCATTCACGGGCTCGGAGCAGCGGCAGAACAAAGGTTTCTGTCGGTCTCATCCGCTTCAGTCCAGATCACGGCAAGCCCTCTTTCCTGGTTGGTTGACGAAGACCGGATCAGCCCGGCGACTCGCCGCTAGGTGGCGCTAGCGAACCGCAAGAAAAGGTTCCGACTTCCCAGGAAAGTGGAACGCAGCATAATAATAGTTGCGAATTTGTTCACAAATTAAGATTTATTGTACTTATCGGTCTGTAAAATATTAAAACAACACTCCACATAATGTTTACAAAACAAATATAGATGTCTGTTTATTCTATAATGTTTTGTCGTTACGTTTTTAAAAATGAGAGAGAAAAAAAATTCTATCTATATTTCTCTGATGTCGCTTTTGTACATTACATTATGTTGCATATTTTATTCACCGTAGTTCTGGGTTTTGGGGGGTTTTAATCTGCGTTAAAGCTGATTAATATATTAAGTAAAATAATACAGCATTGTCCACTTTGAATTTTCAACACAGGTGCTTAATGTGCTAAATGTCATCAATTTAACAATTTTAATTTCTTTTGAGACAATAATAAATAGGATTATCACCACATAAACAGTTGTTTTCAAAAGTTTGGCGATTGCGTTTTATTTGTATTTATATGATCAGACCAGCAGGTGGCAGCATGGGGCGGAAATCGACAATGTTGGTAAACAGAGAAGAAGAATGTTCCCAGCTGGCGGAGCAGGAACGTCAACATCTGTTTGACCGCTGCTGCTGCAACAGCGACGCAGATATCAGCAGCCGGGACAAGGTCGCTCCCACACTGGGGAACAATAAGATCCAGCTGGGGGACTAAATATGTCTGAGAAAAGTTTAAAAGTCAAATATAGTAAATCACAGTTCTGGTATGTAGAAAGGATATCAAGCCAAATCCTGGTGCAATTCTTATTTCGTTCTTAAATAAATAGTTTCAATGGTGTTGAGTATTTTATTTGTCTGGAATGAGCTATTGATTTCTAACGATTCGTATTATTTCAGCATGCATAGTATTACAACATTCATTTTTGTTTTGATGATGTATTAATCACATTCATTGTAAGAAATAAATGTCTATCTCAATAATTTTTGATCAACTGTGCAAACTTTTATTCCTAAAAAGTCCAAACGAAGTGCATACATTGAATATACTGCAAATATGGGGAACATTTTGAATTTGTCATCAAATATCTTTTCCATGATCGGGCAGCTAACCCACACTGTCCACTAGATGACGCTCTAACCAAATAATCCAGGTCAGACGACAGTTAAGGTACATCAAGACTATCAGGGTTGTAGATATTTAAAAACCCAACCAACCAAACAAACAAAACCCAGCAGAGTCACATACTACAGTGGCCCAAACCTTGTAGCTGCTGTTTAGCCTCGAAGAGAGGGCAAAAACACATCTCTGAACCTCTCCCAACAACCTGAGCCAGGTGAAAGACATTTGATTTAATATCTCCACCCACCATCACAAATTGTAGCCTCGTCACTTGTCAAACTATGAAGAATTTTCACGATGAAGTGTCAAAGAGAAAACACACATTCACGCATAATTACAACTAGTAACCTACAAAAAGGATCTGATTCGTTTATTCTAGACTGTCCCCCCTCATGTTTTTTCATCTCAACTACCCGAGTGACTCAACTTTGGCCACAATGGATTCATATGTTTATAAAATATACTATCGTTGAATTGTGTTATATCAATTGTTCAAATGTACAGGTTCCACTCCCCGCCGCTAGGGGGCAGCAAACACCTGATCATGAGCCTCTGGCACGTGGACCCCGGGTGACGATGATGAAGGTTCCAGCAAGACACTCACTTGCTTAAAGTTCCCTAATGGCATCACTCCACAGGAAACAGAGCTTAATAATTCATAACGGGCGCTCATAAATTGCAATGAGTTTCTAATTAGAAGGAGCCCAGAGTGATTGTCTCTGAGGCGGTTCTAACAAGAGCAGCATCACACTGACAGATTGACAGAGTCCTGGTGGCGGATTGCTCCAAATCGTCTCATTATAAGTTAAAGACAAACTTTTTGTGTTAAACGGCAATTATTTGGGATAATTGAATGATCTACAGAGAGATGGAGGGAGGTTCATGCATACAAATGTCCCAGATGTTAGCAGCTTTTTCTTCTTGAAGCTGCTAATATCTGATATTTTGACTTTCAGCTTGGAACATAAGGGCTCTGTGTACTTTTATTGAATTCAAAAGGGGAAGAATTGTTAGCTTAACTTAGCCTGAATGGCAACAAAAGTCTAAGAATTGAATTCAATGTAGAAACAAAAGATGCCTGTGTCATCAAATAGCTTTTATCAGCTAAAATCCTCACACGCTGGGCTGCTGACAAGCTTCAGCTTCAGCTGCCTCTGAGCCCAGTTCACAAAAAAAACAAACACCGTTGGCCTGTTTCAGCTCCATAAACAAACATCTTTTCTGCGAAATGAATGTTCTGGAAGGACGTGTGCGAGCTCCAGGTAGTGTAAACGAGCGAGCCTCCGCCGACCCGCCTGCTCTTTCATCAAATAGATGAAGTGCAGTAAAGCGGAGAGTGTAACAACAGTAATCACTTAATGGAGTTCATTAAAGCAGTAAAATAAAGGTCAGTGACACCCCCGCTCGGGACAGCTCATGGATATTATGTTTCTGTTTACCGGTGGAGGATAATTTAATGCCATAACCCTGAAGGACGGTGGCCGCCGACTGCTGAGGGACGTCCAGAGGTGCTTGGTATGTGCGTGAGTGTCTGAGCTTTGGCCTGGCAGAAGACACCGGACAGGTGGGTGCTCAGCCAGCCAAAGTCCTATTATTTGCTCAGGGGCAGACAAACGTGCGTGTGCACGCGTGTGTGTGTGTGTGTGTGTGGCCGTGTGTGGTAATTACTTTTTCTGTGTGTGCAGACGGGGTGATTAGAGTTGGGCGGTGGGTGGAGGGCTTGTCAGAAGTTATCTCCCCATCTCATCTCATCATAGGCAGTCTGGCGGATTCCCTCGATGGCTCTACGGCCCGACGCCGCGGTGCTGCTGTCAATCGGGCCGTCAACGCCTGCAGAAATCGATGCCAATCTCCCCTCCGTTGCTATTTTTAACCCGCGCTCGGAAACCTGGGCCTTTGATAAGGATGCTGCCTCCTGTTGGCTCCCCTCTTCGGCTTAGCGACCCCCCCCCCGCTCCCTTCGCCTCACTTCCTCTCACCTCAAGTTCTTCCACCCCCACTGCTGATGAGGTGATAACAGACGGAGCTACAGGCACAAACCTGCGTGATGTTTGTACTTTAGCACGTTCAGGAGCCATTCCCGTCCGCTTTTACCCGCGATCTGATGATTAGCGCCAAAACCCGGCGATTAGTCGGCCTCGGTGGAGTTCGGTAAATGAACTCGGAGCACATTTGTTCGTGGAATTTTTCCCATTTTGAATGTCATGAAACGAGTTACTCTGCCGTGGGAGGCATCGGCATCTAACGATGAGCTCGGAAGCGACGCGATTCCGCAGAATCTGACGGATGTGAGGGGCACCAACGCCGGAGGAGGCGAGCCACAGATCCCCTCCGCTGACAGATTTTCCACACAAATCCGAGTTTTGACTTTAAACCGCAAAAGTCTGGGAGTGTGTTTCCAGCGGCACAAATCTACTTTCACTGACTGAGCCGGGAGGAAAAAAAGGAAGAAAAAAAGATGGCCACTCGGGGGTTAGAGCTGAGCTCTTCGCCACATATAGATGAAAGAGAATATTGATATCGATCAGCAGAAGTTAAGGCAGGACCGGAACACACGCCACCGGGGACCTGAGGTGTGGACAGGGCGGTGTCTTCGGCCCAAAACTGCGGCTGGTGAAATCGTTTCTACCTGGTTACAGAGCAGTAGTGCACATGATCTTTATAAACCGCACAAGACCACAAACTGATACAATCAGGGCTTGTAATCGCTCCGTGGAAAGGTTGCGGACCGGGATAATGGAGATGGGGGCAGGAAGGGGGGGTGGGGGGGGGGAGACAGGTAGCAAAAGGGACCAAGCTGGCTGATGGGTAGAGGGTCATGGATCTCAGGAGCTGCAGGATGGTCTGGCAGGGTATCAAAAATGCAACCTGGTGGACCGAGACTAAGGGGAACATCAAAGGTGTGTGGCGGGAAGGAGTGGGTGGTTCCAGAGGGGGCAGTGAGCTCCACCAATCCTCCAAAAAACCATCGTTTTATCCTTATTTATAATTCAGTTTTTGATGACATTAGCTACTTTTACCTGCATCGGTGACCTCTGACCCCACTGACACATCTTCTAGGGGCTTTACAGAAACCCAGGGCAAGAGTGGCCAGGGAAAAACTGGCTTTTAAGAGGAAGAAACCTTGAGCAAAACCAGGCCAACACAGAGAGGGCAGCTCCTGCTGATGGCTGGAGTGATTCTGCTCCATCTCCCTCCTCAGCAGGAGGGTCCTACTCAAGGGTTCTCCCTGTTGATAGCCAGCTTTTCCTGCCACTTGTTCAGGAGCCAGGCTCTGGATTCTCTGGAACATCCTGACTGAAACAGATGCGACATCAAGTGGAATTGAATTTTACCTTCTGCCACCATCTGCACGCGCTCGGACACGGAGCCCATCTCGGAACCCCGGTTTATTGTCGTCTGGACGGGCCGGGTCCTCCCCTCCTCTCCGCTGTGAAGCTTGAAAGAAAGCTTGTTTTCTGGTTGTTTTGCAGCCAGGCTAATTTGACCGGCGCTGAGACCAGTTTGATTGTTCTAAGTGGAACAAGACCAGTGAGGTAATTAGTGATAATCTCACTTTGATGCCGGCTGGGCGGCCTGCTGCTCGGACAGACCGTTACGCAACCCAGAGGTCACGGGTTCGACCTCCGCTGTTTACCATCAGCTGTCCACGCTGGAAACGTGCCCTTGAGCAACAAGAGCCAGAAGTTATTTGAAGTTTTGTGTACAAGAAGGCTTTATCTACAATAATACCTATTTGGGTATTAACTCGGAATAATTCGAGCTGCCACTTTTGGTCACTGTCTATTGGCTTTTTTCCCTTTTGTCCATTTTGTTTTTTCCAAGTTGTTGACAGAACTCAATACAAACATTTTCGCGCTAATTGGGTGTTTTTGTGGAAGCCAGATTAATCAGCCGCGGGGTATTTAATGTTGTTTGGGCAGCTGAGAGGTAATACAGCCAAGCCATTAACATATCATTAAAGAGTCCTCAGCGCTGTAAACTGCAGCCAGAACGCTGACGCCACAATCTCATTAAGTGGACTCCGAGAGGGGGGAACGTCGACCGGTGATGGGTTTTAGCGAGACGCTGAGAAAAATCTTGGAGGCTCAGCATTCCGGTGTCACAACGGGACGTCTACGGGTCACAGCGCCGGATTAGATCGTTTCCAAAATGCCACGTCGGCTCCCGCTATTATTCAGATGTAGCAAAAACTGGTGACTCAGGTGAAGACGTATTTTAGCATTGCGCTTCTCCGGTTTTCATCATTTGAGATAATGCGATGCGCTTGCGAAAGGTCTTAATAACCAGTCCGGAGACTCAGGACTAAGGCCTGACAGGGCGCGATGCTACACTGTGACCTGCTGTTTCAGCTAGCACACTAACAACCTTTGGATAAAGATCCGACACCTAGCGTAGAAGTAGCCTTCATCGGTGTTAGCGTCCTGGCCTAAAACCCAGATGTTAAGAGCCACAAGTGTTGATTCCTCACCTGCCAGAGAGGATGAGCTGGATGTGACCCTAATTAACAAAGGGATGATGGGAAGGAATGCTCCTGATGTGTTGATTTTCTCAGTTATTCTATTATGGGATTTAAAATTGGCGCCTGACTTGTCATAAAGTTCCCTCTTTGTGTTTTTGTTGACTCATTCTGTATCTCCGCTCTGCAGGATTCATCTGTGTCAATATTTGACCATCTTTCGGGATTAATTACACATTCTTTTTTGTGCGCACGCTCAAATTTCGGGGATTATCCAATTACCGCTTGCACACTGGCAAACAAGAGGGGAGGGTGGGGGGGCTCTTTGCCTTGTGTTAATTGGAAGGAAGAGCGGTGCCAGAGCTCAAAGAGGGCCTCCATCACTGAGAATTATTCAGGATGCGTGGTGTGGTTTCCTCTGATTTCATCAGAATAAAGATGGCTG
Source organism: Takifugu flavidus (assembly GCF_003711565.1). Lineage (NCBI taxonomy): Eukaryota > Metazoa > Chordata > Actinopteri > Tetraodontiformes > Tetraodontidae > Takifugu > Takifugu flavidus. The sequence continues at coordinate 3,712,206 of NC_079541.1, read as the reverse complement.
AGGCGATTCCCCCAGACAGGGGCCAGCTGGTGTGTGTGGGCGAGCTCGTCTGCCCCCCAAAACATAAATCTCTGAGAAAAGAAAACCAAAGAATCACACCACGCCTGTAAAGTTGGCCCTCAACAATCGGCCGGTTGCCTGCTGTCACGCCATTTTTGCGTGGGAATAGCGAGTAACTTTATTCTTTAATGAGCCGCAACGCAATCGTGGCGTCATCTGTAGCAACTCGGTGGCGAATTCAACACGTGTCACAGACAGGGTTAATTAAACCGCCAGATTATTGATCCACCAATGAAGCACTCGGTCGGTCGCCATATTAACGCATGTGACACCTGAAGTGTTCAGATCCGCTGAGACGTTCACGTCCCTCCCGTAAAATTGTAAACCAGCGCTCGTGCGGCATTCGATAAACAAAAGCAACAACATCCAGAGAGTTTGACAGCCAAATTAAACCAGATATGTGGCAGGTTGAACAGGCGGCATTCATAATTTATTGAGCTGCGTGGATGTTACAACAGGGAACAAATGAAGCAGGAAACACAAAAGAGCATTATTTATTACACGGAGAAAAGCGCAGCCCGCGGGGGCGGATACGGCACAACACGGCACCCGTACATTACTGTACACAAACAATACATTACTGCTGCCGTCAGGTGCAAATGCTATTACTCCAAACGCAACGATTTCCATGTTTTTTACCCGAATGGGAGGCTTCGGCGACCTTGTTCGAGCTGCGCACCCGGAGTACTCCTAAAAGTCGCTGCATAATTTATAAACGCGCGCTACTCAACTTATTCCGACGAATATCCTGACATTTGGGAAATGTGAGGTTTACCATCAGATCATAACCGAGACAGGAACACAGCCCCCGGCATCCATCAATTCAAACCCTCCCCTTTTGCTTTAAATAATGCAAACACTTTCCCATAGATCTGGATTCCCACCTTCGCATTCCCACGGACCCCCCGCTGGTTCCCAATCGAACTGCTGAGCCTCACTAATGTTTTTCTCTTCTCCGAGACAGGGAGGGGGAAAAAAGACCTCGTAGGAGTGGGAACCTGAAAAATAAATTAAATTGATAATGCAAGGCAAAGAAACTTCCCACCCCTCCCACTGAATATTAGATCACAAAAGCACAGCCCTGCATAAATCATTAACCTCCCTCCATATCTGTTGCAATCACATCACCAATAATTACCCATCTCGGATCTGCGGGTAATGTCGCACAATTGCAGGCGCGTGTCGGATCCCCCCCCCCCCCCCCCCCCCCCCTTTCTTTTTAATAACCGAGAATCAATAATTCAGGTTTCGGCCTGTGGTTTATTTCAGAGAAAACAGAAACAGAAGGCTGACATTTAAACCCAAAGCCCAGCGCGCCGGCTGGTCCAGGCAGCCAGAGGAGCGGATGAGTTTCTTGCTTAATTGGTTGGCGCCGAGTTGTGGAGGGAGACAGTTATTTAGTTAAATTTAAATTTTTCTGAGACTCGTTTGTGGAGGGAGGAGAATTTGAAGGTCTTTAAATTGGAACTGAGGTGCAAATGACAGTCTGGGAGCTCAAAATCAGCAAGTCATGTTTTTTTTTAAAAGGAAAAAAGCTGGGTTACACAAAAACAAACCCATAAATATCAGTTTAGGTAACCGAGCATGATTTGCAAGAGCTCTAGAAACGATATAGAAATACAATAGAAAAGCAGATTTATTGTCAATTTCATGTTAATACAACTTTTTTTTTAAAAAGGCAGAGTAGAATTTGAAAGTATTTTTGCAAAATATTCAATAAAATGAGACAAAAAAACAGTGCAGCATATAAAAATACAGTGTAGCCATAAATATACAGTAGCAGCTACAGAATATTGCATTGGCGGAACATTTCTCTCCAAAACAGACTGAATAAATTGATGGTATTTCCTCTCTATGCTGCTCCCAAGTGGGAGAAAATAATATGCAGTGACCCAATTAAACCACGTCATATTTATTAACGATTACAGTTTTAGCCAAAAACAAAAAGACTAGCATCCTGGCTAACATCAGAATCTGCACAAATGGCTTCACAAAGCTCATTTCTCTTTCTTCTGCACATCCTGTGTGTTGACAATCAACCTACCTGTGTTTGGTTCCAGTCCTGCAACCCTCTGCTCCCCCAGTTCTATTTAAAGAACTTCCCAATTCTGCACCAGGACCTCGGGGCAGAGGGAGCCGGAGAGTGAATTTGAAATGCAGAGCGCATAAAGTCGGCGTGGAGGTGGGAAATACTGGCGAAAAGTAGGTCTGTTTGCAACTTTAAACCGCTTTTATCCCTCTGTGCTGCGGTATTTGTGGGGCCGCCGGTGCCAACGTGGCGGCTGTCGTTCCCGTGTGCTGGCCGAGCTCTCGCCGCGTGTTTAGTGGCTTCTACTCCTACATGAACCCATCTACCATCACGTAGGAATAAAAAGCCATAAGACACAACAGCAATCTCACAGTGGGAAGGGAAAAAGGGGAAGAAACAGGAGGACGCCGCCGCCACACCGCCAAATTAAAAGCAGGGAAAAGCAACAGGAACAGGGGAGGCCATTTCACAGTCGTTCCAAAGGCAGAGGTAACCCAGAGGTGATGGGAGTATTTACCAGCCCTGGCGGTGTTTGTCTTTGCCTCTGTTTGATTATGTGCCTCTGTGTACAGCGGATGAATATGTAACGCAGCCGTTGCCAGAATTCCTCTGTGAGTAAACCGTATTTGATGCGCTCCGAGCTAATGGCTCTGATGGGCCCGCGCAAACTCCATCTGCTCTGACTCACAGGCACGTTTTTAATGCGCCGCGGCCCGGCTCCCTTCAGATGTTACAAGAAAAATATGAAAAGAGGAAGCACGAGTCGTGCTTCTAGTAATATCCACTTCATATTCTCCGTTCGGAGAAGAGAGGCGGCGGTGCCCCGCACACTGCGAGGTTACAGTATATAAGTGGATGCACGCACGAGTCGGGCGCATCCAGATAAATATGCATGACTCCACCGCGGTAGGTTCTCGTGCTTTGTATGCTAATGATCTTATACAAGTTTAATCATGCGACTGCGGTGCGTGGAGGGTGTGAAGGTAGCCGGGATGAAACGCCCAAGATTGGACCTGCGCGTCCTCAAAAATCCTCTGTTAGGCCTCCGGAGTGGAGGCGTGAGAGGCGATGCAACCGATTTCATCTGGTTTTAGTCATTAAGCGGGGAAAAGAAGAGAATTAATGAGGATTTGTTTGCAAGCTTCTGTTGTATTTGTTTGAACTGCGGTTTCCGGAGCACGACACTGACCCCTACGGATCCCCAGGGTATTGCAACCACTAGAGTAAAAGACGTGTGAAGGAATGCAGAATTCTTCCTGCACGTCCTGCATCAAATAGCTTCAAATGGAACCATCCATCATGTTAAGTAGCTTCTGCTGCTCAAGATTAATATAGAAATACTCATAAAACTGTCAAATATGAAACAAGACGGAACAAAGATCGAGCGTCTGCGACTTTATGTGAACACCCAGTTTGCCACCATGATGAGGAATGCAGGGGTTTTGTTTTATTGATAGCTGCTTTGGTAAGGAATAAGGATCTTAAGCATTAGCAAAAGCTACTGTATAAACTGCACAAACACAAGTGGGCATCCTCCCAGGCGGCGCTCGCCAGGCTCTCCTCGCCGCAGTTGCCTCCGTTGCCTCCTGGAAGACCCTGCGACAAAAACACAGATGAAAGGAAAACGTGAGTCAGCTGGGAAGAACAAAGAAATCAGAAGAGGAATAAAATCCGAGACAAAGCCTGGAAGTGGCCGTTTGCTTACTCGGAGTCAATATTTCAGATCCACTGTTGAAACAAGGGTCATTATCTTCTGTTTGCCGGACAGCTTCAACGCCAAATAAATCCCAGAAGACGTTTCGCACGTGTGTTTGCTTCCGTCAGGATTATTCCTGAGGTCTTAGCGCACGTTCCCGCACCTCGGGATCAAGCAGCCATCAACTGCACCCCAATTACATCCCATGTTGAGGAGCCGCGATACGTCTGCCGTTGGTGCAGCCCCGCGGGAGCAGAGCGCAGCAAACGAGTGAAGAAATAAAATAAACGCTCCGGATTTAGAATTTATCATCTCCAAGGCCTGGGATTGTGTTGGGCAACGGACCACACAATGAGCTTCGACGTCTTCGCTGATAGATGATTGATTTGGCCGCCGGCGAGAGGCGCCGTTTGAGGGACAGATCTCTCCGGCAGCCTGGCAGCAAAGAGCCCAATAATATGAGGAACGGTCTATTTACCCAGCAGATGAGGAGAGACGCGCATCGGAGATTAAACGGGTGGAATTTTGGGTGCGTCCCGGCTCGGGAATTTTCAATAAAACGCATGACTCCCAAACTCATTTAAGTTGCAAGCGGCTTTTTTTTATTTTATTTTTAACGTGAGGGTAACGCAACCCAGCCCGTTTATCACCTCAGGTTTTCTCTTGGGATTGTGTGTGTGTGTGTGTGTGTGTGTGTGTGGGGGGGGGGCATCACACCTGGATTCAAAGTTTAATGAAAAACTTCATTGTGCTTTTGGAAGAAATAACCATACTTAGTTCACCATTATTCACCTTTTCTGCAGTTTTCATGTATCATAAATGGTTCATTTATGATCCATTAAATGGCTCATTTAACGCTTACGTCTACAAAGTTAAAGCCACTAATCGCTCAAGCAAACAAAGTCTCTCGGGACTCTAAGCTGCTGCTAATACAGCCACCAATTTGTTTAAAAAATTTAAGCTAGCATCTATAATTGATGTGCAATCGATGTAACGGCCCCAGATCTGATAAGGGGCTCCAGCGGATCTCCCGATAGACTATCGCACGGGGAGAACAGATGTAGAGTCGTCCATCAGAGAGGGATGGGGTTGCCTGGGAAGGTTTCCACCCCGCAGCGAACAAAATAGCCCTCATATATCCCTGTAATCTGCATTAGCGCCGGCGCACCAGCCAGGAGACAGCGTGGAGGGGGATGAGTAATGGGGGCTACCGCTGATTTGGCAGGCCTATATTACACCTCAAAACCCGACCGGCCGGAATATAAAATGACACAAATGAACATCATCCCCCAGAGCACGGTATTCATCAGCCCATATTAAGCTCAAGAACATGTTTTAGCCGACTGGTTTTACCCAACTTTTTTATTTTTTACATGTGTTGCTCCACAGCCAAAAGGTCTAATTAATATCAGTGTAACTCATTATCTCGATGATGTTATCGAGTTTGTCGTAGCAGCAAGGTTTAGCTTTTAATATCACATTTACTGGATGGCTAAGGAAAAATGCGCGGGGAACATCGAGAAGCGGCCATTAAGTAAAAAAAGAAAAAAAATCGATAAAGAAGTTTGTAAAAAGTTGATTGTTGTAGCAACATGAGGATGTTATCCTTGACACAAAGAGCAATTTGTTTTCTGAGTGATAGTTTTTCCAACAAGACTAGACTACTCGAAGAAAAAGTGGGGAAAATTGGAATTCTTAGATACAGAGTGACTGTTGTATGCTAGTCGTGGACAAGGCGAGTGTAATGACGACTTTGACCCCTACCAGAGGCACTAACTAGCACGTCTACTTTGTTACAGGCACTTTTTAGTTCACTAAAACCACTTTGTTTCTTCCACATCTCTGTTGGCTTCTTGCAGCCTGCTTTATCTTCTCAGCAGACTTCGGGATGAGTAATGAGCTAGCGCCATTCTGGCAGCTTCTGTCTATATTACCAACCCTCTCTCCACACACACACACACAACATAAAAAAAACCCAGCACCGCAAGCAACTCTCCGACTGGCGAGAGCGTAGAACATGAGCCCGGAGACACGGCCAGAAACAAATGTTTCTGTCAAGCACCAACAGCGGCGCGGACATGCTAGCCAGACGTGTCCACAATAAGGAGTCGTCCACCACTTCCTGAAGGGAAAAGCAATTAGTTAGATCCACTTTGTGTTTACCAGCACAACAGAGAAGGTTATTTTTAATGGGTTATTTTTATTTGCCAGCGAGAGGAGAAAATTGCATATCGCAGGCATCTTTTTATCTGATCTCCAACCGAGCTAAGTGCTAAGAAGCGCAGATATAAAATGGGAGCACAACAAACAGCGTCTGGCATTAAACTCTTGTAATGGCTTGTAAAAGGATATTCTCGCCTGCTATCTGAAATTAAAGCGTAGATATTGCATCCCTCGAGGCCAATCTAGGCTGCTAGGACTATAATGCCTTTCTATCCACCGTTTGCTAGCTTCTCCGCTAAAACTATTTTAATGCCCTCTCATAATTAACAAATTGCCTGTATTAATAGTTTGATGCTGGGTCCATTTACACTTTGAATATATCGGAAAACACGTAGCTCAGGGAAAAGATACAAGTTCTCCCCTCTGTTTTGAATGGAAACCAAATGATCAGGAAGCCCGATAGCACGTCGCTCCAGCTAGCTGTGTGAGGGTTCCTTTTCTTTATCAGATACCAGCGAATCATTAAATCAGAGCTGCAGCCTGAAAGCGCCAGCAAACGGTGGCATTAAATTTACATCAGGGAGCGATTGTGCTGCAGGAGCACCTGCACTATCTGCCGGCGTTCTCCTCAGTCTCCGCCACCGCGCGCCTTTTCATTATCGGGGCTACAAATCAGTGGAATGGAAAAGCGGCGCGACGACAGGAAAAAGGGCCCAAACAATCAGAGCGCAAGTGCTGCCTCAGATAATAAGTCCGGGAGGATGAATTCAGCCCAGATCGCGTCCATTTATACCAACTTTGATGTTCTCCTCATTAGCGGAGCTTCATACATGGAACATGTTGAACCTATAGGTTCCAGGGCTGCTAATAGAACATTTCAATAGCTTATTGTTTAGTTCCTGGAGCGTCCGCTGCTGCTGTCGGTTCCACCAGATTGCTTTTTCCCCTCTCTACACGTCTCCATGAAAAGTGCTGGTGGAAGCATTTCAGATGGAGGCAGATTAACTCCCCACTTCCATCACTGACGCGACGCCCAGCTGCCCCAGACAGGCAACTCAGCGGCTGCTTTTGTTGCCGTACAGGGACTTTAGGTGTTGTGTATTTTTATTCAGGAGCTCCGCGGGCAGGCCGACAATGCCGAGATCATTTTCAGGCGGGCACTTTAGATGGAAATATTTTTATCGTAAACTACAGACGCTTATGCTGCGATTTAAACGCATCCCAGATTATAATCTGCATGTTCCGAGCTTCATTTGCATATTTCAGCACCAGCCATCTGGAAAAACCTCAGAATCCACTGAATTAAAGGTGTCAGCTTTCTAACGCCGCTAATGTCGTTATAATAACTGACCTTGAAACCGGGCCGCGGTCGGCGCCCGTACAAACGGGACGTTTCTACAGCTGCGGCTCCAGAAACGAAACTGTAATTGTCTAAATATTGAAACTGTCCCGGAATGCAACAAATCACCCTTATCTACCCCCCCACACACACACACACACACCTCCCCCCACGCTTTCATTACGCGTGGAGGGCTTTCTCTCCCGTTGACTCCTGAAGTGAGAACGCTTTCATGAAGGCAATAAAACGCTCATCAGCAAAGGCCGGGTGTTTTTTTTTTCTTCCTCTCTTTCAATGTGACGACGTTTTAATGAGCGCTGAAGGAGACGGCTGCGCCGGCTGATGGCGGCGCCTCTTTATCAATGAGTGGCAGGGAGGAACTAATGGCGCTAAAACAGACAGACCGCCAGGGTCTCTGCCTCAGCATGTCCCTATTTTAATATCCTTTCGCAGAGTTAAGTCGGAGCACCCCACCCCCACCCCCACCTGCAGGCCGCCGTATCTCTCAGCTTCTATTCGACCTTTCCACGCCGCTGACCGCCGTCTCCCCTTTCCTGTTTTCTCATTGATCGGAATTTAATCTGAGGACTTTTCTGTTGAGCCGCTCGAGGAAAGCCGTCAGGCGGGAGCGGCGCCATGAGGGAGACGTTGTTGGGCTGCGGAGGTTGCGATGAAATCACAAATCGGCCTTTGAAACAGACCACGCGGTCCGAGGGAGGTACGAGGAGGGAAAAAGAGGGCGATCTCGCCTCCAAACCCAGCCGAGACTCGCGGCAAATTGATGTCAGGACTATAAATTGTGTGTAGCACTGCCTGGATGTGCTAGCTTGCTGTCAAGATGCTTTTTTTTTTTGTTTTTTACGTGGCACGTCGGATCTAATGAGTTGTCAAGCGGGAGAGCGAGGGGAAGCTTTGAAATGGCGCTAACGTTACGATAAGCGGCAAATTAACGTCACTCAGCAAGGCGCTATATTCATTACACGCCGTTGTATAACACAGCGTGATCAGTGCTCACGACCCGCGGTGTTTTACGCGCCGGCTTGCTTCTTTAACGAGATTTTTTCGCTTCCCGGCTCTGCTGAGGTCAGACAGGGTTGTGGGCGAGGGAGCCCCCTGCCCACCAGACGCTAAACAAAATCGCTTTTGCCTCCCTTTCTAGCCGCGCAAGGTCGTCTAGCGCCGGCGACGCCTCTGCAATTAGCATGCAGCCCGCAGCGCGACCTGTCTGGTGGCGAGCGCACAAGAGCGGCGCCCTGCTCTCCTAATGAGATGCCAGTCACTGGGGGTGGCAGTGGGACTGTGAAAGTGAAAAAAAAAAAAAATTCAAACATTGTTATTTTAAAAAAAAAGAAAGCTCTCCAAGGGTTCCACGCGCCAACACATGGACGGCGGAGGGAGCGGCTGAAGTCGCGCCGCGATGGGAAGCTAATTTTCCATAACATGCACTATTTGATGGAAGCTTTCATCCAAATCAAGGTGCTTGACCGCTGGTGCGTGGCTTTTTAGCTAACGGTTGGGGGGGGGGACGGGGGGGGGACGTAGACGTGAGCGACCTGAGAAGACAGAAAGTGGCTGAAAGCAGAGAGCAGCAAATGGAGCTGAAAGTTGAAGACGTTGAAAACATATATTGATTTGCTCGTGGTTACCAGCGTGTGAACGGCGTAATGGCTTCTCTCTCGCTGTTCTTTTTTTCTTAATTCTGATAACCGCATCGGACATTTAAGATTTTTTAATGTTCTCTAATGTTGGAAAAAAAATTGTTTTCCATCCAACTGATGCTCCCTGTGTCCCAGTTTGTCCTTAATTGACTTATGGATGGGACCATCAAGGTACATAAACATTTTTCCTTCGACTTATTTAGACCCATCGGGGAAGGTTCCGGGTTCCAGATGTTCAACCGGGAGTTGAACAATTTCAATAAACAAAAGAAACCTTGTAATTTAACTTTTTTTGCTAATAATTTCAGATCAACTATGCTCTCTGTGTACTGGTTTGTCCCCATATGGACTCTGGCTGGGACCATTAAAGCATATACCGTAATTTCCGGACTATAAGCCGCTACTTTTTCCCTACACTTTAAACACTGCGGCTTATTCTACGGTGCGGCTTATTTATGTTTTTTTTCGTGGCGCGCTATCACAACTATTGTGAATCAGTCATTTTTACTCACCCTCATCAACGTGGAAAATACTAGAAGAAAAGCATATGATGCGACTTTTAAGTTAAAAGTGATCACTCTGGCGGTTGGAGAAGGAAATCAAGCTGCGTAATCTTGGCATTACGGTAATCAATGGCGAGAAGTTAAAGAAGTTAAAAAGAAGTTAAAAAATCCTGATGTAATAAAATTTGGATATACGGTCTCTGTAAAAACATACAAGTGAAAAGAGTGGCTGTTGTTTCTTACCTGTGTTTGTCACTCGTCAGTGACTCGTCTCTTACGGTAATATAAAAACATCTACCGGTACTGAATGTTTTCGATCTAATTTTTCATATTACTACGTGGGATACCTGCGGTTTATAATCCGGCGCGGCTTGTATAAGTACAAAATTGATTTTCTTTCTAAAATTAGATTGTGCGGCTTATAATCAGGTGCGCTCTATAGTCCGGAAATTACGGTAAACCATTTTGTGAGTGAAATGTTCCAGGGTGAATCCAAAGGTTCTGCATCCACCATCAGAGGAGGGAGGGCGGGCTAAACGCCATCAGTGTTTCTGTGTTGGAGGGAGGTAAAAGTTGATGGTGCATCTTAAACCAGCCTCCAGGGTTGAGGGACGCGCCTCACAAAGCCCCGGTGCCTGATGCCTAATGGCCCTCTGTTTGTAATGGCATCAGAATAGCGTTCTTCCGCTGCCAGAGGGGGTGTTCTGTTATTGTGGAGCCAATCACCCGCCAAGCATCCGCTGCCTCTTATTTCCTCCCCGACGCCGCGGCTAAATCGACTCTTTACGCCTGACTCGTCACCCCGCGGAGGATCCCCGAGACGCATCTTTGGAGGGCAGCCTGATGGCCCTGTTGCCGTGGTTACGTTTATGGCCCGGGGATTCGGTTGGGTGGGTTATGACGCATTTACTGCAACCCTAAATCACGGGAAGCGATGGCGTTGGGCGATTAGACCGATGAAGCTGACGTGACCTTTGCAGGGGTGTTAGGTGGTAATTGCTCACTCTAATGTGTGTTTGGATCGACTGTCATTTGGCGCGTGTGTGTGTGTGTGTGTGGGAAATGATGGAAGGGCGTTAGGCGCATTTACACGAACCACCGGTGTAAAACCTGCAAAACTCTGTTCGTGCGCTCGGTACTTGTATCCATTTCCTCCAGAAAAAGGAGGATTTTTAAAAATTATTTTCTGTTCCATTAAGCCAAAGGGCGCCCCATTTTCACGCCATCAGAGCCGCTGAGGGCTGCTCGCCGCTGCGGCCAGCCGATTTGGCACTTCAACATGCGCTAATGCATTTTAATATCAGCACGCCAGCATTTTAATGCTACGCCCTGTAAACCAAACACGAAAAAACAAAACCTCATTGCTACAGAAGTAGCCAATCCTAGCGGTACTCAGCTCTGGAGTGTCTGCTCTGCACTCAGAAGACCTCCGCCAGGATTAACCGCCGTCTATTCTTTTCTTAATAAAGAGGCGAAGCTGTGTCCTCAAATGTTGCCCCCCCTTTGAAATGTGTCCGCCTGATAACGGCAAACCTGCGAAAGTGAGAAGAAAACAAGCACCGAAAGGTGCGAGGGAATGAGTAATATGCTCGCCCGCACGTCGGCTCTGACTAACAGCCCAGACGTGCTTGCTGCACCCCCCCCCCCGCCGCTGTTATCGGCTCGCGCAGATGTGCCTCGGCCTCCTCTGCAGCGCTCCGCTCGCCGCATCCATCACGGAAGCACACCTTGGGAGACTGAGGGGACTGCGCGAGCGCCAAGCCCACCATCTGCCGGCGTTTAGAAATAAATGACAGGCCCAAACCTGGTGGGAGCTCGTCTCGTTCCGCTGCCAACGTCGACGCTGTGACACCCCCCACCCCGCCCCCACCCCACTCCTCCACCAAACCTTCCTTCTCCTCCTGAAATCCGTGTGTAAGACCTCTGCCAGTCACGCTGGACTGCGGCGTGGAGAGCGAATTTGGGCGGTGAAGCGCGGCCCGATCCTCAGGGGGCCGAGCAGGTGGAACCAGCTGTCTCCCCGCTGATTACAGCGGCCAAACTGGAGCGACTGAAGTGGAAACCAGATCCAGCTCCCCCATCTGAAAAGCCATCACTGGACTTTTCCGCGCTATATAAGCGCTAATATTCCGGTGTGTTGCTGCTAATCGATCCAATACACGCAGACGTTAATGAATGCGTGTATCGCCCAGCTCAGCAGGAAACAAAACCGCGCGATTTAATTTAATCGCCGTCGTTTCCCAGGGGGCCGTTTAAGAAAAATTAAGCAGCTAACTGCAACAATCTGGCTGCAGGAAGCGATGACGGATGAGGCTGGAGACAGAATTCTCATCAAGGTGAATAATTTACCTGAAACGAGCTAAAACTTTTACCCTCGCAGGTAAAAAAGAACTATACACAAGCACCTCTGTCACCCTCTGGTGACAGGTTGCAGTAAATGACAGAATCCAATGTGGAATCATATTTGATTGACTCTAGCCTGCAAGAGCCCCCCCAAAACACCTCCTTTTCACCTCGTCTATGGCCGCGCATTCCTCACGTGCGCGGTGAATGATTAGTTTTAATTTGGCGGTTTAAGCCCAACAGCTCGGCGCCGGGCCTCAGAGACGCAATAAAAGACACCCGGCGGAATTCTTGGGCGCGCCACCTCGTACAAGTTAGGTTCCAGAACTGAGACGGAGAGACAGACTTTATTAATTTCATGGATTTGGAAATGAGCCGTGGCGATAAGGCTATCGCTCTCTTATCTGGGGACGGCGGGGGCGTAATTAAGCCGATAGCCAGCCGCGGTGAGGAAGTGGCGAAGAGAGAGAGAAAAACAGCGATATGAGGGCGGAATCTTCAGGGCTCGTTTACCAGAGGGATGATTGGATTGGCACCTAATTGCCACCTTCTCTATTTTTAGACCGGGAGGTTTTCTTCGATCTTTTTTCTTCGGTCAAGGTCAGCGTGGAGATTGTTCAGTCATCAGAGGCAGTGAGGATATCTGGCAGGTTTAAGAGATGAATGCTCGAAGGTTTCATCTTGAACGACACCCTCACCTGGAATCGGAACCTCTCACAAGTCTGATGCGATCGGACCCACCCATATAGAAAACCCATCGAAAACGGTCCTGGCGGAGAGATCCCATGTCTGAACCTGCTTAAATATCAGAAAAATGTGTAATTATTGCCAAACTCTCTGTACTCCCTGTTCCCAGGACAGATATCCTCAAAAAATCTCCTTCCTTTAGGCATAACGTCACCGTGGGGACGGCATAAAAGCACCAGGTGTCCATCAGGATGAAGGAGTGTCGAGGTAATTGGAGGGAACGGCGTTGGAATCTTTTATCAAAATTGTGGAGGCAACAAAGGCTTTGAGTTGCAGAGACTCACCTAATAGTTAACTTCATAAAGATTCCATTTACAGCTCTAACATCCAAAAATAATGCAATCAGGTTGAATCCTCCATTATAGATACGATAGTAGAATCGTGGTATTTAGCAAAGTTTTACTCATGTCACCACAGTTTTCGGATGTATATTGATGCATATTTGACACAAGGACGTTGTGGAAATGGTGAGTTTCACCGTTAAAATCAGAATGTGTTCAGACAAACATTCTAAAAAACAGCGCCATTTACAGGCTATGAACAACACATGATGTAGTTCCCAAGCCAGGCCACTAGTTGGCGGTGTTCTGCATGCTACACACGCAAAAAGAAGAGCAACAGTTTCCACAACAGTCTGGAACCAGATTGACTTTGAACTTCACTGTTTTTAACCTGAAACCATTTTCGTGGAAGCAGCGCCTGGGATTTTGGTTGTTTTCAGTCATAAAAGCGATGAAAATGACCGAACAATCCGAGTCTCATCCTTTTGAAGCCTTTTTCGAGTGGCTGAACAAAGAAAATTACAGCTGCGGCACCGAATCTAATCATCGTAGCGTAGTTAGCGCTACTTTAAATTAGCCGTCCGCTGAGATGCTGCGGCATGATGCTAAAAAACTAATGAAGACCTTTGTTCCAGACAGATGTGCGAACATCCCTCCGGTGGCCCCCCCTCCAGTGTAAACAGCCCCGCATGCAGGAAGGGGCTGCAAATCGGCCCCTAAACCCATAATCCCCGCTCCTCCGACGGATCCGCGGGAGAATAGAGCGTTATCGCCCCACCCAACTCACTCCTGTGTTTTCTCCCAGCAACCTCGGGGGGGCTTTAGCATTGCGACATTCATTCCATTATCTGGAGCACGCCGGGGCCGTCCTGGAAGCAGGGGGACGAGACGGCTCGTCAGGGTCGCGGAACAAAGAGGGAGCGTGTCGAGCGGCGGATTAGACCGGGAGAGGAAGCACAGGAGGTTGGAAGGGGGGGGGGGGGGGGGGGGGCGGAACGAAGGAGGGGAAAAAAACAGCTCTGCTCCTCTAGTGGATTTTGTTTTTCCCCCCAAAAGTCTGAACACTCACAAACAGCACCTCGCCTGGGAAGCGTTTTATTTTCTTCTTTTCCATCCTTTCCTCAATGCACGAGGGGGTGGACGACATTGAGCAAAGGAAGAAGAAAAACTAAAACAAAGCGAGGATTGGGGGGGGGCAGGTTTAATCGAGAGTTTTGTCGGAAAGATTTGATGAAACCATTTGCCTCAAAATTTGTTAATTTGTTAATTTATCGGGAGCAACATTTCAGCTCCGTTTCTTTAAAATGACTTTACCTGGCTCACTCATGATCATCCTACATCCAACCTCAGCTCGGCTTTTATCTCTAAAGAACCTTGAGCTTCTGGCTAATCGGGCCTTGAATTTAATCTGAAACGCAAAGACTGAAGATGAATTTCGGACTCCGACACCAATGCAAACGCTAATTTAGCCTTTTTTGCCTAATGGTTCATCATCTAATGAACCGATCCTTCACTTCTATCTGAACTTTGCCGACTCCTTCCGTGACTTTGAAGCGCTAAATGCTAATAGAATTCAGCAGGCAGATATAATGATTTATTCAGACTATAAAATGAGGATTTCGGGGGGGATAATAGCCTGATGATGGCGAGGCGTTTGATCAGAATTTAAAACAGAGCTTTGAAGTTCATACTTTCATTTTCCCTATTATGAATACATAAATATAAGGTGTGTAATGTGATGCAACTGTGGGGATTTAACTTCAGAGCAACACACACACGCACAAAGCACTATAAGGCCCAGCCGAGCGCACGTGGACACCCCCAGATCCCACACTTCATTACACGTCCAGCCATCCCTGACTGGAGTAAATCGATGCTGGATAATAGCAGCACCCTCATCCCTTCATCACTCCATCCCTGCCTCCCCCCTCCAATACCCTCTCCCCCCTCCCACCCATTTGTCTCGCCGCGCCTGGCTTCCCTCCCCCTTCCATCTCACCTGTCTGGTTGCATCGTTACTCTTATCAGGGGCCGATCCGGCAATAACGCTGTTGTACAGAACGTGTCTGTTGCGATTGCCGACAGCTTGGCTAGCGCCGCCTCGACAGCGCGGCAGATAATAAGCCCGTTTGCGCGTCCCGGTGTCACTTTTCTCTCGCCGGGCTGCTTCCTGTCATTCAGCTCTATGGGGAGACGTCTTTAGGATGCCGAATTTTCGTTCTCAGGGTTCTAGAAATTTCCATCTCATCAAAGGTGTCAGTTTACATGCTAGCGCGGCGGTACGCTTAGCAAGCGCAATTGGCGATTCCAGCTAGTGGACGCGCGCACTTTTTCCCTCCATTTACCAAACTTGCTCCTGATATAATTTATCGTGGCTAATGGGCCGCTGCAGGCTTGTTGCGTGCAATTAAAGTTGCGATCCATTATAGTGGCGGAACAACAAAACGTCATGCTCACTCTGTTCGCATTTGTGTGTGTGTGTGTGTGTGGGGGGGACAGACCTGAGCTCCCTTATTTGAAAAAGGATAGGACTGTTACACTTTTAAGCTGCATTTCTGTGCTCGCTAAAGTTCCGAACAGAGCTTATGAGGCACTGCAGTGTCACAAATTCCTTACAAACTGCAAAAATGCAGAAGGCAAGCAAAGATCTGACTGTGCTGTGACAGTCAACAGTGGTTAATAATTGAGCTTCTGCTTGATTTGCGAGCAACGAGGCTTTTCGGCGGCCTGAACGACGACAGCGGTTAGCATGAAATATTCAACTGGACCGCAATAAAAGGAGGCAGAACAGAAAACTCTGGCATCAAACCTCCGATGCAGTATTTTAGGCTGCAGCTGAGAGAGCGCAGAACGCTTATGTTGGCAAATAATGTCGATAATTGAGGTTTGGACGCCAATAATGTCATTTCCTTTGTTCTTCTTCTCCAGCAACACTGTTGCTTTTAGCATTTTTAAAATAAGCATCTGCCTGTCAAACAACTCCACATTCTTGGAACTAGTTCCTGACTTCCTGACAATGTTAACGTGTCCAAGGAAACTGCCTATTCTGACTTAAAGTAGCTAAATAAAGCTGAGGAAAGAAGGCTGATTTTGTTTTTAAAAAAATAAAAAAAAGCTCATTATGAACAACCCTGAAGACCTGGTGTCGGCTTTAAAAGGCCGATTCTCAAAAAAAGGATTTTGTTTCTCCTTCAGAGTCTAATTTCTACAGTAAATGTTGTGTTTATCCAGGCATATCTCGAAAACAAACCCAGGTATCGATTACCTTTCTCTGCAGCTGGTTAGCATCAAAATAGGCTTTCTCTTCACAGAAACACTCTTTCCGGGTTTAAACCACCTTTGAGTATCTGACTCCAAACACTCCCGTCGTGTCTGTCAGCCTATTATCTCGGGCTGTTTAGGTCGACTGTGAAACAGGTCGCGCTCGGGGGCTTTTTCCGCTGAAAACATTAACGCCGTCAGGATAAATCATAACAACAAAGTTGTGGGAAAATAAAACTAGAAACACTGAGGAAGCGCCGCATTAGCAATAACGAGTCGGAAATGACCTCTCGCTACCATTTCTTTGCTAACTTTCCAGCTATGTCGACCAGCATGGTTCTAGAGTGCCCCCAGGCGAACTCAGACCAGTCAACAGTTGTCTGCAGCCGATTCTTCTGAGCAACAGTTAATGAGCTCCACCTCGTTTACCCCCCTCCAACAGTCAACGCCGGCTCCTGTAGCTGGCAACGACCAGCGTCACACGTAGCATCACGTGATAAATGTATCGCTCGTTATCACAAACTTTAGTGCCTCTGTCGTGGCAACTGCAAGCTCGCTAATGTGCTCCTGGTGACATGAACAAGCTAGCGGTCCCTTTACCCCCCCCCCCGTGCTCTTAGGTGATGCTGGTCCTACCGTGATTTGGGATCAACATACGAGGAAAGCAAACGTCGCTAACAGAAGTTAGCTTCGAGATTGTCATCAATCGGAATTGACGGAAAGAGTAATGAGTATCAATACCAAGGAAGTGTGATCAGCCGTGTTCAGCTGGGACCAGTCGGGCAGATGCCAACAAGCAGGTCGCAGGAGGAGGCGGTGACAGACGGAGGGCGAGGCCGAGCGCCACTGCGGCAGCAGCTGCTCTCTGCAGCGCCGCCATTAAGGTAACGCGGCGAAGAGGAGGCGCGTAATGAATGCGGATCAGCGGTGCGCCTTCGCATCTGCGCGCCCGCAGCCTCGCCGTGCCTCCCCACCGCGCGCACGTGCACGCCCTCGCTCGTCACTCCTCTATTTGCTGGGCTTTCGTTCTTCATTTTGTTTTTAACTGCATCCTCGAGTCTGACACGGAGAAGGTGGAGGTGACAGAAACTTAAAGGAGACAGAGATGGAGGGGGACAAATGGGCAGTGGGAGGAGGGAGAGCCCCCCCGCCGCCATTCCCTTACAACTTTTCTTTGGGGGCTTCTTATAAACCAACCATCTATCTCCATTATGCCCCCAAAATTGCTATTTGTCGCTTTGCGGGGAAGAAATAATCAATATGTCTTGTGGGGGCAGCGAGCGCATTAGAGGAAGCAAATTGATGTCTCTCGCCCCGGCGCTCCTCACCCAGCACGCTGCACAGCGGCTAATGGGAAGCCTCGCCGGCAGACGAAGTGGGGGGGTGGGGGGGCGGAGGGTGGAGGTGGCGTGTGTACGGACCCAGCGGTCAGGCGAAAGGGAATTTTGTAAATGCAGAGTGAATGCCAGCGTTTGGTCGTGTGGCTGTCTGATTGTATTTGTGTGTGTGTAGGGGGGAGGGGGGGGGGGGGCACCATATCTCTACCAGCCATCCGGTTATAGGGCTCCAGGCTGTCAGCGGCAGATAGCCCTGTCACCACCGCAGCGTCCCCCCCCTTCTCTGCCAGAGCCTTGAAGGCTTCCTGACATGTCCAGAAAATCCCCACCTGATAAGTGCGTCGCAGACAGACGTGAACCCCCCTTCCTCCCTCCCCCCCACCCCAGACACACCACCCCTCCACCTTTTATTTCATTACGCTTCTCCATCGTTCTCCACTACAGAGAAGTAAAGCCGCCGCTCGACTGGCCGCTTCTGGTTTTAACCCACCGCTAACGATACGACGCCGCGGCCGCTTCTTGGCGTATTTGACTGCACGGAAAAAAATCCATATTCAATCTGTGAATAACTAATAAAGGACCTTTGTGGAATCGATAGCGGCGCATGCTAACAAGTATCATCTCTGCCCCTCTGAAGGTCAAAGCTCTTCATCTTTAAAGGTGTGAGGAGGAAGGCGGGGGGGGGGGGGGTCCTCATGGATACTGAGACCATGTAATGACTGGGATTAGTGGGAGCACACTGGTGGATGGATGAATCATGACCTTGTTGCGTCTTATTTCTGGTGCCGAACTCCGACAGATGCTACTTATTTTATCCCGCTCTGGCCTGTCGAGGGAGGAGTGATTTGACATTATTGCTCCTGGAGCCAAGAAACCTTCCGCTAAGGGTATTTTCAGGAGTCGATCTGTTGCCGAGGGACCCGGACGCCGTTTTATTTTTTTTTTAGTGGAATCCTCCTGAAGATGAGATTATGCTGCACGGTTGTCGAAAACGTTGTGTTTCTCCTGCTTTAAAGAATTCGCATATTAAAACAACAAAGAAATACATCGTTAGCCGCGCCTCCCAAAGCCCCTCCCCTCTACAACGTGTAGCGGCCCTCCCCTCTACGGCCGCCCGTAGACCGCCGGCGCTGTCGCGAAGGAACAGAATGAATATGCAAATAGCGTGACTGAATGTCAGAGGAGAAATTCATCTTTCCGTCACTCGCACACGCAAAAACAAAATCAATCTCTGGCTCTGACAGCGGCGCGCTCAGATGGCGACGCGAGGGGGTGGCGGCGGTGGGGGAGGGGGTGTCACAACAGGCTTCTCGATTATCCATTTATTCGCCGCAGAGGGCATTACGGTCCCGTCAATCCTCATTTGTGTCGAACTAAAAGCCGTGACCACCACGCAAATTTAACGTTTGCCGATTTTAGCGCACAAAACCCGGTGATTTAAGGGTAAGATGGGTTTTATTCTATGTATTTCTGAAGCAAGGCGAGTTTCGCGACTCTTGGAATTCAATCGGAATTCAACAATGTGCCATATTAATTCATATTTTCTCTACAAACTTCCTCCTGCAGGGGCTGAAAATTACAATGTTTTCTTGTTGTACTCGAACTACACACCAGCAAGACCAAGGATGTCCGGTTAACTGGAGGAATTTCAATTATTTTAGATCCGATCAACACATCAGTTACAAGTCGGGTCGATAGCTAATGATGGATGGATTCTATTATAATTCACATTTGCCTCTAAATGTCAGTGCTGTGACACTGTCCAGGAATGTGAAGTAGCCGATTAACCATGAGCAACTCGCCGGCGCTGGCGAGCTGGCTTGGGCAGCCCTAATGTTTTCCCATCGGCGCCTCAGAAAACGACATAAAAACAACTTCCTGAGAATCAACGCCACATGTGCTTCCGCTCCATCCCCAGAAAATGAGATTCTGCAGATAAATAGATGTAGCCTATAAAAGGCTAACGTGCGTCTGAGGGATGGTGAACCGGCGAGGCGGAGCCCGATGTCTCTCCAAAGAACCAATAAAGTGGGAAAACTGGGACGGAGGCAGTGGTCTTTACTGGAAAACCCCACAACTTTGTCTTGTAGGCTAATAAAACCGTTATGTGCCGTGCGCTTGTAAGCTAGTTATGTTTACAACAGCATTGGATTAATCTTGCGTTGTTGACTCGCACCGTCCGAAGACGTCGCATTGCTTCATATTAATTTCTGCAATAACACTCCTGCCCCGCAGGACCTCCAGTCCAGCCCAGACGCCGCCCCGCTCGCCGTTTCCAACTCCTCCATCACACCGCCAAACACGGAGGGAGACGGTTTCACGGCGCGGAGAATTAATTCCACAAGCGGCTGCATGTGACAGAACTGAACAACCGCGCCGTGCTGCAGGTTAATTCCCGCCTTTGATGGATGCCGCGCCGCAGCCGTCGCCGCCAGCGCAGGAGAAGCCGCCGCAATTAGAAAAGCCGCGTGCAGGAGCTGGCGGCCGCATGCACCGCTGGGCATAAATGAGCCCGGGCAAAGTAGGCAGGGCTTTAACAGGGCGCCGCAGACACGCCTAAGACTCCCATTGTGCCGTTCGCTAATCCATTTCCACCCTAACAAGCTGCTGCCTTCAAAACCAGCCATCCAACCGAGGGCCTGTCCACCGTCTGCTGAGCTTGGTTCAGCTCCAGTTTGCCGTCTTTCGGCAGCCATTTTGAGCTCTCGCTGGCAACAGAGGGACCCAAACGAAGCTTCCGTATGTTTTAAGAGACGCCGTTGTACTTTTTTTTTTTCCCGCTGCCGAAAGATGCAGCATTAAAATATGTATTTTAAGATCAGCGCAGATGTGAGAGGCAGGAAGGATAAACAAGCTGGGGCGAGGCGGCGGCCTCAACGTCGGCCTCGGCGTCGCCTTTAAGTGTTGCTTTTGTTCCCCCCTTTTTGGCTGAATGTTGATTACTTTTCTAACCTCCAGACATTTGTACGCTGCACCGAGCTCAGGAGAACGTTATTTTTCTTTTGTCAAGCGAAGTACAATGAGGTTTTTTTCCCCACCAATAATAATGCCACGGGTGGGCAAAACAACAACAACAAAAAACGGCGTTTCCTCCACTGAGATGAAAGTTATAGGCGCTCTCCTTACTAGTAAATTCACATGTTCACGCTCCCCGTTTGGACTTTAGTTCAACAACATTCCGATTAATTTCTCTTTAAACTTTGTTTTAGTGCTTCTTAGCCTGTTTATCAATGACTTCCATCGATGAGGTTAAACAAGATGGAGATGATAAATGATTTCAGAAGCTAAATCCTGCCGGTAGTCGTGTCCTCTCCCAACGGTGAATCATTATTAATCATTATAAATGAATCATGATTAATCGCTGCCAAAGTCTTAATATGCAAACATGCCGGGATGCCATTTCCTGGAAGTGTAAGTGCTCATCGGACACATCCCACAATGCATTTCACCTCCGCCAGCAGCAGAAGAGGTGAAATGAAGGTACGTTTCCACTATGAACTGAAGAAGTTTACAAGTATGGAGAAAGGCTCTTGTGAGCGAAATCATCGCTACAAGCAAAGATGACACCAGCTAGTAGGGTAATATCACAGTTTCGGCAAAGCCTGGTATCATTTTCCAGGAAAAAAAACCAAAACATTTTGACGAGGTTTATTATTTTTGCTGTCAGCATGAGGCATTTAATTTTGAAACCTGGCTGTAATTACTTTACAAATACAATTTAATGTTCCTGCCGCTGTCGCGTCGCTGTCAAAAATCGACTTTTATTCTCGGGATACGCGCTACGAACGCGTTTCCTGGCGAGTGTTTGGAGACATATTCCACTGATGTTTGTGTATCCTGTTTAACCCGACTGTCTTTGCATTAAAAAAAGCAGCAAGCGAGACCGGAATAAACTTGAGCATACAAAAAAAAAACCACAGCCTGTCGATATCCGCTCGGCCGTGCTTAGCACCGGAGCTCATTGGGCGAATTCTCAGAATTCACCCAGACAGGTGTAAACAACTGACAGCATGTTTGCGTGTTTATGTCCGGAAATAAAATCCACTCAGCCATCTTTTCCACACGTACAGCAGGACCAGTGCAAATATTGGTGCTGCATCTATTGGGAGGCCATCTGTCTGTCATCATCTTGTTGTTTTTGTTTGTTTTTTTCACACGAGCATCAGTAAACAGACACAAATATCGCCCCCAACGTTCCTGCCCCCGTTGGCTGGACTGGTAGCGAGCAGGAGGTTCTATGGCTTCAGTCCTCACTGGAACGGCAGCGTCGTTCGGGCATCGTGCGAGAGCTGGATGCCATTTTGTTTGGAGCGTTAGCACGGAGGGAGGCACGTGGGAGAAATCCCACTGCTTCTTCAGCGTTTTATTCCTCCTCGTTCCTGCTAACTGCTAAGCAACGCAATCATTTAAGACAGTTTTGTGTACGATTTAATCTAGATATCAATATCAGTATGAGGAAAACTGGGGTATAAGAGGTTTAAAACAGCACAGATGCTAGCATAAACGCGAACAATCAAGAATCAATGCTTCTGTAGTTTTATATTTTTATTTTTGTGATCTTTAAGGGGGCAGCGGACAAAATTGTACAGACTCCCATAATATGGAGTTTGTTGCTAACTGCGGCTGCGCAGCTGCTTAATTTGAAAGCTGCACAAAACAACAACATGCTAAAGGTGCTCTTTGTTCATTTATTCAAACCTATTCTTTACTGCTGGTAGCTATCATAGGAGATAACGCTCGATTGATTCACTGATGGCTAAGATACATATTAAATAGCACAACTAAAACCCAAGCAAAATAGTTAATTGGAAACATTCTATATATGAAAGCTGCTCTGATACACACACACACACACACACACACACACACACACACACACACCACACACACACACACACACACACACCACACACACACACACGAGCCATGATGGAGTAAAAGTGTCGACGTTGGCGGTCAAGGTCAGCTGATAATGGGAGAGATTGAGGGTGGGGTGAGGCGGCAGCGGGGTTTAGGTGGGGGGGGGGGGGGGGGGGGGGTCGGCAGCAGTCTCAGGTAATGAGATTTACGACCCTGAGTTCTCGCTGCACCCCACTTCCCCACTGCCAGCCAACCCTCCCCTCACCTAACATGATTTATAGACCTAATAGACGTCAACGCGCCCGCTTCAGATAGAGGCTTCACGTTATCACTGAGAGAAAGTCATCTGTTCAGGAGGGCACGAGTACACGGACATCTCTGCCTCTGTGTGTGTGAGTGCGCGTTTACCTGTCATATTCAGCCCCTCCGATCTTTCAACGTTTTCCCTGGAAATACTAGTTTATGTGTTGTCTTGTAAAAATAAGTGAACCTAAATGCTTTGCTTGTGGAATAATTCTTTGAACCTTGGTGGATTCAGATACGGGTTTTGAGTGTTCCTGCTTGTTTTGGACCAGCCTATCTTCAGTTTTGGGTAGACGACGGAGTCACATTCTAACGGTTTCAATGGTTTGGTCTAAACACGTCAGAACCAAGTCTTAATCGCAGTCCTTTGAAGTTGTGACCAGTCCACATGTCCTCACTTCAATATGTCCTCACTGTGCAAGTGAAAAGAGCATCCCGGTCCGCACTACATAACAATTACAGGCACACACACACACACACACACACTGAGCCTCATTTAAAATTCAGTGTTGTAATGCAGGAATGCACGTGATGTGACGGGTTTATCGCCCTGCATTAATTGCTAGTTGTCCTTCTGTGCACATCAGAACGCAGCGCCAGCAGGTCTATGTTCTAATGTTCAGCTTCATCAGCAGGTCAGACTCGATCGTTTTGATCTTAACGGTGGCTTAAACAGTCTGTCCAGTCAGGTATACATTCTGGTAATCTGATGTTAGCATGTTAGTGAAGGTAGTGAATGTTTTAGTCAGTTATTTAACAACAATCATTTGAGTGTCAGACAGGAAATAAATGATGACCACACCACTCATTTACCACAGCCTGTCACTAGGGGGCAACAGAGAGGCTTTGGCCTCGCCATTGGGGTTCCCTCATGTTACTGCGCTAAAGCAGAGCATCACGTTAACCGAAGCTCAACTCCGTCCTCACAGCGATGCCAACGCGCCATCGTTATTCAAGATGCATTGTGTCACACGAATTAACGACCGTGAGTGAGTGATGAAAATGAAAACATCCGCTAGTGGAAATCTAAGGACGTATTTTAGTTCTGATTATCACACGCGTGGTTGTTGATGTTCAGGCTAAATTAATAAGTGCTGCACAACCTGCCTGACAGTCCCGGATTTGCATAATTACGGAGGAAACTGCAGAATTAGAGGGGGGGGGGGGGGTTGTCGCTCAGTTCGGAATATTGTTGGAATATTCTGTAGTACTGGTACCAGTCGCATCCGACCACCTGCTGACTGATGCGCGCTCTTTTATTGTGCCGAAATTGTGGTTTGAATTTGCTGCCATTTATAATTCCGGCTCCACATTTCCTATTCGGAATGATCCTGCACGTCGGACAGCCCCGGCGGCGGCGGGGGGGCAGTCAGTGCTCCTGGAACGCCTTATGTAACAGACGGCGTTCCTTTAAAAGCGGAAATGATTCGGCTTCTGACACAAAAGTGATTTAATTGGAATTAATGGAATTAAAAGTCGTGCTGAAGAAGAGGTGATAATTCCGCTGTCCTCTTCCTCCCCACTCTGCTGCCTCTTTCCAGCGCATTTTAATGGGTTTTGCTGCCTGGAGCAAGCCGGAAGCTGGGAAAAGGAATATGCTGCACTGTGGTATATCAGGCCACTTCAATAATAACTCACACGGCAACATTCTCGGCTGTCACATGGGCCTCAAACCGTCGGCATCGCGCCGTGGCGCCTTTGGCTGACCCTGAATAATTTAGCTACAGTGGCGGGCGAGCGCGTTTACCCAGGGGTAAGTCTGGCAAAGGTACATCATGTCTACCCTGGGGTGCCGTTCCGACACGTCCGACACGAGCAGATGTGCACATCGCTAATCACCAATAAAGCCAGGTTCACAGATGGTAATGGAGGACGCCGTCGCCGTGTGCACCAACGCTAACAAGAGAGTTGATGCAGAAAAATAATGTTTTTACCTGAGAGACGGGGGTGGGGGTGGGGTAATCGGGCTGATTTAAATGCATTAAACTTGGAATTGTAGTTTAGACTAGAGAAGAGACTCCGCCATGTATACCTCAAAGTCCAGTTCCCAGACTTGACCACAGTTGGTATCCTGGTATGTTGGTATGGATAGTGTGCTGCGTTGGGGAAAAGCATTTAAGTGAAGCCTGGTGTGGTTCAGAGAAAGAAAATAGATCCAAGTCCAGTAAAACAAGAAGAGCAAGTGTAGCGCGACAGACTGAATCTGAAGAAGGAGCCTAACGGAGGTGGAAAAGGTTGAAATTAAGGACTGTTTGGATCTGTCCTGAGCACCTGAAAATACGCAACCCTTCAGCAAGGTGGCTCGAAACTTCGCTTTAAAACTGGGGGAGGGGGGATTCAAGCCTGTAACTGTCAGAGGGTCAAGCAACCAGTCCCAGTCATCCAAGGAGCCATGTCACCCGGTCAGAGTCAGTGTTCCCGTGTCTATGGAAGGGTTTCACCTCCTGCAAGAGGGATCAGAAGGGTCCGGTGTTCGGGGTGTAATGACGGGACTGTGGCTGATTTTTCCCTTCACCTTTCTTCTTTTTAATCACTTTTATTAACTTTATCAGAGTCTTATTTGTGCTAATGGTTCTCCAGGTCATCACATCGGCTTCTAATGGTAATATTTTAAAACGAGTTTTAACTATACACACACAAAATCTCACTCTAGCAGTGTCCTGTTCCACTCTGCCAGCTCGCGGGACCACCTGAGGGGATCCTAACACAGGTTTGTTTTTCCTGTATCTGCTCCATCAGAGGAGAGCAGGGCTCATTAGTGTGCAGACCCTGGAGGGTCCTGGGGCATTTCAGCCCACACAGCCAACCCTCAGTGGCCCCTTGGGCCAGAGCGCCAAATACAACAAATGAGTGAAATAAAACCGTGCGCTTGCCTCCCTGATGCCCGAATCTTTACACTTCAAAAACACAATTATGCTAATGCCAGGAATCATTTGCCATTCCAACCCTGATTTAATGTGGCCTTTTAGCGGGGGAACCTAATTAGAGGCTTTAATTAACATGTGCGACGCAAACTGAAGAGAAGTGTGAAGGAGCCTGTCGATCATGTAGGAGCACGGCGAGAGCGCTTAAAGAGGAAGAGCTGTGAAGGAAGTGTGAAAGTTATGCAAATGAGGTGAGGGAGCGCCACAGGGAGGCGTGGAGCTGTGCGGCTACGACGGACTCCGTAAATATCACCATGACCTGCCGACAGACCGGAGTCATCTCATTAACACAGACACGGAAGGAGCCGCCGGAGCTCAGCCCATGAGGGTCAGCGCCGATACCGCGCAACCCGAGCGGAGTGAGGGCGCCGTCATTAAACCTGCGACAGAACGCCAGATCTCGTCTCACGTTCTGCGAGGCAGATCTGCTTGATAATTATGGCACGGCTGGCGTCTCTTCACTGTGCAGAACTCTCTGCAGACCTCTGGATCGTGCCTCACAGCTGCAGACGTAGCACGCATAGCACACATTAGCTGCACGTAGCCATCGCGGCCGCTGCACGCAGGAGTCACCTCATTAACGCAGACGCTTTGAGCTGAGGATATCAACATTACAACAGGATGTTCTACACAGATGGGGAATGTAATCATCCTGGGTTTTAGCCACGGTGGCCCGAGAGAAGTGTACGCATTAGCTACGTTATTAGTCTCTTTTGAAGCCTAGCTTCCATTATAGATATTCATTTCTACAGGATTGCTGCAGTTTGGACCTGTCAGGGTTTACAAGAAACGAAATGTTTTCCTCTGCCTCAGAGAAATCCTTCTTTTGTTTACCAAAAATCACTCCCAAAATCCCAAAAAAAACCCAGCTTCAAACCAGCCTAGACACTACAGGGTTCTTCACTTTTGGAGTGGGGAGTCCATGAAGCAGCAGGGGACCGAGAGAAGGAAGCGGAATATTTGTCTCGTCTGGTTAAAATTCATAGAGGGAGCTGATATCTGGGCCCTGAATTCAGATTGCAGCTGTTTTCATGCTGTCATAGCAGAGACTATGAATATCAGAGTTTAAATCTGTGCTTTTAAGGGTGTCGGGTTGTTTCTGTATTGCATGAGGGGTATCTGGATCGTATTTTTGAGCCTAAAATGGCTCAAATGACATTTTCCCAGTTTGCAAATGGACAAGTTCAATTTAATTATAGGAAGTTTGATCAAAAATTCTGCACATACAAGAATATTTTTATGTTGCATTTTACGTTTGTGACATTGTTCAGCCTTATTGTTACATGATAGCTCTGCTCAGCTAGCAGTTAGCTTTACACTTGGTGGGTTTCAGACTCCGGTTTGAGCAACTTTAAATTCTGGTGCAACATTCAGCAATAATTCCACCTCATCAGTCCAGAAAAATGTTCGTTTTCATTGACCAGGCTTCTTTGAAAATGAGTTTTAGCCGTTTTTCACGTGCATGCAGATTGGAAAAACCTCCCACATCTGGGTGGACGAGGCCTTTCATTTGTATGCCTCTCGCTTTGCTGTGGAGCCCGGACTCGACCCTGGCAGGATTACAGCTTTCTGACATTTCATTACACTTTTCTGAAGTCCATCAATCGCACAGTTCTGAGCCGAGACCATCGGTAATAAAATATCAAAAACAGACTTTTTTTTGTCAGGGTTCATCCCCGCGCCGTCTGTTCTACACTCGGGATTACCGTCCATCATTTCAAGGATCTCGTGACAGCAAGAAGATTGAAACTCACCTTTGGTCCGATACGGTCGTCACGGCGTGTCGTGTCGTCTTGACCGAGAGCTGGACAAAATAAATACAAACAAATCAGCGCCACAAGAACAGTTAACAACAGATTTTATGCTAAAATGTTCCACAATTAGCAATACGTTAACAGTTATGGGATTATCAAACATCACTGTTGAACTGCTTATGACCAATTTAATTAGATTTAGTTTAAAACATGGCATATGGCAGCCTGGTTTTTAAAGATGATCATTTTTAAAGTCAGAATGACTTATTTCAATTCGTCGCGCATCGGTGAATCTTCATTCTTCATCACAAAAATCAACACATTCGGGCCACCGCAGCCGCGTCTGCTCTGGCACTTCTACCGAATCGAACAAGGTGCTCTTGTTTGGACACTCCTCCAATTAGCCATGCAGCAGCGATAACGCCCACATCCTCTTTTGAGCATCGTTCCCAAGGTCAGTGACTTATAAAACACGTCCTCTGCTAATATAATGCAGCAGAAAGATGGAGGGGTGGATGCCCAGCCTAAACAAGTCATTGAAAATGAGGGCCAAATCCTTGAAAATGACAATTAGAGGTGGGAGATGGTGAGCAACTGTCAAGCGATATTGCTTGAGATGCTTAATTAGATGTCAGTTTTGGGCAAAGATCATACAAATCATTTATTTACTGCACCGTTTTGAAGAATAAACTTGCAGAGACCTGCGGCTTGTCCATTTGTGGCCTTGAAAAATGGGTCCCTCTTGGGCAAACCTACCCATACTTGTCCTGAAAGAGCAATCAATTCCAAAAAAATTCAAGTCAGTAAACACGAGTTTGTCCCGCTCATGAAAAATCAATATATTATAGAGAGACGGAGCAGAAGAAAAATAAAAAAAAACAACTGTGTTGCTGCTGAGGTTGGCATCAGAGGGCCTTTTATGGTGAACTTGATTAAAAGAAAATTGCTTTCAAGTGCTCTCAGCAGGCAGGGAGGTTGAGTGGGAGTGCTGTTGGTGCACCGTGCTGGTGGGGTTTCAAAAAGTATTCTTCAGGGGTGGGGGTGGGGGTGGGGGTGGGGGTGGGGGGGGGCGACGGGATGAAGAAACGGGATGAAGGATGGCAGGGCACTGGTGACACAGTGGGGCAATTTTAAGGAAATTATCATTTTCAATACGTTTTCATTTACATGTTGGGTCTGAGAACGTTAATGCACTGTGATGAAAGGAGTTTACTTTTAACTCTTGTTTTGCTCCACTTTAAAGCTGCGGTAATTTATAAAGTAGAATTTTTAATAAAAATGTCATGTTTTCGTGTGATTAATTGCCTCTGATTTTGTGTGTGTTTGCTTGCTTGTTTTCATGCACGAGTGGGGTCCCGATTGCATGGCGGGGTCCCAAAATCGTTGTGGGGCACCAAACATTGTAATGAAATTTCGGGGTGAAAGCCTGAGGAGTATGGTTCGAGTTCAAGTTAAACTTTAGCATAAATTGGCTCCAAGGGAACCAGTTTGGGCCCGTCGTGCATTAGTTGAAAATCCAACGTCGACACACAGAAACCTGTGAAAGCCCATCATTGTCAATCTTAGCGTGTTAATATATTCCCCCGACAGGTTTGTCAGATGGATGGGGGCCTTGATTTTGAAGCTGTCAGATTTGTGTAATTTATTTCCTCTTGAATTCAAAATGACTCCAGGAGATCAAATACTGTCCCTGATTTCCACAAAATGTTCACCTAATAAGCCTTTAAAAGATGGAGTGAGTGCTGATGAATAATTTAACTACTTAGTTTTAAAACTAGTTTGACTTTGGCACAAAAACTATTGGAAATCCATTACGGCGCAGCGTTAAAGCCGCTGTGCAGAAATTAAATTAGCATTTTATTTAAATGTAGTTTTTCATTCAGGAACTGATTAAAACACACTGTTAGTGTAGTCATGCATAAATCAACCAAAAGAAACAGCATGGAAGCAAAAGAACATACAGTAACTCTTCATCTTTTGAAACAGGGCATTTGTTTTTAAATAGCATGAAAGTGCATATCAGGGGACACTTTTGAAACACTTTTTGTTTATTGTTAAAAATTGTAGATCTCAGAAATTCCCACAGAACCTTTGTGAAGGTAAAATCACCTGTAATTGACCAATATAGACTTTATATGTTGAGACACGAGCTTTTTAAGAAATTACAGGCGCCCTCTAGTGGTATGTGGTGTTGGTCTTAATAGGCCACACCTTTCAATTAATTAGGATAGCACTCAAACTAAATCATATTGATAAAAAGCAAGTTTTCTACCAAATGTTGAACATTTTTTGTAGATAACCAGGTGAGATGTCAGAAATGACAATGAATTCTGCCTTTGGCTGAAAATGGGTGAAACTGCAACAATTCCTGGCTCAACAAGATGTAGCCAGTTCCTAAACTTTACCATTCGACGCTACGCTCAACAGTGGCTGTCAGGAAGAAGTTCTGATCCATATTCGCACAATAGTTTCTCTAATTTATGGCTGGAGAAAAATCCCAGCATGCACTTGTTAAGAGCAAACTCCACTTTCTAAAGGTCAGTCGATTTTAAAAGGTGCCGTTTTACGTTGGTCCCCCAGACATTTTAATGGGGAGCATCGCGAGGTGGCATCAGACAGTTCTCATCACCCTCAGACAGCCCGAGGGACGAGACGAGACATTTCGCTGCCCGCGCTCAGATGGGCGAATTCGCCGCTCTGACAAACTCATCCCGCACGATCGATAGCTGCTGTGACGACGGCGGCCGTCGTCACAGGCTGGAACACAGACCGAGAACGGAAGATAGGGCCCCCGGAGGGGAGCTTTGATGTACGAGCCCGAGTCGAGACGGAGGTGAAGTCGCCCGAGCGCCGTCGGAGGCCTTCCTGCCACATCAGTCTCTCCCCCGCCTTCCTGTCACTGAACACATTCTCCAGTTTATCTGGCCCCTGTTGACAGCAGGAACGACATACCTTCATCTACCCAAAACCCTAAAAGTCAGCATCATCAACTCACCCCGAGGGAACGTCGACACGTCTTCTTGTTTAGATGGATAGCGCGAGGGACGCAGTTAATTCTGACATAGCCGGGCGGGCGGGGGGGGGGGGGGGGGGGGGGGGGGGGTGTGTGCTGGCGGTACCTAGAAACGCAGCGAGGTGAGGAGAGCGGGATGCTTGTACGCCTGGAAGCATCTGTCGCACGCATTAGGAGGAGGGGGAGACAAATATTGAATCAGGTTCATTGAGATGGCAGCAAATTGGTTCAATTCAGGAGGGGAAGAGCAGGTTGTCAGGAAGATTTTTTTTTTTTCCCCCACCACCCCAGCGGCTGGAGGAGCTGAAGCGAGCACGTCTTCTCAGGCACGTGTTCTCAGAATATTATTATTATTAGAGGCGAACCCACGCGAATCTCAGCAACGCTCAGCCTCTTTGTCCATGATGTTGGGCGCCCTGGCATCAGGAGCCATCCCATCACGCGAGACGACCAAACTGCCGCTCGTCTCCTGATGAAATGTGACCTCGACGACGACGATGGACGCCGAGTTACATTTACATCATATCTGCAGTGTTTTCCTCCGCACCAGAATTATTCAGAACTGGGCTGGACTGATAGTGGGCAGAGTTCAACTGCAAATAAAGGTCATCTGGAGTTTGACCTTGTGATCCTGCCGTCCTTTTGTCCACGTTTCGAACCACAAAGCCCTCCCAGAGACCCTGCCCACCCCCTCCTCTCTTTCTGCCATTACCACCATTGAGGCGGGTGGAGACGCCCGGCCTCCATCCCTCTCCCGAGTCGTATCAATATTCATGGGTCTGCCGGGTGCGTTTGCACGATGGCTGTCTCATTAGCCTTTGATCCCCTTGCGCGAAGCCTGTCGGAGCACCGACGAGCCAACAACAGAGCGGCGTTTGAAGTGCAGAGAGAACAGCTGCTCGCATTGATCTCCATACACTTTCATCGCCATCCACGCAGGCGTCCATACATACACAGATGCTGCCCACGGGCGCATGAATACATGCATCGAGCACATAGCAGTCTGACATCAGTGCAGAGGAGCATCTTTTATACATGGATTCATAAAAGTTGAGCGTGACGTGGAGCCATTCTGAATGAGATTTTCATGCAGGAGTGCAGCGATTCCAGCTTCCATGAGCATGTTCAGCAGAATAACTGAGATTTGAGGAGGTTATTAATGGAAATATGTGCACTGGGGGACTTTAGACAATTTTACTAGATGTTTAAAAGGGATATAAATCTTATGGCCAGGTGATAAACGGCAAATTTACGTTCATTTGTCTGAAAGGGTCGAGCTGCAACTCTGCAATTATGTAATCATCAGTTGCAGCATAATGAATCAAATCTGTGCATTTACAAGTAAAACTGAGTTTTTTCCATCTGATTTAAGATGCACAGAGGTTTATCAACAGGTAACATGCAAATGATGACACCCCCCCCCCCCCCACCCACCACAACCACGACCACCGAGCCCAGAGCATGCAAATAACACAGTTTTAAATCTCTGGCTGCTAAACCACTAATTATAGCATAATCTCAAACAAGGCTAATTCTTCTCATGGATTTATCCGCAGTAACAGAAAAATCATTACATTATAAATACTGTAAGCGTAACATAACTCCGAAGGAATAAATGGCTCTGCGAACTTCTTGAAATCAGCCCAAATCCCTGCATGAAAGGTCACATTTGTGACAGCGCGTTACAACGGGGCGCTGCGTTCGTCTCCGGGCGTCAGAATCGATCCAGCTCCTATGACATCATGACACGGGCACAAAGACAATCGCCTCTCAATGATCGCTGCTTCTGCCGCGTGTTGGGAGCAGAGTTCGAAATTAAGAAGCACGTCTGGGACTCCTGCTCCTCTGGGAACAGGTTAGCGGATCGATACGGCCGACCTGCCTGATAACATTAGACCGTCCTTAACGGCACTAATGAAGAGGCTGACAGATCGTTAAAGGTTAGCCGCAGAGCCAGTCTGGTGTGGGAAAGCAGCGTTGCCCCACTGCATCATTCCAGATGTTTGAAACGAGAGGAATCAGCGATTTCTTGCCACTTTCAAACGCACGACTCTGTGTCAGAGCTCGATTGCCGTGGCAACAGTGCAACTGATTTAAATGATGAAGAATAGAAAGTTTTTCCATCGCCAAAAGGACCATCAGATTACACAGTTACGTCAAAAGGAACGTTATCCGTCTCTAAATGTCATAGAAACAGCACGTGACTCGGATAAATAAGACCCTATTTTGGTGCACACACACACTCACAGATGTAAACCTTCATACTTGTCAGGACCTTTGCGAATTGCTCTACACAAAGATCAGATGAAAGGTGGGGGGGCACCCAGGAGCCAGAGTTATAACCTACCTTCACAGCCGGCGTCTCTTAGAACTTCGGCGTCGACTTCTGCTCGTCTTCTTCCCCAGGACGGAGGAGGTGGAGCAGCTCCCTCTGGCTGCCTCTGCCTCGCTCTGGAGTCGTCTCAGCCCTTCGCGCTATCATACCTCCTCCCATGCCCCCCCCCCCGACCCACCCACACTCATTTCCCCTCCTATCTTTCACTCCTCCCCTTTCTCCGGCTCCCTCCTTCCACCTACCGCTCCAACGCCAGGGCGACAAAAGGAGCCAAGTTGTTAGAATTAGAAGAAAAAACAAAGGTGTTGAAGTCTGGATGAAATGTCCAAACCTATCCAATATTCAACGCCGTCACGTGTGCAGAAATGAGCACAATTCATGTGTTTATCAGTGATCAGAAAAAGGATCTAATGCTAACATGCGTTTACCAGCTGTGTGGCTCAGAAAATACTGATATTTGATATATAAGCCATTATTGACCCCACACCCAAATCAGACCATCTCGAAGCAACGTCTGTGGACGTTAGCACCTATTTGCAGCACGGTTGGAAGCAGGAACATTCGAACAGTCCTCGGAAAGAAGATTTGGATCAGAATTTTACAGATTTTAGAGTTAAAAGCTTAAACTGATGAAAGCAGCAGAAAGAGAGAAACCCCGACTGCCTGCTGAGCCAAATTTCTTTGCTACCTGCCTTTTTTTTTCCTTCTTTAAATCTTTCTTGCGTCGGCATTGCCCACTTTACACTCATTTTCTATCTTTCACGTCTCTTCTCTGGAAACACCCTCCTCCTCCTCCTCCACCCCCAATTGAGCGCCCTCTGCTGCCTCTGCCCCTGTTTCCATAGTGACACTTTCCCGACTCAGGCTCAGTGTAATCAAGTGAACGGGTTGCGGGTGGGGGTTGGCGGCTGTAGAGGGAGCGGGATCATCAGAGGAACGGCCGAGACGAGATTATTTTAAACAACAGACAAGCGAGATTTTTCAAGAAGTTGCGCTGATTTGGAGGAAGCTGCTAAATCTACGACTAAAACCACTACATTCACCTCCGATAGGAATTTCATTGCAGCTTCCAAACTCTTGATTTGAATTTCCAGGGAAGCGTCATCTTGCAAATGGCGAACAATTCCAACACTGCCCCAAAAAACACGACTTTCCCGACGATCGGCGACACAATCAGGCCGCTCGGCTCCAACAGTCCCGACGTCAACACACAGCAGCTTGTGGCTCCTGAACTTTCTGATTCGCCTTCGATCGCCAAGCTGTCGCGTCGCGGCTCAACTCTCCCCGGCGGGAAGGTCAGGTGGAAGAGGTCGGCTGCCCTCGGAACGGAGATTAAAAGGACAATGCTGCAGGGAGGAAGCTGTTGGGGAGACGCGGATCGAGAGGAGACAAACAGCTCCTGAGCTGAGAGACGCCGAGCGAGCTGTCGTCTTCAGAAAATTACATAAATTCTTTACTTTTGATCAAAAGAATTTTTTTGTCTCGCTTCAGAATGATAACTCGACTTGCACTTTAATATGGAACACGTCTGTAGAGCTTTTATTCATTTCATCATCCCATTATTCTTCTTTTTCAATGGCTGAATTATAGAATTAAGCTGAATTAATTAGTTGCACCAATTACAGTTGTCAGAAACCTGTGAACGTGTTCAGCTTATATATTCCGATGCGATCTTTAGGTAGCCATGACCTGTGGCGCGTAGCGCAGGGCAGCAGCAGGGTCGTTTACTGATTATATGTCCGTGTTATTCCTCATTTTATACGGACGTTGTACGGACGTTCTACTTTGATATATTGTTGTTTTTTTAGCATTTTAATGGAATTTCTACATCTTCGTATGTCATAAACTGACAGCAGTTATCCTTATGCACAGCAGAAACAGTCTAAAAATTGTGTCTAAAACCACATTTTCCTTACATTTGAACACATATAACTCAGACTCCGTGATAAAATGGGACCTCATCTCTCTGGAGCGGAGCTGATGTCAGTCTCTCCTGACTAGTACAGTGGCAACATCCCCTTCGCCCAATTTGGTGATGGCGCTACCTGGCCGAGCGCAAACCTGCCGGAAAGATTTACGCCTCTCCGACTCTAAATTCCAATCTCAGCCTGTTAGCCCTCCGTGGCTTTAGTTTTTGTCGGCCGTGTGATTGACAGCTGGCTGATTGGAGAACGGTGGATACCCCTGCCCT
Organism: Takifugu flavidus; assembly: GCF_003711565.1. Classification (NCBI taxonomy): domain Eukaryota; kingdom Metazoa; phylum Chordata; class Actinopteri; order Tetraodontiformes; family Tetraodontidae; genus Takifugu; species Takifugu flavidus. Next base: position 3,677,409 of record NC_079541.1, on the reverse strand, counting down.
CCACTTGGATTCTGCCGGCATTCAACCAATTACTGCTCAAGGGTCAACTCCGGCGCAGGTTGTACTCTAACCCCACGTGTGCTCGCCGGAGGGTGTAGTGTGGATGGGGGGGGGGGGGGTAACGGCAGAGATTACAGGCGCACAATCAGATCAGGACGGCTGAATTTCGAATAATTGGAAGCCCGACGTTAGAACCAGAGGAGACAGACAGGAAGTGGGTGACAAACTAGTGTTCCAACTCTGACCTTTCACTTTGAAAGGACGTTTGAATATCCCAGTTTATAAAAAAGTGTTAAACGCCTCTTCCTGTTGCGAAAAGTCCGACGCCACCTCCCCTCAGACTGCTACTCCCTCTGCCCCCCACCTGCTGAAACGCAGCCTCCTCTGCTGCCGCCTCCCCTGCTGAGCGGGGCCTCCTGCCCACGGCGGCTTCCCCCTGCGACGCCGCGGCAATTTTGGCGTGCATAAGTGAACCGTAGCCTCATTAGCGACACCTTAGACGGCCAGGGAAAACACACGGCACAGCCCATAAAGCGATACCTTACAGGTTCTCTCGTCCTCCCCATTAACCATTAACCAAAGATCAGGTCTGAAAACGAACCTAACAGGTTCTCTTGATACTTGTGTCCGTTCAAAAGTCAGGGAATCTGGGATGCAAAAGGCAAACAGTGTCTTTCCATTTCTGCTGCATCTTATACATAATATAGGAAAAAATCGGTATGCCTCAAGTGGTCATTTGTGGAACTGCAGGATTTTCACTTACTCTCCGAAATGTCACTCATTTTAAGTATATATTCATTATATATGAGACAATATAAATTAATGAGACATTTAAATATGAGGATATTTTACACATTTTACAAGACTGCAAATCAGAAAGAGTCAGGTTGAAACAACAAGGGTTGGAAAAGGAAAAAAATGATGAGATCAGCCTTGAATGTACTTTTTTTCCCCCCTCGGTGACCTAAAATGTTAAACCCAAACTTAAATTATCGCCCTCAGTAACCAATATAAATGTAGCCATGTCTCGGGACATGGTGTTCTGCATGCCTAAAGCTAGCACCGAGTAGTGTGCGAGTGCACATTAACCCAGCATCTATCAGGAGGGTTGGTGACATTAAATTATACTAAGGTTATTGACATCCGTCTAAAATCCTGTTTTTTATCTGATTTACACTTTGAGATCCTGACAATGGAGGCAAAGCTCCAGGTGGAGGGAAGGGGACGGGCCCTAAAAAGGATGCTTTAAGGTGGTGATGTCACCCCCCCATCAGGAAGTCTTTTTTTCTTGCTCAGAAATTACATTTTAATTAAGGCTTTAATCAAATAGCTGGAGCTGGAAATTAACAGTCATGGCACAAGTCCAGCGAAGACGTATTGGGAAGTGTGTGTGTGTGTGTGTGTGTGTGTGTGTGTGTGTGTGTGTGAGAGAGGCAGAGACAGACGGGAACGCTGACACCTACTTGTAAATTATGTCTTTCATCTCTTGACTTCAGATGCGGCTGTCAGCCGCGTCCATTACGCAGCAGCTGAAGTGGGACACACAAGACAGACAAGTGTGAACAAAGGAGGCAGAGAAAGCTGGGGACATACACACCCTCCTATGTCTATCTTTGTGAGGACTTTAACAGACATAATACATTATCCAGCTGCCGACCCCAACCATCACAACCACCATCACCCTAAATATCTTGTCTTAATCCTCAATCAGTCCTCAGTATGCAGCACATACCTGAACGCACACACTATCCCAGGGTTCCGGATTATACTTCTTACTTGGGGTGTGAGATTTCTGAAGGGATGATCTCAGATGTGGAGGATGTGGAGCTTGTCCATGGCTTCCTGGACAAACATCACCGTCGCGCCCCTGAAGGAGCCACTCGAACCCCGGCTCGCTCCAGCGAAGCTCCTTGGTGGCTGACGGCATCAGTCAAGTGGCCGTCTGCGTGAATGAAACCTTCCTATGGAAAAAAAGAAGACTCTTAAATATATATTTTAATAGCACTTGTGGGAATATTCAGGCCCGCCAAAATGACAGGATGTAAAATAAAAGTCCCTTGGGGAAATTAAAGTTTGATAAAACAGGACGGAGGCGTATTACACAAAATTACCCCGGATACTTCGGCTCCCACCGTAATCTCTTCTGCACGTCGCTATCGGAGGCGGCGCGCGTGTTTTGGGTGACAGATCAGACACTGACGGTGACGGGAACTTGAAATTGCTTTTCGGAGTGTCCGAACTTTCATTTCCAGGTAGATTTAACGGAATATTTGGGGGGATTGGTCTCACTTCCCACATGTTGGACGCAGAAGTCATAATAAAAGCTACCGGCAGTGTAGTAATTAGCATTTAGCATTATGAGGATCCGGTATATGCAATCTTTTATGCACGCTTTTGTTGCCATAACAACAAACGCGCGCCTATTAGCAAGCGGAATAGTCACTGGGCCAACTAGCAAGAAGTAGCTAAATGACATTTTGTCCCAGCAGGTAAAGTATTTTTGTGCTTTTTGCTGCGTTTAAGCATTTAATTACATCGCCATTTTCATAGGTTAGGTGTGCCGTAATGCTAAAATATCACCATGCTCGTCCTGTAGCTGATGTTTGACGCAGCAATGCCATCTATAAACAGTTCATGGTCTCAAGGGCCACCTTAAAGTGAGCTGAAAACACAATTAGAACACCACCCACCCTGCGCTGGGGGCGGCGGGGTTAAATAAGCGTGAGATATTTGTTGAAGGACGGAGACTTTCGGGGGGGGAGGGGGGCTGTTGTTATTCACCGGTAAAACTGATCTTAATGAGAGCTGCATGTAAAAGAGGATAAGCAGCACTCATCACCGCGCCGAGGCCCTGGCTGCTGCGACGGCTTCATTAAGTCCGGCGGACTGCAGGCTGTCACTCCTGAAAACAGGCAGGGCGGCCGGAGGAGCGAGAAACAACAACACCGTAATAACACTGACATTTACAATAGGTGTCGGATATCATATCCAATTTCTCCCTGCACACCCTTAATTCCTTTTTAATTGCTTTTCCGCGTTGGTTCCGGGATAAGGCTGTCCCTCTTCATTTATAAAAAATGGAGAGATGGCAACAGTGGGGTGTTGGGGGGATGGGGGGGGGGGGGTGAGCTGGTGGACGCAGGAGGGCAGCGGCGTTGCAGGCGAGTTGCAAGGCCGATGCTCATAATTGGTGCTTGTTTCAAACAAGTTTAAAGGGGCTTTGATTACAGCGTTTCAGATATAACTCAAGAATGAAGCGATATACATGATTAATTACCCTGTAGCGCCGCCCTGCTCACTCTTAAGGGAGGGGGTGCAGGGCAGCGAGAGACGGGAGGCCGATTCATTTGACAGAAGCAATTTCCGAATTATACAAAGAGAAATTCAGCAAGTACGGCCCTGAGAACGTCGGCCATTTTGTAACCCGGTGCAATCGATGGGCTTTGGTTTGGTAGTCCGAGGCTAGCAGACACTCTGTGAGGCTAACTGGGTTGAGCGAATTTTTGATATATCCATTTGCTAAAAGTACCTGCATTCCAAACACAGGCAGGAGAGCGAAGGTGTGTGTGTGTGTGTGTGTGTGTGTGTGTGTGTGTGTGTGTGTGTGTGTGGGGGGGGGGGGGGGGGGTTGTCTTCAGATACACTCGAGTCTTGAGTTTCGGCGCCAAGCCAAAGGCTGACTCCACGCACATTTAGAAGAGTTCCATCAATCACATTTAACTTCTGGCCGAGCAACAAATCGGCATCTTTTCCAAAAACTGCACCCAGACAGAGAGCGGGAATTCACAGCGTTCAGCAAACTTAACAGGAAACACATGAAAAAACATGACGCGAGATGGCATTGTAAACAACATCAATCAGGCCTCGGTTCCATCCCACTGCCGACTGACTGGTGGAACAGCCCCGCGCGACGCAGAACTTGGCAACCTCGGAGTTGCTTTTATCCAGCGGAGTGTGTGGTGGTGAATCAAAGCCCGAAATTTCCATAATTCATGGATGCCCATCTGTTTGCCACCTACTCCGGTGCCCAGTGCGGAATAAACAAATTCAAGAGCGGGGCCGAGGGGCTATTTAATGACAGCATCCGCCATGGCTTCCACACACACACTCATACGCACACAATTTACCAGTCGACAGAGATTATTTGATCAATCTAAGGTGCAAAATTTGCATCAAAAAAGGAGAAATTGAGATTTAAGTCCTCCAGAATAGGGAAGTCGGCAGGCATCAGTCAGCTGGAGGACTTTCAGATGACTCACATCTCATCTCTGATCTACATCCGGTTTCCCCACACAAAGAGCCGTCGCACCGCTTCCCTCTTAAGGATTTTGCCTTTGATAAAGCTCCTACTTTGCTTTGATGTCGCTGCAAGCTGCGGAATGGCTGCGCAATCTGATCAGGACGGAGAAAGGAGCCAATCTAGCCGAGATTTCCACCAGGAAAGAGGCGGATTTCTCACTTTAACGCACATTTTTCTGGTCAAAGTTGTCCCCACAAGCTGGGAAATGTGGCAATCATTATGAATTTTTACACACAGGACAAAAATACACGGAGCAGTAAAAGATCAGTTAGGCTGCATTGATGCAGCCGCAAACAAAAAAGAAAGATGAAGAGGGGATTCAGAGATGGAACACGAGCCCCTGTGACCCAGCGGTTGAGCCCTATTTGAAGCAGGAATTCATGGGGGAGACGCCGAGCCACCCTCCATCTAAACACGCCTGATGTGATAACTCAAGGTTCTCAAACTCAGCAAGGTGTCAGAAGTCGCCCGCTGCTGGAAAATAATTAAAACGGTGTCCCAGATCAATACTAAAGCGCACGTGTGTGTGTGCGTGCGCGCGTGCTGAGCAGTTCTGGGCCAACTGCCGTCAAAACAAAGACAAATTTAATTTAATTCATACCATTAATTTTCTCTGTTCACCTTGTTTGATCACGCACATGTAACTCTGAAATTAAAAACTCACAAACTTGCCGTGAATCCACCGTTTTGTTTACTGTTGACAGCATCAAAACAATTCCAAATGGGAACAGTTTAACGTGTTTTGGGTTTTTTTTTTTGGCGCGCGCGGGGAGGGGGGAATGTATGTGTCCAGGTCAGAAATCAGTTCGTAAAATCAATGTAATTTCAGCCATATTACAAAAATCATAAAGACTGATTACTCACAATTTGGCCGATAAGCGAGGAAACGGGCTGGAAGTGTGACGAGAGAGGACAAGCTGGTTCGTCGTGATGAAGTGGGCGGGGCTAATCAACCACAGGTGGGGGACACCTGCGATAATTAGGTGAGCGCGCACGCACACACGCAGACGGAGACGTGAAACAGGACTGAAGAAAACTCGCGAGTCTGTACAAACCTAAACCAGCTGTCTCTGCAGGTTTTTACACAAGCTAGCTCAGGCTAACTCCGATGCTACATCACACTCCTGTCAGAATCACACATATCAATACGGTAAAAGCGTGTTAGCAGCATTTTAGTCGACAAAACAGAAAAATGTCGCGCCTTTTAAAATGATTATTAACATATGGGTGTTCTTAATCTGTTAGCCAGCTTATGCTAACGCTGTCTTTATGTCTTTAGTCCTAATGCAGTGAGGAAAACATCCATGGCATTCATAAATAATACAAATAGCAGCACTGAAGAACATATTTATTAATTTCTGGCATGATTTAAAATAATTTACAGCAGTTTGGGATCTTCCACACGGGCAAAAAGGTGGTGAACTGCAGGAGTCAGTCCGGAAACGGAACACTAAAATCATACAAAAATCGTAATTGTTGCACCATTGGCGATAGTAATTTCTGTAAATATGAGTTAGTGCAAGTCAGTCGTGGGTTACAACACAAAACCCAGCGGTGTTAACTGGAAATGTGACACTTCAACACACAGCAGGTCAAAGTGGCTGTAGAGCGTTTATGGGTGACTGTCTGATGCCCATGTTCCCTCTTTTATTCGGAATTCTGAAAGATATCCGAGCGTTGACGGCCGATCCCATAATCGGGACGGAGACATTTTTAACCACCAATGTGGAAAAACTCACAACTCAGAGAAACAAGGAGAATATTTGTTTGACAGGAGGCGGGAAAGTTGGCCCTGAGGCACGCCGCCGCTGAAAAACTTGGAGTTCAGGGATTCCTTTATCAGTCTCCGTGTCACCGCGGAAGCTGTTGCCATGACAACGCGCTGCAAACCGTGGGTGGGAGGAAGAGGAGGAGAAAAAAAAAAGAGATGGTGATGGGGGTTGGGAAAAAATAGGAGAAATTTAAAAAAAACTACCAACTTTAGTCTCAGAACAATTTATGTGAGCCGTTTGCCAAGTTGCGAGGTGAATTCCTCCCGGACATCATCGCTTCCGCCGCAGAGCAAACAGTGAGATGGAGTCCGTTCCTGTTATCTCGGCGCAAACACACAGCGCCTGATGGGCTCAAATGAGGGTCAGTAAAGCATCACATGTGTGAAATGAAGGGGGGAAAAATACAAGAATTAAATCAAATTAAAGGAGGAATTCAGATGCGCGAGTGTGGACATCCACACCGAAGCTGCCTGTGGGCGAGTGGCTGATGACATAGAAGATTAAATACATTAAAAATACATCAGCAACATTTAAAATGATGTGTTCGCTTTAAAAAAATACAACTTGCGAATGTGGTATAATATCTATATTTAACATATAAGTGAAAATATATTTTTTTCCTCCAACATTTTTTCTACTGTGGTTTATTGACCCTTATTTGCATTCATAGTTTCATGCAGTTTGTCTTTCCTTTCCTTCTGCAGCTGTAGGGCTTCAATATTAACGACAAAACATAAAGGGGAAAGATTAATTATCTTCTTATTTAAGCCAGGTTTGTACATCTGACAAGTTGCATAATTCCAAAATAACGGTACATTCATCTAACTATACATGTTTGACACGCTAGCTTTGGTTTATATAAGACATCTTTAGGTCATTAAAATATTTTAAATGTAGCATTTGTCCCTGCACGATGAGCACAACATTCTTTTAATTGTCAGCTTTTCAACAGTGGGAAAAAAACCCGGAAGAATGAACGAAGACGCCTCAAATTCAGTTCCACCTGGCTAAAATATGTGTTTTGTCGCCATCTTGTGGTTGCGCTGGGGATGGAGTCGTGTTTAGACAGAGGCCAAAAGAGATTTCCCTTCAAGAAATCCAAAGTTCTCTGTTAAAAACCAACACTGAACTTGAAATAGACCATGAGATTTAAGTGTTAAGTTGACATCACCTTTGTTAGTCAGAGTGGATATACGGCGCACAGTCCCTCAGCTAGCTTAAGTTGTGATTCCCAACAAAGTTTGTTGACATCTAGTTCTAAAACACCAAATTAAGGCAATCATTTATGGCTATGGACACAGCACGGGTGTAGTCGCTCGAGTGTGATTAGTGTCCACGCTGAAATGTTCTTATTTACAACACTGGAATGAACTTACTCTAAAACTTTGCACTGTTGGGCTAAAACCTCCTTCTACTACATTATTTTGCAAAATATTGACACCAGGTTCAGTCAGTTCTAGTAAAGGAACAAGCAGGAAGGCGCTGAACGTCTTTTTATCTCTTCCGTACGTGATGGTCACTCCTCACGTTCTGGATCATGTGTCGAATCAACACTGCTGGTATTGTCTTCTGGGCAAAGGTCGGGGCGTCAAACGTAGATGCCCTCGGGGTTGAGGCTGCCTTGGAGACTGCGTGGGTTGCTGGGTAAGAGACGAGAAGAGCCGAGTCGTTTCAGGGACTCCGTATCTGCTGCGTAGATGGAAACAAAAACAGCCACGCAGGGTTCATTGTTAGTTTCTGTCGTGTGTCTCTCCTGCACGTAGCGGTTGACCCAGAAAATATATTCACACTTTTCACCTGTGTGTTCCCTTTCCTGCGGGGTTCTTGTGGCATTTACTGACTTTATAGTGGTTCAAGTATTCGAGTTCCTGACCAGCAGTCTAAACGTGTAATTCACAAAATGACCACCAGGGGTCAGCGTGTGCGCATAAATGTGAGCGCACTCCTGGATTGTCAATATGTGGACAGATATTGCCAATAACTCTTTGGTTGGTTCAGTGTGTGTGTGTGTGTGTGTGTGTGTGTGTGTGTGTCCACACCGTAAATTTCTGTTGCGGGCTGAGCGGGTAGCACTGTGACCTTGGTACCGGTCTGCTGAATGAACTGCTGCAGGTTAACCTGTCGTAGCTCTTTCGTCAGCTGCTCCAGTTCCTGTTCCTTCTCCTGCCCCAGAAAAGTTTTAAAAAAAAAAAAAAAAAAATAAAATGTAACGCTTCACTTGGTTAAAAATGGGATTTTGTCTTGGGGGGAGTTTGCCGGTGCTGGAGCGTTCGCAGCGTGCGGGATTTTAACAGCTGAACCAAATGTGGATCTTATTTCGTAGAAGTCAAGATAAGAAAGCTAAATAGCCGAGTTAGCTCCCCCGTGGTTACGCAACCCCCAAGCGAAGGATTGAGTATGTTATTCAGGCCCCTCTTTAATCAGCAGAAGAATGCTGTAATATCCTCCTTTCCCCTTCACATTACCTCATGCTTTCCACACCCTGCTGGACCTCATCTGTGCACATAATGCTCGACTTCAGACAAGGATGTATGTAGCCGATGTGCATCCCTGTGAGCCACAGATTAAACTTTGCCTCACTGCCCGCCGCATAATGACTTTCGATTTCCTGTGAGTCTGCCCGTGTGTAGAGATTCTTGAGCGCCGTTGCAGGTTTCGCTGAGCATTCCTCAAAAGTAACATTCCTTACACCGGGTTTTTTTTCAACGTCCTTTTGGATCAAAGCAACAAAAATGGCGGCTGACCTGGAGTCTCTTCCCAGACTGGCCGAGGGAGCGTTCCAACGCCCTGCAGCTGCTCTCCAGCCGCGCCGTGTGTTGGCTCTGAACCTCCAGCTCTGCCTTCACTTTCTCCATCTGCGATTCCACCTGGAAGTGGAGGAAGGTGAAGCAGATATCCACCAAAGGAGCTAATTCTCGTAGCTATAACCTATTTTGTTCGTCTGTACGTTCGTACCTCCTCCTCGTTGACTTCCTGGTTGAGCTCGGCCTCCTGCTGCAGCTGCTCCTGCTCCACACCTGCCTCCATTCTCTGCACCACAAACAAGTTTTCTTTACAACGACGAACTGAAACTCGTGAACAGAATCAGGTGATCGCCCGGGGCCACGCCCACCTCGATGCGCGCTAAGTACTGCTCGAGCTTGGCCTCACAGTCGCGCACGCAGCCCTGCAGCTCGGCCAGTTTTACCCGGAGCTGCTGCTCGCTCTCCGCTCGATCAGCAGCTCGTTGTGCCAGAACTCCTCTTCCTCCATCTCCTTGTCATTCCTCCTCACCAGCTGCTCCAAAAGCAGCACCTCGTCCTCCAGGTTTCCTCCCTGATGAATGATAAACGGCGCGACTGAAACTTTAAGAAAAAAAATACCCCCTCCTCATGAAAACTTGGAAGCGGAGTTGGCCGCCGGTCGGCTTCACTCACTTGGTCGACCTTCCCGGTAGAGTCGTCCCAGTCTTGCATCTCTGCTTCACAGCCCAGCAGACGGCTCTCCAGGGCCTGGAGCTTGTCTCGCTGCAGTTGCACCAGCCGACTCAGCTCCCTGGCTGGACTCCCAGGCACAGATGCTCCTCCAACACCTCCAACCCTGCACAGGTTTAAGCTCCCGCTGCGCTGCTGGGGCTGTTTGGCTGTGATGAAAGGGGCGGAGATTGGACCAAACTTCCAGGTACATCACAACAGCAAGCTTCAAGCCCCAAACGCACTTTCATACCTTCGCCATCTCTGCTTTTCCCGAATATGTCCCGCAGTCCTCTGGCGCCTCCGGTGAAGGTAAGAGATTTGCGTTTCGGCTCCCTCCTTTTGAGCGAGCGGTCCATCCCTGAAGGTCGGAGCTTGGCCAGAGGCGGCAGGCTCTGTCTGTAGAGGCCGCGCTCCGGGACGCGAGCCCGACCGTCCGAGGTCGCTCGCTCGCTAGCAGACGGCCCGGTTCGCTGGAGGATGAGCTGGACATCGCTGGCGTACTGACCCCACTTGTTGAGCGATAACACGGGGTTCTCATGGGGAGCCAGGTGGCGTTCTGTCTCACGCCATTTCTCGATTAATGTGTACCTGCCAGTGCGCCCTGGGCCAAGATTTTATTTTTAGGTTTTCCCACAACACCAGTCAAACGTTGCATCTGATCAAGAACAAACTCATCCACTTTGATCATACATCTGCATAATGTCTCTACAGAATATGTTTTTGAGCAATTTTTGATGGTTTATGTTCAGACACGATCCTTTTCTAAGATAAAGTTGAGGTGGGACTTATTACATTACACCAACCCGCCACTAGGGGGGGAACGAGCGGCAGGCTTTGGCCTCATCAGAGCATTGGATTCATTATTATTGTTGTTGCCATTGTTTCAACATCCTCAAGGGGGTTCGATTGATCTGTGGCACTTCGCGAGGCTCTATAATTGGCCCCTTGGCCACATCCACACAGGATCCCGATTCCTGGCGTATAAAGCGTGCCGCCTCATTAACGCTGTCACGTGTTGTCATCAAGTTGTTACACAGGTCTCCCACGCTTGTGCTGTTTCAACATGTTTAAAGAGAGAACTTTACGGTGGGAAAACTAAGCTCAACTCCGGGGCCGCGGTTCATGAGTGTGTGTAGATAAAGAGGCTCCCGTCCTTCTCTCACCCACGACTTTTACACATTCGTCAGCCATTCACATCAAAGCCCGGACACAAAGGACAATGGAGGCCGTAACTCCTGCCAACACCTTTCACCGCAACAAATGTTATATGTGGATATTTAAGTTGTCTTTGATTGGCAGAGATGTGTGTGCAGTTCCATAAAATGCCTGAGCGTTGGTGATGGAGCGCGTTAAATTAAAACTGCGGCAATTTTTACGTAAATCAATCTGTGCCCTGGAGTCGCTTTTCATTTCACTGCGATTTATCTCCTCCTGCCGAAGAGAACCCCCCCGACACCCCCCCCCCTTTACGCCACTTTAGCTGAAGCTTTAACTCAAAGACACAGATTTTCAGAGCTCTTCTTGGTTTTGGACTTTTTAGTTTGAGTTTGCTTCATCAAAACAAGATAAATAAAGTAAAAGACAACATTTGCTGTCGCTATCTTACCGATAGCCTGTGCCAAGGCGATGACCACTTCCTGGCACGTGGTGAACTCCGTGACCCCGCACACGATGCGCTGCACTCCGTCCACCCAAACTTTGAGCTCCATGGCCTTCATGGAGAGGACCTCATTCTTCCGCGCCACAAGGGGGAGCTAGCAAGTTCCGTCCATCCTTGAGGGAAACAGGGAGGCTGTTTGCAGTTCAGAAAAAACACAGTTTCACAGCCGTAAAACAAACAGTTAAACAGTCAGAGCTAACGAGGCGACATTAGCAACGACCTTCGGGGAAGAATCCCACACAGATTTGGTTCACCTTCACCGCTCTCATCAGCAACAGCAGGCAACTGTTATAAGTTTAATAAACTTGAAATATATACATATCCCTCCAGGCAGTGCACAGCAGGCACGAAATTGCACATTTAGCAGCTTCAAAACAGATTTTGACCTTGACATTACAGCGATCTTCTCCTCCTAGGTTGCCCAAACACCATCTCAACCTCTTCTGGGTGTATGAAGACGCAACTCTGCCCGGAAACTTATCAAAAAACCTCTAGGTTGCGCTCTTTGACAGGTTTTTCAGCATGTTGCACTGCCCCCTGCTGGACTGGAGGTCACGGCAAAAGTGGTTAAAAGTGCAGTTGCAATGAACTGTCACATGTGGTTGCCACCTTGAGGCCGCGTTCAATACATTTAATCGTGTCAGCGCAGTAAAGCTTACAGCCTGCCCGTAAGAGCCATTTCTGCTGACACAGGCAGAGGCAGAGGGAGCCATTATGAACCTGGCAAAGCCACCACAGCAGGCGGGTGCAGCGGAGCAGCAGAAGAGCAGCCCCGCTGGGCGGCGGCCATCTTTGCTCCTCTTTAGGCCATCAGTTATGCTCTGATCCTTGACTCCCATATTACTTGGCAATATAGATGCCTTCCATCTTCCTCGCAGCTGGAACGATGCTCCCAATCTTCCCCAGCAATTCCACCCCCGTCCCCGCCCCCAAGGAGGCTTATGTCCCAGCGAGGCCGCATTAGAGCGACCGCTGGAGGCGGGGCCCTGCCTTTGGTGCTGGATGATTTGCAACCATAGACAGATACGGCCAGACGCCTGTTACGGGCCTGTATTACCAGAGCACGCCCATAAATACAGCTCACTGAAACGCGGGAATAAAAGGGTAGATACATGAACCAGCCGTAACAGAGAAGAAAAGAAGCTCCGATTAGTTTCTGAAACTTGTTGGGGGGGTAAGAATTTCCTGGTGGCACCTTGTGAAATGTTGTAGCAGAGTGTTTATTGGGCGCCGAGCGCTGTTGAACTCACGCCGGGCCGATGTTTCCCTCCGTGGCTTTGTGTCTCTTCCCCCCATCTTGCCAACATCTCCGCCGTGCTGTTGCTGTGATTGCTGGGAATTTTCATCATTCCGCTTCCTTTCATGTCTTTGATCTCAATTATAGCTCCTTTTTAAAAACCCCGGAGTATGAATTAATTAATAATTCCAGCGGCGAAGCGAGCAAACAGATTATTATGCTGTGTTTCTATTTTGGATCCTGGAAATAAATATACATTTAGACTGAGCAGCGCAGACATTGGGAATCCAGGACAGCGAGCAGAGACATGGCCGCAAGAAGGAAATCTACTCAGGCGCTGCATTGAATTCGCTTTCTCATGCACATGCTTTGATTGTTTTGACCTTCGGTACCTTTAACATCAACTTGTACACATGTCAGACCAGGGATGCAGAAATCTGGTCCTCCAGGGGCCAAAGACGAGCCAGGTTTTCTGTCTTACCAGGCAGAAACCACTTCCAGGGACGTCTACCTGGTAGGACAGAAAGCCCGGCTGGTCTGTGGCCTTCGGTGACTGGATCGGGCACCCTTCTTTTAGACAGCTTGCATGTCCACGTTGACATGTGAAGGCTTTAGCAACATCTAGTGGCACCGGTCCTCAGCCCTCCCAACTAGAGGCATGAAGACCGAGTCCTCGAGGGCCTCAATCCAGCCAGGTTTTCTTTCCTACCAGGCATAAAACATCCTTCACCACAAAAGTAGGATCTTGGTGAAAGCATTGTCTACCTGGTAGGACAGAAATCCTGGTTGAATTGAGGCCTCATCGAGGACAGGAATCTAAATCCATGAAAGATTCTAATCTTTTTCAGATGGGCCATTGGTTTATTTATCTCTTCATTTGTTTACTTATTTTATTTCAGGTTGCTGTAAACATGTTCGGGACGCCGCCGTTGGCATGATGAAGCACCGCTCTTGAATGTTGCTGCGGCTATTCAGTTTCGGATGTGAGGAATCGCCCGGTGAGGGCCGTGAACCACAGCGCTAAACTTAGTGGTGACATCAGTCTCTCTCTCCTTAAGTGTCATTCTCAGGATGCCACATGAAGGCCAAGATGGGGAGGTGTCACGCTGGGGCAACTGCTTGTTTCTCACTGGCATTTCCTAAAATATCAGTTCTAGTCTTAAAGATCGCGTCTTCAATGCTCCGGAGATTAACGGCCACGCTATTAAAATAATACACACGTTTGAATAGATGTGAGGGTGTAAAACAGGCGGCAACAGAGCGTTTCAGCCGGGGGCGATGACGCAACCAGGGGCCGGTTTTACAGCGACGGGGGGGGGTGGGGCGACGGGAGGGGGTCCGCCGAAACAAGTGGTACACAAACAAAAGAGCCCGCTGCAGTGAGTGTGTGCCCACATGGCTATACAGCATGACTGGATGCAAACAATCCCTCGCCATGGCAACGCAGCTCCGGCTTTGTCCGAGCCTCGCATAGATGACTGGACTGATTGGAGGGCACGGTCTGGGAAAGTAAACCAAACAATCACTGACAATTAAGGAGGCAGCCCGTACTTTCCTGTCACTTCCTCTTTGTTTCCACTCAATGTGGTTTGCCAGAAAACACGGAGGCGCTCGCAGCGGCAGGTTCCCGCAACACTCTCCTACTGGCAGAGTCGGCATTGTACATAAGGAAATATCTGGGGTTTGAGTGTTGCCTTCTCAAACTGTTAACATTATTTACGGCCCCAGCTTGAAAACAGCAGCCAGAAAAGTGAGTAGGCAACATTATCGGTATTGGCAGCTAGCCTAGCCAACAGAATCTGGCTGTCGAACGCAACATTTCATCGTCGTTTTAAGGCAAAAATCTTGGTAAATAAAACTAACTCCATCTCTAATCTCGTTTGGCTATACTAAGGCCAAATGCTGGTCAGGATACTAGCACCATAATGCTAGTAAATGACAGCAAAATTGATATTAACACCCAAGCCAAACCCTTTAACCTCATTCGACGGGTCGCCAACACGAGAGAGAGAAAAGTATCAGCGCTTCGACACCAAATCCACCATTTTGTCCCAAATGTTCACAACAGCAGCTGACCAGACGGGCACCTCGCAGTCTCAAAAGTTAACTAATCAGCTTGGTGGAAACAATAAGCCTTTAACCCTGTAAGACCTGGAGCTTATTAGACCGCAAAGAGGTGGAGATGTCGCTGGGGGGGGGGGGGGTCTGCCCAAAGATAAACACAGGACTTATTAAGAAAGGTCTTTTCACGTGAGTGTCTCATCCTGAGCTGATTTATTTTTCAAATGTTAACCCCCAACTCCTAAAACGCTCCTAACTGCTCTAATTCTCCAACAGTGCTGCCGTTTCTGTCCCACTGAGGGAGTCTCACCCTCACCTTCATCACATGGGCGCTTCAAGGACTCCTCCACTGTATTCCGGTTGGAGGAAGTCTGATTAAAACCCGCTGCTGAGTTGGCGTTTATTTCCAAACTCTATTAGGATCATTCATCACTGCAGGGATCAGCAGATCCCCCCCCCCCTCCACTCCCTGCAGGATTATGGATCCCCACATTCTCCCCATGACAGTCTGTGCACTTGTTTGTGAAATGATAAAAGTGTGTACTTTTGCGCTTTAAAGCAGGGATACAAATAGTGGAGGATGGAAGAATAAAAGTTGTGAGACGCTGACAGCGCACCAGCAAACGGAAGCGTTCAACAGCACATCACAAAAACAACGTACCTTTTTTTTTTTTTTTTACTCCGTAGCGGTAAAAAACAGCCCTTTAACTCCACGCGCCGTCCCACGCGGAAGATCCGTCTTTCCTGCCTGCTTCTCGCGACGGCGCGCGCGCCTCTGGGTGTAAACACGCGACCGTCCGCTCGCTGGACATCCGACGCGGAGCTCCTCACGCGGCTCCGCCTGCTCGCCTCTGAGGTCCGGACCGCGGCTGCTCCGGGACGCCGCAAGGCATGATGGACCGGCTGCGGTGCGCGAGCGACGTCAAAAAAAGGAGCGCGAGATGCCGTCAGCTGTGGCGCAGAGTTGGGTGATCGATAATCGATCAGCGGGCGCGTGGTCGTGTAGGACCCACTGGGAGGTGGTCGAACCCGGCAGCGGCCGACAGGTGGCGCCCTGCGGCGCAGATTCGACCGCAAATCCAGAAATGGACGAGATATATTTTTAAATATTTGAATCCCAACATTTGTTTGGTTGACGGACCGTTCGTAGCGTTTTAAAATAACAAAATTCGCTTGGTTCGATTTTATAAATTAACGTTACAAGAGCAACAGAAAAACCAAATCGTCAAAATAAAACATAATAATGTATATAAACAGCTGAGAGTTGATTTTTTTTATAGCTATAAATTTGTTTAGTCAGTTTAGACTTCTGCATATGATAGTTCTTTAGCAACACATTTAAGATATTAGTTACTATATCTTTAGTAAATTGTTTGTATCAGCTGCTGCAGTTTGTGTGTATCACAAAACAACAATTAAAGTGAGGAAAATAAAGATTCTAACACAAAATACCACTTTACAGTGAGTAAAAACAGCAATAAATTGGTACATTTAATTAAAATGGATGGGTTTAAAAGAATCATCCTGTAATTTCTGATAATATAATGTGGCGGTTTGGGATAAACACTGTTGATGAGCTTATCGGCCCTTTATTTTGGAATCAGACTTGAGTTTAAACACACTCCTGTGAGATTAATGCTGAACGATCTGTGTGTGTAAACACTGGGGTCTCCATGCCTCCCAACATGCCCTCTTTTGTGCTGAAGTGGCAGATTTGCCGCCGACCTTCAGCGCCATGGTTACAGTTCTGATACTCTGAGTGGGTTCAGAGCTGAGAAATCACGACTTCTGCTCGACAGATTTTTCACCTCGGCGGTTTTAGCTTCACTCACGCTGGTGTTAGAAGTCAATAAACTCCACAGTTAATTCAACATATGGTTACGCTATTATGACAATCACGTCACGCGTGATTAATGTCCTCCTGCGGGCGGCGAGGTTTGACAGCTGCTTTTGGGATTTAAAGGCCATCTGTAAACTCAACGCACGCCACAATCACGCCGCCTCTCAGAGGCTCAGTCGCTTGATTTAAGAGCAGTTTGGCGTGTTTGAGCGCCGAGCTGTGATCAGCCAACAACTGCAAAGGTCATGCAGGAACCTTCAGAAAACACTTCAGTGAATATCTACATGACTGTTGGCCACCAGGGGGCGCAGTGAATCACAAATTCAAGCCGCTCCTTTAGCCATCCAGACTCAAAGTCTCCTTCACACAAACAAAGTCTGTTCCATTAATCACTGCTCTTCAGCACAAAGCTAAAAGTCCCCTTCCAAAGGAAACATCTGCAACCCTCTTTTCCTGCCGTTGACACCTCTCTGAAGTCACTCGTGTTACGAATCCTTGACCTTGATTTGTGGCTGTCCAATTTCAAGAGTTTCCCTGGTTTTTCACCAAAAGTAACAGCTAACGGATGCTACATCCGTCCTTTCTCCTCGATCTCAAAGATTTCTCAGTTTACAAGAAGCGATACAGAGAAGACAGAGGAGTTTCAGACACTTGGCTGGAGCCGGCGTGGAGCCCGAGGCCTGAGCTCGTTAGCGGAGGCCGGTTCTAACCGAGGTAATCTGGATTTCAACCCGAAACACCTGTTTGGTTTTTCCGTCGAAACCCGTTGGCGTAAACTCTTTTTGTCAGTCAACTGCAAAAATGGTTTTAGGTCACTTGGCTGGAACAAAACAAAGACATCAAAGTTCTGCTTCCCTTTTATGTCCAATCTGTTGTCTTATTTTCAGCCTCTATTGAAGTTGGCATTTTGTTCCCCTGATTAGCGACACAGAAAACCTAAAGGGTCAGAGGTCAGGCGGGTTCAAGAGAGAAGCAGGTGACCAATCAGAGATCAGCTGGTGGAGATCAGGTTGTGACTGAACTCGGCCCGGTTCTGCCAACCTAAAATGAAACTCCAGTTAGTTTCTCCTCCTTTCGCTTTGGGGCGGCGGATACGTCTGAATTGCACTAATCTCCGTTCTCCTAAAGCGTCTGGCGCTGATGTAAACGTGTCCGTGACCCTACATTCCAGACATTCTCCAATGCTCCGAAGGGCTGCCGAGTCAAAAGAAACCATTAAAAACTGCTCCGGCAACTTAGTTTCAGAACATCCCGTGTGATCGCGTCAACGGTTAGCGACTCGACCTTGAGAGCCAACACCGTGACAATGACATCAGTGTGAAGGAGGAGGTCCATTTTGACTTTTTCCACTGTTATGAGGCCCATGAAAGAATCCTTTCTCTGTATAAAACATGGTGGCTTCTCATCTGCTGGGCTTCTCATCCGTTTCGACCTTCTTTCGGGTGACCCGACACCCGACAATGGCCTCAGGGTTGTGCCAAACATATTCAGGATCTATATTAAATCATTCTCATCAATTAATCCCGGGATGGTTCATCGGCCGGGTCAACGCCTTTATCTCCAGAGGATGAGGCACTCTGCTGGCGAAATAAGAAAACGGACAATTCTCAAAGCGAAGTGAGCCACAGAAGGACAAGCAGGCTTTTGTAAAAGGATTTGGTTTCTTCAGAGCTTTTGTCCCCCTTTGCGCCAGAGCTGTAACGTCTGAAAATCACAGATTTTGTCACCAAAAATAGCCACACTGAGTGGGTAAATTGGAGATTAGTCACAAAAAAGGAGGAAAGGGCGGACTTTTGTCCCTCATATAGGAAGCCTGAGGGTTTAATCTGAGGGCTGGGCCACATTAACACACGAGGGCTTATAAATATGGCCATTTTTAATGTTATTTGGGGATAAATGTGTCTGTTGGGAACAGAAAAAAAACAGTCCTTAAAATCCTGAGGATCATCGCGGGTGTGTTTGTGTTACAACACTGCCCCCTGCTGGCGAAAGACATTTTTCCAGAAAGAGCGTTATATCCTTCCACACGCAGTCCTAAAATTAAAAATAATAATAATTAAAAAAAAGTTGATCAGAAGAAAGGCTAAAAAGTGGGAATGGGGTCAACAGAAGAACATAAATTTAAAAAAAAGGGTTCTACTCAGAAAGAGTCCCCGTCACCATGACGGCTGACGCACAGCCTCCATTACTCTGGGGCCTCATTTGATTTGATTAAGAATCTTTTAAGCAGCCTGTAATCAGGCGGAGCGCTTGCAGATTTCCCAGTTGGCACCAGCCGTCTCGGAGGGGATTCGTCTTTTTAAACAAGCCTTTGTTGGCGACCGTGAGCCGGGACTGGAACACCTGCTGCATCGCTTCGTTTGTGTAGCCGGTTTCTTTAATAAAGTGTATTAAAGCTCACTTCCCCTCCAACTTTGTCCTGACCTTAAATCCACCCCCTCCTGGAACGTTAACCCTGTCCAGCCACTCCAGAACAGCCTGGAAGGAGCCCAACACTTTTCAGCTGAGATCTCACGTGAGCTAATTAGATTTTAATCCCCGTGACACGCCGCCCTGCAGGTCAGGCTTCAGATGGAGGTCAGCGGTGAGGATGACCTCTTGGTGAACGAGTCGACCTCTTTCACAAAGAAACATTTAAAGTATCTCGGGTCCATTTAGCTTCCAAAATCATTAATAATCTGCTGAAGGCAAAGGTCGGTGCAGATGTTTGAGTTTAGGGGTTTATTAATAAACACGTTTATGTACAGGTCACTCCTTTTTTTAAAAAAAGTTATTAAATGTTGTGGTTCTTTATTTAAATTCTATAAACAGAACATCTCTAAAAAAAGACTTTAGGAAAACCTACATTTGGTTATCAGCAGATTTAAACACAGAAGTGCTTCAAATGGTGCCACGAAGGAGAAAAATGGTCATTTTTGTAATGCGGCAGTCATTTACAGCCATTTTCCAGTGCCATTATTGCCTGTATATAGATGAAAGTAAACATTGAATAAATACATTTTTAAAAAGAAAGAAGTCAACTAAATTCTTACTCAAAAACAAGCGGTTTGGCCGAATAACTTGGCCATCAAGTCACATTATGTTTAACTGCGGTTTAGAAATTACAAATTGTGCAATAAAAATAGGCAGTAAAGTCAGTAAAAAAACTCAAAAAGGCAGTGTCAGTGCCATCAAGTGCAAACAATCTTTGTGTTCCTGGTGTGGATGAAATCAGCCTTCCTGAAGCCAAACTGCAGACACAAGAAACGGATGAATAATAATAATTATGGTTAATTACGTCTGTCCCTTTGGTGCCCTCTAGCGGCGCTGTCTATAAAAACAGAGTGGCAAACCGGAAAACCTCCACCTGGATGGTTCATAGCTGTCAGACTGAAGAACTTAGTTACAACTATATTAGTTCCTTATTGAAATGAACAGATAGTTGCTATTCCAACCACTAGATGGCGACAAACAAGCTGGACCTTCAGTAAAGCTTCATCTGGACTCACCTTCCTGTAGGTTCCATGGAGGTCACTGTACTTCCACATAGTGTGCAAGAGGACACGTGCTGCCTGACCCGCTCGGCTTGGTCCGTTTCTAAGGAAATTAAAATAGTATAAAAACTGTGCTGATAAACTAGCGGAGTCGTGCGTGGCCCCCACTGACCTGCCGTCACGCCTGCTGATGCCCACGATCCTTGGGAGGGCCCCCTCCTTCACGATGGCCCCAACGTGCTGCCGGTCGCTCAGGCTCAGGTGGTTCAGGATGAGACACACTGAAGCCGCGGTGGCGTCCGCGGGGCCGTCGTCGCCAGGCAGCATCCACACCAGCTCTGGCAGCACCTGTTTAACTTGAGGGCGGCAGACGTCACACATTCAACATCTGGACGGTGGCTGAATTCCGCTCTGAGGAAGGCGACCTGTACCGATGACGGGGTGCAGCTCTTGAAAACGACAGGCGTTCTTGACCAGCGCCACGGCTGTTCTCTTCACATTGCCGTCCCCGTCTTCCAGCATCTTCCTGACTTGCTGGAGACCATTTTCCCGCTGGACAACACTGAAGGCGAGGGCTTCGCTCAGCTGCCGGGCCACAGGGAGAGTCTCACATCGATCGGCCACAGCAGAACCGCATCATAGAAACCCTCCCGACCCATCTTACCGGTCCGTTCCCGGCCGTGATGTTCTGCAGAGCTCCCAGGGCGGCCTCCTGCGTGCGGTGACGCACGCTGCGAGCTAGCAGAGACAGGTACATCCGGACAGTGATGGTGCTCCACAGCCACTCGGTGCCCTGAGGGTTGGACTTTTCCTCCAGCAGGGGGCACTGTTCCTCCATATGCTGGGGAATGAAAAGTATTGATTCTGCGAGTGTTTATACAATTTTCTTGATGAGTTCACGAGGTTTAAAAGGGAAGATTTCAGAGAAGACTGCGCTTAAACGCAGCACGAGGGCGTCCTTTGTACTGTCGGTGGGGATTATCGCATGGCCAGATTACCTCTGTGATCTTGGTGCCGCGGTGAGCGAAGCAGCCGACGGCCCTCGGCCTGTTAGCCAAGTTCTGTCGAGACTGCCGGAGGACTCGCACGTTCGTCTCCGGGAGCTCGTCCTCCAGCCGATAGGACAGGTTGTGCAGGATGCAGACGCAGTTCTCTGTGGACTTCAGAGCAGACGCCAGCGCGTTAAACCCCCCACGTTTTTAGAACTCGAATATCCACAGAGAAATCCTCGGGCGCGGGTCGTTGTCATCTCACCCCGTCGTCCGTCTTGTAGTCGGCTATGGCTCCTCGGACGTAGTACACCAGCGAGTCGATGAGGTCCTCGCACTCCTTCATCGCTTTCCTGCTATCTGGGCCGGCAGAACTCAGGTTCCTGGAACCAACCACGCGTCATCGGTTACCGTTGAAAGGAAACCGTATTTTCGGCTCAACCTCTCCACGTTATTGACTTTTAAGGCCGGGTTCTTGGCGGCCGGGTGAATTCAGTTCATCCAAGCGGCGGGAGGAGAGCGCTTGATGAATAATTCAGCATTTGACTCATTTGATCTGGCTGCAGTTGCCGGGGAAGCGGCGCCTCCGACATCTGCTGCTTTAGAAACAGCGAGGATGCGTCTTCACATCCAAGCGAGAAAATATGCTGCCGAGCTTTGAACGGAAGGTTTGAGCCGAGAGGCTTCGGGCCCTGATCTGCAGCAACTCCGGCGTCATTACATTTGTGGAATCATCCTAAACGAACAAAAACATCAATTAACGCCAAGAATCCGGTAGAACCTACCGTAGGCAGCCGGTGGCGTTGTGAAAAGCCACGTCGTCGGCCAGTAGGTCGTCTTTCGGGTTCTCCCCCTCGGAAATGCCCGACGTGGGCACCAGCACCGACTTGGTGAGGACAGACACCACCTCTGCAGAGAGAGGCTCCTTCAGAAGGTCATGTGATGACAGGTTCCACAAAAGCCCTGGAGAAAGGGGGAGAGCTCACCACGGCGTCCCGAGAGGACAGTCAAGCAGCAAAGAAAACCGACCGGTCAGTTCCCGCCGGGTCTCCACGTCGCGGCTGCTCCTCAGCACCTGCAAAATGGCGCCCAGGCCACCTTTCTCCTTCACCTCCATCTTGTTCTCGCCGCTTTGGTAAACGACATTGCGGAGGGCCCCGGCGGCGACGCGCTGGACGCTCTCGCTGTCGCTGCGGAGGAGGCGCACCAGCTTCTCAATCCCCCGGAGGAAATAAACCTGCAGCGCAGAGCGGATTACTGATTGACAGATGATGGCCTTTGGGCTGCTCTGTAATCATTGACCATCCCCAAACCGCAGCCAATAAAGTCACTTTACTGTGGCTACGTTTGCTAGCTTCCGACTGATATCAGTGATTCGGCTGGTTCGGAACACTTCGCCTGCTAGTTCACCAGACTTTGAGGTGAAATGGATGTTTTAGACAAAAAAAAAAGAACCTTAACGTACGGTCTTTTTAGTGTCTGCACTCCTAAAACAGCATGTTTGGATGTGGCCGGCAGCGCGCAGGAGCGTGTCTTCATCGCCGTTGCTCAGCAGGCTCACGGCTCTCTCCACCGTCATCTCCGGCAGCTTGTTCTCCGACTTCCTGTGTGAGGAAACGGCGATGAAATGACTCCAGACGGCCCAAAACGAGGCCAATAAAAGGGTAAAAGCTCCATCTTACCTTGGGGGGACCTCCTGGGTGTGGAGCTGGTGCACGCTTGGTTCCTCCAGCGGGGTCCACCCATCCGTCTCCACGCCAGGGAACGAAGCTTGGCGCAGCGCCGTCGTGCGGAGGTCGCGGCGCTCCCTCCGGACCTGAGCCGACCAGGCCGGGCTTCTGTCGGGACAGACGGCGCCGAGTCTGACCTCACCGGTTTGTCCCTGTGCAGCAATTCTCTCCTGCCTGAAACTCCTCTGGGATCCAGACTTCGCGCTCTGCTGGACAGAGTTCGAAAACTGCGGCGACCTTCCGTGGAAGCTCTCGGAAGGTCGCGCGGACACGGGTGACCTCACGGTTGCCTCGGGGAAGGCGCAGCGCCGAAATGAGTCCGAATGAAAGGAGTCGTGCGACAGAGCGGCCGACCTGTGGGACCAATGGAGCCCCGGGTGGGTGTAGGTCCCCTGAAGGGGGGTAGCGCTGAAACAGGCGAATCCCGGGGTCACTGGCGGAGAAACTTCCACCCGTCTGGATGGTTTTCGAACTTGGCTGCTGGAGAACGAGAGGTTGACGATGCCCAAATCGCTCCCCTGTGAATCACGAGGACCAAATAAAAGGGATTCAGAAATGATTTAGTCCATTTCAATCAGGAACAGCAGAAAACCTCCTGTTATTTCCAAAACCTTCGTGCCGACGTCTCCTAGCGCTAGCTGTGCCAATGTAGGAGCTAATAAAGCTGCTAATAGGCTATATGCTAGTGTCATGCTTCATTGTTGTCCTCTCATTGTTTGTGCTTTATCTTTTTTTTTTTTTACATTATTTAATTCATGTTGTCATTCATGTTTCTGCTCTTTTGTTCTTATAATTTGCTGCTGGTATTACAAATTTCCCTGAGGGAGTCATGCCAAGGGATCAATAAAGTCTAGTCTAAGTCTGAGAGTCTCTGCACGTGCACGTTCGTCCGATTTCCCATTAGGATAAATGCTGTATTTTACATGACGTTTACACTTGGATAATCGGATAACGCCAGAAATCGGATCATGAAAGAGAGAATCGAGCTACTGCAGAGAAAGTGTGTTTGTGTGTGTGTGTGTGTTTGTGTTTTATACCTTTGCGGTTTGTAAAAGTGTTTCTGTATCATCGAAGCTTTTGGCTCGGCTCTTCTGAAAGTGGAAACCACCTGAAACGAGTCCAGGAGGTTTTGTTGGAGTGTAAAGTTACAGCTGCTGCTCTAATCAGGAAACGTGGCGCGACTGATACAGACTCATCCGTCTCCGGCAGAACCTTCTACAATGAATGAAACTGAAGGAACCAGTTAAACCAGCACGACTTTGAGGCACAAATTCCTCCAGGACTGCGCGTTTGGTCCGGGTGACAGCTAAATGATCAGCTCGAGTTTTGTTATCGAAGCGGTTCTTGAGTTTAAAAACACAACTTTTACCGTTGGCAGAACTTTTTCGAGCCCTCCGCGCCATCGTCAGCTGGACCTGTTGCTGGACGCGGACGCTCCGCTCCTTCGGACCGACTTTGGTGGCGGATCTGCGGGCGGGTTCGGCCGGCAGAGCCAGGCTGGAGTCGCCCTGGGCCGAGCTGAGGAACAGCTCCTCCATCGTCAGAAACTCCGAGAAGAGGAAAAAGTTATTACTGCAGGCGGCTGCAGCGCGGAGGTGCGTCCAGCTGCCTTTGTCCCGCTCAGGTGGGTGGGAGGGGGCGTGGCTACAGGTGAGGTGTCAGGTGTCTGCAGTCACTTCCTCTTCTGATCACCAACTGTCAGGTTTTACGATCCATCTCCAGGATCATAACACACAAAAAGGTTTTACCCTGTTATAATTAACAACATTGTCCGTTTGTGGGAACTCCAAGGTAGCTAAGCTAAGCTAAACTGGCTTTTATACTCTCTATATGTTTATTTATTTTTTCGCAACATCCAGATTGAGCATTAAAGATTAAGTAGTTAGCGTTTGGCCTCCCTGATGTGTCTAGATTTTATGGTCATTGACGATTTCATTCGTGTTTGTCATTGAAACCTTCGCAGGGAGACAGAAGAACTTCCAGTCACATAAATCAGAATTACTGCTGAATAATCTCTCTATTAAACACTTTTAGTTGAGGGCTCCAGAGCAGGTTGATCTCGTCAAAGCTGCAAAATTACTCAAATGTTCTGATATGATCTGATGCTGGAGGCACGGGCACGCCTTTATTTGCTTGTAGAAGAATTCAACAGCAGGCAAATTAAGATTACCCCCATTTAATCTCTCCAGTCCGGCTCACATTCATAACACTGTTTACATAATAGTCATGACAAAAATGGCTCCAAATCTTGTTTACCACACAACCAGGCCGAGCAAAATCCAGTTATAATAAAGTTTAATCCAGACTGTTGGAAATGGTGGGATTATCATCACTCCTGTGATTTTTAAGCCCTTAAAAACCAAAGATCCCTGAAAAAAGCCCATTTATGGGGATCCGGGTTGTATTTAAGGGAACTTTAGCTGTCCAAATTAAGTTATTTAGGTTGGTAAAGGGATGACATCAGCACGGATAAAGTGTCATCCTGTCAATCAATAAAAAAAAAAAACAATAAACAACACACAAGGTCACTCTGAAGGTCAGAGAACTCATTTCCCACCCAAACGTTGACGCTTCTTCAAATTTTGGCACATCACATTTCGACATTCATCAACCTAAGACACACACGTTCCAGGTTGCCACGGCAACAGCTGGCGGCGTCACCGATAAGAGGCCGAGACTGATCTATCCTGGGAGGAATGTTCGGAATCCACCAGAGGGTTCCGAAGCATTCCAGGAGTTGGTACGATCCAAATTGATATCACATTTGGGACTGTTCATCCAGTTTTCCATCCTTTTTATATTAAAAAGAAAAAAAAAAAGCATCGTTAGAGTCATTTTGAGGCACAAAACCAGCCACTACGAACCACGTCGTCATCAAGAACACGCCGTTATCAAGTTTGTTTTCCGCTTCCACCTCGCTTCCCGTACATCGTTAAAAAATATATGCATATAAAAGGTTTAAAGTTTTCTTTACAGGTCCAGTCCGGTTAAAAACACGCGCTCTGTGTTTCTTTAACGCTATTTACA
Organism: Takifugu flavidus; assembly: GCF_003711565.1. Classification (NCBI taxonomy): domain Eukaryota; kingdom Metazoa; phylum Chordata; class Actinopteri; order Tetraodontiformes; family Tetraodontidae; genus Takifugu; species Takifugu flavidus. The sequence continues at coordinate 3,651,865 of NC_079541.1, read as the reverse complement.
AATCTGTGGTTACCGATTCTGAGGGTTAGACGGGGAAAGAGGAACAGATTCAGGCTGGAGCTCAAAACTGAAGAACGGGCACCTCATTCCCCATCACTTCTGTGTAATTTACATTTAATCGGAAACTGCAGCCCTGAAATTGGATTTCACCGCCGTCGCTTTCCCTCTCGCGACGCTGTAAATGTTCTACGGGTGTAACAGCGGCCGCTGAAGCCTGGAAGGCAGAGATGAACCTTACACCTTAAATACTTTCACTGTGACATCATGGGAAAACAGTCGAGACTGGGAGCAAGGTCCTCAGGCCAGTCAGCTTGACCCAGTGGAGGTAAATAAACTCGTTCTCTTCAGACACTCGACGACAGGAGGCGTCACTCACCACTAAAATCTCCCTTCTTAACAGCACGATTAATCAAGTAAAGGAGTTAATCTGTTAGGCTGTGTTAAAGATGTTGAAACATTCCCCATGTGGTGGTGCTTTGGACTGTGGGGGGGGGGGGTCAAAAATAAGATTACAACTCTTTTATTAACTAGCAACTGCATCAGTTCAGCTAAAGAAATGAAAATAAATGACAGTGGATGTGAAATAAGAAGACCCGAATCTGACATTCAGAGTTGCTGTAAGGCATTCCTTCCTCTGGGTGACAGCAGTATCCACGGTTTCGCCGCCAGAAGCCTCTCCGTTCCGTTTCTGGCGGCGGCTTTGGTGCGTCCCGTCCTCGACGTTGAGAAACTATACACACGGGAGAGACGCTGGGTCTCCAAAGAGTCTGAAGATTCATGCAGGACTGTACAGACGTTGAGCTGTCCGGGTCGGACAGGTGTCGCGTTTCGAGCAGTCCTATCTACAGGAGGTTCCCAGCACGCTGCCCGTCGAGGGGGCGGTGGCCGTGGCACTGTAGTGGGCGTAGTTCTCGTTGGCCGGCGGGCTCGGGAGGATGGAGTTGCCGTTTGTCGGGGAGCAGCTGAGCTGGAGCCTCCGTAAGTACTCGGCGTGGACGGGTTTGTGGCTCTGCAGCACTTTGATGGCCTCGTCCACAGTGAACCACTCCCGCTTGCGGCCTGTAGGGGGCGACAGAGCAGTTTAGGAGACGGGTACGTCAATGATGTGATAAATTTCAAGACTAAACCTGAGACTCTTTGGTGTACAGCTCCCATCATACATTAGAATGCCCACCCTTGTGATATCTACTCCAGAGTGCACAGTAAACGGAGCTGCATTTGCTGACAGCTGTAAAACGACAGGTCAGATTTACGGTGGCCAACACGCCTTTAGGACCTGCGTCTATAGGGCCTCCGCCTGCCTAAGTAAGAGTGTGTGGTGAGGATGAAGTTAGCCTGTACCTATGTTGACAGAATCCTCCCAGGCCTCCAGCGTTTCAGTCACAGTCAACACGTAAACATAGGTCCGGTGCTTCCGATCTTGGTTTTGCTTTGGGGATAACAAACACGCCATAAATCATGACGTAACATATACAATAACGCTGCGAATATCATCCTTTTCTCTCAGTGCTGGCAGTTTGCATCGTGTACTGGTTGTCTGTGCCAATTATATAGGTGCCAAGTGTCCTCTGCGAGGCACATGAACTTACCTCGAACACACCGAGAAGACGTCCTAGCTTGCCCTTCACACCAGCCTGGGTGGAGAAAACAACACAGGAGAAGCTTTAGTTTTCCCACTAATTAGCTGCAAACGCGAGCAGGTTTAACCTAAAGCCGTTATCAAAACAACACGTATTGCTGTGTGGATCAGTGTTCTGGAGAACAGGTCCATCCCACCGCGCCGGAGCGCCCACGCGCTGGGGTGGAAGACAAACGCCTGGAAAACAACCTTCCCAGAACAGAACGCAGAACGAACGCCTGCGTTCAGACCGTTCGGCCCTCCGAGACCGCGCGTCTTTCATTCCTTATTTCCAAAGATCGGCTGCGTGACGATGCCTTTCCGAGGAGCAGAAAACAGGCCGACCTTTTTATAACCGCTGATATTTAAGACATTTGGCATTTCTGCCCTCCTGGAGACCCCCGCGTGGCGCACCTGACGAGTGTCATACTGCCCCACTGACATGTCCCTGTGGGCCGGCCTGGAGCTGTGAACGCATAAGAATCCAGCCAGGAGCCAACTTTAGCACGGACGCTACAGACCCTGGCGACTGACACCCCGACCCCGCAGGAATCTGCTCCTGCTTCTTGTATTTATGGAAAGACAAGGCTGAAGACTGGTCCCAGTACAGCACTGGATATCTACCAGGCACTGATACATTAATGTCTACACGTTAGGTCCGTGACCCGTGACCCCCCCCCCACAACCGGAGCAAGCTTCTCCTCACCTCTTCGAACACCTCTCGCACTGCGGCGCCACAGGGGTCTTCTTCTGGCTCCATCCCACCCCCGGGGACAATCCACTGGTCTGGGTGCCGACTGCTGCTCACCAGCAACACCTGTAAACACACAGCACATCGTCAGGACGAGGGCAGCGCAGCAACAATGGATTCTAACCTGCCCCTGCTGCCCCCCCCACCCTCAAGAGGCTTGAATTACACCAACGCTGCAGCGTGCACTGATACGCACAGATCACATACGCCTGCATCTGCGGTTTCTGACAGCAGCGCCACAAACTGCCGGCGGAGCGCTCAGAGCGCGAGTCGGTCGGCCCGTGACGCGCCGCGCGTTGCCATAGCGACCGCTGGTGAGCGTTTGTTCGATTTCCTGGCAGGGTCGGTGTAGGATGCAGTCGTTAAACAGATAATTGTAGCTCAACCCAACGCGCTGACGACCTGCGCAGCTTGTGGTGACACCTGCCTCGTCATCTGTCTGCATCCAGTAATCCAGGAGTCAGGCTGTCACCTAATCCAGCCTTCCTACATCTTCCTTTACGTCCCCTAATGAGATTGCGGGTGCAGACATCTGAAGCCTTCCGAGGACATCCTACAGCCCCGGGGTCAGGCTCGTTGGGCGACTCTCACTTGGATCCTCAGCCACCTGTCTGCTCCCAGGCGGCCCGGGTCAGGACCAGAGCGGGGCTGCCTGTCCGGGGCCGGTCAGACTGTTTCCTGATGGCGGGTGCAGTCACAGCTGCTAAAGGTCCGCTGCCGTCTTCCCACCACAAGGAAGAAACGGGCAAAGCTTACCCTTGGAAGTTGTTGGAATGAGCTCTCTAATGAGCAGGCTGGCTTTTGCCAAAGAGCTAAAACAAACCGAGGGTGAACTTTTGCCCTTTAAATAACCGTATAATAAAACTCAGGAGCTGCGCGTGTGCGCATATGTGCTTAGTAGATTAAGAAGCCTTGCTTGATTTACTCGCCAAGGAATGCACATTCAACATAACCATCCAGCAGTTGCCAACAACACCGTGGGTGCCCACGCGCTGCTAGCCATTAGCAACAATGAGAAATCTTAAAAAAAACTGCATCAGTTCGGCCTCTTCTGAAAAATGGGGCCCTTGTGTTCACAACAAGCCTGCAACCACTGATTCATCTCTCCAGAAGACAGCGTGACAACACTCGATGCACCGACGTGGGAGCATCTGAAGCGCACGGAAGAAGCACGCGAAGCGAGCCGAGGCTCCCCTAGGTCACGCTCTGCTGCCTCCTCACAAAGAGAGATCAACTTGATGTCAAATAAGTTCAAAAAAGGAAAAAAAAAGAGACACATTTAACCCGTTTCCCCAGATCACCTGCTTTTAAAACAGCACAACAGCAATCATGAATGCAAATGACTTCTGCCAGGGTGAAGGAGAAACCTCGGAGTGTGTGTGTGTGTGTGTGACCCAGTGACATTTTACTGGTTTGGTTCTGGGATGTGACAAGGCCTGCAAAAAATAGACAGACAAACCCTGAAAGCGGCGTTATACTGTAAATCTCCACTGAAATGAACAACAGTATAAATAGCTCCCAGACAGCTGTGGCATCAGCCCAGAACCAGACGATGCTCGAGCATCGGCTCCCGTTTTTAAGAACCAGCCTGAAATGCTGAGGTGTCATTACTCAGAACACGCGGGCACCGCTTCCTTCGACGCGGTGGAGGACATAAACACCTCCTGCCTTTACGGGGGGAAGACCTATAACTGTCACATAAAGAGGGCTTCAAATGCCACACCATTCTGGGAAAATACAATGGGGGGGGGGGTAAGAACCTTGGGTACATGGCAGAAGGATGGAAGCAACACGGCTGAGCCGGTACTAATCTTACACCGTAACATTGGGATCATAAATGAGATGCTAACTAATCAATGACACCTCCATACTCTGGATCCACCCACGGTGGCTGATTAGATCGAGAGCTGCCGCATTAATGCTCTTGATTATTACGTCTTTATCGCAGAAAATGACTCCATCCGGGCCCGTTTGCCTTGATATCGCGCAGGGCTCAGACCGTAGCATTAACGGCTGGAAACTCAAGTCAGGTTTTTGCTTCCGTTGACGAGGAAAATGTACATCGAAAAACAAGCGTACAGGAACAACCGCCTGCAACATTATTAGAAATATTGAATTAATGGATCCTAAACAGCCTGGACCAGTAGTCCTTTGTGTGTTTTCCGCACATTAAATCACAGTCGGCGACCACGAGAGAGACGGCGCTCTGACTGGCTGCTTGGCTTTAGCTCGCAACAACGGAAACAGCTGTGATGATACAACACTCCGCACAGACTGAGTACCATCGCCATCCTCTACCAGGTAGCCCGTCTCCTCTCTTCGCTGGTTAATTGCCGTGGCGGTGTCCGTCTCCCCGGGGCCTCGGCTTTTTCCTCTCCAAACCACAACAACCACAAAGCGGCACGTATGGCTCTCATTACACCGCGGTGTGTCGGGAGTAATTGTGCGTCCAGGGGTGCGTTTAGGCTATAAACAAACGACATCGAGCGCACGGGTGTAATGGGACCCCCCGACCGGCTGTAAGTGCGTGACCAGGCATGCCCGTCAAAGCCTGAAACTCCTGAGTGCGAGGGTCAAACCTACACACTCCTGTTGTCACAATATCGAGCGCAAAGCAAACAACGGCAGCGTGCAGGCGTCAAAATGTGGTCGCGACGCAGGTAAACGCAGGTGAAATCGTTTTCTGAAGCTGCATTCAGAGCTGCTGATGACATAACCGAGGTGATCGTATCTGCTGTCCAGCCAAACACTCGAGGGCTCGGACAGGGATCCAGCCACGCCACACTGGTCCGCGTTAAAAGCATATTGTGTAACCTTGTGTTTATACCATGTGCACAGACTGGGGCATCTTTAGACCACACAGGATACGCCATAAAACTGAGATTCATACATGAATAAAACTTACAAACCCTCACAGTGTGATCTTTGGCCTCCTGAACTCAACAGTGACACAAATACACCTGTTGTTGGCGCTTTACTGTTTCAGTTTTAGTTTTTTTAAATATTATTTCTACCGATACTCACTTTTCTACCAGTTATTCACATGCACTTATTCTTAATGCCTCCTATATCACAATGTCATGAGGTTGGGTGTAAGAAACAACACAGGTAGGTGTTTATGCCAGTACTTGACCGACTGCATAATGCATCACCAGCAAAAGTCTCCAAGATATGACAAGAAAGTATGTCACTCCAGTGTCAATATTTATGAAAGGTGACGGCCCCTTTAAACATTTATGCACACAACGGCTACGCAGCTCAAGGCCGGCAGGGTTCAGCATGTTCATGAATGGCCGCTGTATGGCCGGCGGGGATGAATATGTCTAGGTGAACACTTATAATGTGTCTAATTATGAACCATTGACCTATATATTCAACCCCCCCCCCCCCCAAAAAAAGCCATTGCAGATGCCGTGGAAAGGGGGGTGGGGGGGTAAGCATGCGAAGAACTGCCTCGCCCCCTTGCGTTACTCAAGTTGGCAGGAAGCAAACAGGAACTCGAGAAGATGCGCCTTCAGAATAAGAGAGTGACTCCAAACGCGGCATTGTTTCTAATGGGTGTTCAGTAGTTGGTGCTTTTATTGTGAAAGACACCGGCTTGCGCAAGCTTGTTCTATGCTTGTGAACTTTATAAAGGCTCCCTCTCCCTTTTTTTCTACGTGCGCTTCAAAACTAGCCAGAACTGGATAGCCCACGGCGCATCCCAAGGCAGAAGTCACAACAAGGAAATGCATTAAAAATAAAAATAAAAAACAGGGATACCCCGACCGACGTGTGAAAATACTAAACTGCAGCTACACTTAGAAGCAGGTGCCATGGATTAAAACACGCATTACCGAACAAATACAGCCACGATTAACCAGGTTTTGTTTGAATGAGTGTGTAGAAATTGCTTACGACTAGGCCTAAACTAACACCAAACAGCTAAATACGGTTCATATGACCCCGAGAGACACGGAATCTCACCTCTTCTTCGCGTTCGTTCTTAAAACACAGACAAGCGGCTCGTTTCTTGAAGCCCTCTCCATCATATGTCCTGGTCTGGTTCGGCTTCAGCTTCATTTTATATTTATTCTGCGTCATTCACTTTGTAAACAGCCAAAGATGGAGAGCGGGAGCGGTGGTGGTCCAAAAACAGTTAACAGCACAGCCGCCGCATCGCTGGCGCTCTCTGCATCCGCGGTCCGGTCGTTAACGAGGGGGATGAGATCGTTGAAGCGGTCCCGGGGGAGCCGTCGGGCGAAAGCGGCCTTATGTCCTCCTCATCAACGCGGCGTCTTTAGGGGAAAAATTACAAGCCCTCCGTCCAGCTGCTGCCAGTGATTTCCAGTCGGGAAAATGTGTAAAAGTCCGCAGACGGGCAACCTATGTAGCCGACAAAGCACAGCCCTCCTCTGGAACCATATGCGCATGGCCGCTGACTCACACGGACCGGAGTCCTGTGAGACAGCCCTCCGCTGATTGGTTGGTTCGGCCTCAAGGGGCGGGGCTTCGTCTGCTGGTGAAAACAAGGAACAGCAGTGTCACCGGCGAGGATGGTCCTGTTACAAGTATAGTATCAAACATCATGTTCCAGCGTTCTGTCGCCAGGGAACACTTTATATCCTCAAAACAAGCATTTAAATGTTTCACAGCCTTTCCCGTAAGGACAAAGTGTCTTGTTTTGAGGAAATATAATGGAAGTGTAAACTGAAATGTGGCTAAAGGAACTAATGATCATGTGAGGGTCCAGTGTGTTGAGAAGTTAGTCGACTAATTTCTCAATTAGTTGAGAAATTTTACATTGTGAATAAGATTAAGAGGTGGTTCTCTATGAAAAGGTGCCTTTCTTGGAAAAGAAACCCATATCTGATGGCACTCCCATGTTTTCACGACATGATAAACTTGCAGTTTCGGGCGAAGGAATACTCCCTTTAATAATTAGCCCCTTTATCGACAGCTCCGACTGTTTCTTTAGCTCTGTCATTTCCTACAGCTGTTTTTTTTCTTCAGCTCCATTTTTTTTAAATCTTTATCTTTCTGTCTCTTCCACTCATATTTCATTATTTACTGACTCACACAATGAAACCGCTTCGCTCTCAGCTGATCTATTTTCAACAATGTAATCAATGGGTTTCAAATCACCAATTTGCCTTGCAATGGCTGTGAGGAGGATCCAGATGTGTATCAAGCTGAAAGAGTGACCTTTGACCTGCAGGCTGGTGCTGAACAAACAAAACTGTGATGAATAAGCAGGAGATTTTTGAACAATGACAATTAACTGATTATCTTTGTGTATCAATAGTTCTCCTCTGATCAATGGATGGTCTGTCATTATTATCCAAGGTCTGTGATTCTCCTGCTGCCTTTGACACCGAGGACGCTGTGTTGAGTGCACGGACATCAAATTTGTGCACGTAAACGCGTTAGAGCAAAACCAAGGCATAAGTTTGGACAGTGGAACTGGATCAATCAGTGTGAACGTGTCATTCAGAGCTGCTGTGGCTCGGTGTTGCGCACTATCTTGCGTAAATGACCCTTCAGATAACCCGTGAAATCGTTAAAAACGACCACAGCGAGCGGCGTTATCGTTTAAACAATAGCAGATATGAGTGGAATGTGACCAAAAAACAGCTGCGGGTCAACTTGTAGCATGTCACTAATCTTGTTTTGACAGTTATGTTATGCTGAAGCCTCGCTGATAATTCATGTCGATGTGTTTATTTGAGTCAAACTGATGGCATCGCTTACAAAATTAGGAGATATATAAATATATATAGAATTATAAAGTCATTTCTGATTGATAGATGATGCCGGTAATTATTTATATTGGATCAAAATTAGACTCTTGCTCCTGATAGCATTTGTTTCTGTCATTGTGCTGCATAAAGTGGTTTATGATCCTCCCACATAGCGAAGGAGGCAATTAGGAGGTCCTGTTTTAGCTGCGGTGCGAGGATCTAGTTTCTTCTGCCTGGCATTGAGATGGATGGAGGCGCGAAGGAGCCAGAACTGACGGCCAGTGTCCCGGCTTTACTGGGAAAGTCGAAGAACATCTGCTTCCAGATGACACAGCGGTCTCAAGTTACGATAAATATACAGACGGAAATGCTCACGGAGATTAATCCGCCCCTTTATTTTTCCTGTGATCTGCTCTGAGGTGCTTGTGGCCAATTACCCCTCATAAATCCTGAGCTAATTACCTCACTCATAAGTCTTTTCTGTGACCTGAGCCTCCAGACATGTGAGTGAGGGGCTTTCTCCAAAAGCAGCCGAGCAGAAATGCTTCTAAAACCAAATTTCTGAACCCGTTCTGGACAATGAGGAATTACGCTGCCCTAAATTTAGTGAATGGATCATCACGCAGTATCTGCGGGGCTAATTTTAGCCCAGGCCATCTGTTTTCTCATAATGTCTCCAATATTAGACACCGGTTTAAAAATAAGATTTGATGAAACCCGCCGTTACGCACGCCGTGTGACAAACATTGATGTTGCCCGGGAGAATTAAGGTGATAGAGCTCATGAATGATGAGCTTCAATGATGAAGTGGGCCTCTGACGGCCACTCGAGGTCCCAAAGATGGATGTGAGCTGCTGTCACAGTTGAATATAGAGCCCCTGACTGCAAATTGATCCATGTCCGCCATGCAGGCATTTCCTCACCATCGCTGTGAGCCACCAGAGCTTGATTTAACACATTAGTGGGTGGATTTAATCAGGCAAGAAATGGCACCATATCACTCAAATAAAGCTAATTAGCTTTGAATCAGCCAGTTATGTGTTGAAAGGTTATAAATCTTTAAGAAAAAGAGTTATACCTGGGCCTGATCTATTAAATCAAGATTTAGTTAAGATTTAGCTTCCTGGCGAATGTGCTAACAGGAACGACTCGCAGTTTAGAAGACTGGCGTCGCGATTTCTCTTCACAGTTTACAGGAACAGGACACAAATAAATAAATTTCAGGTCTTAAGGCTGCAGGCAGAATATCTGAAGGGCACAACGGAGAGTTGTTGGCCTTCATGAGAGCAAATGTCATTATGAGACCATTCCAGAGTCAACATGCATAAACAGCACTTAGCGAGGAATTACCCACAGACGCAGGGAGATGGGAATAAACAGGCTCTTATTTTTATAACAGTCGGTAAAAAAGGCTCAAGTATGTCCCAGCTAAGGTCTGCCCGGACTTTGGCTGGGACAGCAGAGGCTACCTGCGAGCGAACGCCACCCCCCACTTCACAATGATGTTTCTGTGCGGTTCGAGTCGGACAAAAAAAACGCAGACGCTCTGTAATCATGCGGAGATTAGGGCGGGGGGCGCATAAACAAAGCCAGACAGCGACGTTTTTAACGCGACGTGGGAAAATCTTTCAGGGAAAAACCCAGAGAGCCGATGGCACGCATCGGAGAAATAGATGTCAATTCTTCGCTTGCTCCTTTTCTGTCCACGCTGACCTTCAACCCCCCCCCCCACCCACCCACACCCACACACACACCCACACCCACACACACACACCACCCCCACACACACACCACCCAGAATAAGCTTTGAAACATTAGGAGGTTTCCTGTCAGTCGTGACAGAGAGCACGTCCGTTTTTCTGCTGACTATCAAGAAGCAATTGCATCATCAGGCTCCACGGTGACCCCCGACCCTTGCTAGCGTCTCGTCTGTTCTGTCACACATTCAGAATTTTCGGCACCGATGTGCCGAACCGGACCTGAACCGAGACATGACGGTAAACACAGGCAGCGTGGAGCGACAGCAGCTGTTACTGCAGCAGAACCCTCCCAGTGCAGATATTTTCTATACGATGAGGCTTTTCCTCATCCCTGAGGCGTGGTGCTGTTTTATAAATGAGCTCTTATGCAAGAAAAAGTGACCTGAATACAGACAGAGGGAGGAGGGGGGGGGGGGGGGGGGTTGCACCAACTGTAGGGCTTTGACGTCATAACTAAATGGCCCGTATCGTCATTTTTGTTGGGATCGCCACTGTAATATAATCTGGATTACGTCCCGTTAGAGGCGCGTTCACGGGTGTTTGTGGAGGTTGCCATGGTGACCATAGGTTCTGCTCGGCCACCTCGCCACCCTGAGGATGCGGCAAAAGGCAGAGGGAAGTGTGTTAAGTGACATGGGAAAATCATTTACCGCCTCGATGGCAGCACTTAAAGTTCGCATTGTTTGGCAAAGTAATTCCACGTAATCTCGCGGCTCATGGCCGAGACTTTACGCTCCCACAGGGCGAGTGTGTGATGGATTTTACAAAGTATTTAGACAGGGAACAATAAATAACATAAGGGACTACACAGCTTCCAGCAGCCTGATGGATATATTCCCATTATTTTAACTTTAAACATTAATTAAGAACCCTTTTATCTGTTTAGCAACCTAGCAGAATCAAGCTAATGAGGCTAGCAATGCAGGCTAGAAGTTAAGATGGTATTTGAGCTCAAAACTAAATGACAACTCAACTTAAATGTCATACGAGCAACAGATTCATGAGAAACCTTAGACCAGAGTTGCAACTTTACCACAGAAGCCACCCGTGACAGAGCGAACTAGGACGGCTACACATCACGTAACACAGCTCCTGTAGGTACATGCTGACAGGATGAACTCTAAATGCTCGTAATCAAGAGTTCCAGAGACTTTCTGTTGCCATTGCAAGAAGCTGAGACTTATTTCAAAGGCCAGGTGCCGACAATCACCTGTGTTAATCTTATCTTCGTCCCATTCAAGCAACACTCAGCCAAATACAGATGTTATCACGGCGTTTGACACATCATTGATCACCATTGTCGCAGCAGCGCGACCCAAGCACGAATTCCTCCTGCGGCAATCCCAGAACGGCGTCCCAGCCTTGTTTACCTGGCGGGGCGGCGGTGGATTCCCCTGATTACGCAAACATAGCATAGATGGGTGTGTGTGTTTTTTAGACAGTTGAGATCTCTTTCCAGGCACAGCGACTGATTCCAGGTCTGATTGATTGACTCAAATCAGTCACTCTGTGTTTGCGACTGGGTGGGCGCCGCCAGAACAAGCGCCATTTTTGTGCCACCGCGAGGACATCGAGCTGCGCATTTGTAGAATAAACACACCCGTCTGTCCGGTCTAGCTGTTACAGTGGGTGGGTGAAAGGATGTCCCGGGACACCTTGTTCCTTTGCTGCCTGCAAACACCCCTAATAACCACAGAAGTGGGTTCCAGGTAGGCAACGTCAGTGACAATATAGCAATATATATATAGATCAAGACTATATTCCAGAGCCACAAATATGTAAACATGCTAATGAAATGACAAAGCAGGCAACACATGAACAATGTCAATTTAGCATGATGGCATATTACAGCACAAAAACACAGGACTACCAAACATTTTCTCCTGCCCACACTTGGGATAAGTACAGCCCGGAGAGGTAAAATGGTACTCCATGAATGGAAAATAGCAAATATTGGGTTTAAAATATAATAATAAAAAATGAAACCCCGCTGATTCAAAGAGTGTGGAGCTACTCATTGTATTTCACTTGGAATCGCCAAACTGTCACCCTGATAAAATCATTATTGACACACAGAGGAGCACTTAAGTCGGTCCTGTGATCAGAAATACCCCAAATATGTGTGGACACCAGCTGTGGCTCCCTTTACGCCGACTGACCTTCAGTTCACGGCTGGGAGGGTTTGGAGGGTGGTTATGTAACAGCAGGGTGGTCCAGGTGCAGCAGCAGCCTCTGCAGTGTGGGACAGGCGGGTTATGAAACCAGAACTGGCGCAGATTAAACTGAAACGGCCGCGGGGGAGGCGGGGAAGCACGGACGGGGAGGCGGGGAAGCACGGACGGGGAGGCGGGGAAGCACGGACCGGGGAGGCGGGGAAGCACGGACGGGAGACCAGGCACCGCGGGACCAGAAGCTACAGCTGATGGAAACCTAAAAAGCAGCGAGTTGGACCGTTCCTGGCCATGATGTCAGACCTCTCGATGCTGCTGACGCCGGGGCACGCGACGACCAAAACAGGAAGTTTTCCCACCACGTGCGAAGACAATTTCACGCGCTGTCGCGCTGATTAGTATATTTCCCTCATCTACAGATAAAAATAACAAAAAAAATATATGAATGTTTTAGTTTGAGTTATGACTTAGAAGTGGATAAAATATCCTGAAGAATAGTAAAAAGCTCACTATTTTACATGTTTTGAAAGTGTCAGGCTTCCGCTAGGCTAACATGATTAGCATAATAAAGCGTGCTCAGAGAGCAAATAAATCGATCAACTTATTCCCTTCTAATACTCAAAAAATATATTTAAAAAATGTCTTCATCTATACCAGAACATATTAATTCTCATTACACTTGTTGAACTGGGATGTTTTGACAACCTCGGCGACGGTGATATTTAGCTTAGCTAAAACTCATCTCGTTAGTTTATGATTGATTTTTGATTAGCCATTTGTTTAACCTCGAACATTTACACCGTTTTATTATTTATCTAGCTATACTATGTGGAGACGTTCGTTTTGTTCTCACGGTGAGTGCTTCAAAGTACTTCCTTTATAAAAGGCCATAAAATACTGAGGAATTATGACATCGGGTTGCTCATTTACCTCTTCATTTATAAGTTCAAGACTTTCTTGTGTCCTAAAATCAACTAGAAATTGCAAGAAACTCACATGTGAACCTTTGAAGACATCGCTTTGCTTGTGATGGAGGGTTCCAAAACACATAACTGCCTGCGAGTTAGCTAATGTTTGGCCAGATACATCTCAGATGGGGAGATAATTTCCTGCAATTCCTCTCAGCCGGTCGACAAACCAGCTCCAATGACTCACCGTTGCCATAAGAACGGAGCCACGGCTATAAAATGCAAAACTCTTGGTTTCAGGTGAGCAACAAAGGGGGAACGAAGCCTTTCTTTCGTGTATCGTGACAGGTTTTTATAAATTAGTGCTCAGCCTGCATTTATCAGACGCCACTTAAGCGTGGCGAGGACGCCCCCTGCTGGACAGACGGGGAACAACTCGGTGGTGTTGACAATAAACTCGATTTTATAAATACATTTAATATAAGGTTCGTATTTAAATAACTTCCATGCGACCATCTCCTAAAGCACAACACAAACCAGAGGAGCCTCAACTTACTTACTGAACTTAACTTTATTTACAGAGTATTTGAAGAGCCATGTTTGCAAAACTTAACAGAATGCTTCTTTTTTCCTTTTAATTTTTCCTTTACACACGGGGAGTAGTTTCATCAGTTTGATCTCTCGATGTTTTGATCTAGATGCTTCTAAATTCCAGTGAGTGACAGTTTTCTGGGGGGGGGGGGGGACAATAAATTAACCGGGTTTTAGGCTCCGTCTTCCAGACTTGAGTAAATGCAGAGAGAAACAGTGATTCTGAGTAAAGACAGGACACGAATCTAAGCAACGGCAAACTCGCAGAGATAACAGTTCAACCCAAACAAACAAAGAAAAAAAACTTTACTACAACAGAGTGACAGTCCTCCCTCAGACAAGCATACAGAAGCAACATGGAAGTCAGGTATGATCCCACTGATGTCACCTTTAAAGGAGCATTTAAGGATTTTTATGTAGATCTACAGATTCAACCAAGTGACTGGTCGTTGGAACATCGCGTCACCATCACAGTAAGAGCCAGAGCAGGTAAAACCAGTTACCAGGTAACTGGTGACACCGAGGGAGAAAAATCCCAAACGCGGGCCTTTAAAGGTGAGCGAGAGCCTCGTCTCTCCCGTCAGCCTGGTTACGGTTCCCAACAGAAACTAAAACGGACAGACGTGGTTAAAACAAGGAATTAAAACAGCTAAATAACCCGCAACCCTTTAAAAAAAAAGAAAGAAAGAAAAAGAAAGAAGTGAGGAAGGAGCCTGCTCACCCTCCCCAGAGACGGAGGAAAGTGGTGGATGAAGCAAAGGTCAATCTAAAAAATGAGATCAGAGCATGTCGTCGTCTCCGGGCGACTAAAAAAAAAAAAAATTGGACTCGTGTTGATAAAATGGCAACTGCGGCGGCACTGGTCCCGGATCAGCACTGACAGAAACAGATGTGTCGACAGCCGTGTTAAAAGAACAGCTTTAATGTGCTGACCATGTCCTCATTCAGATACATATCTGCATGTGTGTTTAAGACTGTGATGGGGGGGGGGGCGTTCTGTCCATGCATTTCAACAGCAACACAGGGAGGGAGGGGAAAAACGTAAAGTCTGACACACATTAATGCACCTTAGAGAGGAAAATAAGTCACCCAGAGGTCTGCAGCAGGAAAACTCACTTTCTTAGATGTGGACTCATAATCTTATCTTGGTTTGTTTTGTTGTTTTTTTTACTTTTTTTACTTTTTTGTGTCTGTTAAATTTAAATGTTGACAGAATAGGAGTACATTTGTGTGGATCACATTCAGGCGCCTCGTCTCCTCTTCTATACTTCGGTATTTCCAGCGTAGAGCCGGGTCCATGCTCGGGCTGCGGGGAGAGACGGAGAGATTTAAACACCGGGCAGGAGGAAGCAGGCGCCCAGAGGCCCAGGCTGGAGCAGAGGCTCGCCTGCTTCAACAACCCTGCACAGCATGAAACACAACACTTTCTAGCTCTTTAAAGAAAACAACAACTTTTTATTGCTTGAAAAAAGGTGAGAAAACCGTTTAAACACCAAAAGTCAGGTGGGATCAGCAGCCAGCGAGCTAAAACCAGAGAATAAAAGGGCGTCTACACGTCTTTGTGGCTCCTGGTCCACAGTCGGGCTGGTCCACGAGGGGGGGGGGGGGGGGGGGGGGCGGTACTGGAGGAGCACTGGGGCGTTTTTGATCGATCAGATCATAGAAGTGATCGAGTGCTTCCTCTGATCACCATATTCTGTCTCCCCAGTGTCCGATTCATCCATGAGCGTTGGTGGTTCTCACAACGATCGGATGCCTCTCGCCCTTTCAGGGTCACGGGTGTTTTTGGAGGGGGGGGGGGGGGGGGCTACAACCAGCCGCTCACCTGTCTCGATGGCAGCGCTTTCGTTCTTCTTCCACTGCTCTGCGACGTCGTTTGCCAGGGGGTCGTCTGGATTGGGAGCGCTTAATAATGCCTGGATAGATAGCAACACTGTGCGGATCTGCAGGGCTGGAGACCACTTATCTGGAAGAAGGGAGGGTCAGCAACAGCAGGAAGGCGGGCGGATGCATACAGACCTGCGAGGGCGTTCCTACCTTTCAAAATGTCTAAACATATTCTTCCCAGTTTGTCGACGTTGGGGTGGTAGATTTTGGTCATGAATCGCACTTTGGGAGCTGCCATGGGATACTCTTCTGGAAGAAACAGTTCAAGTTTAAATGTCCCTCCTTCAAAAGGGGAGTCTTGAGGGCCTGCGATGACCACGTGGAAGTAGCGTGCGTTTCTCTCGTCGGGCGTGGCCGTGATCCCTGGGACGGGCTCCGCCATCAACCGCTGTGTCTCCTGAGCGCGGACAGAAAGAGAGGAAGTCGTGGTTGAGACCTGGAAAGGAGATCGATGCCCCCCCCCAAACCCTCAAACTCTGGAGAGGAGGAGGACGTGATTCTGAGGTGAGCAAGAAAATAAAGTTGTCTTCTTTGCAAAGGTGACGAGTTACGATGGTTCAGTGAAACTTCCAACACCACAGGTTGGGGATCTGAACTTCAGCTCCAGGGACGACCGGCGTCCCATCGCGGCGAACCTGCTCTGCAGAAGCAACTACGCAACTCAAAGCAGGTCGACAACATAAATAGTGACAGGAAACAACAAAAAAAGAGCGGTGAGAGAAATGGAAGCAGAAGAGATGATCTCAACTGCAAAATGATTGGTGGCCAATCGATTTCCAGGCCTTGCTAATAAGGAGAGAGAAAGATGAAGCTGCAAATAACAGCGTTGGTTTAATTTAGGTGAGGGGGGGCGGCAAGAATCCGGACAGGTGGGTTGTGTTGAAGTTATTTCATTTGTTCGCAAATGTGTGGAAAGCAACACCAACCACAAGACAGCTTCTAGACACCTCTCGTCTCTCACTTAAAGAATCCAAGATGCAAAATTTAAAAGTGGACGGAAGATGAAGGCTTTGCAGTGTAAAAACCCCCCAGGTGTCGACAGGCAGGTGAAGGTGTGTCGGCCCCATCAGACTCACCATTTACATGAAAGGATTTCAAAATAATTTGTTTAACATAACAGGACCTCTAGTTTCGGGTCAATATAATGACATACCAGTGAGACTACTGTCTAAACATGTCTAACATGTAGCTGTTCCATCACGCAGGTGCACTAAAACAGCTGCATTTAACAGGAAGTTTGTTGGTAAAAACGTCATTTTGCGGCCGTTCAAAGGTGCATTGCAATAAAGGAAGTCGAGTCATTTTTTTCCCCACCCCCGCCTCGTCAACGTTGATGCCGTTGGAAAAATAAACGATCTTAAACCCAAAAAAATCACTGCTTGATGTGGCGGAAACGGCTGATCGCGCCCACCGCTGGGCCCGGCCCGGCCCGGCCAGGCTGCGGGGCGGTGGAGGGAGGAGACCCCAGTCTAGGCCATGGATTTCACATTATTCTATGGGAGTCGTTCAGAAGCAACCCGATTTTACTGTATGGGTTTCACTGCGTGCATCTAAAGCAGCGAAATCAAAGGTCCAGCGATCGACATGTGTTGCTAGTCACCGAGTAAAGCTACAGCTGCTAGCCTAGCTTACTTAGCAAATCCATTCATAGGAAGACTGGGAGACGCCGTTATTATTTCCCGACTTATGATGCGAATATCAATGCAAAAACTGAAAAAAACTATTGCAACAAGAACAACTCGCACACAAGGAAGTGCCAAACCAATCACTAGCACAAACGGACCAACGAGCTATCTTGATGACTAGCTAGATAAATGCTAATTTTGCTAACCGCGCTAACGTCACGCTCCGCGTTAGATAGCATCGGTTTTCAGACCAGAATCCCCACATAATAACTTTGTAACAATTCAAATTAAGGTAAATGGTATATATATAAACGCTACGTGGTATAAAGTGTACCTTAATAATCCTACGAGGCAAACCAGCCATCTTGTGTTAGCTATTATATTTTTAGCCTTGGACTCGCCTTCTCTTTAGACTGTTGGATTGACTGAGGGCGGGGCGGAGTCCGATAACTCGCTTTTCCGGTGGCTTCAGATGACGTCACAAACTATGACGCTAGTTTTTTTCATCGGCTACTACTTCTTCTTCTACTGTTTTATATGTCGGTTGGAAAACAGCTTGTTATGGGGATTACCGCCACCTCCTGGACTGGAATGTAGAGTAGAACACCCTAAGGTCCGACTACTGAGTCACGTTACTTCTAAAAATCTATTTATCGCCCTAAATGCAACATTCTCTATATTTCTCCTCAATAACTGTTAAAATAAACGGTATCTTATTACTTTTAAGGGTTTATTTTAGTGTGGATCTCTGTGTCTGATACCTTGGACACGGAAGAGGACTTGTTCCACCGTTTGTGTTCACAATCTCCCCTTTCATGTTTTTGTACCATAAAAACCGTGTTATTTAAGCACGTATGCCTCAAACTCATTTGCGATGTATCTTCTTGCTCCAGTGGCAGGACCTCGTTTCTCCTACATTCTGTTATGTGCTGTAAATCTGTTGGTCTTGACTCTGTCCAAAGCTTTTGCCATTTCCTCTTCATCACTGGCTTAATTCTATTTTTAAACTCAGCTTGTTTTATGATGAAAATGTGTTTATTTTTACTTACCGTAAATGCGTTCCAGCTCTTAGCGCGTAAACATCAATCACATAAATGTATTTTAAGCACTTACACTGGAGTTTTGTTTTGGTAGATTTTAACATTATCTTAGTTAATACTACAAAAGGCATAGAATGAGGCCTATCTGCTGAGATATTTTTCAGTTCAGCTTAATCTCTTTAAATCTTAACTGACCTTGTTTTGCTGTTCCAACTTAATTCAGGTGTCATTAAACTTCACACATTTAAAAAAATAAATAAATAAACGCACAGTCAATAGAAGAAAAAACCCCATGAAACAGACTAATACAAATGAAACGCTTTGGTCGTTTGTTACATGAACCGTTATTCAGAAATAGTCAGTAATTAGTAAAATGGATCATCTGGAGACGTGTGTGCATTAAAACATGTCAGAGGAACGTTGATTTCCTTAAAATATACTCCAAATAAAGGTATGATTTAAATTGTTTCAGACAAGCAGCACTGGGTCAAAACATAACCAACTTGATATTGATTTATTACACATCATTAGGGTCAAAACTCATGGTTTTCACCACTGGAACAACCTTAAACTATCTGTCCTTTGGGGGATCCTTCTTTCTGCGCCTCTGGTGGTATCTGCAAACGAGCGGAAAAAAGGTGAAAAAGACAGACTTTGGAAAATATTCAACCCTAAATACCTTTGAAAAGCAGACATATTGTGTACTCACTGTCCGACCGGATACCACCGGTGCTTTGTGGTAAAAAACATCTTGCTCAGCTCCTCTATCGATGGCCCCTTATTGCTGCTCAGCACCTCTTTGCTGAGGTGGGCCTTCAGTACCTGATCGTGGGACTCAGGTGGGTTCGTTAGAGGGTCGGGCCGCTCTATAGGCTGCAAAATAGCGTAGATCCAGCTTAATGATAGTTAACAGACCATTTGGAAAAAAAACACCTTCCTTTAACATCCAAATGACATATTGTTTTATGTTTTTGTCACTAAATGGTGGTGGTGGTGGGGGTGTATTGGAGCAAACACTCTCACCTGTGTGAACTCATAAGGTATGTCAGCAGCGGGATGGTAACACACGACTGTGCTCCCATCTGATGTGACGCCGATTTCCACGTTACTGCAACCGGGAAAATCAAGGGTTAGTGCAAAAACTAAAATCATAACCAAGTCAAGCTGACCAATACTTCATCAAAGGACTCTGTGAACCTACCAGTGGGGATCATCCATTGAAGGACTTCTGGTACTGGACTGCTGCCTCAGTGGAACTAAACATGCTGCAACAGACAACCAAATACATATATTAGCTGAAAAAACTACTAATAACTGTGAAGTTACAACGTCCCATTTCGACCAACTGCAGAGCACAATAAACAGGATGGAAACGTCAAGGTTAGCCAGTTAGCTTTAACGCTCGTCGTCAAGATGTCTGTTAGTCAACTAACTCTGCTCGAGATGAATACAATTTTTTTTAAAATATGTTCATAAACTATTGGATTTACTTTGTGCAGGGTGTAATGCGGTGACATTAGTAAGCCGTGTTAATACTCGGCTCAAGATGCACAAACGACCCGACGCCATGCTCGTTTCTTCCGGTATGTGCGTCACTTTAACAGTTCCGTGTGTGAAAGCAGCACACGCACTGGGGTTCCACTGCTAAAGCAAACGTAAAACCCGCTTCCTTTAGGAACTTATTCTTGCAATTAATATCAATAAACTGACTTAACACCTGTGATCAAGTTTTAAGATAGAATTTCTTAATTTTATTTAAACAGAAGTTAAAAGTTCTAATGTAAAGATAGCTGTCATATCTGTGTTAAACCTGACATCTAATGGCGAGCCTTGATATTGACTCGTTATTGATGGAGGCTCTTTTGCCTTTATAACTGCCTAATTTCTGGTATTGGAAACATTCATCAGAGATTTTGGCCCATATGGACATGGTAGCATCAAACTGTTGCTGCAGATTTGTCCAGTTCACCCCCATCCCAAAGGTTCTCTACTAGACTGGAATCTGGTGACTGTGGAGATCATCGGAGTACAGTGGACTCACTGTTATGGTCCAAAAACCAGTTTCAGACGAAAAACCACATAGAAGAATATTAGGTTTGTAAATGTATGGAGAAAATAAGTATTTAATGGCTATATTCATCTAAATGAACGCAGGTTAACCAGTCCTTTAACATGTCTTCAGTGATTAAAATGACACATATTAACATGAATACACCAAAGCAGTTCTTCAGGGATGTTAGAACCTCTTTGACCTCTGCAAAAGCTGAAATTCTTGATGACTGCAGCTTTACAGTCATTCATCCATGAAAAGAAGATTCCCAATCATCAGAGCAGTTAGGCAGGGATGCTCAGTTCAGAGATGAAGCCACAGTGGCCCTATAAGACGTCCATCTCTGCTGCTGCTGCTGCAGTGCTGGACCCCTGTGATTCTAAGGTCGCCACAAAACGCTCCCGATTACCAAACACCTGAGACACTGTGAAGAAAGAACCAGAACAGTCAGAATGAAACACAACCCCGTCGATTAACAATTGCGCAAAACGATCCGCTGAGAGAGACCCGTACCTGCTGCAACATCACTTATGTCCCAAACCCTCAGGCCTTCTTTTTGCCCTCCAAAAGCATAAACGAAGGGCAGGTCAGGGCTACAGGAAGCACAGAACAAAACGCCCTGTTGACAGACGGGGAGATACAACCATCAAGTCCAGAATCTGACATGGACACTGCTCAGGTGTCATTCATGTGCTTCTTTTCACCATTTTCATGTCCCGGGAATGAACCAGGTTGGGTTTGTTGCTCAGGATGTCCCATATCTTGACATGTTTATCAGCTGATGCGGTGACAAGACACCCTTTAATCTGACTACTGAGTTGCAGACCTGGAAAAACATTATTTTATTATCACCACTAATAGTCTTGCTGGGAAACAAAACAATGAACCACAAAAATATTTGTTTTGAGATAGAAGGCTGTTTTTGCTGCGTAGCTCTCTAGATAAAATAAAATACACCTCTGCTGACCTGAAACTTCTTCATCGTGAGCCCTCAGCGTGAAAACGGGTTTATCAGTGCGAGCGTCTAGACAGTAGACAAAGCCGTCCTCTGTGCTGGCCTGAAACACAGGAACAAGTGAATGAGCGTTGTTAGCTCAGAGTCCATCATTGAATTAAAACAGACTAGTTTATCTGATAGATTAGAGAGTTAAACCCGCTGTGGAAACTGACTGGACTGACTAAATATGCAGAATTGTAATGAAAAAAAATCAGAACCCTTGATCACTGCTCTGGATCTGAGCTCCTACCAAGAAGTTGCAGGGTGAGAAATGGTTCCAGACCAGACGTTCCACCTGTCCACTGAACCTCCAGGTCCGATTTCTGCTGTCTGGACTCCGGCAGTCATACAGGACTGCTGTCCTGAACAAATAAGACTTTGCATTAAAAACCCTTTTTCAGCAAATTAATGTCAAAGTGGCTCTTCACTTACTTGTCATATGATCCTGATATCAAAGTCTGTGCCTCAAAGGGGTGGAAAGTTAAAGTCTGAACCTAAAAGAAAGAACAAACAAACAGTTTTTACAAACTGAAATCCGTGAGGATTAATATTATGTCTGTGTCATACTTTATCGGTGTGGTTCCGTAGAGTCGTGGCTGGTTTGCCTTGAGAAAGATCCCACAAGATGACAGTTTCATCTGCTGATCCACTGGCCAACACATTCCTGGGGAGTACAAGGTCACATGTGGTGAAAATAAAAATCGGCTGAGGAAAAAAACCCGATCACAAAGAGGACTGCATTTACTAAAACACTGGCACGATTTGGCAAAGCGTAATTATGAATGGAGCTATAAATGGAGACACACTGACCGGAGAAGTCTGTTCCAGGATAAATCCAGAACGGCATCAGTATGTCCCTCAACAGGCTCTGCTGCTGCGGCTCCCTGGCCACAAAGACAACAATGACATCGTTTATTGAAAATGTTAAAGGGCGCTATTACAATACCGGACCAGTAGATGGCGCTGCTCACAGGTACGCATTGTGGACATTTTGCAGACTGTTAAAGTGACACACAGGAAACTCAGATGACTTGTGTTGATATCAGTTTTACTGATAACAGGAGAAGTGACACCAATGCAGCAGCAGCAGTTCATTCATACAGTACCAGCACCGATTCTGATGAGACATTCGTACCAAAAGGCATATAAGGCAAATGGAAGGTCACTGGCTAGCTTTACCCATATATGGTACCAGCCAGTCTGTTTTTAGCTATCCCAAACAGAAGATGCTAACCTTGGACCCATCACAATCATCTATCCTGTTTGTCTCTCCAGCATTGCTTTGTCTCTGGGAAGAATGGAAAACGAGATAAGGTCGCCGAGAGCTCAGACGCTCCTTTAGGACACTAAATGAGAGGTTAAAACTAGAAATTGGAGAGAAGTAGTCATTTTTCTGCACAAGCATTAATTACGTTGTACGTTAGTTTAGAGAAAATCTTATTCAAATAGGAATTTACAATAAAGTGGAGTGGTCCACAAACACCGATGCTGTTCACAAGAAGGCCCTGAGCAGACTCTACGTCCTCAGGAGACTCAGGTCCTTCAGTGTGTGCAGCAGGATGCTCCACATGTTCTACCAGTCTGTCATGGCTAGCACCATCTTCTTTGCTGCGGTGTGCTGGGGAGCAGGCATTAAAGCAAAGGATGCCAACAGACTTAACTCACTAAAAAGGCAGGGTCTGTTGTTGGCTGTAGACTAGCAAACTTGGACGAGGTGGTGAGGGACAGGATGTTGTCAAAAGTGCAGACAATCATGGACAATCCCCCCCACCCCCTCCATAACAGTGGACAAACTGGGAAGCAGCTTCAGCAGCAGACTCCTGCTCTCAGGAACGGTACAGGAAGTCGTTCCTGCCGTCTGCCATTAGACTCTATAATTCATCCTTTCCTGCCAGAGCTGAGCTCTCTTGACTGGATCAATGCAGCAGCTCAGGCGCCTTTCAACCCATTCAGTTACATCAACTGTTTAATAATCTTATTTTTATGTTTATCTTCTCATCTTATTTCTATTTTATTGCATGCTTATGTAAATATGTTTAATAATCTAATCTTATTTTTATTTCTATGCTTAAATTCTAATCTTATTTGTACTTTATTTTTATTCTGTTTATATGCTCGTGTAACTCTACCTGCCGCTATTTGTGTCCATATATTATATTTATATTCTTTATGTCCATGTTGCCACTACAATTCAATTTCCCTACGTGAATGAATAAAGTAAATCTGATCTTATCTTAACCAGCTTGTTGTACTTCTCTGATGAAGGAAGGTGGAAGTACACTTTCGAAACAGGTATGTGCACAAACTTCCTATTTGTCCAATGCAAAATAATTAAAAAGCAAGGCCAGAAATTGAACCACTGTGGTCAACAGCAATAGCCCTGTTGCAACCGTGGAATGAATAATAACTCGACTGGTGTACCTTCTTGCTCTTCTTTTTCTTTTTGGAGGCCTTTTTGCTCCCCAGCGTGAAAACTGGCTCTAAACAGTCGACCACATCCAGGTCCCACACGTCTATCTGAGGAGTCATGTTGCCTACAGCAGCATAGTTGGCTGTAATAAAAGCCCAGAGCGGAATTCTGTCAGGCAAAGACAACCAGAGAAAGAACAAGATAACAAATGGGATTAGCAAAACATTCATACCGGGGCCTTCTCCGGGGTTTGGATCAAAGTTTAGCCATTCCACACACAGTGGGTAAGCTGGCAGCAGAATATCGTGATGAACATACATAGACCCCTCTTCAGAGTTGTAAACTGTGAAGAGAAATATGAAGACATTTATAACTTCTTGGATATATATATTTACGATTCACTTTCTATTCTAAAACAAGTTGCTGTCAAACAAGAAGATAGCTACCATAGATTTCTAAATTGCAGCAGTCTTTTTCTGCCCGGCCAGTCAGGATGAGGTTGTCACTGGGCTTGATTTGGAAGTCTTCTCGTTCATATTGGTCCTAGTAGGAAGAAATAATACACTAAAACTGAACAAGACTGTTAAAAATTTGAGTGTATACAATTTGTATATTCACACTTAAACACGTATTCCACTAAATGTGTCCAGGAGAAGCTAAGGAGGTACTCACTGTGTCTTTAAGGGTGATGTAAGGATCCTCCTCATTGGAACAGAAGACTGTAAGACCGGCTAGACTGTCGCCGAGATTAGCTGTCACTAAAGGGGTCACAAGTAGAACACATTGGGAGATATTACAAAGCGGCAATGTTAAACAGAGACAGCAAAGGATGGAAAGTCAAGAACTACAAAAGTAGTCTGAATTCATTTCTACCTGTATCCTCCTCGTCATATTTATCCAGTTCATATTCTGCCAGGTCGTCATCGTCGTCATCATCACCCTTTTTTTGTTTGCTGCCATCTGCAGAGGCTTGAAGAACGTCTCCCAAGTTTCTGTTAGAATTATGTTCAGATTCAATTCCCTCGTCGTCCTCCTCTTCATCCCCGGCTTCCAGTTCTCTGATTCAACGGAGGAGATGTCAGAATCCAATAACCAACACTAATGCTCACTAATGTGACATTTCAGCACTGTGGAAAAGGCAAGAAAATAGGTGATTTTAACACACCCCAGCTCCTCCTTTGCTTCTGTAATGATTCGTTGCAGCTCGTCTTGGTTTAACTGAACCTGTAATATAACAACAAAAGGGGTTAAAATGATCGCTAACTCTGAGCAAACACATTAAAAACAGTATCATAAACATCGGACTGTGCTTTTTAGATCAAAAACAAGGCGTAATTTCCTTATTTTATGCTGTGTTGACAAAGTTACATACTTGTTTGCTAGGTAGCTTGACGTGTACTTACTTTGTCCGGAGTTTCCTTGGCAACGCCTCGGCTCACCCACGCGACACAAGTAATCTGTGAGCTCATTTTAGAGATCTTATGCTTTGTTCATCCACCAAAGTATTATAAAACACTCAACCTTGTTGTAATTACTGAATGCAATTCAAATTCGAATTCTACTGCATTGACCACCACAGCTCGCATGTGAGCCAATAGGTCCCCTTGTCGCAAGATGATGACGTCAATCAAACGTTTAAAACTTTGCCCGACCAAAAAAATAAATAAATCCTACTGCTTCATCCAAGGTCGTTTTCTGTGTCAACTGGACTGTTTTTCTTCTCTTTTGAAGGCGAAAAAAAACAGTCCAGTTGACACAGAAAACTACTTTGGCTAACTATGACCTGGATGATTGAGAATCTACACACATTTACTGCTTCATATATAGTCTTTATATATATTTTTTAGTCTTCATATATATTGGTAAATGCTGTATTAAATTCCATAAGATTATAGTTCATAATTGTTAATATACCAAGTAGAACAGCAAGCACTGGGTGGGAATGGAGTCAGTGTCTGAACGTTTTAAATCCTTTTTTGCTTGCACTCTTTATTTCCCACTTTTTTTTTATTTGATGAAACTAAATTTAAATAACGTGAGTGTAACTGTAGATTATTTATGTAATCAGACATCAGGCTTGACCTAAACATGTTTAAAGTTATAAATAAATACATTTTAAAAAGAACAAATTGCAATTCAAGTGTTTTTTGTTTTGTTTTGTTTTTAATTCAGTGTTCATTAAAATAATAAGTTTAGTACAAAAAGAACCCACAGAATGAATAATAAATGTGACAAGAGTAAACCGTCTCAGGAGGATCAATACTTTGGTCATAATACCTTTCCCAAATTTACAGTACGGACTGATGAATACAACTTAAATCGTATCAACTACAATAAATGGCAGAGAAAGAGAACACGAAAAGAGGAAAAGATTAAAGCAGTGACCTGAGGTAACCACGGCAGCGACTTTAATGATCCTTTTCTGTATTGACCCATATGCTTGATGTATGGCATCATTCAGTCTGGACTTTCTCCTCCTCTGTGGTAAGTGCCCTCATGTAATGAATGTTTTTGTCCGGTACATTAGCGGGCGCTCTTCTCTGCAGCCTCTTCCCGGACAGCCAAACAGCGAAGCGTGACGCCAGTATGATCGTCGCGATCGTGATGAACATGATGGCGGTGCGAAACGGGAACAGGCGCTGCCGGGAACCGTCCTCTCGAAATCTGTCCCACGGCAGCGGCAGCAGCTCGGGAAGTCGGATCAGCGGGTCGCCGACCAGAGTTCGAAGCAGCAACGCCAAGACGAAACCGCAGGTAGCTCCGAATGCGTTCACGCTCCGGGGCAGGTAAAAGATGCAAATCACCTGAGGCGTCATCATTGAATACAAGACATCGCCGCTGAAGATCCACAGCAGGTGAGCGGCGTCTGTGGTCATGGCCAGGCCGGTCGCCAGCAGTCCAGACAATAAGATCGACACCTTTATCGCCACTAGGGTACATTTTTCCGATGCCTGAAACAGGAAACCGGGTTTGGATTCAAGGATTAACTGTTTTTATCCACCATCTTCACTAACATTTGCCCAAATGTGGAGGTTTACCTGCTTATAGACGATGTTTTTGAAGATGTTCCGCCCCAGTTGGGAAGCGGCAGACAGAAGTATGGAGTCCACCGAAGACATCACCGCGGCGGCGAGGGCGCCGATGCCGATCAGGGACACATAGAACGGACAAAGGTGCTGGAAGACAATCGGTAAGATGTTACCCGACTGGCCCATTTCGAAGGGCGTGGGGGTGCCGTAGCTGGTCTCGTTCCAGTCTGAAAGAAACAAAGGAGACGCGATTAAAACATCGGATGTGAAGATTGTCGTGGGATCTTGGGAGCAGGTGAGCGTAGGTACTGGTGGATGCTGCCGCGGCTCCGATGATGAGCGACGGGAGGCCCAGAATTGGGCACAAAGCTGCCCCGACATAGCAGGTGATTTTAGCCTGGACATCGCTGGCTGAGGAGAGGACTCTCTGGTAGAAAGCTTGGTAGCACATCCCTCCGATGCTCTGCACAGACGGTGTTGCGTCAGAGCTTAAAATGCCCGAATAAATAAAAATGCTAAATCCCTGAACAGCTGACGCCGTTTAAAACCGTTACCAGCAGCAGGAGTTCATCTATCCAGCACCCCACGTCTTCCACCTCCAGCTTGCCGATCCACGGTTCCTGATACAGCTTGGTTACCGCGGCAACGGTGATGTTAGCAGAGGAGGGGCTTGTCAGGACAAAAGGCACGCAAAACCACTGGAAATGAGAAGAAACACAGAACATTAAAAGGCCCCACACAGCTACAAATATTACACTGACAAACAGACAATCGGTCGAATCCCGTGTTTGTCAAAATGACTTTTTTCCCCCCTCTTTTCTTTTAACACTTTACTTCCCCAGTTTTATCACGTTAGCACGTTGATGCACAAAAAGGACTTTGCAATTCAATAGAACTGTAGTGTTTGTACCAAGCCAAAGAACATAAAGATAAGCTGGATGACATCAGTATAGGCAACAGAGTACAATCCGCCCATCAGAGTGTAGAAGATCGCCACGGCAGCCGAGATGCCAACAGACAGATAAGAGGAGGTGTTCATCACCACACTTAATGTCCCTCCTATCAACACACAGTGAAGCGCACAACTCAGTTACTTCGTCAAGGCTCAGAACTCATCAGCAATAGAATGAAACGGCTTTTGTTACTCAGCTAAAACCCCACGACATTCCTGTCAAATCAAATCCATATGAACAACTTTACCCGGACATGCTGCACAGCGCACATGGCTCTACTTTTGTCTGACGTGCCGCAGGCTTTTTTAGTGAGCTGCAAGTGACCCCCCCTTTTACGACCAAATTTTTTTGGGCCCCTGGGTTGCAGCAACCAGATGTTTTGAGGACCGAATTGGCAACAGGCGACATTTAAACTCCCTCGTTAGGGTTTTTTTTTTTTTTTTACGACACTTTGAGGGCACCAAAAATAAATTTGCGCACTGTTCCGATTGGTCAAATTTCACATTTGAAAGCAGATCTTTTTTTTGAGAAGTTGTACAACCTTTGGCCTCTATGGGGAGGAACCGAAAGTCCCTCTGTCGAAACATGTGACCTGCAAACCAACTCTTATTGGTTTATTCCCCGTCAAACTACTTCTACTCGTCATTAGGCCGACTTTGCGAGAGTGTCGTTCCTGACTTACCCAGAATACCCAGAATGCAGGCTGCCCACAAGATGTCGGCCATGATGCTGGGAATGAAGAGCACAGCGGCTACCACGTTTCCATATTTCTGCTGAAACGGGTCCATGAGGGTCACGTATTGCTTTGCCCGGATGGGTTTCACAAAGAAGAGCGCGCCTGAAGTCACAAAAACAAAGATTTGTGGTGGTGAAGAACATTTGCACGGTTACCCAAGTAAGGTCATTCAACCTCAAGTGCAACAGCACAATAAATATTTTATTTGAAACTAATTATACTACACAAAGAAAGGCTTCCTTTGGTGTATAAATCTTAATTTGAATATATGAATATCGACTGCGTGTTTGTGTTTGACCCCACACACCTAAAATGAGGTTAGCTGCAAAGGCAATGGGTCCCAACGCCCAAACCAGCCCTTTTTTGGGATTGTAAACCACTTCGGCGCATCCCACGATGTATCCACCTCCCACCCAGGTGGCCGTCATGGTGAAGATGCTGACGGAGAGGCTGAGGTTCCGCCCCCCGACCATGGTCACTTCGCTGATGTTCCCCGTGCACTTCTTCTCCTCGATGCTGGCCTTCTTGGAGGCCCACAGGCCGATACCAAGGACCGCCAAGTAAAACACGGCCATGGAGAGGAGGACCGGCCAGTTCAACTCCATCTCTGGGGACGCAGGACAGGGATGAGACACAACAGGATGTGGACATCAGAAGAAACAGTGCCCCCATCCTATGAGACGAAGGTTGGATGAAAGGTAGAAACCCATCCGCCACAAGGGGGCGAAAATGAGCAGTAGATAGTTCCCTGAAACTGTTATATTCCACGCTCAAATCACTTAAACAGGATTACATTCCTGTGGATTATTTCCCTCCTGCACCAACCTCCTGGGTGCGACTCAGATGCCCCCCTCCGTGAGCATGGGTGCTGGTAACCAGGGGAATTTTCACCCTCTTGGAGCTGCCAGAAGATCTCTCTCCTAAGCAAATATGCCATATAACAGTGACTGGAATGGCGCCAAGACTTGTTAAAGGTTCTCATATGAGTGTGGAAGATCTTTCAGGCTATTTGCAGACTGTTATTGGATATGTAACAACGCAAACACCTCCCTTGTTTCCGAGCCCCTTTGTGCCCACGCCCTCATTACATATGAGAACCTTTAACAAGTCTTGGCGCCATTCCATACAATCCGCCTGTGAAACCTGCTCTGTTATGAAAATGCCTGCGACAGCTGAGGATCGGCGAACAAACAGCTTCCTCTGCAGGGCACCATTCTTTCAAGGTTAGAAATGTTATTCCCAGTCGCGTCCCAAGGTGGGAAGATGCCGGCGTGGATTTTCCCAGGGTCTCACCCCCCCATTTATGGATGCGGCTCCGGTGTTTTCTTTAAGCAACACTGTGAAATCAAGCCCGACTCTGCTTGTTTTAATACTTCCAACTGCTGGGACATCGGCTTTTGGACATTGGATCAGTGATAGCAGCTAGACTTTTTTGGCAAACCAGCTACACAAGTTTTCTTGTCCCGGGACCACTGTAAGATTAAAGAACCTGTGACATTTAGCATTAACAATCACAATAGTGGGAAGCCAGTTTTCTTGCATATTAAGGTTTTATTACCTGGGGTGGTGCTGGGGAGCAGAGGTCCTTGGGAACAGCCCACGCAGGAATGAGGGTCCAGCCGTTTGATGTCTTTTCCTCCTGCACGAGAGACCCCAGAGCTGCTTAAAACAAGGCCACGCCTGCTTTATGTCTCCCCCCCTGGGAGGACTTGTGTATACGTGCACTGGCAGAAATTATTTTGTTGTTCAACTCAAGGCAAGGAATCATGCAGATGGAATTTTGGAGTCTCAATCTTGTGCAACTGCCAGCCATAAATAGTGTATATCACAAAGACGCCAAGTTTCAAAGCTGTCAAACTCCAATGACTCCAAAAAGCACCAGGAGGCCAGAGGTTTCAGAGCAGAAGGCTTTTATTGTCCACAGCAGACACCCGGAGTGGCCCCTGACACCCAATACCCGTAATTCCACCATTTTTGTCCCTCCAAACTCTTGCTACCTACTTTGGCGGACTTGTCCTCCACCAATTCAGGCATATAGAGGTCATGTGACACCAGCGCCCATATACTTCACATTTGGGACGTTGAGAGTATAAAACGAGGCATTTGTCCCTCCCTTAAGTTATAGTAGGATTTGTTCCGAGTGATTAAATGTTGAAAAAAAAAAAAAAAAAAATGGCAGTCAGGATGTCAGCCATGCAGCGCAACAAAGGAATCCCCTTCAAAACCCTTTGATGTGGCCCCACGAGGACCAAGACATTGTGGCATCGGGAGAAAATCAAGGACGGACTAAAAATGATGCGCAGAGGTCCCGTGTGGTCATAAAATCGTGATTATTCACCTCTTCCGTGACTGGGACGACAAGGCACACAATTCTGTTTGATCCGTTATGTGTCATTAAACACGTGAGGGCGACAAAATTAAGACAAAAGAGATTTCAGATTAAACCCCTTGCCTGAGGGGTTTGAACCAATTTTTTTTGCATCGTTACTCCGCTAGAAATGGAAAATAAACGGAGCGGTCGGAACGCGGCGGCAGACACACCTTTGGTAACGATTCCACGCAGCGGCGATTGGACCACGAGATCTCAGGGAAAACTCGCGCAATTCCACGTGATTTCGGAAGATAACCAAACGGAGGATGATGGACGTCGGCAGCTGGTCGGTCCCGGCGCACGCAAAATTCTCAGGGAGGACACGAACTGGGGATGGTGGGGTATGAGGGGGAGGGGAGTAAAAAAAATAAACGAGAAGATGATGGAAAACTCCACCGCGAGGACGATGCCAGCACGATTTATACTCGCCAGTGCGCAACATCCGGTTGTGACGCGTCCAAAATCGGCTCGCTCTCATTGGCTGCCGCGGGTACCTGCGAGGAGGCAGTCCGATTCCACATCAGATTACGGATCGGACTACCTCCCCCCGATCCGGAGCAGCAAAACGATCCTCATGATGTAACACAGTTGAATAAAGGAGCGTAATTATGTACATTTTTAATCTGTAAAAATGGAAAAACATTTTTATATGTATATAAAACACGGCTGGTATGTTGCCGAGTTACATGATGCGTGATGCATTCGATGACAAACATCTGGAAAACAGCCACGACTGTGATACAACACTGGGGCGGGGGGGGGGGGGGGGGTTGCTTGACAGCTTCAACGCTGCGTTTCCACCATGCGTCCCGTTCGTTATGGGGCGGAAAAGAACGTTCTTTAAGTTTTAGAAGAGGGTCCTGTGGTTGACTGAACGGTGTCTTTTGTGGGTGATTTGCGTGTATAAAAACGGGGCGGGCGTTGTGTAACATCGGGCGTGAACGATTGCGCAACTTTGGGGGGGGGGGACTCCAGAAGAGATCGATGGGTTACTCTCAAGTGATGGAAACATACCTATACTGTCAAAACATGTCGGGAATGTCTCAAATTACCACAAGTGTAAGGAAAAATGGAAGGAAAGAACAAATGCGATGTAAAATATAGACACTTCAAACACTTTCCAATTATTCCAAACGAAATTGAACTGGGTCCGTTCCTTTGGCTCCAGGGGTCTCGCCACTGTTCAGAGACAAGACGTTTAAAAAATAAAAAAGGGGGGAGTCTGGGTCAGTAATGCTGATGAATTCTATCTATGTGACATGTTTGGAACCTCCAGGCGATGGGTGTGCCCAAGAGCCATAACACAAACTGATTGTATTTTTCCACTTCTGACACACCTGTGCTGTTACCAAGTATTGATTGAATGCATGAGGACATTTTATAAACGCTGATCTTCAAGTCTTACATAAAGGTGTAGCGAAGCGTCAACTGGACTGTTGAAAGCAGCGGTTCTTCGGTTTCCCTGCTCCCAAAAGGAATCAGCTGTTGGGCTGCGCCTCAAGGTCAGAGGTCGCTCATGCCTAAACAGGGAGGGGGCTTAGGCAGAGCTTTTTCTCTTCCACCTATATCACAGTGCTGACTCCTCTCCCCAAATAGGTAAACAGCTGTTCACTCCTGGGTGGAAACAGCCGGGACATGTGACCGCGAAGACTCGGCTGAGGGCGGGCGACCGTTTCAACGAGCCAAACTGGGAAAAAGTCTCTCAGGATGAGAGGCCAAAGGTCTTCCGGCTTCTTTCAACGGTCCAGTTGACCTTTTATGTCACCGACGCGAGAGCCCACGGCGATTTATATTTGAGTGGTTCCACCTGTTTTTCGCTCAAAAAAGAAATGTAGATTTTCAAGTTAGATTGATGTTGCCGGAGGTGCAGCAACAAGGACAAAGACTCCGTAGGAAGGACATCATTCCTAATCTGATTAGTTCTTTTTCACAGAATGGCGTCTTCCTGGGGCGTAACTCCGCCCCCTGCAGCAGGCTAAACTGTTCGTGCGGCTCCTGTCCCTGTCCAGCAGCGTCTTCGTCTCAACTCCCACGAGTAGTCGTGGTCAGAATCATCCCCGATAATCTCACAAATCCGGGTCCAACTCCTCCATTGACAAGCCTGCCTGCGTCTCTTTGATCTCATCGTCGTTGGCGACCGGCCGCAAGCGCTTGGTGACCAGCTTGAGGTTGGTCTCGTGCAGGATGACCTGCGTCAGGTACTTCTCCCGCTTCATCTGCTCCCTGACGGCGTACGGCACGTCCGGGATGACGTAGGACAGGACGAACTTGGTCAGGTAGACGATGTGCTGCGTGGAGAAGACGGGACGCAGGCGTTGGGTTTTTGGCTGCCATCATTCTGCGTGCGTGTGTGAATGCGTTCCCACCTCTACGACGATTATAAACGCCATTTTGGCGGCGATCACGTGCCAGTAACGCATGTCGAACTCGTACTTCCGGGGGTGGCCCGGAGGAAAGCGGAAATCACGATATCTGGGAAGCAAAAGCAGGTTTATTTCATTTCCCCCCCCCTAAATGATGGCGAATAAAGAATCGCACCTGCAGCTGGGGATGTTGGTGAAGTTCCCCAAGGGCCGGCTGTCTTCGAGGAAGTCGCTGGTGTTGAATACGGACAGCGAGCTGTTGATGTAGCCCTCCATGGTGTGCTGGGCGTGCTCTCCGTACGGGAAGACGGAGAAGGACCAGTAGTAGACGAGGCGAGGGATCATGTCTGACGTGAAGGCGATGATCATGGCCTGTTAGCACAACATTTTGATCGGCTCAGTCCGGTGAAAACGCGCCCGCGGTTTGATTTTTAAAACATCTGTACATTTGTTGCCACGGCCAGTATGGCCACGCCTTGGAGAATGGGCTGCCACGCGCCGATATCCTGAGCCTTCTCTGGGACCACTCGGCGGAACTGGGTCGTGATCTTCCAGGCGTCGACCCGGATCTCGAACAGGTTGTTGACGAGAGCCAGGACGGGAGCCAAGGGGAAGGAGGCGACGAACAAGGTGACAAACCCGAACTGGATCACTGCCGGAATGTAATTACACACGCTGCTGAGATGAACTCAGAATAAAGAAGGGCGGCATTCATCCTTCTTGAGAGGCATTTACAACAACGCACACACACACACACCCCTGTCATATCACTGAAATTAACGCTTCAACACTTCAAACAATTTAAACGCCTTTTCACGTTTTCGCTCCCGCTAAAGCAGGGGGCGCGCGCCACCCAATGGCCACCGGTGGAATTACAGCCACACCTTAAACTGAGGAGCAGCTTCAGCAACACTCCTGCAGCCTCGCTGCTCCAAGGAACGGTACAGGAAGTCATTCCTGCCGTCCGCCATCAGACTATATAACTCATCCAAACCCAGCCAATAACAACAACTGTGTAATGTTCATGTTGTAATTTTATTTCTAATTTATTCTATATTTATGTATATATGCTTATAATATGTATATATTATATTATGTATATATTATATATATGCTTATAATATATGCTGTATATATGCTTATAACATTCTAATCTTATCTGTATTTATTTTTTTCTGTCTCTTTACTCTGCATACGCTGCTACTATAATTCAATTTCCCCACGGGGATGAATAAAGTTCATCTTAATCTTAATCTTAATCTTAATCTTAAACACGTTGATGTCAAATAGTTGTTGAACGTGACCCCTGACAAGGGCGCTTCTAAAAGCTGCGTGAGCAGCTGCACATGTAGAACAGTTGGCCTCTTACCCATCTCCAGATATTCATAGAAGAGCCCCAGTTTGGCATAAGGCTGGAGCCGGTAGTCCTGTTCCCAGCGAGGGATGATTTTCTCCGTTGCGCTGGTGCAGTAGCGGAAGATCAGATTTTTCACCCACCTGCGTCAAACAGCGGCCTCATGACAAGCGGTCTCATAAGGAAAGGCGGAAATCTGCTCCGAAAAGTCGGGTCCTTACGGGAGCAAGACCTCTTGGATGTTGTTCCAAATGGCTTTTCCACCCATGATGATGGAGAGCTGCGTCGTCAGCTCGATCAGACACCCGCCGGGATCGCACTAGAGGCGAAAATGAAACCCTCAACACCAGTTGGGGCGACAAAGGAGATTAAAAAAGCAGGCGTACCTCTTCGTTACGGTACTTTCCCATAATATAAACGGGGTCCCCAGGAATGCCGACGGCTTTCCCTTTGAAAAAGGCGATGTAGAAGCAGGAGGAGTAATAGTTGACGAACTGAAACAGGAACATCTTCAGGGTCAAACTGTTCTCGTAGTCCGTCCTTGTCCGCGGGAGCTCTGTCAGACAGTGAGGGGTTAAAAACAGACAGAAACCGAAGACCGGAGGACGCGGAAATCTTTGGGAGTCACCGAAGTTGGTGATCCAGATGGCCACGCGCTCGTAGAGGATGTTGAGGATCATGATCACCACGAAGCTGATGAGGGAGGCGGTGACGGACGTGGCCATCTGGGGGGTGACGTACTCCTTCAGGGGCTCCAGCTCCTTCAGGTCCTGAGCCCGGAGTCGGGCCGAGAAGGCAAAAAACGCAGCCAGGCGGTAGACGGTAATGGCCACGATGGACGCCAGGATCAACAGGATCTACGGCATGAACACGTATTCCTTCTTATAGAAAGATGAATAATTACATTATATTAAGTACATTAATTGACATCGGATATATAGAGATGTCCAGACCCGGTCCTCAAGGGCTGTAATCCAGGTTTTACATCCTACCAGGTAGAAACTTTCACCTGGATCTCCCTGGTAGGACGGAAAACCCGGAAAAGTCCTATTTTTAATCATCTCGATAACCTCAAGAAGAACCACTATGTTTGATGACTTCAAACCATTTTAAATACTAAACAATAAAGATGACCACAGATTCACTGAAATGATTATTTTGATACAGTTATAACTGCCGACATCACAAAGTTTCATCTTTCAGTGAATCGTTCTGATTAAAATCATCTAAATTACCCAGAATATGACGGTCCCGATCCCCAGAGACACCCGAACGCACCGTCCGCAGCCTGTGTAAGGCACTTTCTCTTTGACCTGAATAAAAACAAACAGGGAACAAAAATGAGAAGTCGAGCTTAATCTCACAAAAACCACCGCTGAAGGCCACTTCCATATTTAGTGAGAGTATTATGGGATGAATGTCTCGTTGTGTGATTGGAGGGTGAACTGTGTGAGGCCTGATTTACCCCTGTGATGGGGTTTTTCCTCTCGTAGATGCACTTGGCTTCATATTCCGGACGAGACGGCTCTTCCTGCTCCAGAAACTCCACAGTATCCCACTCGTACTCGAGCTGCGCCTGGTAGCGCTTCCAGAACTCCAGGAACAGCGTCACTGCAGCAGGAAGGCGACAGGAAATAACATGGCATTGTGAACAGCTTAAAACATTTCCATTAATCATCAAGTTCATTGTGGATTAAAACAGAGGATTAAAAAAAAGGGCCCATTTTTGAAATAGGAAGATCAGACTGACCCCAGATTGACATGAAAACAGCAAAAACCAGCGTCCCGAAGTTGTCAAATATACAGAGTTTCTGCAAAGGCGGAAGAAAAAGATAAAACTCAGGTCAGAATTGTCTAAATATGAAGCTTTGTCATCAAATGAAGGAGAAAAATAACTCCTTTTGAAATGAATAAACCAATTCCTGCAGAGATAATTAACCACAGTAATAATTGTGCACTAATACGCTTCAGCTGGGACAGAACAGCCGTCCTGGGAGAGTCATTTCAAGCTTTTTCCAGCCGGTTTGCATTTAAACGTGTAACGACTCTGCTACAAAAACAAAGCTGAGCTATTTATGCCACCGTCCAGTTAATGATTAGCAGTTATTTAAACACGGGCGCCGTCGTAGCGTCCAGACGAGCACGTGGATGCACTGGTGAGAAAACACACACACAAGAATATTCTTTATTTAAAAATGCGAGGTGATTTTTATACATCTAGATAGATAGATGGATAGATAGATAGATAGATAGATAGATAGATAGATAGATAGATAGATAGATAGAGATAGATAGATAGATAGATAGATAGATAGATAGATAGATAGATAGATAGATAGAGATAGATAGATAGATAGATAGATGATAGATAGATAGATAGATAGAGATAGATAGATAGATAGACAGACAGACAGATAGACAGACAGACAGACAGGCAGGCAGACAGACAGCTTCACTCACCTTGGAGGCCTCGCAGGTGCTGTTTAACCTCCAGTAATTACACTCCCTGTCACACTGGGGACACATGACGATCTTCCCTCCGATCTCGGGGTCACACACCTCTTTGCTGCAGGGTCACAGAAGCAGATAAAGGTGGTCGAGCAGGGGGCTAAAGTAGGGGCAGCTAGATAAAGGTGGTCGGGCAGGGGGCTAAAGTAGGGGCAGCTTGATAAAGGTGGTCGGGCAGGGGGCTAAAGTAGGGGCAGCTAGATAAAGGTGGTCGGGCAGGGGGCTAAAGTAGGGGCAGCTAGATAAAGGTGGTCGGGCAGGGGGCTAAAGTAGGGGCAGCTTGATAAAGGTGGTCGGGCAGGGGGCTAAAGTAGGGGCAGCTTGATAAAGGTGGTCGGGCAGGGGGCTAAAGCAGGGGCAGCTAGAGGGGGGGAGCCTGAGCCTGACCTCCACGTGCTGGTCTCCTGATTCTTGTATCCAAAGATGAAGCAGGCCAGGCCCACGATGGCGGCCAGCGTGAGCATTATCGTGTAGAACCCCAACCAGGCGAAGTAGATGCCGACCTTCTCCCCGTAGTACTTCCTGTGGGACGTCGCGCGGAAGAAACAACGTAACTCGTTTAGCGCCAACCTCCAGCTAATCACAGCAGCTCCCGCTCTGTGGTCACCTGATGAGGTCCAGCGGCTGCATCTTGTAGAAGCTTTTGGGATGAGCCCATTCCTGGTAGAGCAGGAACCTCTCGTTGGGGCAGTCGGGATCCTCCGTCCTGACGTTAAACTGGCACTAAAAGAAGCCGACAGAGAAGCTTCAACCTCCTGCTCGACCCCGGAACAGGTGGGTGTTAGCGGGTCACGTGACCTTACATCGTGGAGGGGGTAGGCTGCCTTGTACACGCCGCTGTCCAGCAATTTGTTGATGCCGAACTTCTTCACGCTGCCCCGTATCTCGTAGGGAGCGCGGCTCAGAAGGTAATACGCCTGAAAAGAAGGAGAAATCAGCGGGGATTCGTACGCGGACCCTGACGCGGACGCCACGTCCCAACCATTCTGCTCCTCATGGACGGCGTGAAGAAGCTGTCCTTGTCGGTGATGTGGAAGAACTCCAGCCGGTCTTTCTCGAAGGGCGCCGTGAAGTAGTCCGCCTCCTTCTTG
The DNA here is from genome assembly GCF_003711565.1 of Takifugu flavidus. NCBI lineage: Eukaryota > Metazoa > Chordata > Actinopteri > Tetraodontiformes > Tetraodontidae > Takifugu > Takifugu flavidus. The sequence goes on along the minus strand of NC_079541.1, from coordinate 3,613,932 downwards.
ATCAGGTCCTCGTTGGGGTAGAAGTGCTTGGTGATGAAGTCGAAGAAGCGCCACGGCGAGGGGCGGGAGGACAGGTCGTTGGGCTGGATGGGCAGCTTGATGTGCAGGACCTCGGCGTAGGTGCACAGCATGTCCCACGGCATGTGCACCTTCACGAACATCAGCTTGTCGTCGATGACCTGCGGGACCGTGGGTGAGGGGGGGTGTGATGTGACAGTAACAGGCCGCGGTGGGAGAACTGCAGCATACGTACGGACTGTGTGGCCTCCAGCTCCAGGCCCATCTTCATCAGACTGGCCTCAAAATACTCTCTCCGTCTCTGCAGAGAAGCAGGAGAACAGCTCTGGGCTAAAGCTAATCTCAATCTGGAGCCGTAGCCTAACCAGATTCTGGTCGGGGATGGCAACATAATTGAGTTCTGTCCCTCTTTGGACCCTATTACATGTTTATTATATCTCTTTAATTGGATTTTGTGCGGAGAACTTGCTCCGCCTGCTTGGTGGCGCAGGAACCAGCTGGCTAGCGGTTAGCAGACACGCGGTCAGCTAAAGGATCCCTGGGCAGTCGCTGAGCAGCCTCCTCAGAGCAGCAGGGTCTGAGCTGCCTCTCTGATGTTCAGGAGAAACCCTGGGAGCATTTCCAGCACGTTAGCAAACATCGCCACGCCCTCCTGCAGCCAGGTTTATCAAATCTTTGGTCTGCACCCGACCAGCTAAACCTTCCCCGCTGCTGTAGCAACAATCTACGGGGCTTCGTTGTGCAATCGTGTGGCGGCTGTGATTGCGACATCACAGCTGACTGTCTGACACCAGCGTTGACGGGAAACGGCGCGCACGGCAAATCCTTTGCGAAAGGCTGCCGTGATGGATTTGGTCTTAACTCGGATCGCCTTCGAAATAAAAGCTCCTGATTATGTGCGACAAATTGTCACATGTTTAATGTGACTCACGTCCAACTATTGTGGCAACAACAAGGAGGAAACACAACTGGTCTCCATAGCGACAGCTTCCCTCGCCCCGAGGTAAATAAGTTCTTGATTGCTGGAACAAACGCTGGACGAGCGGGTTTTGATAAGACAGCTGGAACCCTGAAGGGGTTAAACGGACCTGCGGCGTGGTGAGCGTGCACGTCGGTGCCAATCAAAACCTCAGACGTGATCCCGCTGCAAATAAAAACTCCCTTCACAAACGGGAAAGGCGGAAACTCGAAGTAAAGGAAACAAAAAAAAACAACTGTTCAGGTCACAAATTGTATTAAAAGTTGGCGTCGCCGTGGCGATAAAGACGTGACCTTCGACGGGCTGCGTGTAATAAATAGTTTAGGGGAACGCTACCTTGCGCCGCTGGTACGCGTGCCTCTTCTCGAACTCCTTCTTGTCCTCGTCTTCGTACACCAGGATGAAGTCGATCTTCCTCACGCCGTCGTTGAAGAACAGCGAGTCGGGCTTGTCGTTGAACTCGGCCTGGGAGCAGAAACGAGGCTCGTCAGGGAGCTCCGCCGCCTGGAACTCCAACACCTCCTCCTCCATGATGTCGTACATGATGCTCAGAGGCAGGGAAGCCGAGCGCCGACTGCGGGGCTGACCCTCGCCACGGTATTTATCCAGACTGGGACGCGGGATGAGTCAACAGACGTGATCTCGCCCGCCCCGACTGTGTCCACACAGCCAGACTCGTGCCAGCTAATGAGGAGCTCGCTAGTTTCACGTGAAGCTCGCAGATCTTCCCAACCATCCGTCGGAACCAACGGAACATCAGATTTGCTGATGTAATTAAGATCTGGCTCCAGGAGCTTCTTGACTGGTTTATTTAGCCATCAATCAAACTCTTGTTTTTATGGTTTCCTGCTTAAAAAGCATCAATAACTTGGAGTAAAATATCGCACGGGCTCCTTAAAATCCCCCCCAAAATGTACAATACTAGCATTTAGCGAGCTGAACGTCCCTAATTCTTGTAGTTCTAAGTAAGAAAATGCATAAGCGATGTCGCCCTGGACATTATTTTGACAGCAGCACGACTGCAAACAGAAACTGACGTCCCACAAGGGTTCAAACGTTTGAATCTCACCAGGAATCCAGGAAAGAACGCAGCAGCTACACGTGTTCAGACTCACCAGTCTTGGCCTTGATAATGCTGCGTCTTGGTTGATGGTCTGATACGTTGGCAGAAACTCTTCCGGGTAAACTGCAAACACATCAAAGAAAATCAGCAATAAGAGAAAACAGGAAGAAGCTCACAACTTTGAACATTTACTGGAGTCATGATGATGCACCAGAGGTAATATCATCATTTCTTTTTCGTAATTAGCTCCACTGCAAAGATTTATCGTGCCCTCGGTCCGTAAATGTGGATGAAACTAACCAACTGGAGAAATATCCTTATATAAAACGACATTGTGCTGATGTTGAGACAACACAAGAGTCTAAAAATGTAAATATTGGACAGCTTTGTTAGCTGTGCTGCGGTTGTAGCATTAGCAGCTCGATTCAGCAGCCACGGCTACATTAAACCCATATAATAAACCAATAATCCAGATTCAGGCATCATCCCGGGACTCGGGAAGTAGGGAACAATCTCCAGTGTTCCAGTACAGAAGGCAACTAATTGGTACCAGATGTTAGTATCCATGGCAACAACACATTCAAAGGAAAGTTCCAGCTGCAGCTATTAAAGTGAGATGTGGCTTAAAACATGTTAATAACTCATCCGGATGAAAGCAGGACAGATCTCAACAAAAGTGAGCGACCCAGGACCAATCGTCCTCGCTGCATGTTTATTTTTGTTTATTATTTATTTATTTTAAAGGCTTTCAAGGTTGCAATTTTTGAAATTCTTACTGAGTCATGAACCAGTCAGTGATTGTGCCAGGCCCTCCCACCCACAGCTTGCTTCCTCCCAGGAGGATATCCTCCATGACACACACACACACACACACACACACACACACACACACACACACACACACACACACACACACACACAACACACACACACAGAGATCTCGACCGCGGTGCCAATAATTACATGTTTAAGACATTTCTCAAGAGCAAACCCAACACTTTGTATCACCCTGACACCTGTAGATGCAGCACAATCTGTGCACTGAGCTGCACGTTGGACCACGTGTCTGGGCGTCACGGTGTCATGGAGATTGACATCCCAAAATAGGTCTCCAGATACAGTTTGCGAGCACGTGGATGTAAAACACGCAGGAAACAAAGGGGAGAAAACTGATCTGTTGTTAGCATCAGACAATAATTCAGGAATGTGGAGATTGAGTGTGGACCCCCCCCCCCCCCCCCCGCACACGCACACACACCAGCTGCTCTGCCTTCTGCGTCACAGCACTGATGAAAAGTTTATCTCCAAAATTCCACCTTCAGATGGATCCACAACTTTGGGATGGGCCGAGCAGAAACAATCATGTTCAGTAGATTTATATGAAAAGGTCCAACAGAACCGGGTGCTGCGCGCGAGACATACACTTTATAGGCTGATCCAGCACTTCTGAGCAACTTTGGCAAAGGTTTGAATTGAGCTGCCCCAAGAGACCGACAGGGCTAATCTGATAATTGCGTTGACCGGTATTTAGTTCAATTGGGACCCGCACACCCACGCACGTCTCTTGCAACACACTTAAGCTGCCTTCTCACCGACGTCCTCGTGTATAATGGCCAGTTCGACATCACCCTCCATCTCCTCCGTCTCCGTGAGGTCGCCGCCGTTCATCTTCCCTGGTGCCGGAGCGTCAAAAAGGCGAATCAAGTCCGTTTCCGGCCGTCTGCGCATCGGATTAAAACTTTGCTGCGCGGTCTCCTCAGTCGCGCAGTTTCTTTACTCCAGACACGGACGCACGGAAACCAAAGTTTATCCGCCAGATCGTGCTGAGACTTGAAAGAATGGAAGTGGATCGGGTGGGGTCAGAGGCGGGGGAACAGCGCGTAAAATTGTTGTTCGCTCATATTTGACGAACCGACACGCCCACAGAACATTCCTCGGAAGTTTGCAGCTCGTTCTGCGGCTAAAATCAGCGTTTCTGCTCCGGCCCCGCCGCTGTCACCGCCGGGTGCTGGTTGCGGTGCACCCAAGTTCGGCTGGGGGTGCCGATTGCATCAATATGGCGCTGGGTCAAATCAACGAGAATGGTGGGTTTGATCGGGAAAGTGTTGAAGCTCCAGTGAGACTTGGTCACGTCACACTGTGAGGGGGCGGCAAACCAGCCGCTCCAGAACACCGCAATTGTCTCACACGCGCAAAAGATCCAGAATGTCGTCCTTACGGGCGCAGGAGATAACGGACCGTTATCATGGACTACAACTGATCGACAACTGGCAAAAAGGCCAAAACAAGTGCACAAATGGACAGAGGAGATACAACTTGTGCCCCGCAAACCGCAAAACACGCGCGCCAGCTCCGCAAACTTAAAGTTTAGTAGTTTCCATTAAAGATTGTAAATGAAATGTACATACATATTTTATTCAAGGTTTGTGCTTCGAGTGGTAAATGTTGAATTGTGGTTGAATTAATATGGATGACACTGATTTCTTATGATATGGCAGCATTAAATGGTGGCGATGGCTGAAAAACGCGGTTTTGGTATTAAAGGTTTTCATTCGCAGAATGTTTAAGCCGTTTTCGAATTCACTAACATATGTTTAAATTCTTATGGCCAAAATTACTTTTAGCATATACTTTTACTGTGTTGGAATTCCCTGCATACTCACATACTATAAAGACATAGGATATAACTAGTTTGTAAGGGGGGAAAAGTTAACAATCCTGTACTTTGACAGAGAAAAACCACTCCAGGAACCATTTTCCAACTCAGAAACAAGGGGACGGATAACAGGGACGGAACGCCGTATTTCCGCCAATAACAAACATGCTAGCCTGTAACGGGCCAGGGTATTGTTTGTGCTAGTCTCACCAAGTTTGATAATAGAAGTAATGGACGCTTAGGAGGAGATTCAAGAGAAAATTTTAAACTTTGCATCGCTAATACGCCACAATGGGTGAGTGTTTCGATGGTTGTGAAGGTAAATCAGCAAACATGGGGCTGGCTAATGTTAGCCGACAGGCCAAAGCTGTGGGCAGTATCATGTTCATTGAGCAAATTGTTGCGTTATCTTCATACTGATGTCTAGATAGTCGTAATTACGGTAACCGAAAGACTATTGTTGTGGGGGTGTGGTTGGCTTTCTGGACAGTTTAGTCGCCTATCTATGAATCAGAACTTGAACAATGGATGCTTACATTTCCTGCTCAAGTGCAAACGCCTGTGTCGGACATTTAGCACTACATATCTAATATTTTTTTCTTCCCGTTTCAGATCAATTCACCTTGCAGGGTTTCAAATCGAAGATGTTTGCAGTGTCTCACAAGACTGTGTTTGTGGTGGACCACTGTCCCTACATGGCAGAGTCCAGTCGGCAGCAGGTGGAATGTGACGTGGTGACAAAGAGTCGAGCTCAGGGGCTCATTCCTTTGGCCCCTGTGTCCAAGTCCCTCTGGACCTGTGCAGTGGAATGCTCCATGGAGTACTGCCGGATACTGTATGATATTTATCCAAGGGACAAACTGGTCAGCTTGAAAAGAAGAAGGAAAAAAAGACAGGAAAAGAAAGTGTTTTCCTAATACTCTTTTTTTTTTTTTGTTTCACAGATAAATTACATTGTAAGTGATTCAGAGTTCCACATCTTAAACGGCTGGAGGCGAGAAGACCAAAGTGTGCATGAGGTAATCTCTGCCCGCAAAGCCGCGGATCCGAATGCGACCCCCCCTGTTTCAGCTCACACAGGTGAATATTCCTCTTTCAGCTCATGTCAGCTCTGGCAGCCATCGGGCCACCGAACCCTCGGGAAGATCCCGAGTGTTGCAGCATCCTGCACGGCCTGGTCGCTGCCGTGGAGTCGCTCTGCAAAATCACAGAGCTGCAGCACGAGAAGCGGATGGCTCTGATGGACACAGCCGACAGAGTGGCCAACAGGGGGCGGATCATCTGCCTCACTGACGCGAAAAGGTAAAAATAAACCTTCTCTCTTCTACCTCTTCACTTTTAGAGCTCTTGATTAAGACTCTTCATTCCTCAGTGATACTCACGTCCGCATGTTGGAAGACTACATCCAGGAGACCATTTTAGAGCAGAACAAGCTGGCAGCAGGTTCAGACTGGTCAGTGTCAGCTGAAATATGAAGAATAATGAAAGAGAAACTGTGTTATTGTTGCACAATGTAACAGTATTTTCTGCTTTCTTACCTCCGTGTTTCAGCTTGATGGCCATCCAGCAGTGCGAGCTGGTTCTGATTCACATCTACCCACAGGGCGAGGACACGCTGGTGACCGACCGGGCGAAAAAGGAGGTGAATCTCTGCCTCCCCGTCACGCACGTCGAAGGAATCGGACACCGGTCACTTCTGACCCGCATCTTCTTCTGTCCCCCGGTGTCTCAGATCTCGCCCCTGCTCACCAGCGAGGTCCACAGCGTTCGTGCGGGACGCCACCTGGCCGCCAAACTCAACATTCTGGTCCAGCAGCACTTTGACTTGACCTCCACCACCATCACCAACATCCCCATGAAGGTAAAGTAGCTCCAGCCGTCTGCCTGCCTGTGCACATGCCTTCAGTAAAATTTACAATCCGCATTGACCTTTTCTCATTTCGTAAGACAACAGTTGTTTTTATTTACCTGGTTTCTCTCTCTGCCGTTTTCTGCCTTGCGCAGCTCATCCTTCATCTGTAATTACTCTCACCTTTTTTCTGTTCTCATCTGCACGTCGATATGCCCATGAATCTGCTGCTGGTTTCATGCTGTATTTTCTGTTTTGCTAGCCCACATTAAATTTTTGCGACCAGGTTAGTACTCTTATCTCACACACACACATCAAGCAGGAGGAAGGGTCAGAGTTCAGCCGATGCCGTTGACTCGCAGTTGTTTATTCTCAGCGGCCAGTTTAGGTGGCGAGGGATGGGCAGCTCTGGTCTCACGTTGGACCCTTTCCATTCATGGGTATTCAAATTAAAGAAGAAAACTAATTTAAAGACAAACGTTAGGGGCTGCTGGATTCAAAGTCCACATATCTGTGACCAGTGTTGCCCCTCCCGAGATAGTAAATGATCAAACCTGTTTATTTATTCCTCAAAAACACTCCAAACCTCCCACCCATTTCCTCCTCCATTCCTGCTCTTCCCCTCATTCGTGTTTGGTGTCATCTGCTGTTTGAATTATTCAGATTCTTGTGTTGATAGGAACCTGTCTGGGCACATTGCTCGGCTGGTTCGGTAATAATATAAACAAATAAACATGACATCAGTGTTGACAGATGTAAAGGAAAATACCAGTTTTTCTTCTCCACTGTAAAAACATGAAATCAGCAGTGTTGAGGTGTTCTATGCCTGCGTTGATGCATGTGTAAATATTCTGTGAACGAACCTCCACACTGACCTTGTTGTCGTCTCTGGGGACGAGCAGGAAGAGCAGCACGCCAACACGTCGGCCAATTACGACGTCGAGCTCCTCCACCACCGAGACGCTCACCTGGAGTTCTTTAAAAACGGTCGGTGGAACGAGCGTAAAAATCTCCCTTCTCGTGGTGTCCCGGTTGATGGATGAATTTCTGTCCCGAGCAGGAGACTTGCACATGGCCGGCACCAGCACCCGGGAAAACGGACTGAAAGAGACGGTGACGCTGAAGTGGTGCACGCCACGGAGCAACAACATAGGTGGGCTGAGGGTTTGTGGGTTCAAGGCAGAAATACACAGCAAAGACGTGAGAGGAACGTCTCTGTTCCGCTGTTTCAGAGCTGCATTACTGCACCGGAGCGTATCGCATCTCCCCAACAGACGTCAACAGTCGCCCGTCGTCGTGCCTGACCAACTTTCTTCTCAATGGTAAAATCGATAATTTATCCAAGCTATGATTTGGGCGCTGAACTTGTTTGAAGTTGACGAACTCGTCCTGTAGGTCGGTCGGTGCTGCTGGAGCAGCCCAGGAAGTCGGGGTCAAAGGTCATCAGCCACATGCTCAGCAGCCACGGGGGCGAGATCTTCCTGCACGTGCTCAACAGCAACCGCTCCACCCTGGAGGACCCGCCCTCCATCAGCGAGGGCTGCGGAGGCCGAGTGACAGACTACCGCATCACGGTACGCCCAACGCCTCGGTCCTTTCTGCTTCCGTCCTCATTCAACCGAAATCATTTCTAGGATTTCGGCGAGTTCATGAGGGAGAACCGGCTCATGCCCGTCCCAGAGTCCCGCTACGACCCGTCTGGGAAGCTTCCAGCGGAGAGGGCCAAAGCCCAGTTGGAGCGCTACACCCGATACTGGCCAATGATCATCTCCCAGACCACCATCTTCAACATGCAGGCGGTGAGCAGCACTGTGGTTTGGAGCTTCACGTGCACACCCCGACCAAGCCAAACACTCTTCAGATCCAGCTGTAACACTGTCACAGAATTTCCCAGCTTTAAATGATCTTTAAAAGATTTCCCTAAACTTTCCTTTTACCTGCCTTCTCGTTTCTCGCCACTAGGTGGTGCCACTGGCCAACCTGATAGTGAAGGAGACTTTATCAGAAGAAGACGTTCTGACCTGCCAGAAGACCGTTTACAATCTTGTAGACATGGAGAGGAAGAATGACCCTCTCCCGATCTCCACCGTGGGGTCCAGAGGCAAAGGCCCAAAGAGGTTTTTTATCGCCATCTCCTAAAAATAAGCAGGAAAATGGTGACGTCGTTTATAACTTCATAACTTCCCGTCATGTTGTCAGGGATGAACAGTACCGCATCATGTGGAACGAGCTGGAGACGCTGGTGAAGACGCACGCCGGCAGCACGGACAGGCACCAGCGGGTGCTGGACTGCATCGTCGCCTGCAGGAGCAAACCCCCCGAGGAGGAAGAGCGCAAGAAGAGGGGGAGGAAGAGGGAGGACAGGGAAGAGCGAGCAGAGAAAAACGGCAGCAAAGAGGCAGAGGAGAAGAGCTGGCAGGACTCTGAGAGGTGGGACGCGTCCCGACGTGCTCGATTTAGAGCTGAAAACCTTTACCAACCGGTCTGTTGTGGTTTTAACCCCCAGGCTAAAAGGTTTACTGGACAAAGAGGATCAGGAATCAGAGGTGATCAAAGATTCTCCAGACTCTCCAGAGCCGCTCAATAAGAAGCCACGCGTGTCTGCGGAGGAAGATCACCCTCCAGAGAGAGCCAAAGGTACCGGAACGCCACAACATTTCACCGCTCGTGCAAAATTCCACACCCTCACCCATGGCTAAATCCTCCCCAGGGCCCGTCTCGCTCCTCACCATGTGGACCAACCGCATCACCGCCGCCAATTCCAGGAAGCACCAGGAGTTTGCGGGACGGGCGAACTCGGTCAACAACAAGTTTGAGCTGTACCAGCAGCTGAAGGACGAGAACGGGTGCGCGACACACGCCGGGATTCACTGTCACGTACGAGCCGATTTAAACAACCTTTTCCTCTTTACAGGATGGACGTTCATGAAAATGGCAAGGCCTCCAGATGATGGCGCCACCGAGGTTGAGCCCTGCCCAGGATGAGATTTTGGGACTGGAATGCTTCACAGAATTATGTCTCGACTTGTATTCCACAAGACATGTGATGAAACGGACGGCGAAAACTGTACTTTCTAATTTTTTTTAAATCCAGGATTTTATAATTATGCTCTTGGCACATTGTGAAAGGTAATAAAAGCTGGTGACGGAGTTCTGTGGTTGTTTATTTGACGCGTTACCTTTATGACCTGTTGTCATTGGAAGGGAAACGTCAGGATGTTTCAAACATAACAGGATTCAGGATATCCTAAAATAATAGATTACTGATGAGGAGTCTTGTTCCACCAGGTTTGATGCAATTCCACTTATGCCCTGTTGGTGGCAGTATCGTACCAAAATACTGTACCAGGTTTTAGACATATATTTGAAATAATTAGAATAAATGGATAAAAATGTACTGTTTTTTTTAAACCGTACAAGCTGTGAGAATTCCAAATACCTGATGGCTGCCGGACAATTACTAGTCCTGTTTCCAGCTGCTCGGGGTCCTTCGGCCAGCTGTGGTTCCTGTCGGGGTATCCATAACTTGGCGCTTGGCTGTTCGGGACACATCTGGGGACAAAGTACCTGAAGTGGCCTCTGATCGCGGGTGTTTAGGTGCACGTGAAACATTTAAGGAGGTGCATTTCCACCATCAAGGGCTTCGGCCACAATTAAAACACTAGTAATGAACATGTAACTGCATCAATCACTCAGACTTTTTTATGGGAAGGAAATTTAGAACCAGCAGATAAAACCCAAGAAAGTAAAACCCCAACATCAACTAGACACACACACACACACACACACACACACGTAAGCAGCAGTCAGGAGCCCCCCACCTGATGGGAATCATTAACAACAGTCAATAAATCCTCATCTGAGAAGCCATAAACTGGTTTTAAAAAGGAGGCTCTCAAACTTTTCCTCTGACTGTTGCTGAACTAGAACCGATCCGGTATCATCGGTTTTGTCTCTGACCTGGGCCAGAACTCCCCCCTCCCCCTTCAGTGATAAGTTATTTGCATTGTCAAAAAGAGGGCCAAAAAAGGGAGCTGTGAAAAATAGTCCTCGATAAAAATCCCGGGAGGTTACATGTAAAATAACCCACTTTGGGAGTAAGACGGCTTCCTCACAGTCCCACTCACATTCAAAAAGAACCTACAATTATCAGAAATGCTTTTATCTGTTTGAAATGTCTGGTGGGGATCACAAGCAGGGCTGAGAGTCCGTCGGCTGACCGCAGGGGTGTTGCCTGGTGACACGACGGTGTTGTTCTATATGCTGTAGATAAAGAGAAGAGGCCCCTCTGACTCAGGCTGCTGCACGTCCATCGCAGCCTCGGCCCCGTGCGTCCGCCCGTCTGCCCGGCCAGACGTGGTCGAGTCGCTTCAATGTGACTCGGGTGACTCGGCGGCCGCAACAATCGGCCGCAGTGATACGGGGGTGAACGGCGGCAGACGGAGCCAGTGAGCTCACATCCTGAGTCAGAGAGCGGGGCCGGTCCAATGGAAGGAGGTGGAGGTGGAAGAATAGGGACCGGGGCACGGGGGGGCGCGGTGGGGGGGTCCCTTTGGATGGGATCAGAAGGTCAGATGAGCGGTCATTAGCAGGGAGGGGTAAAAGAGCGTGAGATATAACCACGCAGGAAGAAAGGGGGGATTATTTCCACCTCTGGTGGTGTTAGACAGAAGGAGCTTCATGGCTAAACATGCATTAATCCCACTGTGTCTCCATTAGCAACGCAAGCTAACCATAATTCAGCAGATATGATGAAAGAAAGTTTAGTTTCGTCCCCACCGAAGCTAATCGATAACAAGAGCTCAAGCCAATTTAAAGAAGCACATCGGTGACTCGCCACGTTTTCTGCTGCGTCGTCACGAAAATGTCGGGTCAAACCATGAAAAGGAGTCCTGCCTTCGTTTACCCCCAGAAAGGGGGGAGGGGGGGTTGGAAAAAGCCTCTTCGCTGCCCTAATGTGTCCCTAAATTTAACCTCTCTTGGTCGTAACCTCCTCCTTCATATCTCTGCCACAAACTGCACACAATGTAATAACGATGTAATTAACAAGCACAACATGAGCCCGGAATCACACGTTGGGAGCGTATAATGATTTTATTGTAAAGCATCAAAATAACCATTGAACAGCTGACGACTTCTAACCATCCACACTGTTCGACAGCAGATTTATTGCCGTGGATTTTCCTTCGGGATGCCTGCGGCACACAACACGTTTTTTCCTACTTTAACATCACGGGGGGAAAAAAAGGAGAGAAGATTCTAATAAACACAAATCCTAAGAATGGAGGAAAGTTTACGGGAAACGCGTGAGATCCGTTCTAACCGCTCAGGTTCCACGTATGTTGACGCCACAACATTATTACGCAACCAGCTATCTACAGCACATGAGGAGGAATACTTCCTTTACAATGTGTGTGTGTGTCTTTTCCATAATTCCAAGAGCAGGAATCCAACACTGGATGACCCTTTTTCCCAACATAAAAACAGTCTGACAGCTCCGCTAAATCCAGATTATTTGACCTAATGCTGACAATTATACCAAAGTTAGAGTGATTATATAACATCAGTGCTACGAAACGAAAATTTTAAAAAAATCGAACGGCATGATTGAACGCGTCGCGGGGGTTTGGGAAGACGCCTTAATAATCGTCACTGCCCTCGTCTTCCTCGTCGTACTTACTCTTGAGCGAGTGCTTCTTGTGCTTGCCCCGGTGTCTCCGTTTGCCGGCGAAGTCGGAGTTGGCGTCCCGGGTGTGCAGCTGCTCGTGCTTCTTGAGGAGCCCCGGCACGGAGAAGCCCTTCCCGCACGTGTCGCACGTCCAGGGCTTCTTGCACGTGTGAGTCCGCTTGTGGACGTTGAGGTGGGACGCCAGCTTGTAGGTCTTCCCGCACACGTCGCAGCTGAACGGGCGCTCGTTGGTGTGCAGCCTGATGTGGACCTTCAGGTTCCCCACTTGGGTGAAGGTCTTGTCGCATATGGAGCAGCGGTAGGGCCGCTCCATGGTGTGGATCCTCAGGTGGACCCTCAGGCAGTACTTGCTGGAGAACTTCTTCTGGCAGACGGGGCACGGGATCTTGGCTTTGGGCACGTGGTCTTGCTGGTGTCTCTTCAGGTCGGACAGATAGACGAAGGTCTTCCCGCACTGGGAGCACAGGTACTGGCGGTCGCCGATGTGGTACCCCATGTGCCTCTTCAGCAGGCTGGGGACCAGGAACCTCTTCCCGCAGCGCTCGCACATGTGAGGGCGGTCCCTGGTGTGCCAGCGCTCGTGGTTGGTCAGCTTGAAGGCCGTGGGGAAGCACTTGTTGCAGTGCTTGCAGGGGTACGTCATCTGGCTGGTGTGACACTCCATGTGCCTCTTGAAGTAGGTGGACTGGGTGAAGCCCTTGTTGCAGATGTCGCAGTAGAAGGGCTTCTGGCCGCTGTGCGCCAGCATGTGCTTCGTTAGCGTCTGCAGCTTGGCGAAGCACTTGCCGCACTGGCCGCAGGCGTAGGGCCGCACGGTGCTGTGGGTCTTCAGGTGGTTCTTGAGGAACGCCTGCGTCCTGAAGCTCTTGTTGCAGGCGGTGCAGGCGAACGGCTTCTCTCCCGTGTGGATGCGCTCGTGGTCGGTCAGTTTGGACTGGTAGGGGAAGCTCTTGTCGCACACGCTGCAGGCGAACCGGTCGGACGGCGGCCGGATCTGCTTCTTCTTGCGGATGCTGGGCTGCATGTCGTCTCCGTAGCCGAACCTGGGCGGAGGCAGCGGGGGCAGGGTGGGGAGCGAGAGGGAATTCGTGGCGATTTTCTGCGACACCCACTGGTGCAGCGTGACCCGTTGGGTCTGGGGCTTCTGGCCGCCTTTGGCGTCGCCGCCTCCCAGACTCTGGAAGGCGGCCGCCGCTTTGCTCGGCATCTGAACGACTCGGAAGGGGATGGATTTTAACGGGACCTCCTGCTGCGCTCCGGGTTTCTCCCCTGCTGCCGCTTCCTCTGCACCCGGTGGGGCGGCGGCAGGCTCGTCCGGCACGCCGCACTCCTGCCCCGGCTTCGCCACGGTCTGATCCCCGGCGTCCGCGGCGCCGCCCTCGGCTGTTTTGCTGCCGTATTTCTCTTGCTGTGCTTCGGCGGCCAGGAACGCCGGGTTGTCGGATTCATCCGATATCCCGTCCACGTCCTCGGTGTCGCTGAGGGAGGCAGGGCTCCTCTCGCTCACGGCGACCTCTGCTGGCTTTGGCGATTTCGGTGGCGCCGGGGGTTCTGCGGGTTTGGAGCGATACGCGAGGGAATCGAGCACGCAGTCGCCTACCGAGGAGGAGACGGCCGCTGCACGTAACGGGAAAGCTCTGTCACCACTTTACTTTGGATTGAACTGAATATTTTTTATTCAACCGATGCTTAGGCAGTCGTACCTTTGACACCCAGGAGTCCTTTGGCCTTCTGGTGTACGAGGAGAGTCCTCAGGTCCCTGGGGTCTGGTATCAGGCCCCCACATGCCTCCAGTACCGAGGCCTCCATCGAGATCATGGTCCCAAGCTGCAGGAAATCACAAGAATTCGCCATCAAAACCCCACTGGATTTGTTTCATTTTGTTGGGAGGCGCCAACATGGACACGCTTTCACTTGAAACAAAGAGAAACCCAGAGTGAACATGAGCACAAGCACACACCTGGGACAGGTTGGGAACAGGAAAGAGTTGTTCCAGCTTGCACACCAGGCCTGCGATCAGAGCCTGCAATGCCGTGTCAAACTTTGTTCCATACTGAACAGGAAACACTTCCTGCAGAGACCACAAAAGGAAGGAGCGTTTATTTCTGGGGGAGGGGAGGGAGGAATGTGCCATTGGTCTCATTTACTTTACTCGGATTAGAAAAAAGCAGATCGTAGATTTAGGTACCTGGAAAAAGAGCTTCCTCTCAGCAGGATTCTTCTGCAGATTCTGGACCAGCACCATGAAGTTTGTTTGTGATTTCTCCACCTCCGCGTCCTTCTGCAACACAAGACGAGAGACGTCAACTCTGCCTGCTTTTGCAGGAAATAAAAAGTTACAATGAACTTAAAACCTTACCACGTTAGACGAGACCTTTAGCTTATTTATGAGAATCTGAATAGCTCTGGAATCTGGTGGCCCCTCTTTGTTCAGCAAATCCAAAATGATCTGGGATGCAAAAGAATACAGGATGTAGACGAAGCGGGCATAAATCAGGTCCACACACAAGTGAAGTCTTCTCACCCTCGCTCTCAACCCCAACAGGAGCTGCGCCGTCTGCTTGAAAGTCATGAGCTCGGGAACGGCTTGCGTTACCATGGTGATAAACTCCTCCACTTTGCTGTACAGCTTCACATTTCTCTGCCTTATCACCTGCCACATGAACGAGTACGTCAGCTGCAGCGGGGACGCCATCAAGCGAAGGGAGGCCAGCGGGAGGACACCTGTGCAACACAGTACAGCTGTAGTTACACCACAAACACACAACAGGACAAGTCGAGGGCGCGAAGGCATCAGTTAAACCGCCGCTGGGGGCGCTGCAGCTATCTAACCCATTGACAACTGCAGAAGGAAAATTATGGACGATTGCATGAACGCTCTTGGGGAGAATGAGCGCCAAACGAATGCAGTGTGGGATTCAAAGTTTAGGGAAGCCAATATGGGCATTGTGCAGCAACAGGGGTGTCGTGTGGGGTTAGCCAGCACAACACGGCGGTTCGAGACATCCGGTGTAAAAGATGTGTTCATTGGAACATCGAGCAGCGGCACAAACCAGCACTCACGGAGAATTTTTGCAGAATGTGGGCAGATGTGTTGCAAAAGATGCTCCAACACGCACACGATGGCGTTGAATCAAAAACATACACTCAATATATCGCAACAGATGGTTTGCGTTGCTACTCTGCTCCTGGCACGGCAGCTACTGTTAGCGCGCTAAAGTTAGCTTAGCAACTTACCTGCAGTATTTACACGTTTTTCCATTTTTCGCTCCGCCTTTTTCACCACTTCATTGGTTGGATAAACAGCTACACCAGGCCGGCAGCGTTAGACTTTACGTTCAAGTGTTGCTTAAAAGTATTTATCCGTCTTTTAATGGACCGTCAAGCCAGGAAGAATAATGGCGGCCGCTGGGCAGCGGCTTTCCAAAACAAAAGTCTGGGTGTTTCCGGCGGAAGTGTGTTTACGGAATAAAAGCACGTAATTAAAGTGGAGGAAAACAAAGAAAATCGGCTCAACTTTAGAAATGAACTTAAGCTTAAAAAACGTAATCAAGATTTAATCGTTTAATAGGGTCACATTCTTCCTACTATTGAATTTGTTATTCAGTACTTGTCCGTGCCCTAATAATGAAACCAATGTACAAAAGTATTTGTGCAAAAGTACTTAAGAGGCATTTGTAGTGGCGTTATCATCTGTTTTAATGTATTTTTATTTCATCTTTTGTGACTTCACAAAGCATTGATGTAACTCTAATGTGTGCTGCACACTGCCAAACTTTTGTATTGATATGTTATATATAATTAATATGCAATAATTAAATATCAGTGAGGTAATTGGAGTGAAAGTTTTAATAAAATGGTAATAAATGGACTTCAACCATACCTCATAAAAGAGTCGTTGTCATTGTCGCATTTCTAGTTTTTACTTGAGTAAAAGTATTTTTCACACCAAATTAAGTTGACAATATACAGTATATTAAGTCTGACACAACCGTCTTTGAGTACACAGTCGGCCCACATTCACAACATGTTTCCAGTAGATGAACGGGTTAATTCACATCGGCCAAACCACAGTAAGTCTGGAGGACAGTAAGACATCAAATATTTGCGACAGTCAGCACTGTTGCGTAATGGATAAAAACATTAGTTCAGCTCCAGTCACAGCACGGCCGTCACGGGTGGCGATGAATCACTTCACACTATGTTTTCACAGTTTTTTCCTCCATCCACGATACGCAAAAGTTGCTCAGCTGCAACAATTGTACAAAAAGACATCGAGACGTTAGTTGCAAATTGTCTCACGAGTAACAAATAACCCAACCATGGGCGACAAACACAGATCGCCCTAAAAAATACACAGCTCTGAAGCCACAAAGCATCTGTAGACAAACCGATCCCTCCTGATACCACCGGAGGTAAAGCATCACTGTCCGTCTGCGGTCTGGAAAGATTCCTCCCCTGCTGATTCATCGGGATCTGCCGACATCAGTGGTGTTTGGAACTGGTATTTCCTCCAGCCTACGGCCAGTTCTTTTGTGGCGAGAACAAGCCCTCCTTATGCTCCTCACTGAGCTCATCCGCCCGTTCCTCCATCCGTCCCCGTCAGCCTCGCTCTCCCTCGTCCCCGCCAGTCCCGTCTCCCGCTGACGCATGAGCGTGCGCGCACGCGCCCGGGGAGTCATGCTCTTATGACTGAACGTGATTGACTCAGTGAATGAGGCATTAAAAAGTCCAAACACTCCCGCGGAGGCCAAGCGGCGGCTATAGATCGCTGGGCAACAGCTTTGGGACACAATGGGCGGATTCAAAGCGCCTCTGGCGACGGCTATCTGCCATCTGGTCTCATCTTTGATACACAAAAGTGGGACGCTTGTTCGACATGCTCGGCGTGTTGTTCTCGACCGGGACGGTGATTTGTGGGAGATCGCAGCTCAGAGGACGTCAACAAGTTGTGAGAGATCAAATGCAGCGTCTTCGGTGGCCGTTTCTGATGTCGTCGACAGCGGCTCGGCTACGTTACGCCCCAAAAATGGGGGAAAAATTAATGATGCAACCAGAAATTAAATGCAAGGACCGATCCCAGATCAGACATCCTCCAGGTGCAGGTATCTGGCCAGGCTTCACGTTCTCAGAGGTCGTTCTTCTGGTCCTATAGATCCGTCGCGCTTCAGCTGCTCTCGTGTTCACGGACGGAATCCTGCACCGGCTCGCTGTCGGCAGGATTGGGGAGCGTTTGGAGCGGGACGGAGATGGAAACGGTCGGGATCATGTCAAAAGGCCGCAGTCGAAGGTCCTCAACGTTGCAGCTGGGAGAGAGCCGCCCAGACTTCCCCTGAGAATGGAATAAAATAATAAAATCACACTCAAGCCAAGCGGCTCTGGTGTTTATGGCAAACGTCATCGTGCTCGGTAATGACGGCCTAAATGTGCTAGTTAATATTTGATGAACGGTTGTTAGTTCTGCGAGGACCGACTTCCTGGAAATGGAAGCGCATTACGCCGTAGCCTTATTAATTCAGAAAAGAACATTACTATTGGGGATTTTCATGGTTTAACACAACGGTGTTTGGTTGAAATGACAGAATAAACCGAGGGATAAAAGAATATGTTTGAATACAACCGCAAATAATTTGATCATGGAAAGTTGCCTAAATAGCTAGCAGCTGTTAGCACGATTGCTACACGTTCACAGTTGGCAATGTTAAATAGTTCACATTAGACTACAATCTCATTTACTGTAAAACGTCTATTACACATTAGCGCGCTGATATGACATAATTTCATTATAATTACTAGATGTCTATAGAATAATTACTACAGTAACACCCAATGATCACATGTATGTCTGCGCAAACATCTCGACGTACTGCTTGAAACCTCAGTTTCAACTTGCTCTTATAGCGGCTACGTCAGTTGCTCTTATAGCGGCTATGCTATCCGGAATGCTCACTTCCTTACCAGCCACAGGAGGATAACGGCACAAGCTGTAAAAGGGATGAGTACCAGAATCCAGGGCGCTCTGATCGACCAGCTGGAGCCTCGACCCTCCTCCTGACCCCCTGGAAGATGCAAATGTTATTGGCGACAGAAATCTGATAGCAGGAGGCCGAATCTGTAGATATTCCTTGGGATGCTTTTAAATTAAGCGATGAATCGTTGAAACCAAGCAGGACTCACCACCGTGTAATTCCTGGATGACCTCATCTACAATTAAACTACAGTTCTATTCTAAGATGTCGAGGGATCCATGTTAATGCCTCTTTCGTCTCGCCTGTGCATTTCATTGCCCGTGCGTCTAATATCTGATTCCCCTCCCTGGTGTCCGTCTTCAAAAATCAATACCCTCTAACAGGCTTCTATTCCGCCTTTCAAATGTCCATTAAAAATTTAAAAAAGGAATGCAAATGAGCAATCACCTGGAGAGGGATGCTGGTTAAGGCACGGCGGGGGCTTGCACGGGAGGCCGGATGTTCCTTGAGAGGCGGCGTGGAGGATGTCTTTGATGTAGTCAAAGTAAAGACCGGACATCAGGCCCCTCTCTCGATAATGACACTGAAAGAGTTGCATCGCCGCTTCCTGAGGGATCACACAACCACAAGCAATCTCGAGAGCTGAATTATTAAATCCTGAAAACCGGGCCCCCGGCCCCGCGCCTCCAGACACTTGCCCCACCAGACCCGGGAACTCACCAGCTCCTCGTGGTTGAAGGTGAAGCGGAGGCTCTTCAGCATGGATATGAAGACGCTGATCTGCTCTCTGTTGGAGGAGACGGCGCCAAACATGCCGGCCAGGTTCCGAAGACTCTGCTCCAAAGGGTATATGTTTAAGACCACCCAGCACGTGCCGGCCTGCGAGAATCAACACCCCGTCTTCAAAACCATCCATTTAGGTTGACCCAAACGTCACTGCTGTGTTCTTACGTACCACGTCTTTGGGGATGGAGCTGACGGGAATCTCATAATCGGAGGGAACGTTCTGCTTCTGCAACACAGTTCGAGACAGGTTTGCATCCCAGATTTGCTGGCGATGAGCGAAAGAGTCACACGTCGGGCTTGTGAGGCGTCTCACCAGTGAGGACAGCTTGCTCACATCATCAGTTATGGGTGTCATCAGTTTTCCAGAGCAGAGGCGCAAACTCGCGAACAGACCCAAGAGGAGACAAGTTGCTTCCAAGATCTGAAAGAACAGATATGGAACACATCCTAAAACACTTTTAGAAGATGGGATGTGCTCCTCAGAGTTGCAGCAGGACTTATATTGAACTGTGGTTTAACCTCGACACGGTTATTGAAAGATTATTGGTTCAATTCCCGCCAGGAGTAGTTTGCATGTCCCAGGGTGTCCCCAAAACACACGCCTTCGCCTAATTAGAGGGCTCTACATCTCCTGTAGGCGTGAATGAGTGTGCTGATGGGTCTGAGGAGCCAAACAGGACTGAATAAAGATGAAATAAAAATACCACTGAGCCTTTTTCAGGTTTAAATCAATTCAATGTCTAACTTTAAAAGGTCCAGGTAAAGGTTGGCGTTACTCAGAGGTTGTCCACATGAAACAAGATCAACACAAAACGTACAAAGGATGCATGTAAAGAATTAAAAGGCGCAACTAAACACACACAAAACAAATTCTGATACTCACATTCTTCCTCATATGGAGCAAAAATCCGTGGTTACTCAAACGGCGTGCATGAAAAAGCGGCTGAGCGGCTTCAGGTCAGAGACAGAGCACATTGTGTCTGTGTGTGTGTGTGCGCGCCGTGTCCGAGTGAAATCTGAGGATGGGCTGGCAGCATGCGCTCGCTCCAGGCTGCTGAGGCTTTTTTGACGTGGTGGAGAGGCCGCCTACAGGCTGAATCACTGTGTCACACACTGACGCCGTCTCGGACTTGATTCCATAAACTCCCACGTATCAATTTGTTTGTGGGCGCTTGTTCTGTGACACGGCGTCGATGGCGGGCCGGGGTTATTACCCCAGCTGTTTAAAAAGGGGAGGAAAGGGGGGCGGGGGCATCCTCCGCCGCTGCACTGGTCGCTGGTTCCACATCAATACCGATCTTTGTCGTGTGGGAGGCCTCGAATGTGCTTTTTTATCAGACTCAGTGATTGATGTGGCGATGCAGCAATCGGACACAGGAAGTGAAAATGTGACACCGGGCTGAAGCGGGACAAATATAACCCAGGCAGCAACAACAACCCTTCAAAACAAAAATACAGGGGGAGCCTGCAGAGCGTTCAAGGCCTTGGGATCAGATCAACAGGTGAGACGTGCGTGAACGTTCCAGATCAGAGGGGTTGAAACACAACCATGCTGTCTGTTTTTGTCACATTTACAGGCTGTTTAAACAAAGAACTCAGCCTTGTTGGGCACTTTAAAGTCAGACATGGACGACCTGGAGCAGGACAGCATAAACCAGGAACTTATTGAGTTTGCTCTTCAAGAGAGCATTCAAGATCTCAACAAATCAGCTAAAACAAGCAGGTTTGACCGGGGGGATTTCCATTTTCAGCACTATTGTTTGGAATTTAGGAAAATCTGGAATTAAATTTAGGGAGTGAAATTTGGCGCCATCCAGTGGCGTGAACGCAGACCCTCAACCTCCACTGTTTTTGAAAGTGTCCTGTCCGATCATATGTTTATTTGCTCATGCAGTAGAAATATAGCATAGCAACATGCTAGCACCCATGGAGGGGGACCCGGGTTACCATTTACATTAATGTGTCATCTAAGTGAACAAAACACACTGATTAGTGTGCTAACACTTGGCTAACATGTTTATAAATATGATAGTAAACGCAGATCTTATTGGATGGGCAAAAGATTGACCTATTCTTTCACGTTAAGCTCAATTATAACGTGCATTTGCCCGAATAAACAAACTATTTGTCCTCCCGCTGCATTAGTACTGAACCACACAGCGAAGCGTTTACGAAGATAATGGCAGCTATTCGCAGAGGTGAGGATGAGCCCGACCATCAGGTAAATATCTATAGAATCAGAAAACCACGGGCCTGTTTGCAGGCGACAGCTGTGCTCTACAGCAGCAGGCAGCTCGTCCGTCTGCCTACAGAGAGCGCGACAGCAGAGGCCGCCTCCCTCTACACGTAGCGGCGCCGAGACCGCAGCCAGACGTGCTGCGTGCAGTGCTGCAGGGTGAGGACGGGCCCAGGGAGGGAAGAGGGCTTCGCGTTTGGTCCAGTTTTAACCTGGTGTCCCCGCGACAGGGACGGCGTCTGCACACCTGACCCTGGAGGTGCAGACAGGGGAGGGGGACACACCTCTGACTCTGGCTGTGGCGGCCGGCCTGGTGGACAACGTCAAGATTCTGCTGGGCCACGGAGCCTCGCCGCACAACACCAACAGCAGGAACGAGTCCCCTCTGCTAATCGGTACAAACACAGTGTTAAATTACTGAGGTGAAAATCCCCTGTATTATAACGATGCCCCACCCTCAAAAAGGCACCGGACAAGTGACCAAATACCAAATTAATGTGATTAGAGCTAAAATCATGCTTACCGAGGATCATGCTTACTGGGATTTGAATTGTGGAATCTTGTGCACTCAGGCTGTACTCAGGAGTTAAGTGCCTGGCTCAAGGGCCCCAGCAGTGATGATAAGGGTGGAACAGGTGGGGGCTTTAACCTTTGCCACTCAAATCTCCTTCTGGCTCAGGGATTAGAACCAGCAACCTTCCGCTTCCAAGCTCATAGCCCCTAAAAGCCACTAAAAATGTCATCTGGCATTAGCGGCAGTAAAACAATAAGCCCCGCCCCCCAGATCTCTGAGGATCTCTTTACAGGTACACTTGTGTCGCATCCTGGAGACATCAAATTTGTTTGTTTTTTTAACCCTCTGTAGCAGTGAGGCAGAGGTCGTATGACATGGTTCTGACCCTCCTCATGGGCGGGGCTTTTGTGGAGCAGGTGTGCTGGACCAAATGGACGGCGACGCACGAGGCCGCGAAGGTAACTCAACCAGAGGTCATGAGATCAGTGCTCCCTTTTGTTGCCCCGTACTTCTGTTCCATCCATGCACCAGGTGGGCTGCGCAGATGTTCTGACGCAGCTTCTCCGACATGGAGCTAAAGTCAATTCCAGAGACGGCCATGGGGTGACACCTCTGGCGATCGCTGCTGAACACGGCAACACCGAGGCCCTGGACGTCCTCATACAGCACGGTCAGCACCAAACCACCTTTGTTTCTTCTCACAAGCATCCAGTG
Source organism: Takifugu flavidus (assembly GCF_003711565.1). Taxonomy (NCBI): domain Eukaryota; kingdom Metazoa; phylum Chordata; class Actinopteri; order Tetraodontiformes; family Tetraodontidae; genus Takifugu; species Takifugu flavidus. The sequence goes on along the minus strand of NC_079541.1, from coordinate 3,591,459 downwards.
TGACACCTCCAAGTGTTCTCGCTGTGTCCGACAAGGTGGGGACGTGAATGCCCAGGCCACCAATGGAGACTCCGTCCTGTATGACGCGGCCGGGTCGGGGAACCTGGACACCGTGGAGCTGCTGCTTCAGCATGGGGCCGACCCGAATGTGGCTAGCTTCGCTTTCCAGCTACCCATCCACAGAGCCTCATATGAGGGACACATTCTGTGAGCCTGAACCTTCTTGTAGCCTATTTTTAAAAACGTAACTCAAAAAGTGTGTGAATATCCGAGTCGTCGAAGAAAATTTGGAGTTGCAGAAGTAAAGAGTGGAGACAAATTAACATTCCATTCCTCTTATCCCGCGGTGTTTTCACTGTCATTGCAACAAAGGAGCTTCTGTTTCTCGCTGTTTTCCACTGTAGCTCTGACCGCAAGCTAATGAGCGTGTTTCTCAGAGTCCCCTTTTCCCTTCTTAGCATTTGTTTTTTCTCTGCCCCCCACCCCAACCTCCCACCTCCAATTCTTAGAGTCTTGAGGACTCTCATCCCCATCACCAGTGAGAGAGCCATCCATCTGTCGGGCCAGGACCCCATCCACTCTGCCACTGATGGTGGTCAAGTTGAGTGCCTGCGGCTACTGATTCAGGAAGGACGTGATGTCAATGCCTTGTTGGGCACTCACATCTCGGGTGTGTTAAACTCCCTCACATGTGCGTTTAAAAATGTAATTAATATTTAAATAGGACAAAGTCATCAGCACATGTCTGAATGTATGCTACAGCAATAAGGGTATTTTCCCTTTTCTTTTTGTGAAGCTAGCATAAAAAATTTAGAGCGTGAGCCATTAGCTCGCAAAGATATGCATTTCTACATGATCAAAGAGAAAATCCTGCAATAATTTGGTTGTGAATCTCTTGAAAGAGAACTATGGCGACCTCAGGAAAACTCCTTTGTTCTTCGCTATTTCCAATGGTGACGTAACCTGCGCTAAGTTGCTGCTGGCGGCTGGAGCGAGGACCGAGCTGGACCCCCTGCGATGCATCCTGGTTGCCGTCCGAGCGGAAAGGTACACATTGGAAGCGCCCGTTTCATATTTTGGCGCTTGTGACGACTCGTTCCGGTTCGCAGGCATGACCTTGTGCAGCTGCTGTTGTCCTACGGCGCAGACGTGAACTGTTACTTCAGAGTGATCAGCAACACGCTCTTCCCCACGGCGCTGCAGTACTGCCTGAGTGACCACATCATGATGAGACTGTTGCTCAACAGTGGATACCAAGCTTACAAGTGCGCCTGTGGCTCAATTTTGCTACAGATTCCATGACATTTCTCTTGGAAAATATTCAGATAATTGTGCAATTGTGCATCATAGATGCTTCCAGTGTTTCCATGGTGATGATAGAGGAATGGACAGCAGGTGGATTGACCTCCGTAATCGAGTGTACCAGATTTACAGTCAACCAGACGTCATCACGGTGAGTTTGTACATTCACATGCACCGAAGGAGCCACGGTAACGAACGCCCGCTTTTCAGTTCTGCGAGTTTGTGTCGGTGTCGTGGCTGACACACCTAGTCGGCGGGACGGTGAGGACGCTCCTGGACTACGTGAGCTACGTCAGCATCTGTCCAAAGCTCAGACGGATCCTGAAAATGGGGCCGGAGTGGGAGGAGATTTCTGACATACTGAGTAAAACGTGGCCTCGTGCTTCAATTAAAAATATCCACAGTGTCGCGGGCGTTATGAGACGCTATATGTGTGCGTTCTTCCAGGTAAACCTCGCACCCTGCAGCACTTGTGCCGCTTGGCCATCAGGGGCAACATGAGCCTGACGACGCTGAATGACCCTCGAGCCATGGCTGCAGTCCCACTTCCTCCTACGTTGCAGAACTATGTGACCTTCAGGAGTTTCTCTCAGCACACTGACCTTACAAAATGAAACTATTTTCTTTACAGTTTATCCCAAAGTCCAAATAGGAGGAATACGCCAAATATTTCGAGTTATTAGACGATTTAATGGGGTGACCATGACTACGTGACACATTAGAAACTAGCAGACTGACTTTTTTTAATTGCTGTATCACTGCTCGCTAACAAAGAAAGCAAAATAAAATAAAACGAAATCCTGGAATTCTTATTGGTTTTAAAAGCATTTACCTGTGATTTCATGTCAGTAGAGGTGCCATAAGAAAACACAAACTGTCGATGCAGCTGAAAAATATGTCTCTCAAGTCTTGAAGGCTCTGTAGGCTAACACAGGTGTTTCAGGTTTACTCAGAGTGTAACTGAAAACACCTGCTAACGTTATCTAGTGGAAGCTAAAATCTAATCTAAAATAATATAATCTACAAAACGCAGTAATTGGAGTATTTTTATTCTTTAACATAGCACAACAACTGCAGCAGGTCAAGCCGTTTCTAAAATATCCACAATCCGTCACTCGACACTTGACAGCAGATGAGATAAAGAGAACGAGCAACATGTTGGCAAGAGCAACAGTTGTCTTTCAGCAAACAACTTCCTGGATGAGCTACACTTGAAAGTCTGAAGCCACCAAACCTTTTTGGGCCATTTTCACGTAGAAACTTTCCTGTGGTTGTGACTCAAGGATTTGTTGTCCCGTGTCAGATTTAGCTAACACTGTGCGACTCCCAAACAATGAGCTCCAAGCTGGCTTATCTGTGCGTTCACGTGTATTTTAAAAACACCCCGATCGGTTTCACCGTTGTTCGCAGATACATTGTTTCTGTTTATCGGTTTTGTTTTGTCCCGTTGGTATTTCATGACCACTTACGAAGCCGCTCAGGCTATGCGGACAAACTGCTGCGCTGACAGGCGACACGCTCTGAGCTCACGGGCTTTTTGTGGCTCTGTCTCTCAGAGGAGGGCCTCCCAAAAAAAGATGCTGCATCATGGGGCCCGCACTTTGGTACGTTCCCCTCTGATCCCTCTCTTAAGGCCCCAGCAGCAGCTGAAGAGATTACAGGCTCGAAGACACTCGAGGGCATAACAACAGGGGAGGACGAATCTGGTTCAGACTGGAGTGGTTCGACCCAACAAGGATCGCCTCTTGTGGACTCCTAACGTCTTATGACGCCTGATGTCCGTGGATCCCCGGCAGCCTCTTTGTGGACCCTCGACTGTTGTTGGAGTATACCCCTTGGGAATTGTTTTAATCTTAAACAGTCCAAGAACTGATCGGCCATGAGCTGTTTTGGGTACAGACGCGAGCTGAGCAAGTACGAAGATGTGGACGAGGACGAGCTTTTGGCTTCCCTCAGCCCCGAAGAGCTGGCGGAGCTGGAGAAAGAGCTGACGGACATCGACCCTGATGACAACATCCCCATCGGACTCAGACAGCGGGACCAGACGGACAAGACTCCGACGGGTACCTTCAGCAGAGAGGCTCTCATGAAGTACTGGGAGACAGAGACCCGCAAACTGCTGGAGGACGAGATAAGTGGATCCAGCTCTAAAGTGGTCAGTGAGGACACTTAGATGACAAAAACTAAAGATGTTCAAAGGTTGAATAAAGTCTTCTGAAGTACTTACTAACCTGCTGTACCACATACCACCAATCAGACGAGGTGTGGGTTAGCATTGACAACCCAGGTACGAAACTCAGACCAGCAAATTAGCAACATTAAAGTCAAATCCTCAGGGAGACCGTGTGTCGATTCCCGCTAAGCCAATCAAACACATAAGGAAAAGACAGAGAACACAAAGAGATGAAGCAACCTTTTCATGTCTTCAGAAGTATTCACAGACGAGCTGATCAATATTCCCTGTTTATGTAGCCTTTCTTGATTGGTTCCTCCACGGTAAATAGTTGAAATGTTAACAAAAACATAAAAATTGGTTGATTTTTGGATTTATTCTTCCTTGCATGTCCAAAAAACAGGATGAAAATAGTAAGGAGTGTGGGACAGAAGAGAAAATTGGAGAAGAGGATGAAAAAGATGCTGAAAATGAAAAGGAGTTGAAAGGGTATGAAAAACAAAAGAAGGGAGAAGAAAAGGAGGAGGAAGACGAGGAGGAAGAAGATGAAGAAGAGGAAGCTGAGACAGAAGAGGAGGAAGAGGAAGAAGAGGAGGAAGAGGTAATAGAAGACAATGAACTCAAACCTGAAACCTCGAAGGATTCTGGGACTTTGATGCCACAGCCTGAGCCACAGGTGCTACTGAAGCCACAGAGGGTGGAGCCTATTAGACTGTCTCCTCCCCCTCCACCTGCTGACCCAAATGCGAACGGAAACCCGACCGTTGTGGATGAAGCCCTCCAGCGTGTTCTGAGAAATGACTGTGAGTTGAGAGAGGTTAACCTCAACAACATCGACGATATATCACAGGTACAAATCAGTTCGTCTGTCTCTTTACTCAAGTATCTAAAATGTTACTTATTTGGTGATTCCCAAGTTGTACAACTCCGGCTGTCATTATAGGAGACCCTTGTTCGATTTGCCGAAGCCCTGAGGACCAACACACACGTGAGGGTCTTTAGCCTGGCCAACACTCGAGCCGATGACCCGGTGGCTCTGGCCATTGCTAAGATGCTAAAAGAGAATGCATCAATCACCAGCCTGAATATAGAGTCCAACTATGTGACGGGGAAGGGTGTGATGGCGCTGGTCCAGGCACTTCCAGGAAACAACACCCTTACGGAACTACGCTTTCACAACCAGAGACACATGTGCGGGGGACAGGTTGGTGCACGATCACGACTGATAAATACGTGGTCTTTCATCGAGTGTGACCTTTATCCAAACCTTCTCACAGGTAGAGATGGAAATGGTGAAGATACTGAGGGAAAACCACACCCTGATCAAGCTGGGCTACCAGTTCAACCTACCTGGTCCCAGGATGAGCATGACGGGGATCCTGACCAGGAACCAGGATCGCCAGAGACAGAGGCGGCTGCAGGAGCAGAGGCAGCAGCAAGCGGCGCCAGAGGGAGCGGTGAACCCGAGAACCACTCTGCTGGTAATTAGGCATCTTTACAGGACATTTGTGTGACAGGTAGTTCACATGTCCTCTATTGGGGGGTTTCAGAAAAGGTCCTAATTTTTCGTGTTGATGCAATTACTTGAGTCCCCCCCTCCCACTCTATCTCCAGAAAGGGGCTCCTCCTCGGTCATCACCTTGCACGTCTCCTTGGTCCTCGCCCAAAGTCGCCCGAAGTGACACCACCAAGAAACAGACTCCTCCCGCTCCCCCACCACCGCCGCCTCCTCCACCACCGCCTCCCCCACCTCCTCCCCCGCCCCCCCTCCCGCAGCGCGAGAAGAAGCCCACAAGGATGATCGCGGAGGTCATCAAGGCGCACGAAGCCAGCGGCAAGAAGACCACCACAAAGACGAAGGGTAAGAAAAGCAAGAAGGCGAAGTCGAAGGGGGCAAGCGGGGAGGAGACGGGTAGCATCCTGAAGGAGCTCAAGAACGCGCTGAGACCCGTGATGGTGGACAGAAGAGGGGAGGAGGGCAGCAGGCCATCAACGCCGATGAGATCGGCCCACGATCAACTGATGGAGTCCATCCGCAACAGCAGCATCCGCAGCTTGAAACGGGTGAGAAACGGGATAAAACCACCACCGCTCGCACAAGAACTACGTTGCCGTTAGCTTCATCTTTTAGCAAACTTTTTTTTTTTGATTTGCGGAGCGCCGTCGCCTATATGGTGGAGCACATAATGCAGGTCTGAGCTATTCCTCCTCCACAAGCACTCGAGCATCGTATTTAATTCAAACGTCGCTCTTCAGGCATAACGATCTGGGTAAATTTAGACGAGGGTGACAGAGTCAGAGCTGCCTGAGTCATCTCTGTGGCTCACATGCAATGTTCTGTCTCTGCAGAGGGGTGGGCAGGCAAAACGCTGCTCACCTCCAGCCAGCGCCGTCGTACCATAACAGCCTTTTTGCAGCCAGAGACAAATATTTAATACCGAAAACAATCTCTTTTCACAGGGAAATCAGTGCATCTTAACTTTTTTCCTTTCCTTTATTATTGTTTTTTATTATTATTAGCTCCAGGGCAGATTTAGCACAGCTCATTAGCATCGTTAGAGTGGAAAATCGGCCGTGCCCCGAGATGCCTGGGGGTCCTCGCTGTGACATTCCTGCTGCTTAGTGATGATATTTATAGCAACTGTCAGGTTGAACTTTGATAAAGTCAGACGTGACACGTTGCCACGGAGCACCGTTGGCAAAACAGTCCGCTAACACTTAAAATGGTGACGTCGCAAACACGCCTGAATTTAATAGCAATTATTAAACAGCTTTAGTAAATAAACACAACATAAAACACAGCATACTGTCCAAAAGTTTGCCCACGATCAAGAAGGGATTTATCGCATACAGCCACCAGGGGGCCTTCGAGACTACGTTTCCCGCCATTGGCTGATAAACATTAAAATCAGCCACGTTAAACGGATTTTTGTCTTTAAACATGTCTTACATCCTCCTGACCAGACTTGTCGTGTTTCAGGTGGAAATCCCACGACATCTACGATAAAAAAAATCTCAAACCAGGGGAGGAACTGAGCAACGACCAAGGTGAAGATTTGCACTGCAGCAGTAGAGCGTTTTTGTGCAAACCGCTTTTTTTTTTTTTTTTTTTTTAAAAAGCTGATTTGACTTACCTATTGATTGGTGACGTTTTCTTCCTGTAAAATTGTAAATATGATCTGTTGTTGCTGGGATTACTGTGTGATTTCTAATACAAGCATTTGCCATTTTCGGGACTCTCTTCAGATTATGTCGATCACTTTGTGAGTGCGAGTCAAGCACCACTGATCCACATTCCCACACTGACACCCCCACTCTGGCCAGGAGTACTTTTTGTTGTTCTAATTGCGCTGCATCACACCGGGGAACGCGCAATGCAATCAACAAGGTGGTGAAACGGCTGGCGGAGTGATTTTACATCACACCTGCGATGCATTTGCGACGAGTACAAAATGTGTTGCTCCCAACATCAATTATCACTTTGTGTGCTCGATACGGTTTGATAAATGACAAAAGAGTGTAAAATAATCCTACCAGGGCGCGCACACGAGCCCCCCCAGCAGCTGCGTTTACGCAACAATACATTTCTGCGGCTGTACTAAAATAAATCTTCATGCGCTTGAACGCAGCACACGTGTTCGATCAAATAGGTCCAATTGAATAATAAAAACGGTGAAACGTAAACGCGGCAGTGCTTCAAACTTTTTTTCTTCTTCATTAATATAACGAATGCGAAAAGAATGGTTAAATATAACGGGTTGCTACTCAGTGGAAAGTTTCATACCTGCTCTAATCCCCAACGAGCTGATATGGGGTCGCAGCCAGTGTTCATATTAACTAAAAATAAAACTAGAGAATATGGTCTGTGCAGGTCACATTTAATCCCACCGCTATGGCGCCTTATAAGAAAGATTCAATCTTTATATTCAAGTTCGTTTCTTTCAGTGTGCACATAAAGTTGTGTCAAGCTAAGTGGAATAAGTGTTACTTCCGTTTTATTCATTCCAACAGGCTTGCTTGGTTAGAGGATCTTTAATACGACAAAACATGTGTAAATTAAACTTTTGCTGTCTTTCAATTCTCATTAGGACACGTTATTAACTTTGGTAGCTAAGGAAGTTAGCATCAAAGTTAATGATCAGAGTCACGCTTTTGCGATCAAGCAAACAGATGAATTTTTAACACATTTGTCATCATGGAATGCTGCTGGAAATGATTTGGTGCCATCTTGTCTGAGAAGAAATGATCAAAATGTTCAAAACTTTCTTATTCAGCTAAACTATGCAGAACCAACAATGATGCAGCAGAAACTCCTGTTCCAACATGGCTGCCAATGTTGGCAGCGACAGCCAAACTTTATTAATAATCATGTAAAGGACTTCAGGATGAGCTGCTAGCGGTACACCGAGACACTATAGCTCAGAGCGATATTACTCAGCATTTCCCATAACATTGTCAAAAAGCTTTAAATATAACTCTTATTAATTCGGTAGTTCAAGGAGTTGGCAGCTTTTTCCTTTACTCGGAGTGATTAGCTTGAGTAGCTTATCATAGTGTTCCATTGAGACTAGCGTTATATCGGTTTGCTTCCGTTAGCGCAATGTATATTTTAATATTATCAGTCCTTAAAATTTACGCTACCTTTTCTTTGGCAAAACTAATCAAACTGCACAAAGACATTTGAATATTGCCCAGAATTGACCGACATATGTTTGCAACAGCTGAGACACAATGACAAGTCAAAGAACCGGCGCGTTTAACCACAAGCTCGACAAACGTCCTGATTTCAAACAGTGGTTTATTAATACTCTTCTTGCTACTGTAAAAAGGGAAACAAGTTTTTTAAAAAAGAAGTAGTGTGACAATGACAAAACAAAAAAAAGAAAAACAAACCTAAAATTCAGAGTCAGCCAAGACGCTGGAGGCTAACCGCGCGAACTGTGTGTACGTAGCGTGGTTAAAATGTTTAATATCCGAGTGTTTCACTTGATTACTTAAAGTATATGCGTAACCAGACCAGACAAATGTTGCATATCCATGCAGCGAGTCTCTTTTCAATCTGTGCAAAAATATAACAAACTTTTTACAGTCAACATGAAATTAGGCTAGCTAGTCCGAGAAAAAAAAAAAAGGGGCGATTTTCCTTTTGTTGCCTTAAGAAAATATGAGCGATAAACTAGGATCATCTGAATAAGTCAATATAAACTCGATACTCGCGATAGGCTATGAAAATAGTTATTTCTTTTTCCTCTCGTGACCAACAACGATGACATCACTGACGAACGACCTCCCCCTGTCAATCACTCACACAAAAATAAAGCTCTTTGAGACACAACCTGCACCTGTCAGTCTGGGGGGGGGGGGGGTGAGCGAAAATGGATGAGAGCGAGACACAGACAGACGGCGGACATGACGGACGACCTCGACGGAACGCTGAAGGATTAAATGAGGTATTGCACAGATTGATAAAAAGCACAAAGGCAACAAAAATATACAGAGATGACGGAACATTTACACTTATATTTTTGAAATTAGAGTTTTCCTTTTTTCCGAAAGATGTAGTGTCAGAATCATTCCTGGGTTGGGAGGAGGGGGAAGAGGGAATTAAAAAAAAAGAAAGGCTAATCCTCCCATTCGTCTTCGTCCTCAAAGTCTTCGTCTTCGTCGTCGTCGTCATCCTCATCTGTGGAAGGTAAGAAGAGTTTCTCAAGTCTCCGGCGGAAGTTTCAGATCGGAAAAGAAGGTCGGCGAACGAGTCGGTACCTGACGAGTGGATCGCTTTGCTCCGTTTCTGCATCACCTCCATCAGGGCCCCGACGATGCCAGAGGAGGGCGCCGCGGTGGGAGATGCCGAATCCATGGCGTCATCTCGCTATGGAAAGACAACGGGCTGAACACACGCTGCGTTCTAACACACACACTGCGTTCTAACACACACACACACACACTACGAGGTGTGTGTGTGTTCTGGTCCTTATAACTGAAAAGTCCTCACAAAGATAGGAGGATTGTTTGGGTTGGACAATATATCATTCCTACGAAAGTCCTTACAATCATAGAAGTACAAGCGTCACGTGTGTGTGTGTGTGTGTGTGTGTGTGTGTGTGTGTGTGTGTGTGTGTGTGTGTGACTGACCGTTTTGAGCTGGATTCCTCGTCTGATTTGGTCCAGAAGAGCATCTCTGCCGGTGCTGGACACGGGCCGCTCACTCTGCTCCACCTTTTTCAGCTGGGTTCCCTCCCTGATCTGGCTCAGCAGCGCCGATTTCGGGGGCGGGCCGGCGTCCCCCCCGTTAGCGTCCGAGGTGGGTGGAGGCGCGGGGGGAGGAGGGCCGGGTGGAGGTGGAGGAGGCGGTGGGGGAGGAGGAGGCGCGCCGCCACCGGATGGAATTGAAGGGGGAGGGGGAGGCGGAGGCGTGAAGGGAATCGAGGCATGGCCTGGTAGAGGGGGGGGCGGGAGGGAGCCCCGGCTGGGTGGGGGGGGCGGTGGCGGAGCGGATATGCGGGACGGGACGGGGGCGGGGGAGGAGGTGCGGAGATGGGTGCCCTGGAGGGGGGTGGAGGTGGCGGGGCGTTGCGGCCGCGGGCAGGAGGAGGAGGGGGCGGGATGGAGCTGTGATGGGGTGGTGGTGGAGGAGGTCCACCTCTGGATGGAGGGGGGGGGGGGGGGTGAGCGAAAATGGATGAGAGCGAGACACAGACAGACGGCGGACATGACGGACGACCTCGACGGAACGCTGAAGGATTAAATGAGGTATTGCACAGATTGATAAAAAGCACAAAGGCAACAAAAATATACAGAGATGACGGAACATTTACACTTATATTTTTGAAATTAGAGTTTTCCTTTTTTCCGAAAGATGTAGTGTCAGAATCATTCCTGGGTTGGGAGGAGGAGGGGGAAGAGGGAATTAAAAAAAAAAGAAAAAAAAAAAAAGGCTAATCCTCCCATTCGTCTTCGTCCTCAAAGTCTTCGTCTTCGTCGTCGTCGTCATCCTCATCTGTGGAAGGTAAGAAGAGTTTCTCAAGTCTCCGGCGGAAGTTTCAGATCGGAAAAGAAGGTCGGCGAACGAGTCGGTACCTGACGAGTGGATCGCTTTGCTCCGTTTCTGCATCACCTCCATCAGGGCCCCGACGATGCCAGAGGAGGGCGCCGCGGTGGGAGATGCCGAATCCATGGCGTCATCTCGCTATGGAAAGACAACGGGCTGAACACACGCTGCGTTCTAACACACACACTGCGTTCTAACACACACACACACACACTACGAGGTGTGTGTGTGTTCTGGTCCTTACAACTGAAAAGTCCTCACAAAGATAGGAGGATGGTTTGGGTTGGACAATATATCATTCCTACGAAAGTCCTTACAATCATAGAAGTACAAGCGTCGCGCGCGCGTGTGTGTGTGTGTGTGTGTGTGTGTGTGTGTGTGTGTGTGTGTGTGACTGACCGTTTTGAGCTGGATTCCTCGTCTGATTTGGTCCAGAAGAGCATCTCTGCCGGTGCTGGACACGGGCCGCTCACTCTGCTCCACCTTTTTCAGCTGGGTTCCCTCCCTGATCTGGCTCAGCAGCGCCGATTTCGGGGGCGGGCCGGCGTCCCCCCCGTTAGCGTCCGAGGTGGGTGGAGGCGCGGGGGGAGGAGGGCCGGGTGGAGGTGGAGGAGGCGGTGGGGGAGGAGGAGGCGCGCCGCCACCGGATGGAATTGAAGGGGGAGGGGGAGGCGGAGGCGTGAAGGGAATCGAGGCATGGCCTGGTAGAGGGGGGGGCGGGAGGGAGCCCCGGCTGGGTGGGGGGGGCGGTGGCGGAGCGGATATGCCGGGACGGGACGGGGGCGGGGGAGGAGGTGCGGAGATGGGTGCCCTGGAGGGGGGTGGAGGTGGCGGGGCGTTGCGGCCGCGGGCAGGAGGAGGAGGGGGCGGGATGGAGCTGTGATGGGGTGGTGGTGGAGGAGGTCCACCTCTGGATGGAGGGGGAGGGGGGGGAGGAGGAGCAGGACCTGGGGAGAATCACAGTTAAAATCTCTGGTCCATAGACACCTTTAACCCCAGCGGGGAGGTCACCGCGGGGGGTCTCACCCTGCCTCCGGAACTCGTTTTTGACAGCTTCCACTCCTCCGTTCTTCTCGATGAAGTCGTAGATGACCTTGGAGGTCTCCTTGTCCTTCAGCTGAGCCTCGTTGATGCCGCAAACATCAAAGAGGTTCTTCAGCTCCGGGTCCAGGTTGTTTAGCTGCGGAGCGACATGATGCGATATTATCTCAGCGTTGTGCTGCCACCTGCTGGTGGTGGAGGCCAAAGACAGCTCTGACCACGTTCCCTCGCTGCCCTCAGCCACACCGCTGTTATAACAGCATGAATTAGGCGCTGTAATAACAGTCACGTGTGCTCCCCCCCGCCGGCCCGTTCGGGGGTTTAACTCCGGGGATTTGAGAGGCGAGCGGCTGACGTCACCTGTTCAAATCCACCGTTGAAAGATTTAAACTTACGAAACATAAAAAAACATCTTTTTCATTTTCAGACAGCCGATCCTCTGACCTGCCTCATCCTCCAGTATAATTACTGATAAGGCCTTTTTTATTTGGGGGGGGGTGGTGGGGGGGCGAGCCCTTTAATCTGCTTGCGTAACCCTCCTGATGACGCAGCTTAATACAGAAACTCAGGAACTGAGGGTTGTGGTTTCAAGACACTTGTTTCACCAATGTTCGCGTTGCACCTACGTCAAAGCCCGTGTTTGGATCCCATCCGACGTGGCCGATGTGCCTGCGGAGGAAACGACAGCGGAGTCAAAACCGGCACACGGAGATCTGGATTTGATCGATGGTCCGATTTTAATCCGGATCCCCCTCATGTTTAACGCGGCGCCATCTGTGGTAGTGCAGCAGCACGTGACTCACGTATAGGAGTTAAACGTGGATTAAAAACGTCACCCAGATGAAGCACGTGCACGGCCGATGTGGGGCTCTGGGCCAATGTGTCACACGCTCACGCCACAGGTATTAACGGGACTCACTGGAAGTTGCTTGGCGTGCCGATGTCTGCCTTGGTCAGCCTCTTCTTCTTCCCCTTGTTCTTCTTCTCCCTCTTGGGGAAGGACGAGTGCACGATGTTGTTCATCTGAGAGTTGTTGTAGCGGTGAACGTTGCTGATCTCGGGGTTTTTGATGTCGACCGTGGCCATGGGGAGCGACGGCCCTGAAAAACCACAAGAAAAGGTTGGTTTTCCACCCGCTCCAGCGGAGGCGCCACAGGTAAAGACTTGATTTGCAGCTGGAACGCCGCAAAAACATGAAAACTGACACAGCTGCTTCTTATTTACTGGTGACATTCTGCGTTAGTGTCATTGGAGGGACTTCAGATCCAAAGCAAGGCCGTTACCGCGGCAACCTCTCCAGGGTCTCCTCCCCGACATACCTTTAGCGCCCTCCCGGCGGGAATTTTTCTGAGTTTTGCTGGGCGAGGGCGATGCCGAGCAGCCGCGCCGCCTCCTCACCCTGTCCCAACACCCCCGTCACCTCTGCCTCCGAGGAGAGGCCCTCTGGCCGGCTTGGGGGGGCATCCCGAGGGGCAGACGGAGACGCGAGCGGATGTGTTCGGCTCATCCCGGGGGAGAACCACGCAGTGCAGGGAGAGGCAGCTTCCTGGGCCCATACCTCCGCCTCGGTTTCTGTTGACCTCGCAGTGAATTTCCTCAGAGGGGGCCGAGAGGAAGGTGGTGCAGAACATCATGGTGGCATCTGGAATTCACTTCCTGTCCAACAAAAATCACTTCCCTCTTCCTGGATTCATTCTTCTCCTGGTTTTCTTGTCTCTTCATCTGAGTTCTGCATGTTTTTGTATTGCTGGTCATGATCGCCGGGGCATTGCCCCTCCCCCATTGGTCGATCCGGACCATGTCCCCGCCCACCAGCCCCACCGACTCCTCCCCACCAGCCGTCTGGATTTACCGCTGGACTTTATGTAACCATCCGGCGTAATCCTAAATTAATCTGAGTGGTTTTGGGGAAAAAGATGATGAATCTGCGTGGCGGGGGCAAACATGGGACGCTGATCAACAGAAAGAAAAATGAAGGGGGAGGACGAGGACGGCGGTGGCAGAGGCAGATGGAGGCGGGCCTCCGACAGTTCCAGAACGCACCAATGTGCGCTTCAGAACTCAAAGAAGAGGAAGCAGGGAAATGGGACGCAGCAGGTACCTCCGGACAGCGCAGACGCATATTTGACACTCACGAATCCTGCAAACAAGGACGTCTTTGTTTGTGAAGACTCCGCGCCCAGAAGGTAAACGCGAGCGCAGTGACTCAGAGCTCGCAGAGCTGGTCCTGCGTGCTCGCTGCTAACGGAACAGACTCGGGGAGAGAATTTCCTCCTCAGTGGCGACGGAGTTGGACCAAAGAGGGGTTAAAAAGTCCATCTGACACCAGGAACAGGCGACACCTCCTGTCGTCCAATGACGGAGAAGGTTTGATCCACCTCAGGCTCCGATCTGACCGTCTTCCACCCACAGATTTGCCCCTTTTAACACTTTTTTTTCTGTTAATTTCAATGACAGGAGAGTGGGGAACATACCATTCAGAGGGTCGCGTTTCTTCTCTGTGAACGAACAGACAAATGAGATGATTACTATCTGCTGGGAGCGGTCAGGCGTGGGTTAGTCAGAACGTGTGCGAGTGTGTCAGAGCAGCAGGAGAGCGTGGCGTGAAGAGGAGACCAGACGGATAAAAGTGTGTTTCAGTGGAGGAAGCGACGAGATTTCTCTACTACAGGTACACGAACGGGTGCGCACATGCTTCAGGAGGCCGTCGGCTCAGACTGGCGGTTAAAAGGAAGCCTTGATAAAAGATTAGAACCCGAAGCAGAAAAGGATGACAGGGCGATCGATCCACAGAAGGGGAAGTAGAGAGACGGACGGTCTTCATCAAGAGATGAAAAGTGGGGAGTTGAAGCGTAAAAAACCTGACTCCTCCCTCGATTATTATCCTGAAGTTCATTTAAACAATGACTTAACCGATTTCTTCAAACCAAACCCGATCTGTTTGCTATTTTGGAGAGAAAAAAGAACGTCCCGGTGCCTTCTCCTCAGGAGGGATGAGGCGATTGACGGTTTCCTTTGCTGATTGTAGCCAAAATGCTAGCGCCCCCCTCAGGGCAGTCAGGGTATTTGTTTCAATAACAGATAAAGAACATTTTTCTTGATGAAGACTGAAAATGTTGAGGAGTCATCGAAGGCTGACATGAGAAGAGTTGATAATAAACAAAACCAGGCAAAGAAAAGCTTAATATGTTCCAATATGTGGTCATATTAGCATCAGTCTGGGACTGATTGAAGGAATTAGCCTTTTTTTTGTCTGGTTCTGTCCGATCGCTGTGAAAAGTGACACGTTCCAGGTTAATTTAATCTTGTGATGGAGGCTCCGTTGGTGCAAAAAGCACCCGTCTGAAAACAAACGTGGGACAAGCGGAGGCTCATATTCAAAACCAAATTAAAAGGAAGCGTGTCATTCCCCTCAGGACGGCAGCGGCTCAGCAGGTACCGCTTTTCCTCTGTCTCCTGTCCAGCAGCTCCGTCACTTGACTGCGGAAACGCTTGGTCTCCTCCTCGCTGGCGAAGTTCAGACCCACTTGACACGTCTGTGAATGAACAAGGGAAAAGAAGGAGGATCGGTGAGAGGGGCCGGCCTTCCTAAACTCCACGCTCCTCGTGGACGCTTCTCCCGCCACGTTCAGCACAGGAACAGAGACACAATCACATGAGCAAGAGCGGCGACTTACATCCCCGGCGAACGTCATGAAGTAAGGTTTGGAGAGGTAGATGCTGAAGTTGTTGTACAGCTCCTGCTCAAATGTCACTTTCTTCTCCTGTGGGGGGAGAGAGAGAAAGGTCAAAGGTGACGGGCTCCAGACGGGTAATGCTGCTCACCCACTGCAGCAGCAGCAGCAGCAGCAGCAGCGGAGCGGCACACTGACCTTAATGTCAAACACTCTGATGAAGTAGGACCTCTGCGGGTTGTCCTTGACCAGACAGGCCACGCCGCAGCATCTCTTGTTCCAGCTGCTGTTCCGGTCCGCCGTGAACACCTGGACCACTGCCGAGGACAACGTCTGCGGAGACACGGAGGAGGGGGGGGGGGAGGAGGGGGGTCACATGTGTGTGTGGAGGTGCTTAAAAAAGGATTCTCTCAAGAGACAGATTTAAGGACGTTTGCCGCCTGTTTGAGGAGCCGATGCCGTTCCTGTTGGCTTCAAAGCCAAGACAAACAGGCGACGCCAGCCTCCTGATGACGTGACCCCCCCCACCCCACGCTGGGAGCACCTGTAGCGCAGAAGCGGGGGCGCGTTGGGGATCATAAGACCAGACGAGCCTCCCGCAGGTTTTACAGGGCACCACTGGCATTTCCTCCTGCAGCGAGCTTCACCTCTGCAGCCGTTAGCGCACATGAAAGCATGAAGGGGGGGTGGGGGGGGGGGGGGGTCTTTGGTGCTTTTTGACTGAACGGTTCCAGGAATGACTGCACGCTTTACAACATACAGACGCTTTATGTCGGCGCTGGCTGAAGGTGGATGTTTAAACAAATGGAATCCTTTTTCCTGTGAAGAGCCTCAAACTGACTGTTTTGGAAGGTTAAATAGGACCGAATGAGGTTGGATGCTACAATTACAGCCACACGGTTCAGGAAAGTGCCGAATACATTTCAACTTAAAGGAACCGGCCTTAAAACAGCTTGACCCGTTTGCTGAAACAACCAAACATCGAACAAATATTTAAACCTTTGGCAGAATCAGGTTGTTTCCGACCTAAAGACAATAAGAAACCTCCTAATGTGGCTTCTTCTCAGACCCTGAGGTCTCTTGGACCCACCGAGGACTGATTGTTCCTGACACAGGCTGCAGGAAGTGAAGCCCCCCCCCCCCCACATCATTGAAAAAATCCTGACAAAACAACAGCCGCAACTACATTTAGGTCATTTTATTCATGACGCACTTGAAGTTTGGGTGTAAAAAGGTCACATTTTCCCACCGAATGTCAGAATCAAGGTATTTCCATCGATAACAACACGAACACAAAGACACAACAGAAGAATAATGTTGACGCGAGATGGAAACACGCTCATTTGAATAAGACGACCGTCCAATCAATGATTAACTCTGTGCCGAAGGAGCGGCAGCTGCAGCCACACAGACGTTATCAGCGATGATAAAAAGGGAAGCCTTTGCTAAAGGTGGAAGGTTAAAAATACAGGTCCGTCACATTCGGGGGGTTTTCTGTGGAAACCGGCTCCAGTTGGGCGGCGCTGCAACACACTGGCACATGGTGGGGATTATTACACCTCCTCACCAGAAACAGGAGGAAAGGGTGGGAAGACAGAACGCTGAAACGGGCCGTGAAAGGGAGACGGACGGAAAAGGGACGCCGGACGGACGACTGAAGGACGCCAGACCTGTGAAAGACGGTGAAAGAGACGGGTTTGAAAGAGGAGAAGGGAGGAGAGGAGATTCTAAAAGAAAGTGGAGGAAGGTGGGAATCGAGTTGCACCAGCAGTCGGGGCTGAATGTCGGACTTCCTGGACAGGACTGCTGATCCTGCAGTCACACACACACACACACACACACACACACACACACTTGGATCTTCTCCAGTTTGCCAAGTCAGTGTTCCTGAGGAATACCAATGAGACGGCCCCAAGAACACTGTGCATGTGTACCTGCGCAACATGCGCTACATTTTCTGCACCACAGCAGCAGCAAATTAGCCTCTAAATCGAATCAAACTGGTCAGCAAGGTAAACAATGGCCCTTCCTCTCCGTCCCCGAATCTGCTGGATAGTTTCAGCGTGCAAAGACGTGTACGGACGCACAGCAGAGCGGGACCGTCAGGAATTCTGCGTCCACGCCACGCTGGTGAGAAGGCGACGGGGGAACGCCGCCGCCGGATTTTTAAGGGGTTACGTAGGCGTGTTAAGACGGCGTGTGTGACTGCACGTGGCCCTGACGCGCTGTCACAGGACGGCAAATGGAGCCTTGTGAAGGTAAACAAGAGAAGAGAACATATAAATGGGGGCAGGTCCAGGTGTGGTGTCGAGAGAGTGGCGTCAGATCCACATTTTACACAACTGTGAGCAGAATAGGGAAGCTACCTGGCTGTGATATGCTAAAGGTGGTACATTATTGCTTCACCTGGACGATAAAGGCAGCATTCCTTTACTCGGACTCTGCTCAGCTGTATTCATGTGTGGTTTGACACCGTTTTTGCACTGCTGATGTTCCTCACAGGCCCCTGAGCTGGTGAATTACCTGGCTAATGAATAGTCGGGGCCAGATTGCCTAATCACCTGGGGGAAACCTGTCTTGCAAGACGTGTTGTGCAATCTTCTCCATGAAAATGGGGCCGAAAGATGAGGCCTTTATTGTCACCGCATTGAACCGCAGAGGTGGAACACATATGCTCCGTTTGGGACGAGGGGAACATGGAATGGTGAGTCAGCAAAAAGCTGACAGGCCTTACGTAATGTCGGACCAGCTCATAACATTGAATCGTGACGCTGCTCATCTCGGCGGCGCGTTTTCGTCAGCTTCTCTTCGGTTCTGGCGTCTTTAAACCCAACCAGCCGCGGCAGCCTGGCACATTCTTCCCAACCCTGCATCCTGAAAACGAGCCAGGGCTGTTATGGATAGTGGCTCCAACCCGGCTGCGGAACGCCTGCGTTTCCTGGGTGAATTCAGGTGTGTCAACCTGCGGGCTGGAGACGCCAGTGGCCCAGGCCCGACTGTCACCGTCCTCGGACGGGACCCTGGCGCTCAACCCCCCAGCCCCCCTTCGGTCCCCGTGAAGTCACGACACCCCAAAGGCTCCGGTTAAACTTTAAAACGGCCCCCGAAGCCGCACAGGCCACAAACAAACTCCACATCTGCGCTAGCTTCCCGTCTCGCGACCGGAAGCAGCGCGAGTTAGCCGCATTAGCATTTTGGACTTAGCTTGCTGTGACAGAATTTGATGGAAAAACTTACGATGCATTTCCTGCCCAGACAGTTGAAAAGGCATTCGTTTTCCTGGGGCATCAAGACAATCGAGCCGACGTTTGCTTGCCGCCGCTGCGGCGGGGGTCCACTCATGATCGCCGATCACTTTTGAAGGATGCGCCGACTGTAAATCGCTGTACGAGATCCAAAAAGATACATAAACAATCCTTCGGTCATCCGTGGCCTTCCGTCGACCCCGTCACACCGGCGTCTTTGATCCCAGGCGTCCGGACGACCAAGCTGCCGCAAAAATAAAAAAGCTACGCTGCGTCGGGAAGCCGGCTCCTCTTTCAAACACGGTCAAAAATTCAGTGAGTGAACAAAGACGAAAAACTGCATAAACTTTTTCCTGGGAAGTCAAACCCGCCAGAGAGCGCAGAGCCAGTTACATCCAACATGGCAGTGCTGGGGCGAGTCCATTATCTGGGAACGGGGTCCACGCCTCTCACGACTCCGTCTCAGCTAGTCACAAATCACGTTTCTTCCCAATAAAACGCAAGTGCGACATTTTATATTTGCCCCGCTATTTATATTAGAGTTCACTACATCCCACCGCGCTTGATATAATTTAAACCCTTCAAATGTAAATTCCCGAACCCCCCCTCCTCTGAACCGGTGGTTTGGTCCCGTCAGCCCGTGGCTTTTCTGACAGGAATGTGTGTGCGAGCGCAGAGAGGGAGGAGATAAGAAATAAAGTGGAAGTTGCCAAGATAAGGGCACACAACGCTCATTGTGGGAGGATTTATTGGACCGAGAAATTTAAATAAAAAAGAGAAAGGATTAACACGCACTTTTGTGAGCGCGCATTTTAAGATCTCCACATATTTCCATTGATGATAAGGCGTCGCTGTAGGGATCAGGTCAGGGGTCAGGCCCCCAGAGCTCTGATCTGGGATTTTATTTCCTCAAATGGGAAGATCCCAGATTGGAATAATCTATTAATGTCACTTAAGTAGTGTGAAGCATAATTATGCTTGCTCCAGTTTCTCCACAAAGCCTTGGGGCCAGGACATATGTCTGAAAACGCACATTTAGGTTTCTCAAGTGGAGGGAATAAAACTCCCAATCTGCCACTGTGTTGGTGAAACTGCAAGTATTTAAACAGTTCTGACATCTGACATGTTGTACATTCCACCTTTAAAGTATAGAATTGAGACATGCGATCAATAAATGAGGGGAGTTTTCAGTGCCCTGTATCACCCTGACCCAAAATAGAACCGGAATTCCCAAAACATTATGTAAATTTAATCACTTAATAATTTCCATATTCATGTTTGCTTCGATTTTTAGCATCGCAGATGTCAGCGCCAGCCAAATAAACGGTGCTGAGGAGCTACAGCAACATCCCTTTTACCACTTTCTCGATAAAAACCCAACACATCCTTCCTTTAACTACCATTTCTGTCAACATTAGGTCAGGTTCAGAGTTAAGAGTTCTGGCTTATGTTGCTGTGTCTATTTGACCTCCACCATGTTCTGCTGCACTTCTGTCAGACCTGAAAAACTGGACCGACGAGCGGTTACAGCGTCACCTGGCTGTAGCTGAACAGTCAGGAAGTCTCCCAGAAGATGTCATGTTGGACACGGCAAGTCAGAGAAGTGAACAAAAACATGCTTAAAATTCATGGAAGGAGAGAAGGGAGGGAGGGGGCAAAGGTCACCTCTTTCTGTTATCACGCTCTTGTTCAGTGCAGCTACCCTTAAAAGAAAATTAGCAGGTAAATCAGCAATTACTCCCTTTTCCACAGATACTTATGCTGCTTGGAATTCCTACTCACACAGCGGATGTTATTGCTGCATTTCTGAGAAACGCTAGTGAGAACGTGAGGCGTGAGTGTGTGTAAATGCATATTCCAGGCTTATTTGTACAACGCAGCGCCCGAGGTCAGCTTCATGAAATATTCCCTTGACCCACTTTTCGCAACAAGAGAGAAGGGAGGTTTGGGAGAACGTGGGGCCGAGGCGGCATGAATTTTATATTTTTGAACTCCGGTGGAGGGTTTAGAGGGCGCTGCCTGAATGTTTCATGAGCCACTGGCCTGTTTATGTCTGCGGTTGTTTTGCGAGATTTATTACAGATGAAGGTTTTAATAATACATACATTTCGATGCCAATGGGGCATGAGATGTATCATGAAACATTTAGCATTTCTTAGCTTTAGAGTCTTTAGATTATTTAAGAATTTACCTGCCATAATTGTTCTTGTATGCAGCTTTACGGTATGTACAGCGTGTGCAGTTTTCAAGTGCTTTTTATGGCGCTATAAATTACTGCAGACGTGTTCATCTGGGTTCTAGTCTATTTCACATCAGTGCTAAGTTCTTTGGACCTTTTTTTGTGTCAGGCGGATCAAACCAGCACGATTGAACAGATCCCACAGCTGGGATCGAACCCAATCACAGACCGTCAAGAGACTGCGATTCTGCCCTTTGACCACAAGATGGAGACATTTCACTGTATCTCAACAGGACACAATTATGGACCTTTGCTGCATCAAATAAAACGAGAAAGACAAAAAAAGAGAAAGAATCAATCAATTGAGATAATCAATCGTGGCTTTTTTTTTAAAGTTAGGGTCAAATACTATGTCGTGCTATGTTTGCCACTATGTATTCTAAATGTCATGCCAGTCCTCAACATTTCATAGAAAATTAAAATTACCTTATCACCACTTTGTTGCCACTGATAGCAAAGGTTTACAGTAGAACAACCTAATGTTTAATAGTTTTGGAAGAAAATTCTCTCATGTGTTTTGCCCAATTTTCCATTAGAAATTGACCACAAAATTTAAATTTTTCAGAAAAATGTACAATTAAATTTGCAGTGCAAAAAACATATGCAGTGCACACTGCAGTTAATTTTGTGATATAATGAATACCTATTCCTTAACTACAGCATGCAATGATTGGATATTAATTGCAGAAGCGTTCTCACACAGAGAGGGTGCAGGGTGATTCGCTGGAGTTGCCACGGCGATGAGCTGCGGCCCGCTCCAAGGCCTTCTTTGTTTACATGTGACCCGGCTTCGGTGACCGGAACTGATGCCTCATTTAAATGTTGATTTGCCTGAAGCTCTCTGTGTGTGGTGGCGCAAAGAGCAGGAGTGGGTTTCGCATCACCACTAAAAACAGAAACAAACCCTTCAGAATTCAGGTTATATTCTAAATTAAAGCACCCCGGGGGGTCGTGCACTCGCACATCTAAGGTTACCTCGCCGCCACGACAGGCCGAGGCACCTGAGGCCGTCTTTGAGGAGGGGTTTGGTTTCTCCTGTGCTGCCCGCAGGTGGTGACCCTCCTGCTGCGGGTGTCGTTTTTGGGACATGTGGACAGCACAAGGACACGCCGCTCGTTCCGGCGCATCAATAATGAACGCCTCGTTTGTTTCTAAGCTCGCTACCGCTGACCCAGTCCTGGGGGGTCGCTGAACACGGTGACCAGGTAACATCACACCGTGGACCTCCAGGGCCACGGTGTGATGTTGTATTTTCCTAATGAAAGCCCGTGACCTCCACCTCTCCTCTGGTCGTCGCCAGAGGTGCAATGATTTATTTTCATACCATAAAGAGCAGCAGGAGCTTTGGTTTCTGCTTCAGGATAATTACAAAGGGTTCAAAATCCATCTTTTAACCACATTTCCACTCCATTTGTGTCAAAATCATCTATCCAACTGAGAGATGTTGACTTAAAATAACCTCAAGTGTAAAAGAAAGCGGCTTCGCTGAATGTGTTTTAAGCCACAAGATCGTTAATGCTAAAGCTAACTTTCTGTGTGTGTTTGAGAGAACTAATGAGTCAGTCTCCAGCAGTTATCTTATTCCCATTAGAGCTGAAATGATGGCCCATTAGTCCTGTGTTTGCATGATCACCATGACGGTTGTGAAACAGGCGCGGCTCTATGAGGACGGATGAGCAGCTTTACAGACAAATGCTAGAAGGTGTTTGAGCCCTGGAGTAAGGTGACTGGGAAACATCCTTATTTTATCTGACCTACAGCCTAAAATCAAAACTGTCCCGTACAAAAAAGCATTTTCAATGACAAGAAGTCGTCTGAAGCGCCACTTCCTGTTAGCAACCCGGGTACACGTCTCTTATATTTGCCTTTAAACCTCATTTTAAAAAGCTCCAGGGCTCCAATATCAGCGAGCTTGTGCAGGAAGGCACTCCAACGGCATTAAAAATTCACCGCGAAACCCCACAGGGCTCTTCAGCAGCTGGATTTCAGCTCCGTTTCTGACCGTTGAACGAGTCTGAGGCGATAATGAGCTGCAAGACACTGATAAATATTAAAGAAGAGAAGCGTTTGGAAGTCCTGTCTCGGAATAAAGAAACCATCCGACCTTTTTATTAATAAGTTAGCATGCTAATACAGTCAGAGAGGCCGGACGCCTCCATTCACACTGTCAAAGTTTGAAAAGAATAAATATTCACGCACACAAAAAGTCAAAAACATCAAATATTAGATTTAAAGTGGGGATTTCTGGCGCTTGAAATAGCTTTTTAAGTGGTTGAAATCCTCAATTATAGCTTTTTATTCAATAACAACTGAGCAGAGTCGTGCAGGAGGTGGGGGATGGGGGGGGGCAGACGGTGACCGGGACGTAACCACAGGAGGCATAAGATGGATCCCCAAACCAACAAATAAATAAATAAATTGATCTCATGCCCGACCAGTAAAAAGAGACCTCGGGAAGTCTGATGTGAGAGGAAATGTCTTAAAGTTCCTCTACAGACGTACAAAACAGCAGTTTTAAATCATTTGGTGCAGCTTTTACAACAATCCAGCCCTATTTCTGCCATCCAATTAATCAATAAATAGCCAAATATCTCTCATATATTGAGAGAAATCCACATTGGGCGAACAGCAGCAGCATGTTAACCGATTTATCCGGATAATTCCGTTCGTCCAACGTCAAAATGGTTTACAACGTAAAGCCAAACTGGCTTTAAATCCTAAAAAGAGTTTTGGTTTGGTCCCGATGAAGCTCCTCTTTAATTAAAGTGTTTTTCGCTTCGCCTCCAGTTCCCCGTTGACCCCCCCAGAGTCCTCCCTCCGGCCGGCCCCCTCCTCGGCGCACCGGATCCTCAGCAGGACGTTGGAGAGCACGTCCTGGTACAGACTGAGGCACAGCCAGCCTGGCAGGTACAGCAGGGTGATCAGCCCCATCACATTGTGGGGGTAGTGGGAGTAGTCCCAGGAGCAGGCGTCAAACTGCCGGAGCAGCAGCCCCCCGCAGAACTCCCAGGTGTAGATGAAGCAGATGTAGACGGGGAGGCGCCGGCAGGTGCCCCAGCCTCGGCTGAAGTGCAGGTGCAGGTAGAGCCTCTCCACCACCAGGCTGCAGCTGCCGTACATCAGGAAGGACCAGAGGGACGTGTGTCCGCGCAGGCTCCAGTCGGACGTCTCCACCAGGCTGAACACTGATGTGAACAGCACCTCGTCCAGGAAGCCGTGCATCCCAAAGAAGAGGAAGCGCGCGAAGGCCGGCAGGGCCAGGGCCCCCCCAGCGTGGCTCCCCTCCTCCGCCTCAGGGTGGTACCGCAGCTTGGAGAGCCCTCTGTGGAACACCTGGCTGAAGTATAGCGCCAGGGCGTAGTGCACGGCCAGCTGCGTGCACGACACCAGCCTCACCTGCTCGGTCAGAGTGTCGATGTTGCCGATGAGGATCTGTAACCCGATGTAGACGGACGGGTAGAAGACGAGGTGAAAGACCGCAGGCCGCCCGGCGAAGCACCTCTTCTGGGAGTAGATCTTCTCCAGTGCAAAGTGGGTCACCGAGTGCAGGATGCAAAGGTACAGGGAGGAGAGGCCCACCAGTTTCGGGTCCCGGTGCTCCAGCAGCCCCTGGAAAGAGGAGAGCAGGACATCCAGAGTCACGCCGTGCATCCCGTAGAAGTAGAGCCGCATCCATGGCGGCAGCTCCCGCAGCGACTCCTCCGCGTCCTCGCCCCCTGTTCGCCGGCTCGTCTGACGTGGATCTCTGCCCATGATCAGTCAGTCTTCGCCGGGCATCATCCGACACATTATTCCGCGTTGTGCTGCGGCTGGAAGCGTCTCCTGCACTTTACATACGGAGCGGCTGCTGCATTCACGTCCTCTCTGGAAAAAAAACACGCGCTTGTGTACGGATGATTCCGGCCCACCAAACTTTTGTCCCCCTGTGGGGGCTCGTCAGCAGCGGCGTGTTTTCCAGATAGCACCGTTCACATGTTTCTCACAAAACCCCCCCACAAAAATCCACATCGGCTATTGTAACCGCCCTTCTAAAAGAATCCTCTTCCCTTTTTCGAGCATCCTTTGTCTGTGAGTTTATGAGCGCGGTCCCGCGGGTGTGTGTACGTGGAACCTGTACCGATACCTTTGGATTTGTAGAATATTACAGTTAACACTGAAATGAAGGGATAAATAGACGGGTGATAGACCGTAATACCAGTGGGGTGCTAAGCGGATCCAAATATCCGATTTTCGTGAAGGCACCATGGATGGAAGCGGCGTTGCCGCGTCGCTCCTGCGGTGGCGGCGCGACAGTCGGTCTCCGGCGCGGTTATTAATTGATCTCACGTCCCCATGCGACGTCCTGGTGCTGGTTTAATTACGAGTCATTAATATTAATTACAGCCCATCACTCAGCCGCCACGATAAACACATCCGCCTTTCATACATCCACGTGTAACAACAAGATATTGCAAAATTAATCACCTTTTCGAATCAACCGTGCGTTCACACGTGGATTTGCAGCATGGGAATTTGCTGTAACACGCCACTTGTATTTTAAATTGACAACGGACGTGAGCAGGAAAAATAAACAGGTTAACCACCAAATTAGTATGAAAAGTCCAGCCATAGAATACCAATGAAAAGCACAATCATTTCACAAGTGCCGCTGCCTCTGCGGCCTACTAGATGGCGCCCTGAACATTAATTCTTATATTATTTCTGATGTATACTTTTACTTTTTAAGATGTCTTTTTTGCCCGTGTGAAATCGACTGCAGTACACCCGACTGCCCACGCGATGGCACTACTATCCATATAAAATGGCCATACAGATGAAAATGCTGTTTATTTGTACTTTTCTTTGAATTCTGGATTTCATTTGATCCTCCTGACAGGGTCCTGGGGGACACATTTGTGTTGGAGTCCCTGTCCTCAGAAGCCACTAAGTGCTGCTCTTCATGCAGCCTTTATTCTTGAAAACAACCCGCCTACAAGCCCTGATGTCCGAGATAAAACTGTGGCTCATCTTCTAGTCTTTAATTGGCACTAAATGGGATCAGAAATACAAAAAGAATGCCTTTATCCGCCATAAAGCTTTGCAGGTTTTATTTCTGCTCTGGTTCAGAAGTACCAGAGCCGCGACCTTCAAGTGTCCTTAATTTGGAGCATTTTGCCGCTTTGATTCATTCATAAACGGACGGTCTGGTCTTTGTCTGCCTGGATACAGTCTGTGCATTTTAATGGAGCTCAAAGGAGTTAAAAAAATTGGATCCAGGTGCTTTTGTCACACCATCAGGGACCGTGAGGGGAAGCTTCAGTGGCCACTAGAGGGCAGCAGAGCGCTGCGGTCACAGACGGGCTGGGCGGGCCCTCGAGTTCATTCACAGAAGCTAAATATTGCCGTGAAATGCACGAGAGCTGAGGATCACTCCCGGAAAACACTGATCCAGTCTGATCGTCCCACGTTGGCCGGACCGGAGCATCATTCCCAAATGTCATTTAAAACCGTCGTATTTCCGGAAAGGTTGTAGCTAGCGGGCTCTCTCGCCATTCTCCAAAAGGCCATTTCGAGCGTCCGCCTGTCTCCGACGTGCTAGCGTGGTCTCATCAGGGACGTGTGAGGACTCACAGGAAGTGAGGTGGCGGCGCCCAATTCAGACGAGATCTTCGGAAAATGTCATTTCAAAAGATATTTCCCTCAATTTGGGCCGTTGTTTAATGCTGGAATCTCAGTGTGGTCAGGATGTGTGTGTGTGTGTGTGTATGTGTGTGTGTGTGTGTGTGTGTGTGTGTATGTGTTTTTCCAATGACAATGTACCTGTTGTCTGTCTGCAGAGTGTGTGTTTACCAGAGGGAGAACCCCCCCCCCCCCCCCCCCCCCCCCCACACACACACACCCCACCCTCAATGGGATTCACCCAGGAGTGCAACCTGACACTGACTCCATCACATAAACTTCCTCCCCTCTCCTCCTCGCCCACCCTTCCATCCTCTCCTCTCCTCCTCCTCTCCTCTCCTCTCCTCTCCTCTCCTCTCCTCTCCTCTCCTCTCTCTCTCCTCTCCTCTCCTCCTCTCCTCTCCTCCTCTCCTCTCCTCTCTCCTCTCCTCTCCCCTCCCCTCCCCTCTCCTCTCCTCTCCCCTCCCCTCCCCTCCCCTCCCCTCCCCTCCCCTCTCCTCTCCTCTCCTCTCCTCCTCTCCTACCCTTCCATCCTCTCCTCTCCTCTCCTCTCCTCTCCTCCTCTCCTCTCCTCTCCTCTCCTCTCCTCCTCTCCTACCCTTCCATCCTCTCCACCCTCTCTCCTCTCCTCTCCTCTCCTCTCCTCTCCTCTCCTCTCCTCTCCTCTCCTCTCCTCTCCTCTCCTCTCCTCTCCTCTCCTCTCCTCTCCTCTCCTCCTCCATCAGGTGTCAGTGAGACAGGGCCCAGTCTGGGATATTTACCTTCCTGTCTGGCTTCCGTAGCTACATTAGCTGCTACCTTGGCTGCTACATTAGCTGCTACATTAGCTGCTACATTAGCTGCAGCGTCGCCATCTTTTCCTCTCCTGCTGCTGCAGTGAAGCCGGTCGGGTTCTGCCGGCCCGTCTCATGTGCTTCCATCCCTTCTGTTTATTTGCCAAACGCCCCAGGGGGGCGCTTTCTGGGAGATTGTAGCTATGGGATACTGACTCCTCACGTGCGTGTGTCAGTCTGTGATTGGCCCATGCAGCCGGTGGCTGGAGCAGGACCAGCGTTAGACCTGTGGAGATATGGATGTGGATCCCCGTCGATACCTCACATCCGTGGTTTTACAGAGGACGCTTCCTTCTCTGATGACTGAATATGGAAATACGGCCCCGCGCTCAACCTGATGTCACAGCAAAGTTTCGGTTTTTGCGGGGTTGATGGAAAAAAGAAGAGACAGGGAAAACAAAACAGAGCCCTCCTCCTAATGAGGTCCCCCGGCGGCCAGGTTACCCAAAGCCCCCAGATCTTCTTCCCGTTTCCACCCTGAAACATGGATGTTTTCCTTTGTTTTTCACTTTATTTGCAGGAAAAGCTCAGAGGCGGGTTAGTGAGAGGACACGTTTCTCCGTTATTAACACAATTCATCTCCTGGATCTCAGCAGTCACTGCTGCTAATCATCGTTAGCATCTATACACCAGCAGCAGTGATTTATTAGCTAGGTTAGCTGAAGACGAGAGGTGCTGTATTCACACAGGCACACACAGGCACACACACACACACACACACATTTTATGTGTGTAATCACAGCTTTGGATCTCCAAGACTTTCCAGGCATTTGGATCCTGCATCCGGGGTTTCTCATCCCACTCTTTCCCTGCTAACGACGAAATTTAGCTGAAGCTAACACCTTTATCAAATCCACGTGAACCCTGCAGCTCAGATGCTTAAAATCGATGCAGCGACACAAATTTGCTTGATTTTTCCACATCCGCTAAATGTTTCCATAACCTTCAAGGACCTGGATAAAGACTTAAAAGCAGAATCCAGACAGACGGAGTATTGAAAGCCGGCTGTGTTTATCTCCATCGGGGGACCGATACTTAGCGTGCTGAAAGCTGCTCGATCGACACGCAACATCGATGCTGTTCGTGTCCAATAAAGGTCACCGTGAAGGATCCGGTACCGGTAATCCACCATCGTGCAGCACACCCCCTTCTGCCAGGTCGCTCCCCCTCTGAAGGTTGAGGATGAGGTTTTTGTTGACATAATGAGGCTGAAAAATGACATTAGCACCATTAGCGTCAAATTCTGAGGCTTTAACGAAGTGTTACAAAGGTCGTCGGGGCCTTTTAGCGCCGCTTCCGCTGAGTGACTAACGCTGGCATCATGCATAGCATCCATACAGGGTACCTACAACAAAACAACCCCCCCGTTTCTAGCCCCAGACTCACTGAAAGCGACTAACTGGGTTAACGCGTACAACCGACCCGCATCGAGTTACGTTCTAATCCCCCGGAGAGGAAACGATCTCTGTGTCATTGAAAAATGAAGGGTGGGGGGTGGGGGGGGGATGACAACATGGGAGGGTCAACAGAGAGGCAGAGCGAGTGTCAGCGCATTATTAAATCCGTCACGGGGGCCAGAGGGAAGGTCGGTGGACGTGCCGGGAATGTTAAAATGTCTGAGTTTCATACGAAAGTGGAATCAAAATAAATGTTTTCCCAGTTCAAACTGGTCTGAGAAGGTGGGAGAGATGAATAAAGACGAGTAAGGTGCCCTGCCTGGGGCGCCAAGTGGAGGGAGGGAACTCCAGGAAAGCCCGTCCTACTGCTGGGGCCATGCTAATGCTAGTCAGAGCTAATGCTAACCATTTGATTCTCCCAGCACTTCAGATTTGGAAGTTGCGCTTTAATACGGCATATAAAAGCTATAACGCTCTGGTTGAGGGAAATAAAGCAGAAAGAACCTTTAATATTCTGCAATTTAGACACATTCTGCTCCAAAATCTGTGTTTCATCAGCCTCTGATGAAACAACCCAGTGACACAAGGGCTACATCTAGAAACTGACAGGAATTCTGGACCAATGCCGAAGCACCACTCAGATTTAGCTGTGAGGCTTCTGGAGAGCAACACCAGCTCCCGTGGGACTTACCCCCCCAGTTTGAAACCCTGAGCCACAGTTGTTAGCATCATTAAGCATAATTAAGATACTCACGTGTTTTATCATCAGTTGTCCGAAGAGCCCCCCCCTGGTGGCTGGCGCCTGGAACTACAACCACCCAACGGCGAGGATCAAGTCTCAGGCAGCAGATGGTTCCGAGGCCCAGTGATGCGTGCAGGAGAGCCCATTCTTAACAAGCAGCTCACAAACTGGCACCGACACCAACAGCAGCAGCGGGAGAAGGTCCACCTGAGGGACATATCAAGTTCTGACGATCGGCGCACGCACGCCAAGGCCGTGCGCGGCACCACGGGGGGGCAAAGAGAAACGAGAATAATTGTTACGCACAATAAATGAAGACGACTTGGTTTGATGGAGCACTGGAGGATTTCATGCTCTACTAACTGAACTATCCAGGCAAAACGAGGGCCCGTATGATCGTCTGAGCACAAAAGGCCGACGTGGCGGATGGGGTAAACGTTTGTGTAAACGTGCTCAGGTACGCGCACGAGTGAAGGTGCACGCCATGGAGTCCCGCCTCGCCGCTCAGGACGGGAGAAACAGGTCCGAAACCTGCTGCAAAACACACACAGCTGGAGGAGTCGAGTGTGTTTCGGGACAGAGAACTAATGACCAAATTAGAATTCAGCTCACACACACACACACACACACACACACACACACACACACACACACACACACACACACACACACGCACGCAGGCGGTGTGTTGATCGGTACCCTGCCGGCATGAGATGACGGGGTCACCAGGCCGAGCCTCTTAACTTCACAGTTCAATTTGGATTTGCATAATCCCGCCGCTAATTTCCACGGGGCGCATCCATCCAGCGCATCTCCACAGGTGACGGGGGGGTCGGAGCAGCCTCGCCGCGGAGGGGGAACGCCAACGTCTGCGAGTCTGTCAATCTCCCGGGAGCTAACGCTGAGATCCTCGCATGCGGACATAAATAAAATGGCAAACATGACCAAACGTTCCACCTGAATGCTAAATGCTGCATCAAAGCTTCAAAGCTCCGCATTTATTTCACTTTTTTTTAGCGCTAGCAAAATGGCCGCCTCCGCCTGAGTCTGACCCAGTGACACACTTCCTGTTCCAGGCCCCACTCTGCGTCGGCTTGATGCTCGCGGCGCTCGTATGTGAATAATTGAGCCCGGCCCGCGCTGGCGTGCGGCGGCGTCGACGCCCGCTGCTAATTTCAACGAAACAACCTGGAAGGAAACAACCCCGCTCCTTCTTTTAATCCTCCTCCCTCCCTCATGCATAAAGGAGACAGGGAGACATCTAAACCGCTCTGGAAAGTTGCCTCCCAGCTTTTTAAAGATACATCACTGAAGCCTCTGGGAAGGAGGAGGGAGGGACGTTAGGAGGAAAAGAGAACAATTAAATCACATTAAAATGACAGGTGAGATCGCTTCGGAAATGGTGCAGAAGAGGGAGGAAGAGGAGGAAGAGGGAGGAAGAGGGAGGAAGAGGGAGGAAGAGGCAGGAAGAGGGAGGAAGAGGAAGAGGAGGAAGAGGGAGGAAGAGGAGGAAGAGGAGGAAGAGGGAGGAAGAGGCAGGAAGAGGAAGGAAGAGGCAGGAAGAGGGAGGAAGAGGGAGGAAGAGGCAGGAAGAGGAGGAAGAGGCAGGAAGAGGGAGGAAGAGGGAGGAAGAGGAGGAGACACAAACGGGTATAATCTCACACTCCTCCGAAGAGCTGAGGGATCAGCTTGATGCTCTTCCAGTCGCCTCCCCCCCCTCCCTCTTTTTCCTCCCCCTTTTCTTGTGAAGCAGCACAAAACGCTCCGTGATTACCTTTCACCTCTCCTGGTCTCTGATCGACGTTCCAGAATTCCACATCTTCTCCGGTCCACCCCCCCCCCTTCCCACCGCTGCACCACTCTGTTCTGCCCTGCAACAGAGGAGCTCAGGATGGGGGGGCTCTCAATCCTCCTGATTTTATTCTGAATAATGATGACGCTGAACCCCATTTAGAGCCCCCTGCGCTTACTGTACTGTACTGTGTGTGTGTGTGTGCGCGTGTGTGTGTGTGTGACTGTACACAAGGTCATAATCAATACGAGTGATGGAACCGCCTGCGCAGGTGTTTGTCTGTCCTGGTCAGGCACCAAGAGATTAGCGGGAATTGATTTGATGTTTATTTTATGCTAATCTCGTATGTGTGAGCTAATACGCGTGTGTGTATTCATGCACATGTGCGCCAGCGTGTCTGTACACTATGCAGTGTAAATGTGTGTGTGTGTGTGTTTGTGTGTGTGTGTGGGGCTGATGTCTGTGCAATTAGCCGCTGACCCAGTTCTCTCTCTGTGTCATTTTTCGGCTGTCATGGATTTACTGTATCATCATATTCCATCTCCTCGTCTGCGTTGGAAAACCTCGCACACACTCCTTCCAAGGAGAGTTCAATCAATATCTGCCCCCCCCCCCCTTAAAAACACTGAACTGACCTGATTATTCGCCACCGCTGGGCGGTATGGAGGACGACCTTGGAGGACGACCTTGACTCTGACCTTTTGCGTGACATAATGTGATGACAGATGAAGGAATCAACATCGGAATTCACCCGCAAATGTCACCGTGGCGACAGAAAGTGAAGAAAGTGGGAGTGTGTAACCGGAACGCCACCTTGTGGACGTCCGTGTAACTCAGGTTTGATGACAGAAGAACTCCGAGTCCAGTTTCTGAAGCTCCATCGTGTCGGAAAAGGAGCGATTTACTTGGAATGTCGAAATTACATGGGAGAAACACTCTCCCTGACCCCAAACTTTGGACTTACTCTTTGGAGGACTTTAGGGGGCGGGGCTATCTCCTGAAGAATGCTGATTGGTCAACACTCGGCCCCGCCCCCTCTGCTGAGGCAATAAAACCTCCTGGAAACGGTGTAAAGACATTTCCTGGTTTGTAGATTAGAGCTGGTTAACGTGCTGAAATTGGTGCCGAGTTCTTATTAAATGTCCAGGATTTTATATTAGTTTTAGTCATCAAAGCTTTCACGGTATTGAGGTCAGAGGCGGCGGCGCTGAGGCGGGACGGTGGCTCCGCGTGGCCAAATGCGCTTCCCCCCAATCAAAACTAGCTCCATGCTAACATGCTGACATCATCTAAGTCTATTCCAGTTCTGTGGCTCGCCGATGCTGTCTGAGCTCAAACCTCCCTTTGTCGTGTGTGAGCGCGTGCGGCGTTATCTGCTCGCGCACCTGTGTCGACCAGCGCTCGCATCCCTCCGCCCGACTCTCCTGTTGCCATGGTGAACTCTCCTCGGCTGCAGCCAGTGCATAGGTGGACGTGGGCCCTCTCGTGCATCTCGTGTTCTTCCATCCCCGCACAAGTTTGACACACTCGCCAGCCAGCGCCGCAGGAGGACGCGCGTGTCCTCTGCAGTCCGCCGTTGGAGACGGAGCGACGATGAGTCAGAGGAGGTGGGAGGAAGAGGAAGACTCTTTTCATCCTCCAGTCAGGCTGTTTTTCTGTCCTTTTCTCAGATTTATTTTCCCTCTGCAGAGGCGAAAAAAAGAGGACGGTTGCTGTAGCGACGACTCGTATGCTCACGCTAACAAAAAAGGAGGAAGTTGGTGGTTTTAGCTGAGAATCGGCTCAGCGAGATAATTCTGGGACCTAAATTAGGAGAAAAAGACATGACAAGACTTTGGGTGTGTTTTTGCCCGCTTTCAGATCTGGTCCGAAACTTCATCCCCGCCCGTCTGTGTGAAGATGCCGCCGACCTCTGGGCTGGTTTTTTGGCTCATAAGTCTCTAAAAACCTTGTTTGAAACTTTTGCACGGGCAGCGGATCTTTGTCAGGACTCTGTCAGCTTTGGACTGAAGCATCTCGGTTTCATTCCGGCCTCAAATGGTCGAGCAAAGGCACAACCCTTCTCCTCCTAAGCCCCGCCCCTCCCCCATAAGCCCCGCCCCCCTGTACCGTGCATGGGTTCCAGCGCGCTCTACGTATAGTCCTACATTTTGCAGTACATTGCTCTCCCTCCCGACCTGCTCCACCCAGCAACAGCCTCCACTGCCCCCCTGCTGTGACTGGGAATACTTCCACACACACACGCACGCACGCACGCACACACACACACACACACACACACACACCACACACACACACACACAGGTATGCTGGCACATGCTCACATGAGCTCGTCGCTCTCGCGGCAGATCTGATGAGGCCAGATTTAGCTTCAGAGCCACGATCTTCAGAAAGAGAGCCTTTTTTTTGGCGCGGTTACCATGGCGACGGCTGCGATGCGGCGAGAACGCAGGTTTACTACGTAAATGCAGTCAGATTGAGCACATCTCCAAATAATTCCACCC
Organism: Takifugu flavidus; assembly: GCF_003711565.1. Taxonomy (NCBI): domain Eukaryota; kingdom Metazoa; phylum Chordata; class Actinopteri; order Tetraodontiformes; family Tetraodontidae; genus Takifugu; species Takifugu flavidus. The sequence continues at coordinate 3,557,808 of NC_079541.1, read as the reverse complement.
GGGTTAAGAGCTCTTCTCACCAGGACGAAATCAGAGATACGCAAATATATAAAAACAACGTTATTTTCCGTGAAAGCCAACAACTCCGAAGTAGCGTCAGACATCATCTCGCTGCCCCAAGTGAAATGCATTATGGGATACCTAGCTGTCCACACAAGTCACGCCCGATGCCTATGTGACACACCTCCAGGAAGCTCGGAGTGTCCCTGTCAGGTCACAAAGTTCGAATTGGAAATGGCGCTCGATTTCATCGTACGACAAAAGCAAATCTCTGGAATTGGGAATATATAATCAGCACGCCATGTCGCCCGCCTCAGTGCCGCCGCAAAGAAATAATTCATCTTCGGTGGCACTTAGCCTGCGCCGCGACACGTCTCCGAGCGGAGCGGAACACATATGGAGCCAGACAGAGGAAGCCACAGCCGCTCTGGCGGAATGACCCAAATTAAAATCTGTGGTCTTTCAAGCCCTGCTGGGAATTTACTACGATCGTAAAGATGGAAACACATATGAGGTTAATGCACAGCTGTAGACGCTGCTTCGATGTTCAGGGTCCAAAACTGCTCCCTCCCTGGCTGACTGACTGCACGCTTTTATTGCAGCGGGCAGGAATGACTTCCTGCGGCGGTCTTTGCCAACAGCCGGGGAGCGAACCAGCCTCAAACACTACTAAGCTGTATATTTTACATATCAAATAATCACTATAACCATGGCAACGGTGCTGTGGGGAGACAGCGGTGCCACCGAGATCGCTGAGAAAGAACGAAACGAAAGAAAGAGGAAAGATTTGAAGCCGAGAGTTAAAGAGCAACAGGGAGCATTGTGACGGATAAAGAAGGAGAGAGCAGAGTGTCACACAACGCCCACCTTGAGCTCGGAGGCGCCTCCTTCATTCAAACATACAACACACACACACACAACACACACACACACACTCACATTTATATCTTGGGACTTTGGTAAGCAGGTCCCAACCCAAACCCTAACCATCCCAACCCTCGCCCCGCCCCTGAAATCCGAACCTAAACCCAATTCTAACCTCAACCCTAAAACCAGGTCTGAACCCTGAAACAATCCCTCGAAGTTGCGCAATAGTCGAATGGACCCACTTTGCAAACATGGCCTCACTTTGCTAGAATGACGATTTTGGTACTCAACCTGTTGTAAATGCGAGAACACACACACACACACACACACACACACACACACACACATACACCCCATCCCCACACACACACACACTATTGAGGGCCACTAAAGAAAGTGTTGTCCGGTGGCCAACCCTGACTTGAATGCTGTCGGTTCCGTCACTTCCTTCCTGTTTTGGGAGCAAACAAGAGACTTATTTTTGTCTTTTGTGTCCCTCCACACACCCTCGCTGGCTCCGATCACCGTTCCTGCTCATGTTTCGGCGTGGGCGGGCAGTTCTGCTGGACGGACGTCTGCGGACGGCGTGACACGGCGCCGGCCGGTCCGTTCGCATCACTCCTACACATCATCACGCCACTGCACACTATAGAACTATTGTTCCTACTTGGCCACGTGACTGGAAATAAGTGCCTTTTTGCAGCATAAACTCACCACAGACGACACTTTCAGCGTTCTCATCTCAGGTGGCTACGATAGAAATCGCAAATATCTAAACTGGTTTTGATTCGGCGCCGTTCTGTATAATTAGCATAGAATCGGGGACAAATCTGTGATATTTGTCTGCTAATCTGATCCAGCTCTTCTCGCCATCTGCCCGTCTGCTCCCAGAGTTCGCCGCTGGACCCACTGCGGCGCCAGTAAATATCAAATTTAAGCCGAGACGCAGCATAAGGACGCTTTCGGACCCTATCCTTGCTGGTCGAACTGGTCGAGGTTCCCCACAGGTTAGCTGTTAGAGCTATGAAGCTAATTCTGTTAGCGTGTTTCTTTTAGTCAAAGTGACAAAAGAGGAGATAACAGGCCGCACAATGGCAGCTATTATCACTATTATTTAATAATTTAATCAGAAAAATCACGTTTCTTTCTGCAAATACGCATTTTAAAGGCACGAGGGTGGTTATTAATGTCACATTTGGGGCAGACGGAATGCTGAAAAAAGTCCAAATGGAACAAAAAAAACCCCTCCTTTGTGTGTTTGAAAGATGTTATTATTAGTTCTTGTTGTTGCTAAGACAACCAGACCCCTTTTCTGTCTCCACCATTGTGTTGCCAAAAAAACCCTTTTTTGTGGCAAACTCCCGTTCATCAGCTGAACTGGTCAGACGCTCTGGTTCACCCAAATCACACAGGCGTTTCACTTTATGTTGTTGTCTGCACTCTGGATTGAAAACAGTCAGTTTTGGTGTCAGTTAGCATCATTAGCGGTGCCATTTACACAAATTTCTTTGCGAAAAAAAGCGCTAAATGCTACAAAAAGGAATTCAATCTGCTGTATTTACTCATTCACTTGCTTAATTTTGTCATAATACTCTCTCACACACACACACACACACACACACACACACACACTTCTGAAACACTGCAACTCCCAAAAATCCCTTATTAAAGTGCAAACTGCTGTTTTGTGGAAAAGAAGCAACATTCCTCATTAAACCGGAGAGAAACTGCCAGAATTTCCACGCTGAGGTCGTCTTTATGTCTTAAATTCTCCGCATTTTGACACTTTTTCGCTTCTAAAAAAGATTTCCACGTTTGTAAATGAGCGTAATCTTTGCACGTGCTGTCAGGCGAAGCCATGGAGGGGGCAGATGGACGGAGGGGGATGAAGGGCGCGTGGCGCCACGTGACTGGCTGGAGAAGACGTGCGACAGACGTCCAGAAAGAGCTGATTGTTGGACAGAGCGTTATCAGATGTAGCGGTGGGAGGAGAGGAACAGCTCAGAAGATACCGTTGTGTCTCTGACCTTTGATCATCAAGGGAGGGGGGGGGGGCGATGAGTGACAAGATCACATCAGTGGAGCACCTGAACGCATCACGGACATCATTGTTCACCTTCATGTACTTGCTACAAATGAACCAAACCAAAATACTCACTTTACTAGCAACGTAAGGACCTTTTGGGGAACTGAGGACAATTTGGCTGTTTCTCACAACTCAAAAGGACTCTTTGGTTTTCCAGTTGAGGTGAGAATCAGGATTTAGGCAGGGTAGCGTAAACCCTCCCTGCTGGAGACTGAAGGGTTAACGGGGTTTAATTAATGGGAGGACTCAGGTGAGCTGTGTGATCACACACACTCCTGTTTCTGACGGTGTGTTTTACAGGGTTCAGTAAATCCCCCCAGCCTCCCTGAGCTGCTCACCATGACAATGATGAGTCATTTTTCCAGAGGACACACACACACACACACACACACACACACACACACACACACACACACACACACACACACACACACACACACAGGGCAGCAGTGGACCCTGATCTGTGGCACAAGGTTGCACCAATGTCAACGACCACCACACACCAATGGCCTGGTCCACAGACGCCTCACAAATACATATCATTGGGTTTGAGCTCAGGTTTTTCTCTCTTCTGTCCTGCTTACGTCTAAATGCTTCACCTGTGTGCTAGTTCCCTAAATTACTTCCTGATGGGGTTCACCTGTGCATAAGCCACATAAACCACCTCCTACTATAGCTCAGCTGTGTGCTTGTTACCAAAGACAACCTCCTAATGTGGCTCACCTGTGTGAGTGGAACCTTTACCACTTCCTGATGTGACCCACCTGTGTGCTTGTTACTGAAACAGCCTTATACTAACTCATTAACTAATTTTTAGCTTCCTAATTTAGTTCACCTGTGTGTTGGCTATTAAAATAATTCGGTTTGGTTTTAGTTAGTTTAGTTTTTAACTGCCTTCTAACATTCACCTGAGTGCTTGTCATCTAAATTCCATCCTAATTAGTTAAGCTTTGAGTTAGAAACCTAAACTGTCTCCTAACAAGGTTCACCTGTGTCTGTTACCTGGCTTACTTCCCAACATGGTTGTCCCGAGTATTGGCTAATTAAAATACCCCTTCGTGTGGTTCACCTGTGTTTTGTTGTCCCTCACAGTGTCTGCTTTGGTTTGTGCTACATTTGCTTTACGTCTGAGTCCTTCTCTGGTCTGTCTGCTCACACCGGGAGCAGCAGGGGAGACTCTAAATCAGGTGATTCTCAGGCAGATCAACACCAGAAGCCCACTCTGTGTTCGGAGGTGAATAGCCGTAGAAGTTCGAGCATCTGTCAGAAAGTGTTAATAAATCTTTAGCTAGTTTGCAGCTTTTTACAGGAGTGACGACCCACAGGTGCTTCTGCTGCAGGGCCACAAACCAGACGTGAACTTTACGCAATCGGATATCTTGATCTCGAACTTCGTGTGTGTGTGTGTGTGTGTGTGAGGTCAGGCAGCGGCCATGGAAACAGAAGTGTGTGTGTGTGTGCATACATGAATGCTTAATGATGACAGTGTTGTGACCTCTGTGGACACACTGCAGATGGGTACAGGTGCTAACTGGGTCGATGGGGGTCTACCGAGGTGGAGGAATCTGGAAATTCACCTCTGTCTGAGTGGGCAGTCCAGGAAAGCTAATTTTAATAACCCCATTAGGGCAAAAACACCCCCCGAAGTTGAGTCACATTAGCTCCGCTTTGTACGCTACACAGGTGCGGATGCGTGTCATTAAAAATAGACACCTGAGTGGGTGAAGTGTTTCTTTTTTGGGACGTGTTTGGATTAAACTAAGCTTTTTATCGGGCGGTGGAAGCAACCAGCAGGTGCCGGATGTCTGTTTTCCTGGAGTGTATTGATGCTCCTCTTTGGTGCGATGTGAGGGTGAATTGCTGAGCTTCTGCTGCGTCGTTTACAGGGTTGTTTTTTAAAAATGTTGACGGCCTGGTTCAGTCGGAAAACGACGGGAATCTACAAAGCAGGCTAATGACATTAGCTCAAACTGTTTTGGTTCTAAAAAAGTCTTTCATTTCATGGTGCTCAGCGGGAGAGGCACAGTCTTTCAATGTGATTATCCAAATAATCTCATTACGGACTCTGTCTTTCCACACAAAAATCAATTAATTTTTTAATTTGTCTACAAAAAAAAGATCCAATCATCCCTTTAATTGAAACGAGTTTGTGCAACGTTTGTTAATTCTTACATTGATAACGTGTCAGAAAAACAAGCTAACTCCAGGGCCCGTGGCTAATCGCGTAGCTTTTTGATGGACAGCAACAAAACCTTCTTTAAATAGTTCCTTTGGTAGAAAAGCAGAAGTTGCAGGTGAATATAAAGGATGTTATTAATTTTAGGATCAGGTATTCACCCTCTTGACGCATCTGTCTTCCCGCCTCTTCTTCTGACGCCGTGCGTTCATCATCTGCGACCCCGAGCGTGTGAAATGTCAGCCGGTGACAACGGGACACCGACGGTCTGACAGCAAACAGAACAGGAAGTCGTGCTTCGTCTGAGGCGTTGACATTTTAGAGGGCGGCAAGTGAACCATCGGGTGAGATTTGAGCTCGGCTCTGTGTTAGCGCGCTAGCGCGTCCTCGTAGTTTTGTTCGTTGGGAGACAGTTGTGTGACTTAGAAGTTTTACCGACTTTAATGTAAATATCCTGCTGTCCAACACATGAAGTTATAGTTCCGCTGGTTCCGGACAATTTCAGAGCAGACTTGTCAACGTAGCAGTCCTCTGATTGGTGGAAACCAATATCTGAGCTATTAACTGAGCTAACAGTCCAAGCTGTTTTTCAGTGCTAATGTTTAATACCATTGTCTTCGGTGTGTAGCTCTTAATGCAACTGTCAAATACCTCTCAGATATTACCTTAAAATGTTATTAATATGTAAAATGTTCAACTTTTAGTTCCTACTTTTTCAACTGCCAATCATCCAGTGTTGCTACCGTTGATGCTAAACGCCACATTTGTACAAAACATTGAACTTGACTGACATTTTTCAACGAAATCTTTAAAAAGAACTTTTCAGACTCTAACAGAACTGCAGTAGAAGTTTTAAAACGGTGGTGTTGGTTTACTGAGCTCAGCTTTTATCCCAAAAAGATTCTGACACAGCAGCTAGCCTTTGATTATTCTGTGGCAAAGCTGAAGGGTTGAGACCGTCTCTCATATTTAGAAGCCTGCGAAACAAACTGCGATTTGCAGGAAAATGCGACTAAAATCTTCTATTCTTCTTCACAGTTGTGGAGCTGTGAGAAACCCTCCATGCATCCGAGCAATCAGGTTATTTCCAACTTTCTTCTATAAAATGACACATTTCAATGGCAGCGCTCAGAGAACACAAGACAATAACTGCTCAGATTCTACTTCTAATCCCTTTTTGATCGAATCTAAAGCCAATTAAAAACAGAAAAATCTAGTATTTGGACTGTAATATCGATGCCTGGGCCGATTAAACCCAGCATCATCACTGCTATTGTTCGCTCACATCTGTATCACAGGTTTTAACATCGACTGGGATAAATGGTTCCCACAAATCTAGGAAAGAAAGGGCGAAACATGTCACTCTCTCAGACAAACGAAGGTGTCGCGGCTCAACATATCAGGTTTTGTTGGATTAATAAACCTCTTCTCCATACTGAAGTTGATCCTAATGTCCTCTGATCCATGACACTGTAGCACAGGACAGCGCTGAAGGGGTGCCGCAAGGCATTCTGGGGATTTTCTTTTTGCCCTCGCCCTGCAAATGCCTGGAGATGTTGTTCCAGACTGTCCAGCTTCCACAAAAGTAAAAACCATGGCAGGCACTGACGTGGACAGCCAAGGACAGCCCCCGCCCAGGAGCACAATGAGGGTCCTGGACTAGCTATAGCCACAGATTTAGCATTTCTCAGGTTTTTTTTTCATACGTGTGGATCCAGAATAAAGAGGGAGGCAGAGAAGAGAAGTCCGCAGGGAAGGAAATGCTGACAGATCCTGCTGTTTTTGCAGTTCGCAAAGGAGATAAGGGGCACCTACATGCTAGGTTATCGACCGTTAATGCACACCAGCGCGCTAACATGCCGGGTTTTGATGCTGAAGAGATAAAAACCTGCATTCTGTAGTGTGTAAGCCAAAATGTGCAAGGATTTTTGTGTTTCCCACATCACGGTGAACATGTCTAAACCTGCATTATTACTGAGACTAAACTATCTGAGCAGAGTTGATTTTAATCTGGAAAAATGTATGCTGACTCTACTCTCACTTCCCTCTCTGGGGACCTTCATCATTTCGACGCAGCCCTTCAGGCGTGTCGTGAAACAAGTCAGCGGGTGCTTCTGTCTGCTGGAGCTTAGTCGCAGGAAAAGCAGCCGTTGCTGTTTTCCTTGGCTAATCCATCAGGAGACGTTAGAGAAACCGTCCAGGGGAGCCGTGAAGGCAGGGAGGGGTGCAGAAGAACATGAAGGAAACACCGTCTCAGCGAGTCGGCTGGCTTCTGTCTGCAGGCTAGTCCTTCGTCCACAGAGGGGTGGACGTAAACAATTGACCGGCCTGTTGTGGATTTCAGGGGTGCAGTACCGATTACGACCACATATGTCGCTGTTGCCACTGAGAAATAGCAGCTTTAAAAACAGCATTTTTCTGCAACAATTCTGCTGAATGCATCAGAGCAGAGATTACCTGCCATTTTCCCTCCCCAGCCGCACCAGCCCCCCCCATCATCCATCAGCCCCCCCCTCCCAGTCTGAAACAGTGTGAGAGCAACAATCAGTCAGTCACACCTCGGGAGCAGACGAGGCTGCTCACACATGTTACTGAGCCCTCCTTTCATCTGGAGGTGTTCCTCAAGGCTCAGCAGGCGGCTGTTCTTTGCTCTTCGTGTCCCTCCTCCAGTAATTTATTTCAGTGCTGAGTTTTAGGTGACAGGAGAGGTTTACTTCTGTTGAATCCTGTCAGTGTTAAATATAGACGATCTATTTTGGACGGCCTGATTAGACGTCCGTTTGCTTATCGTCTCATCTTTGGAACTCAGCCTCCTATTCTAGAACACTTCTGTCTTCCTGAGTTTTACTTCTCAGGAGAAGGGGAGCGGGGGGGGGGGGGGGGGGGGGGGGGCTGCTCCATCTCTGTCTGTGGTTCTGTGTGTGTGTGTGTATATGTGTTTGTGTGTGTGTGAGGGACGGAGGCGACCATGGATCCTTTCAGCCAATCAATGGGAGCTTATCGGGATGTTCTCCGCAGCTCCACAGCTGCATCCAGAGGCTGATGGGACTGAGGCGTGTCTGTCTGGGCTGGAATCAGCAGTGTGCGTGTGTGTGTGTGCGTGTGTGTGCGTGCGTGCGTGTGTGTGTGAAGCATTCAAGCGATCTGGCAGGATGTCAGTGATGGAGGGACGGTTGTTTGTCTCTCTGTCAATCAGACGAACGTGTGAAGCGTCTGATCTGAACTGCAGTGAGATTTGTGAGGCTTGGCTGCCTGGAAGAAACACACTTTAACAAACAGCACAGTCGGAAGTAAATAAGCAAATTTCCCTGTTTAAAAGAGCTTATCATCAATATTAGTAGAACCCTGAGAGGGTAGAGGTAGAGGTCAGAACCCCCCTTTGATTCCAGGTCCTGCATTCAGGTGAGATGATGGAAGATGTCAGATCACCTCAAAATCATTAGCAGTTGATAAAATCATCCCAGGAACTTTTATTTCCAGAGATTTATTCGCCTGCCTGGAAAATTCTGTGCAATTTGTGTTTCCACTGCCTCACGTCTTCCTCGGCAGAGATGCTGAAAAGAGCACTTCTCGTAATTTTTGCTCCTTTTGCTGTGAGCAAAGACAAAAACAGAGAGGACAGAAAGGAAGTCCTCATCCCGCCAGTCCTGAAAGGACCTGTTGGGCATCTCTCTTCCTCTCAAGCTTTTAGCCAAGATTGCTAATTGCATGCCAAACTGTGATGAACCCACAAACTGAAACAGTTGCTTTGACTGGCTGGCCATCGCCACGGCGACAAGTGACGCGAGTTTGTCTGCTGCAGCCGTACGTTAGTGAATGGGCCCTGATACCTTGAATTAATATTCAAAGTAATCAGTCAGGGAAATTTCCCTCCTGATGGAGATCGGGTTGTCGACAGAGCGGCGATCACGCCAGACGCTGTCGACCAGAGAAGCCTAATTGGGGTTTCAATTAGGGTTCTGCCGCACCAGGCTGCCCCCCACCTTCCCCTTCCCTCTCCCCTTAATTAAAAACCAGAACCGGTAATTACTCCAGGAGACGGAGAGATGGAAAGAGGCACATAAAGGGACGGATATATGGAGGGAGGGGAGGTGACAGACAGGGCAACCATTACAGTAAATCAGCTGAGGGTTGATGATGGGATGGACGGGAGGGAGGGGGGTGCAGGAAGTGAGGGGTGGGAAAGAGGGAGGGGCGCAATTTATTTGGATCTCAAAGGAGAGGCAGGGGGACGGGGGTGTGGGGGTAGGAGAGGACACAGAGGACAAAGATAAGTGGGCTCTAATGGTCGGTCTGTGGGCCTGAGCGGGAGGGCCGGGGGCTGGTTGCTACGGTAACGGGTGCCGCTTGCTAGAGAGGGTCCATCAAGGAGTCAGCAGCAGGTGTCCGTCTGCAGCCTGTAATCCATGAGCAGCGCTACCGAGGCAGTTTCCTGTAAAATGGCTAAATCCCAGCTAAAGATAAAGGCTAATTTACAGAGCGCGTTTGTTGGGCTGCAGAGTCCTGGAACAGGGCCCCCCTCTGGGGCCTGAGTGGGACTAAATAAATCTGATCAGACACACTCTGGAGACTCCTAAGGTTATTATCAAAGCACCGTATGGATCTATAAGGGCTTGTAATGTTTCTGGTGTCTATATGAGCCCGTGTTGGGTGATTGATAAGGCGTGGTGAGGGTTGCTCACCGTTTAAACGATTTTCTCCACTGCTGGACCCTTCGGAATTAGATTTATTCCTGCTAGAACAACAGGATCCGAGAAATAAGGATACTTTTATGAGCTGGTGAGGGTATAACTATCTACAGGCTAACATTTAGCTACACTTTCTCCACTTTGTTATAATCCTCACCTGAACTTGGTGGGGTCTCCAGGATTTCTGACTTTTACCACTTTTGCTTCGCGAAGATTTTCCACAGGTTTGAGATTAGGGTTTTTTAGTTGGCTTTATTGCTAAAAGCTAGCACTCCCAGATTGAAGGATTGTCCCAAACAGTCCTGATGTGGACGTGTTTTGTCGAAATTGATGTTTTTCAATCCAAAAAAATAATAATTTAGCTGCGCTAATCCAGCAGCAGTGTGCTAAAGATCACGCGTGAGACAGACGCAAGGGATGGCTCCCCGCCCTCGAAGCGTCCAGACCTGTGTCTGTTTCTGTGTTTGAGGCGTCGCAGGCACCAGCTCATGTGTAATTTCATGATCAAACATTGGCAGGTGGTGTGTCGCCGTCTCATTAAGTAGAGCCAGAAGAGCCTTTTTCGCAGCTCTGCTTCAACGTACGTCGACGAGTCGCCTCAATTCAACAGAAACGAATCCTGACTAAAAATGCGGCGTGCTTGCATTTGCGTGTTCCTTTGCGGTCTGAAATACAACTTCATTCGAGCTCGACCAGGCGGAGCTCTCACAGCTCCTCTCTGGAAAAGACATTCCTTTGAGTTCAGATTGCATAAATTTGCCCGTCTCTAAAAACTAAAATGACACAACGCAGACAGATAGAAGACCAAAACCAGTTTTAACGGCTCCCGTCTCCTCTCTGAGCCCGGGTTTGGGAGGCCACGGCCTTGATCGTTTTGGTTCAACGTAAACATGCTAGCTGCTGTTTAATTATTTACGATGCTCCGCAGGTGGTCTGTTTTTGCTCCCCCGGTCTGAGGAGGCTCTTCGATTTGAATTTATATCAACCGAATCTTGGCTGAAGACATATTCGCATATAATTCTACATGTTTACCATCAACCATTGATGCTTGAGTTTTTATAGTATTTGTCTTTGTGTAGAAACACGTCACCTGACGGTCACGTGACATAACGTCGGTGATGCAGACCTCCTGCCAGTCACGCAGAAGAACCTGGATGTTTTCGGTATAAACACAGACGTCTCGGGGGCTGTAAAAGCAATTTCACTTTGACTTTCTCGGTCATGCCCTCTGCTCTCCTTTTCAAACGGTCCAGCCCTGATGAGCTGACCCCCCCGACAGGACGGCCCAGGACCTGAAACAGACTGATTCCCCTGCGTGTGGGAACGTGAGAGACGGAGATGAAAGCTGAGGAATCGACTGTCTGAGTGCGCCTCTTAGATTCGCCCCGCCGCACATGCGTGCATGCACGTACGTGCGCGCGAAGCACGGCAAGGCTGATGTGGCCATCCTTCGGTGAGCACGTCTCAAGCCCAGTGACCTAGAAATGAGTGTCAAAGCTAGCAAGAGCTAGCAAACTCAGCTCCCCGCTCTCTGACATCCACCACCCCTTTATGGTTTAAAGGCCTCCATCACTATGACTGACGGCAACACGCAAAAGTTTCTCGTTGATTTCAGGTGGGTGCAGGAGGAAACATCACCCCCAATCTGACATAATCAATGGCCACCAGGACAAGGGGGGACTGTGGTCTGCAGACCTTTAACTGGGGGGGGGGGGGGGGGTGCCTGGGGAGGGCTGGGCTGGAGAGCCTGTGAAATACTGGAGATGAGGAATTCTGTAAGTCGAAGAAAATCTCTACTTTGGCGAGTTGTAGTGCTGAAAAACTGCAGGTATCCATGGCAACAGCAGCAATCAGGGAAAGATGGGAGCTTTGCTCATGTAAACATTGCGCTTATAAGAGTCTTCAGAATAATGTCTAGAAAGGTATCTTTCTTCATAGTCTTTCCCACCGATGTTCCGATCAAAACAGGCGGCTAACAGGCGAATTTTAGTGGATCAATTATTTTTGTGTTTCCTGCTTTATTTATCCACCATCAGACTAAAAATAGTCTCTTATTATATCAGTGATGTCATTATGAACAACTGGAAATGAGAACCAGCCTGAACAGGATAGCCTTCTTTCAGCTTTAGCTTATTTAAACTTAGCGAATAAAATGTTTGTACACTGGTTACTAGCTTAGCTGAAAATGCCTTAATCAAAGTCATCTTTCTAACACTTTGTATGGGAATTTTGCAAGTAAACATTTTTTTAACAAATCAGATGATATGCATAAGGTGAGCTTTGAAAAATAATTAGCTTTTTTGCTACGCTAGGTAGCATTATCTTTGCATGCCAAATTTTCATCCCTTTAAAGTAACACCAAATAGGAGGGTGGTCGGACTTTGAGACCATGAGGAAAGATCAGGAAGTTCTTTTCAAAACGGGGACCCTTTACTCCCCCGCCACCTCTGTCTTCCACGTTCGCTTAGATAAAACTGACACATCAACTCACGGTGGAAATAAGCAAGTGATGAGGTTCTGACCCAGTGAGTCAAGCCTGCGAGTCTCTTTGAAAACAGCCCCTCGCAGCATCCAATCACAAACTCAGCAACTCGTTTCCACTAAATCCAATTGGAAACACTCCAGCGAATGTGAAACATTTGTCTTGTTTCCTTCCACAACAGCGAACAGCGGACTTATATTGCTAAATTATGTATTTATTCAATGGGATCAGACGCAAACCGCCATTCACACATGAAGGACGGAGCAAAGGGAGGACTGCAAAGGTATGGAAACACAGGGGAGGCTTGATAGAGGAAGGGAATTGAGCGTTTCCCAGGAGGTCCCGATGTAGCTGCAATATGAGAGAATCTTCAAAATGAGGAGTGTGTCTGCAATTTAATATGTGGTGTGTGTGCGTGCGTGCGTGCGTGTGTGTGTGCGTAGGATGGTTCACTCTGTCAACATAATGGCGTGTTTTCTATCTGCTTGTCATTACATGCGTGGTTGCCTGCCAGGGCTTTGTGGAGTTTGTGTCTGGACTGACATTTCAGTAAATGTCTGCTAAACTGCCTGCTTCTTCCTGGTTGGACTGTTGCTGATATGTCAGTCAATTCGGTTTAATAAACTATTCCTGCTTCATCTCTGACATTGGATCGAGTTCTGAGATGGTTTGACTGATTTTCTTTGATTATTGAACTATATTTGCAGCAGTGTTCAAAACAAGGGTAGGAAACCTCAGGCGCGTGGCCCAAAACTGGCACACTACAACACGATCAATGGCCCGCTGGAAAGAACAATGGGCCAGATTCACGAAGCGTTCTTACGAACAAATTTGTTCTTAAGTCCCACTTACGAACAGTTGACGAAGATTGTGGCATTCACCAATTTCTTCTTATCCTGGATTTATTCGTAGGTAAGAACAAATCCTACGAACACTCAGGAGTACTCTTACGCACATTTCAGTGCCGACATGTTGGCATGGTTGTGTTTTCTTCTCTTGTGCAGTTCAATAAAATTCAATATTACAATGATAATTCTGTCATATTTATTTGTTTATTTGTTTATTTCCTATTTTTGGTGATTTACGGAGAATTTTAAAATTACGTAAATGTGCCAATGACTTAACATTAATCAACCAAATTGGAAACCATGCCAAAACTGTCTTTTTATTTGATTTTATCTTGATTTATTTTATTAGGGGATCGAGGATATGCCCTGGTTGTTGACACCACTGACCAACCCTCAGACTCCACAGGAGTTTTATTCAATCAGATGCATGCGCGCAGTCGCTCCACCATTGAACGCACCATCGACATGTTAAAGGGGCGCTGGATGTGTTTGGACACAGAGCCACAACCCCGTGAGGATGTGCGTCCTGACGCAATGATGGGGCCAGACTGCAGGCACGCGGTTCACGTTCGAGCGCGATTAATTGCCCGTTTGTGAATAAAATGCATTATTGTCACAATCCGAGCACAGCTTTTACACGTTTATTTTTTTTTACATTCTTCTTTTTTTACATTCTCGTTGATTTATTTAAGCGTGTTGGCTATAGTCATCAGGGTTGAGGCAATTTTATCAAGCGTGTTAGCCATCCTTTCTTGATTGTTCAACACGGCGTCAGAAATCAGGCGTGGAGAGGCAAGCTTTGGGCATTTCGCTTTGGGCATTTTGCTGCTTTTTGCTCTGTCTACAGGGTCCTGCTGCAGTTCCTTTTATGGGCATTAGTGGGCGGTGACTTATGCTAATCGTATGTTAATTAGACTCACCTGGCACGCGCTTTCAACTTACGAACAGATGGCATTCATCAATCTAAGAACACAGCTGCGAACAATTCTGGGGCTTACGAACGCGTTGATGAATCCGACGTAGGGTTTTCTTAAAAAACTTCTTAAGGACAACTTAAGAAAGAATCTAAGAAGATTCGTAAGAACATATTGGTGAATCGGGCCCAATATTCTCTTAACAGAAATTCAATTACTGATTAAAATCAGGTGGGACAGCCATGGCCTGAAAGTTCTCCTTTTCAAGTGTGCATCTTCTGTTATGTCATTGGTGTCTGTGAATGTTATCATTGTATCGCCCTCCTCCATACCTGAGTGTTTCATACCTGTTGCTTGTCCTGCTTCACCTGTGCTCATTCGCTCCTTCCCTTCATGTGTATTTTGGTGTTTCAGATTGCTGTGCTTCATTTGGAAGGTTATCAGATTAAGTACTTATTTTCTTCGGATTTGGGATTCAAATATTTTTAAATATAAAACCTTATCTATTCACCAAAAATCTATTAATATGTGAAGTAACACAGACACCAACATACAGGAAATTTAACATGTAAGATAATATCTACATCACATTCTACTTACCATGGTTGGTGTCCCAATGGGGTCAGTCCTCGGCCCAGTCCTTTTCTATCTCTTTATGCTCCCACTGGGTTGTCTCCAACTCCAGAATTAGATTATCCAAATTAGCACTGCGACCACAGTCTGGCATCAAGGAAATAAAGTTAATTTAATTCACCTCAACATGATCTAAATCAAATCAAATCTAAATCTAAATCTGTTGATTATTCATGATAATACATGATATTTACAATTACCTACACAAATTATTACAGATGGATTACCGTATGTGCCACTGAGGCAGAGGTGGAGTGAGTAAGCAGACCTGGACAGGCGCTCTCGGCATTCAGGATGGGGGCGGGTTCCAGTACCTTGCTCAAGGGCAGTGCTCCTGAACTGATCTTTTTTGTCAGGAACCTGGATTAAAACTAGAAACAAAATCTTTTCTGAAGAACTTCCAGCCTGGTCCCATGCATATACACATGGCCAATACGGGGCTAGAACCTGTGACCTTGGCATTATTTGCACCGACTGCGCGAATGAACCACGAGGCCCCAAAACAGATGCAGGGAAAAAAGATGAAAACAGGAGAGAAGAAAAGATCACAAAGGTGAACAGACAGAGAGACACTTTCACACATGTTAGTTGTTGATTGTGATTGACTGAGTGTGTGCGAGTGTGTGAGTGTACCAGCAGGAGGTCGGGTGTCCCTGAGGTGACTGTGACATCGCCTGTTGGCTTCTTCTTCTCTTTTTTTCCTCTGTCAGGCTGGAGGAGATAACGGTGAGAACAGATGAAAGCCTGAATTGTGTTTCACTCCACAGTTTTTACTCTGATTAGACGTTTTCTCATTTTCCCCTCGAGAGATAAGTGACGGATAGACGATCCGGGAGAACAAGAGGAGACAATCAAATAAGATTTAAACACCCTTCTGGACTGAAAAGTGCCTACATTTCAGATCATTTCTGTCTGAGTGTTCTCATCACCGTAATTCTGTTACAGGATCTAAAAATGGGTCTGCTAGCATCACCGTTGTGTAACATTGTGGAGGACAGAAATGAAGGAGGAGTGGGATGTGTGAGGAGAACAGAGCTGCGATACGTCACCGATGAATATTTTAACGGTTCCTCTGTTCTGTGAGAAGAATTAGAAACACGAAGACGGATGAAGGAGACTCGTTCCCAGGACTGGAAATGGGTCCAGAGAGACCCTTCATGTGGTCACGTAACTCTTGTCAGAATGTGACCAGCTAACGTGAGATGTTTGGTTTTCTTCTCTTCTTTATGTCATCATGAACAACTGTTACAGCAAAATATGGAATTGCTCTTTTTTTCTGATTGCGAAATCAGTTGTCAAAATTCTGAGAAAAGTAGCCTCTTTTCCACAGCAGGAACTTTTGGCTTTTTTTGTGGGGATTTTTCCCACTCCCACATACATCATTGGCTTATTTTCAATAGATTTTCTGGATCTTTGAGGTGCAGTGGAAATGCAACCCACTCAGATTACCAGGAATTTTTTTTTACTGGAAGAAATAAATTCCGAGTAATAAAAGTTCCTGGAAATTTTGGTATAAAAGAGAGTTACACCTATAAGCTACAACTCAGATGTAATTAACTTGTCACTGTAACTACGTGTTGCTAACTCTTCTGCCTGTTGTATTAAAATATGCTAATCGCTGCTTGATGCTTCATCAACAGAGCCGTGAACACAACAAATCAAGCAGACTGTAATAACACATTTAGAATTTTAATAGACAGGTTTCAAGATAAATTCATTTGATAAACAAAGGGACAATTTTTGGCTATATAAAAAGCTATTTAGAAACCAGTGACTAGAGCTGGAGACAACAGTGTTGGTGTGCTTACATTTTCGGGTATCGGATACAGACACGTCTCACTCAGAGTGGAACTCACAAAACTCAGGATAAGCGTCTCACCCACTGATTAACAAGGATCACTTCATTGATAGCTTGGACCACGGTACTACACACTGAGCAACTCAGGACCTATATTCCCAGAAATACGCAGAGAAAGAGAACCTGTTTCAGGAGGACAGTTTATACCAGCGCGCATCGCGCAAGAGACACGTCGGTGAAAGTAGAAAAACGGGCTGATTGTAAGAAAAGTCATTGTCGCCGGTGCTACCTGCGTTTATTGAGTTTTGTGAAGTATGACCGTCCTTGGGCTGATGCAGCTGGAGCACAAACTGACCTCCGCGCTAACGGACGCACCCAGACACGGTGCGTTCACTACCACAACAGACAGACAAGAGAGAGAAGGTGGTTGGCAGTGCAGAATCTGAGCAATATACAGCATCACACATGGGTCATCCCGAGAAATCTTCTCCGTCCATCTTTAACGTAGCTAAAAAGCTATTCCACCTGTTTTGACCCAGGTTTGACTGGTGGGATTAAGGATTTACTGTACAACACACTTGTAAATCTACACACTGGGGCGGGGGGGGGGGGGGGGGGGAGTGTTTTACTGATTTAAACCCCAAGTAACTAAGTCGCAAAAGTATTAGTAGCCAAGAAGACCGTCAATTTTTTCCCCCATATTTTGATCACATTTGTCTGAATGTCCTTCATATTCTTTATACTCTGTTAAAAATGATACAACATGATACAGTTTTGTATATACAGTGACAGTTACCTTCTTTCTATGAGGTGACTGTGCTAACCTGAGCTGTTAGCATCACTGATTAGATCATTTACAATTATAAGTGTCCAGATTGTGTCCTGACTGTGACCCCTTGTCCTGATTTTAATGGCACCTGGATTGTTGGACTGGACTGGTAGCGCTTAACATCACTGAAGGTGTAAAGGTGTGTGTAAAATTACGTTTAAACAAAGCATTGTGAGGAGATGCTAGCATGTTAGCACAAAGGTGAAACTTGTGATAGGCATGCCTGTACTTAGATATAAAAGAGAAAACTGCACTAAACGCATTCTAGAAAAGAAGCAACGCACATATTGACATCTCTGTCGTGCTAACAGCAATTAGCTTATACATAAAGTTCTCAGAGGGGCTTCGTGTAAACTGTCTTCTTGACCAAAAAGCTGATGCGCACCTCCGTTTCTCACGACTCCGAATCCGTCGTTTACAGCGCGTTCATCGTAGGAGCACCAGAGAAAGTGTACAGTGTATTTACAGGCTGACGTTTAAGGCGCAACATGACGCAGTAGAGCATCTTTACTTCCAGTCCAGACTGGACCAATCCCAGTTCATCACTTTACACTTAAGTTACAGAATCTGTGGTCATTTTATCACCATATACATGCTAATTAGATTGTTTCCATTGAATGCCTCTCAGGCTCCAGTTAGCATGTCTGAGACCAGCCCAGTTTGGTGTCATCAGTATGCGCCTGTTTGATACGTCTGTACTTCTGCATTGAACTGGACGCACCATAGCTGAAGTGAAACATTTGGCAACTGGCTTTTGTCTAAACGGTTCAATGACTCGCCAACATAAATATTAAGAATGAAAAAACATTTATCGCCACTTCCTGGGATAGTTTAAATCACCCCCTGTGGGTCATAAAGTTACTTCCTATGACAGAAAACATTTAAAAGGTTGCTAAAAATATGGAGTGACCCTGTTTTAAAGCACCCAAGGTTAAGTGAGTCAGACCTTCCGATGGACGAGGAACCGTAGCTAACGTGATTGGTGTGTTTAAAAATGGCGAGGTAAGGCAAATCTGTCCCTGTGCCATGTGTGAGAACATTAGCCAAAGGCTAAAGTCTCAAGGGGCAACCTCAGATTAGCAGTTGGACCCGGCAGGGGTGTAGTTGCTCAGCTCCCTACGGATGGTGCTGAAGGGTGACAGCTCCAGCTCGGTGGTGCACTCGTGCTCGTTGTCGTCGCTGGCCGTGGCCGACGAGGGTGCGTGGTTACAGCAGCAGCAACAGCAGCAGCAGCAGTCTATGAAGGCCCGGCCCAGCGGGCGGCACAGGAGCAGCAGCAGCGCCGGTGTCACGGCAGCCCGGCAGAACAGCAGCAGCTGGGACAGGAGGTGCAGGATGGACATGGTGTGCTCGGGGACGCCGGCCGCCATGTACGCAGAGACAATGTTGCAGATGTTCTCTGGCACCACGCACGCGCCGTACACGATTGCCAGTGCCACTACTGTGCAGTTCATCTGGCTCTCCAGGCGGATTTGCTTCTTGTTGCTGCGCACGCTAGCTTGCTCCGCGTGGCGGATCTTACGTGCCGTCACTAACGAGCAGCCGATGGTGAAGAGGGTGGGGAGGCAAAAGTAGCAGCCGAAGCACCACCACAGGCGGGCGCCCTCGTAGGTCAGGCCCAGCACGTAGAGCATGTCGGGGAGGGAGGTGGATATCCTGATGATGCAGCGCTCCACGGGAGGCTCGTCGGGGACGCCCGTGTCCTCCGCCACCAGCTGCCTGATGAGCAGCTCTGGGAGGGCCAGGAGGAGGGCGCCGATCCAGATGACGGCTAGCTTAGCGGTGGTGGAGGTGCAGTTCTCGATCATCTCGTAGTACATCTGGACGTTGGTGGCCGCTCGGAAGCGATCGATGCACAGAGCGCACAAGGTGAAGGTGGTCACGCCGAGGGAGGCCACCTGAGGGGGCGGAGAGAGAGGGATCAGCAAGGCAAACATTTCCTTTAAGGAGCGTCGCTCCGATCTGCTGGATAAGCAGCCGTTTCCCAGGAACAGACACTGAACGCGTGTCTCCACATGTCCTCGCGTGAACCACTTAGTCTCAGTGGTTTCGCCTCTGGCGCCAAATCTGCCAAAACAGCCCCGACTCACCTGCCGCTCTGACTCAGACTCGGTTCCTCTGAATCATCCCTGCTGCAAATCTGATCTTCTCAGCTTCCCACACGGCCTCACACACACTGTCAAGGGCTCCAAAAACACACACAGACCTCAGATAGGCAAAGTTAATGAGGGACACCCTTCAAGAGCCAGGGAGGCCATGAGGAAGGCAAACCACCAACAGGGTTCTGGAGCCTCTGGAGGACGATTCTGGGCAAGATTTTTATCTTTTAGGTGCAAAGGGAATTCATAGAGCTCCCCAAACATGCACACCTTCATTAGCTTTAAGTTAGCGCGCACATGCAGCAAAAAACAACCGCTGCCCACAGAGGGTAAATGTTTCACGTCTTCGACAACAGGGCTGGGACGAGTCTTAAGGCTGTCACAGAGGATCGCGTAAAGCTTTGAGCGGCGCGTCGGGGCGGAGAACCCGGGGCGGGACGAACAAGCGCGCCTTTGTACTCCAGGGTGATGAAAGAGGGAGCGAGTCCACGAGTCAGGCCCGGCGGGGCGACGGAGCCGCGTGCGATTGTTTGTAGAAGGGGCTTATGCAAATCAGGGGCTGAAAGAGGGAGATTTGACAGAAGACAATAGCGAAGGGACGCGAAGGCATTTGTTCCGAATGAGCGGCGCTACCTCGTCGTGTTTTAGCTGCTGGTAAAATGTCAGGCCTTCGGCTAGACGCGGCGTTTCTGAAATAACATTAAAACCTCCCCGCGCATTTGAGCCATTCACACAAGGCTCTAATAAACCTCTTCACTTTTTTATGGTTAGCTGGGAGAATTCAACGCGGCGCATTCTTCAAAAGTCCGACGTGATATTCGAAATTCCCCTGTGAGAAGCCGATAAAGCCGTAGCTCATCTGTTTTTCTGCCACGTATTTTCTTTTTACTCTGATTATCAAGGCTTCACAAGCGTGAATAGAATAAAAATGGGCAAATTCTACATGCGGCAGGTGAAAAAGACGTTTTTTTCCCTTTTATAACAGCCCATTAACTTCCTGATTAAAGGTCCTGGAGCTGCTGCCACAAAGGCCTGGTGTTATTAAGGGAGTATTAACGAGGAGTCACACTGCGGCCGTCGTTCTGATAATTGGTGCTACCGAGTGGTCAACGGTGTCGACGTGAGTCGCCTTACAGTAGCGACGCCGGGAAGTAAAGGGTTAATCCAGCGGCGCTTTATCTGGGCTGAGAGCGTGACCCGACACAGGCGGCAGCGGACCATAACTCTAACCAGGGAGGCTCTGACGGCGACAGCCACCATCCGCCTGACAGATGGGCTGCGTGTCTGGAGGATGGCCTGTGTGCGAGAGTGTGTGTGAGTGTGTGTATCGGTCACTTATTGAGGACCACAATCTGCATTCTGCTAGCAAAGTGAGGACATTAAAATGTCAGCTAAATGGCCCCTCTTCCCAAAGGACTGGTTGAGGGTTAAGATGTGGTTTTAAGGTTGAGGTTAGAATTGGGGTTAGATTAAGGTTAAGGTAAGTGGGTTGGTTGGGACTGTTACGGTAGGGAGCTGGGTACCCCGAAGATAGAAATATGAGGATGAGTGTGTGTGTGTGAGAGAGCTAATTAGCTCAAAAATAAAAGCAACAAACTCCACCTACAAAACACACAAGAGACTCGGTGTCGGCTCAGCACGAGCGCAGAAATGAGGCTCGTTTTGGGGCGTGACCTGGCTGTTTGCAACCGTTGCACAGTCCCTCCAGCTAAACGCTAGCATGCTTGCTGTTTAAAGGGAGTGGGACAGCAGCCACACCTGTGTGTAATTACAGGAAGTCCAACTGATGCCTGATCTCTGCTGCACACCGTCTGCTGCATTGCTTCCCGTCCTCTCTTCCCAGCCTATTCTGCCACACTTTTCCCTGGATGTTTAAAGTTATTTTTTCCCCCACTCAAACTGCATCAGCAGCTGCTGCAAACTTCCACTTTCCACATCGCTGATGTGCCCCCCCCACCCCCATCTAAGACTGCTCTGGAGACGCCGCGGCATCCTCTGCGACGGCCGCACTCCGGTTAGACTTCGACGGCGTTCAAAATGTTCGCCATCCAACAAAGACATCATCTGGGTCATTATCAATTTGGTTAATTGCGCCCCTCAGCGGGGCCCGACCGCGAGTAGATGCGGCTGCGTGGCCTCGTCTCATTACACAAAAGACATCCTCTACTCATCCGTGGACAGCGAGCCGACGTGCATTATGTAGAGCCGCTCATCATATAGCCTAGTCATTTACATATTTCCCCATTAGCCAGCACTTACAGGACATTGTCTGATCTAGATTCATGTGTGGCCAAATGCTTTCCATCTGTAAGTGAGCACACGTGTGTGTGTGTGTGTGTGTGTGTGTGTGTGTGTGCGTCTCCCCCCTGGAGGCTTGTTCCTAATCACAGCTAGCTGATGCAGAGAGAGGTGGAAAGAGGGGGAGAGGAGCCGCGGGCAGAGACGGCAGCGATCAGCCGGGAGGAGGCCGTCCCGCCCATCTGGAGGACGGAGCGAGGCGATGGCAGCTGGACAGAAAAGCGGATGGAACCCGTCGACAGAAAACGATGCCACGGAGTATTTCTGCGGAAGCAAAGTGTGCGCGCGTGTGTCACGCTGATATATGTCCTACAATTACCTGCAAATCCTGCACAGTACATAAGGCCACCTCTCCCTCCCCTCGGCCATCTATAGCATAGCAACGACCGCGCGCTACGGTGCGGAAGAATGCCGCCAATATTAATTCCAGAAAAGCTTCGGGTGCATTCAGGTCTCCTAAATGTGCAATAGCATGATGCTAGCAGGTGCTAGAGGCGTCACCTACGGCGCAGCGCCACCATGCAGGTAGCAGACTTTGAATCCACGCTCACTCCTCGGTTGCATCTGTATAATTGTAGACATTATTCATCAAGACAGAAGGCAGCTCTCAGGACTCGGGCAGCCAAACAACAACTTTAGCCGACAGCCAGGCGCAAATTTAAAGCCCATCAAAGCGATGAAAATAATGAAGTGCTTTCTGACACTGCTTTTGCGTTTTAGCCACTTCCAGGTGCAATAAAACCCAATTATTGCCCATTAGTCATGCTCGAACGCCCTGCTCAGGGCATCATAACCCAGAGGGGTTACAGCTTTAAACAGGACCTACATCTTTGTTAGCATAAGCGGACGCTAATTAGAATAGCTACAGTTTTCTTGACATGCTGCTACAATTTCTGTTTGGGGGGTTTAGCTCGTGAATTCAGAGGTTTTGGATACTTTTTGGTTCCCTGGTTATGGAGTTCACGTCTGCACACATCGCGGAGCCTGATGTCACCTGTGAGTTAATTCGGGATAACTAAATAATGATGTCACTGTACGGTGTGTGTGTGTGTGTGTGTGTTTGTGCACCCCTGGCTAAATTATCCACACACACATACTTCTGACCCTAGTGTATCCTGAAAGGCCCGATGCACATGTCGCCATAATGAAAAACATCAAACACACACTTCACATGCAATCATAGAATCATTCTCACACACACACACACACACACACACACCCACACACACACCAACTGTAACCTTACCCTCAAAAGCAAGCCTAAAAGGGCCAAGAACCAGGCAAATGTCCTCACTTTAAACATGTCCTTGTTATGTCAATGTTTTGTCCTCAATACGCCCCCAACACACACACACACACACACACACACACACACACACACACACACACACACACACACTGCAGAAAGTAATATAATGTTGGGATTCTAATTAATGGTCCCTCTTTGATCGCCTCCTGGAGCTGTTGCTCTTCAGTCTGAGCTTCATGTGATCTAGAGGCGTCTGGGCAGCTCCATTTTTCCTCCCTTGTCATCTGAACTGCAGCAGGTTTGGGACTCTTCCTCACCGAGATGCAGCTCTGCAGACAGGCTGTGGCATCAGCCTCTAATCAGCTAAATAAAACTGATGTTCTATTTGATTTGTGCGTGCAAGGTCAGCCTCCGCCCTCTCTGGATCTCTACTCACCCGGTTCTGGCAGATCTGGGAACGGCTCTTTTTTATGTTTCAGATGACTCCCTCTCACTCTGGCACCTCAGGCGCCACCTATAAGTTCACTTCTTTCCCTTCATCTGGATGTATTTGGGTCAAGACTTCGCTCCTCGGGACAAAAGCTGGTGAAAATAAGCCATTTACAGGCTGGAAGCACCTCCACTTCCAGGGGTGAATCTGACACTGGAGGAAAGGCGGGATGGGTGTGTGTGTGTGTGTGTGTGTGTGTGTGGGGGGGGGTGCATAGACACGCTGACGTCCGGGAACGTTTGAGAGTGGAAGACAAACAATAACAGCGGGAAGGGGGGGGGGGGGGGGGGGTGCTTGTGGGGGACAGGAATAACCTGTAACTTGTTGGATGAAAGGGAGATACTCTTACATCCTGGTGTGTCTGTGCACCTCTGGGATTGGGAGGGGGGGGCTGTATTGTGTGTGTGTCTAATTTACTGGAGTAGAGGGTGTAAGACTTTGTTTTCACCCCCAAAATTGCCGGTTTCTCCAGAGGTGTAATCACAATCAGACACTACACACCATGAGCTCCATGTACCGCCTGTAACACACACTCACTTCCAGACTGGCTTACCTCCACATAGGGGACCACCTTGCAGGTGAACTCGCCCAGCAGCCAGGACTTGGTCAGCTCATGGAAAACCACCATGGGCAGGCAGAAGAGGATGAGAGCGAAATCCCAGACGGCCAGATTAGCCAGCAAGGAGTTGGAGATGCTCTTCATGTAGTAGTTCTGGCACACGATGCACAGGATGGCGATGTTGCCCGCGATCCCCACCAGGAAAATGACCCCCGACACGCAGGTGATGGCGTACGCGCCGTAGGTCTCGCTCGTCACCGGGTAGAAGGGGTTCTTGATCTCGTTCCCGAAATCCGGCAGGCTGGGCGGGGTGATGGGAGTGGCGTCCCAGGGGTTCTCCTCTCTGAAGGTGAAGAACTCGGGCCTCCTTGTGAAGAGGTCGAAGGGCAGGTCGGTGGAGGTGAGGGCCACCGGCTTGGGGATGGGCTCCCAGGGGGACGCGTAGGGCTGGGCCATACTTTTGTTGGGCCGGCCTCTCCCCCTCTTTGGCGCTTTCTTCTGCTCTTCTTTTGTGCCCCTCTTGTGCCTGTCCCCCTCCTCGGGAGCCCCTCCCGGGTCTCCCCGATTCATTGAAAGGGGCTTAGCAGCATTGTAGCGTCCACCTGCTGGCGTCCTCGTGCTATTCAACTTTATCCTCCTATTATGGTGGCGCGCTGGCCCCCAGTGTGAGCCGGCACTGGGGTCCCCCACGGGCGTCACAGTCCTACTCGTCTTGTGTCCATTTCGCCAAGTTTCCTCCGCAGTCCCCTTTTTCCAGAGGTGGGTGGCATTGAGGGGGTCGCTGATAACTGCCCGCTGAGACTGCGGCTCCGCTGGGGACGCACCTGTGGCGTACACCGACGGGAGCGCACCATCCCGGGCTTTATTTGGATGACTCTCTCGGTGGGACCCGCGGGAGCTCCTGGCACTGACGCTGCGGTTTCCGTCATTATTCAAAGCCAATAACACGCACGCACGGAATAATAACACAAAGAACGTCCCGAGTGGCAAAATCTGCATGGTCCAGGGATTCTTTAACGCAGCTTCGAAAGGCCACCCTCACAGGCGCATCCTCCGGAGACTCTGCCGTTCAGTCAACACCCACGATGGGGACAGCGCGGCGCACAGCTGACGGTTCCAGGCGGAGAGCCACGTTCATGACGCGGGCTCTGCAAACTTACAAGTTACACCCCGATCCCCTCCCTGCGCTCCGCAGAAGAAAAAAAAACATCAACAGCCCAACAAAATCCGCCTCAGCTCCTCGGACCCTCCGCGCGTCAGTGTCGCTTCTGGAGTCTGGTGGACATGATCGAACAGGGATCCCAAGAGAAGGAGAGGCGGAAATGTTGCACCGATCCGAGCAGCGTCCACTTCCAGCTGGAGAGAAAGCATCTAAGACGAGCAACTCTCTCCCTCTCCCGTATCTCTCTCTCTCTCCCCCGGTGCGTTAGTTACTGGGTTTGGCCGGCGCGCACTGGCGACAGCGTCAATGCGGCGCTGTCCGGGCGAAGCGCGCTCGGTTACGACGCACAGTGACAGAGTGAGGAGAAGGGGAAGACGGCGGAGGAGGGTTTGGCGCTCAGTGCTGCGTCCCACCTCCTTGAGAAGACTGCGCGCCGGAAGAAAACGCTCTCCCCTGGCGGCTAACCCCGATCTGTCACTCCTCATCCATCACGGACCATCCAGCAGCCCCAGAGTTAGGCTGCCGACTACAGCCCGCCCCCGGCATGCACGGCCGGCCACGCCCGGCAGACGTGCCAATAAATTCAACGCGAGCCTTTTCATTTCCGCGCACTGGAGAGGCAGCAGCGGGGCACTTCGGAAGCATCCCAGCCGTTAAATCCCGATTAAAGAGACGAGCATTTATCTTCAGTTTAGCAGAAAATGGAACCGGAGCAGATGTGAAATTCGCGGCCACACTGTGATACACCTGACACAGATCAACCGCTTCTCTGATTGATTCCGTTTATCTGTCGGGGATGTGGATATTGATTGCGGCTTGTTGTACAGCGCGCTTCCATCAATGACTGCGCCACGAAATGTTCTCTGTTACATAAAGGGATCATTTAATTGGCCAATACACCGACATCTGAGGACAATCTAATCATTTTAGACCTCACTGAGAGGCGGCTGAAACGGCAGCACCCAAACCTGCACCCAAAACAGAGTAAACAGGTGAAACATATGATGGAATTGTGGCTAAATATGCAGATACAAGCACGATCTCCAGAGAGCATTAAATGAAACGAGCACTGGGCTCTAACGACTGTAATGGACTTTTCATGATGTCTCAGACAGTCGGCCTGCGGGGAGAGGAAGAAATGCGTGAAATATTCTGGGGTTTCTGCATCAATCCAGGTGTGCTGGCACCGAGAGGCGCGCCGGGGAATCTGGCGGACACACTCGGTGACCTTCTACTTCAAACAGGTGATCAGAGCCAATTCCAGCGCGCAGGCAGAGGTCAGGGCCCAGTTTCAGCAGGAGGCAGGAAACGCTGGACGTAGTTAATCCAGCCAATTATCTCCGTCCGTCCCACGTTTGATTTAAGACTTAAAAGTTTTGTAAAGAGAAAAGCTGCGCGTCTCCTCCCCCACCTTTCCTCCCAGAGCGCACGATCATTCACGCGTGTTTACACGCTCATTAATTTTTTAAAATCATGTACAAGCTGATTAGTTCCGAAATTGTCGGGTTAAATCTTTGAAACCCCCCCCAAACGGTGACCTTGAACATACCTCGGCAGCTTCTAACAATGAAAGTTTAATCATCAGAAAGGCGGCGTGGCAACACTCCACATGTAATTACCACAGCTATTGTGCACGCGCGCGCGTGCGGGGACTGCGGAGGCTGCCGGTTGGCGTGTGTGGGTGGGAGATAAAGCAGAGTGGGTCCCTCGCTGATGCCCTCATGCGTGGAAACGCTCCACAGTTGAGACACAGCGGGGCGCGCAGATGTGAGCGCGCACATGCGCCGCGGGACGCGATCACGAGACGTGAGGTTAGTAGGGCGTGTGTGACGAGAGGACGCTCTGGCCAAGAGCACTGCAGGGACTTTGTTTCTCTGCCATAAATAAATTACGCACATGCGTAAATTATGAAAAAAGTGGATTCATTGACTCACAAAGCTGTTGACCGGCTGTGTCAATAAAGTTGTCCTATTTTTGAACGAAATCAAATACAAAGAGGATCATTTCAGGTCTACCACATGCATGGAACATCCAGCTTTATAGGCAGCGTTGATGCCCTTTTGCTACAGAACTGACGAGTAGAATTTTCTACCCAAGTTAGAGTTTTTTCCCTGTGAGGAAGAGCGATGTTGCAGTAGAAGAGTGTCAGCACATCTCCTGGAAGCTCAGGGTGGTTCTGCTGTTGGATGTGGGCGTGAAACCCAACCAGCACGCTGGTCGCATTTCAGGTCTGTGCTGCCATCTAGCGGTCGGATGGCGTGTGGCAGGAGTTTGCAGCAAAGGAATTCAGGATTTTCATATTTACTGGGCATTGACAAGAAGATAGTGAGACCATGTTGAGGGCAAAGCCACCATTCAAAAGAAAAAGAGAGGGAGCCCATTTGAATTTCAGAAACTTCACAACACGTTTGTATGTGTGAATAATCTTGACGTATAGGGCTTCTGATGCCCTCACACGGGTTTTCTAGATTCCCTTTCAACAGTATATATCACATTAAGGGATTTGTTCTGTTTTACGCAGGTGACGTTCAAAGACCTCAGGTCACCAGTGCAGTGAACGCACCGCTGCCTCCCACCTGATGTCCATGCCCTCATTTGTGCATCAACCTCGCTCCACTATTTGCTTCTGTGATGCTTCATCAGCTCAGACTGTGGAGGAGGTGCTGGAGGCTGAACAATTTGCTCATTCTAAAACCAGAGCAGATGCAGTTTCCTGCTCCAGCTGCAAACAAACAGTCTCAAGCACCTGCATCTTTTATAAATGAAAACCTAATTTCTTTCCTTCTCTCTCTCTGTTTATGGAAGCTCGATGAAATTGCACTTACCAATCTGGCCAGCAGGGGTCACTGTGTCACCGAGGTAAACCAGCAGCCTGAGGGGAGAAGTTTGGGTTGAAACATCCAGCACAGCGCCGAACCTTAACAGCTCGGTCACCTGCTTCCTGCTTCACTTTGTTAAGTGCAGGGACTCAGGATTTACATGCTGACTCGTGCTTTTGACTGACACCCCCGCCCCCAGTAGGTCATCTAAATTCTCTGGGTCTGTGTCAGTGTTAATCCTTGGACTCTAATTATACGCACTTTTATTTATGCCTCCTCCATGTTCATTACTGCCAGTGGGATAAGAACCCACACTGTTGTTAAAACACATCGTGATAGGAGGAAGGAAGATGTTTTCTGAATCCTGTCGAGTTTTTAAGGCCTTTAACTGTAGTTCCAGTTGCTGTTACTGTTTTGTTATGAAGGGTTTCACAATCATTGGTATCTGAACTGTTCTGTAACCAATTTGTCACGTTGTCATCGAACATGTCCAATGTTTCCATTAAGTTTTGCATGCAGCAAGTCTATCACATCGTGTCCAATCTAGATTTTTCTTTAGCCTATTTTTTTGAAGCGGACAATCTGCTACACTAAGTGCTACGACAGATTTGCCCGTCTCATTGAGCGAGAAGTCTGTGGCCATGACATAATCGGACAAGTCGTGTTCCCACAGGGCACGCGATGTGCTTCCTAACAACGTTGAGCACCCAGACTGTCATTAGTGGCGGCTATCAGGTCCACACGCGATAGCTTTTCAAAATGTCTCCACGTTTCTGCTCAGAGTCCGCCAAGAGGTAGCTTGGATAATTACCACAAATATACAATATGAGACACATACAAACCAATTTAGCATATTTACAACCTGAAACTGAGCATCTGAACCATTTGGAACAATTTAGGACATACTGTAGGTGCCTCTTTAGGTCCAGGTTTTGGGCTGGGCAATTGTTCGCTACATATGTTGTATATAGATTAGCTTTAGCTTACTGAGTAGCTAATGAATTGGACAACTATCCTATTCCAGGTTACAGTTAAAGAAGCAGATTTGACTGTAATAAACACAATAACACCCGACTAATGCTAATATGACAGGTGGAGCAAGTTTGTATAACGTCAGGTGATTATCATGCAAAAAATTCAGGTTTCACGAAACCCATTTAAAAGGTCAGGTGACCAACTTTTGTGAACATCAACCTGAATCGTCTGATCTGAAGGAACAGTGTTGACGAGCATAGGTCTCGCATCATTTCAAGCAGTAAAATCAAGGGCGAATAAGTCTCAATAAAGTGGCACAAGCTGGCCTTGTGATTCAGACAGGCACGCCATCCAACCCAATGACGCCTGAAGAGGACCGAATCAGACAAAATATAATTCTAATTGTTATTGGCAGCGCAACAAGTCAACAATCCCAACACAGCCAAAGGGCAGGCAAATCATAATAATCCAATAATAATCAAATCCAGGCAGGAGGCGTCTGAAGATGTTACTCATGCTGAGCAGAAAGACCCCAAAGTGCTCATCATCTCCTTAACCAGAGAGAGAATCCACCCCATAATAACATTCGACAATCCTCCATTATTCCAGCGGAGACATCTGCTTCTGTAATGAACCCCGGAAAACAAACATGCATAATTCACGCAGGCAGCCAGTCCAGCGGAAACGGGCGGAAAAATATGAGACCATTAATTATCGCGGAAACATGATGAAGTGGCACACTTACACCTAAACGGCCTTGTTTACACTCATCTGTGAAGAGGTGAAACGTGTGTGTGTGCATGTGTGTGCGTGTGTGTGTGACATTTACTTCGAACAGGCGAAAATGTGATTTAATCAATAAAAAAAGGAAAACACGCTCTACAGTAAAGTTCACCTGGACGGTGATGAGTTTCTTTTTAACAGGGATTAACCTGTGCCAGGTCTGGCGCCGGTGCAAGTCAAAGAAAGTCAAAATGGGGGTCCCCAACCTGAGGAGCGCGTGCCGTGATCGGTACGCCACTGCTAAATTGATGGCACCGATAGTAAAAATCACCAGGTAGATCAAGGACCAGTCTATGTGAGGAATATGGCTGTTTTCTGTTTCTTTTATTAATTTAACTAAAATAAATTTAATTTTAGGCCTAGCACCAAATTGAAGATATTCCCTACAATGTTCAAAGGCATCCGCAGGGAGCCGTCAACAAATAAGAAAACCGCTACATGGCTCGTTCTCCATAATCCTGGAGGAAAAAATCTCCTTTTCATGCTGATTCTTAGCGTCATTTGTTCTCTGGTTTTGGTATGAAACAGAAAAAAAACTGGGGCCATTGTGTGGAAGAAGACGACGCGGTCGTGAAGGACACAAACTAGACTGGATTGAAAGAGGACTGAGAGGAATAAATAAGACATGGATCGTAAACACTGGGCAGAAGAGATACGACAGCAGATGAGGAGGATTAAAGAGATGCGATTCCACCTTGACGCCCTTCAGGGGTGAGAGACGATGATGAATCCGATTTATCTCTCATTAGCCTAAATAAATGTGTCGCTCTGACCCGGGACGACACGAATCACTCCCAGCAGATGTTGTCCTAACATTGATTTAATGCCGATTCTAACCTAATGATTAGGTGATGAATGAGAGGTACTTTTACTCATAATTTCTCTAATTTTAGCTTGCTTCTCTTGCTGCGATCTGTAAGCATTTGTAATCTGGACACTAATAAAACTCAAATAAGCAACTCTCCTGCTTTTTATTTGGCTTCCAAGGGCAACTGAGTGGCAGTGAATTAGCTTATGCGAGGATTGAAAGTCAAAATTGCAGAAAGCTGACAGGGCAACATTCTCAAGGGACGCCCCACATACATGTCTTTTTTCTTTATTGCCATATCTAATTTCTCTGTTTAGCATGCCACCAAAATCTATTTATATGCAACTTTATAGATTCATTCAGGATTGACACCGACATCGTGTGGCCAAAACAATAAATTATTCTGTGTGTAACTCACTGTAAAGTAGTTTTAGAGCTACTTTTGTATGTTCTTAACAAAGCACAAATGATTAATAACTTAATGCAGCTGTTAAACATCTGGAGGAGGGAAGAAAAACACATTTATGCAAATTGTTGAGATTATTTTGGAAGATTCTTCTCCTCCAGAGACCTTTGGTAAAGGGCTCCACACATAAAGACAGCAAGATAAAGGCTGTCTGCAGCTGAGAAAGGTAACCAGTCATTCAGCCGTCACCTGTTTCATCAGCCTGTCATAGTTCTGTCAGCACTTTAGAAAGCCATTTTGTTGACAGGCACATCTGGAAGTGATGGATGGAATTAGTTAAAAGTCTTTGAACAACATGGAAAAGAAGGAAAAAAAACAGAAAAGGTTTATGTTTTCATGTTTATATCTTTCACAGACAAAATACATACCCAACCCCAACCAACCAACCCCCTCCCCTCAACCTGAGCATAATTCCAAAATAATCCTGAAACAGTCCTTTGAATTTGTGAGGACCGGGCAAAATGTTCCCACTTTATTAAAATGTCCTCGCTTTGCTGGTTGAAGCAAGTTGGTCCTCAAAATGTAACAAATACAAACACACAGACACACACACACACACACACACACACTCTGACCTGTCAGCCTCTGCTGATTTAATGCTCTTTCGGCAGTTTCCAGAGACGGGGGAGGTGTTTTCCCACATGGGGGGGGGGGGGGGGGGGGGTTGACTAGCAGAGATTTTTTTTGGAACCGTATCCAAACAGATCTCGGCGCTGCTGAGCTCGCTTTATTCCCGTCACCTCACACAGTCTGCTGAGATCTGACAGCTGTCTTTGTTACATCCTTTGCTGCTTATTTGGCAGCAGGGATAAAGTGCTACTGCGGGAAAATCAGACCGATAGAGAATCTTTAGCTCCATCAAAGTGTGTGTGTGTGTGTGGTGTGTGTGTGTGTGTGGGGGGGGGGGGGGTTGTCAGCAACGTTTTACCTCTTGGACAGGTGAATGTCCACCACCTGTCCAGTAGGTGTCAGTAGAGAGCTGCCTACCCACAATCCTGCAGTTGTTTCCTTCATCAGCTTCCGGCCTTCCAGGGATTTTTCTCCCTGGATATGAATATTTTAAATCAGATCATTGTTCTCTCATGTGCACAGGTAGCCTGAGGCTGGTTTTCACCTGGATCGGTTTGAATACCTTCTAAATCGAGGCGTTTGAACCCTCCTGTGCTGCCTTCAGAGGTGCCTGTATGTTTATAGGCATCGGCACGTCTGACATGATGATGAAACATACATGATAGAGGACCAAAGCCTGAGTTTGCCTGGACTCTCTGGAACAGTCGGATCAGCTGCCCATCTTCCTGCCCCCCCCCCCCCCTCCTCCGTTTGTTTGTTCTCGCTCTTTGATTCGGCTCTCTTGTTGTTATCTGTGCTTTGCTCTCTCCTCACTGCTTTTCATCTTGATCCCAGCATCGACGGGCTCTCTCCTCATTATCTCCCATCCTCGCACGCCCTTTCTCTCCCTTATCTCTTGCTCTCTATCCCGAAGACATCTGAATTAGTCTGATTTCTCTCCGAGCGTGTTGATCCTTTCCAAAAACACAGACGCCATTTTCTACATCACATTTCCAACCATATTGATATGAATTTATTCACCAGCTGGAAGCGCGCGTGTGTGTGTGTGGATCAATAATAGTTGAGTGGAACAGGAGCCGAGGTGAAAATGTGTATGTATAATTTTTATAATATCATAGAATTCTTCACCCCATAAACACAAAATATAACTGCAATGTTACTTCCTTTTTTTTTTTTTTACGGAGGAAGTTCTGAAAGGCCGGCTAGCTTACCTGTGACTCCAGACACTCAGGTCCTGCTCTACTGCGCCCCCTCTGGTCAGGTGGGTCAGGTGAACACGCTGAAAGGTTCACGTTGCTGCTGGTTTCCTGCGTTCTGGCTCTGATGATCATGAAGTCTGTAGCAGCTGCGTTAGCCAGCCGTCGTTACTGAAGCGTCAGCCGCCGGCTCGTCTGTGCATCAAAGGTTTAGGGGACACGCAGGCGAGCTTTAATGTAGCTGTGCCTGTTTGGTGTATACGTGCGTCTTTCTATTTTTATGCCTGCTTTAATGTACCTGCAGCATAAACACATCCTAGCCTGAGAAGATGGCAGCGGGTCAGGAAGTTGACATTACTGTGAAGTCGGTGTGTGGCAGGGTTCAAGGTGGCCTGTCGGGAGATTGGAAACTGGAGGCGAGGTCAGAGGTGAGGGAAGAGCGAGGAGGTCCTCTGGGAAGAAATGAGGTCAGAGGTCATGTGGGAGCAACTGAAACAGGGCAGTTACAAACAAAAACAAGGCCACGAGAAGAAACGCGAGGCAGCGTCTGTGCTAGCCCAGCCGTTGTGGCGCCCTCCATTTTTCAGCACTGACAGTGAAAGATAGCGAACATTTACCTTGTTTTTGAAGCCGCTGAAGCTTCCCTTCGTAAGTAAAACCCCGTGTGAGATTCATCCACGACTGTCAAACACGCGAGCGGCGCCGTCGGCTGACGGCGATCGCCTCCTCCAGACGGTGACAGCTCGCTGAGCAGAAGTGGAACTTCTGATATTGCATCCCGGTTATTTACCTTCAGGAAGATGAAAGAAAGAAAGGTGGATTTTTTTTAATCCCCAATGCATCAATGCCACCAATTAAAGTGGTGAAAGTCCAGTTTTGCCTGGAAATGTTCTGGAATTTAAAGAACTTCCGATGGTTTGAAGAAGAACTTCAAAGTGAAACTTTACATTCTTAATGATTTAAACACTATATTCAGAAATGCTGCCGATATTTGACTTCGGACATGAAATCTTCCCCCTCTACTTGAGTTTTTGGTATCGTTGAGCGCTGTTAACTCATGCTCAGATCTTCCCCCGGAGGATTTTGCTTTAACAGGTGAAGAAAAGTTGCGATGGCGAACCTGCGAACTCGGCCGGAATCTCAATGCAGAGGAGTGAAATTGCAGGGTAATGTGCCTCATTCCAGGCTAAAAAGGTGACAGACTGAGCTGGTGTTTTGTGCAGGAGTCGGGACAAAAGTTCGGCAGTTTCCTCCTCAGAACACCCCGTTCAATCGGTCCACTTTGTGCAAGTCCTCATTTGTCAATTAGTAGTCAGCGGGGTCAGGAAGTAAAAAGCGAGAAAAATGGGACAGGTGTTGGGAACGGAGGAGCAAATGGAGGCAAAGCAGAAAAGAAGCGCGACACGGACAGATGATGATAATGGTGGTGGTGGTGGTGGGGGCGGGGGGGGGGGGGGATGGGGGGGAGATGACAGAGGCAAGAAAATGCGAGAGCAGCTGCGAAAAGGGTTGTTTTGGTCATATTCCAAAATAGGACGTTTCAGGTGTCTTTGGGCCCATTAGAGCCATTTGTGACCCCACATTTATGCAGAGAAGATGGAGAACATAGAAGAGGCTCCGAGGGCCCTGAAAGATGCCGCGGACGCCTCCTCGCTCCCCTGTCCTCCAGGGTGTCATTCTGCGTGCAGCCACAAGGGGGAGGTTTTTAAAAAGAGAGAGAGAAGAAGCTTTTTGCTCTTTTTGCATCCTGCCGAGTTAATGTCAGTTCGAACTAAAGGAATTGATCTGAACGCACGATCTGGCACCCGTTATCAATCTTCGCTCCGCTCCGATTTCGCTAATGAGTTCGTCTCTCCTCTCGGCGGAGAGGCGACGTTGGAAAACATCCCAGAAAGTGTCACGGCTAAACTGTAACATCACGCGTCCTCGCTCGGCTCGTGCGTATGGATCCACCTGCGACGTTTCTGTTACCGTCTCGTTAGGATTTAAACAAACAGCGCAGCAGGTGTTCTAATTGCAGCTTGGAAATCGATATCATTTGCACCAATTCACCCATACGGGGCTGCGTTTTCTCCATTTTCAGCGCGTCCGCCGAAGAGTGGTTGGCTCTAAGTGGTAATTCAACTGCTGTGTATCATCTTGGAGATCCCCCACATGTAAATGGGTAGAAACACTAGCCAAATGGCGTGTCAGGTTAGCCAATATGAGCTAACGATGCAAACTCCAAAAACAGGAGACTGACTTTCCCCAGAAAACAAAAACTGCCCCCCCCCGTCACCGCTTCCAGTATTTCTAATAGCTTACCCTTCAGCACGCGTCCATCTGAGGTCGTGCACGTGCAGACAGGTTCAGCTCTGTAGGAGGGGGTGAGCGCCACCTTCGCCCCTCACGTTCCTCATTCTCCAGGTTTAAAGGAAAGTCGGAGGGACGTGGTTCCCTGAGAAATAATAAGAGAAACTGCGAAGTCCTATTTGGGAGATAACGTCGTCTGGCGCACGAGATTAGCATAACACAGAAAACGCAGTGATGAGGGAACAGGCGGCAGGATTGAAAATTGGGGGGGGGGGCAGAGCGAGACGATTGAGTCGACGAGTGATTCATTTTTATCTGGAGGAAATGTTTAGAGGCGGCGCCTTCAATTTAAATTTAGCTTCCAAAATTCAGGCAAACAAAAACACCTGAAAGACGAAAGATGCCAAATTAAGTGAGGAAAAAGCTTTCGTCTTATAGCGCCGCCTACTGGCAGATACGTTCACTGCGGGTGGGATTTGAGAAACTCCTGTTCTGGTGCCACTGGGATGTCCTGACATTCACCCTCATTAAATCACAACCTCGGCATTTTTCTGCCTCTTTGTTGGTTCCATAACAGAGAAAAATGGAGCACGTTTGGGGCGAAGCGGAGCAGGAGAGAAGATTCGGGAAAAAAACACGTTGGGCCGAGCGACTTGTGGTCCTGCGGGTAAAATTGCCATTTTGTTTCAGCTGTAGCAACTCTGTCAGGTTCCTCTTTATATTCATGCTTATTACATGAATCTATGCTATCAGTGTGTGTGTGTGTGTGTGTGTGTGTGTGTGTGTGTGTGTGTGTGCGTGCGCATATGTGTCAAAGATGGACAAGATATTAAAGTTGTGTCTCTGCAGGACCAGAGCTTTTTCTTGATTTGGCTAAATTAGCTTTTTAATTGGCATGTCATCAACTTTAGTTCACCACTGATGTGTCCAATCACTGATGGTGGCAGGTTGATGAGGCTTTTGTGGGGAGAGCACCCCCCCCCGCTAGTGTTTGGGATTAATTGTCACTGGTACAGTAGTTTCAACAGTGGCTGCGCTCACGGTTGCGCTCCTTCCTCTGGCTGAACCCGTCAGCTGCAAAACACAACAGTCGGAGCAAAACGTGACGTTCAAAACCTGCTTTCAAGCTGTGAGCCAAGCTAGCCTGCTAGCATATCACACCAAAATGAAGGGGACTGATCCTGCTTTGACTCACTTTTAAACAATATAATGAGAAAACGCCACTAATTAGCGAGAATTCTGGCGCGACAGCTACCTTTTGAACGATACGATCTTGCTACCTGCATGTCGCTATCAACCGGGGACGGTTTTACAGTACGTGCACATCTTCAGCCTGTTCGGTCGCCCTGGGAATCTGTCACACCGTCACGCCCCGGTGGGAGCAGCGAACAAGATACAAACGACAAGATGGTGGAGATTAAAACGGCAGAGATGGCACGAGAGGCTAACAGGAAATGAGGGTTCGGTCTTTCCAGGCGGGAGCTGTCGGGGGAGCGTAGCTTCCTGTGAAGATCAGGAGATGTGAATGCAACATGGGGGGGGGGGACAGAGAGGGACGGTAATTCCAGACGCACCCCTACGATCGTTTTCTATAAAGACGACACGGCGTTAAAACGTCCGGATCACGTCGTTAGCTAAAATAAACCGACATTTGTTTTTTTTTTTTCTAGCCAGAAAAGACGCCGAGCGCCCGTTCGGTGACATTTAAACCAACGTGATGATGCCCGTCAGGGAGGCCACGGGGAGTTTCGTGCTACTCCTGCTCGTTTTTGTCTTTACTCGCCGCTCGTCTGGGCTCCTGCTGCAGGAAGCCGTTGCCACCAACGGGGGGCGCTCTGGTACTTTAGCTGCCCGACGTGTCGTTGGCGGCGTCAGATGATGGAGTTCGCAGACAAAAGCCCACTTACATGTGAAACCGTTGTGTTTGCCACCGAAATGCTGGATTACGCAACCGCGGCGCTGTCTGTCTGCCCTTTGTTGCTACGCTAAGATCTGTGTGTGTGTGTGTGTGTGTGTGTGTGTGTGTGTGTGTGTGTGTGTGAGAGATACCGAGAGAGTCTGGTATCAGTTCCAGCTACAGCAGCTGTGCTTTTAAATTGAAATTTGGACCTCCACATCAGCACTCTTTCTGCTGTTTGAGAGAAAAGTCTGATTCCTTCTCTTCCTCTCTTTCCTCCTCCTCTTTCCCCCCTCCCTCTCTTTCCCCCTCTCCCTCTCTTTCCTCCTCCTCTCCCTCTCTTTGCTCCTCTCCCTCTCTTTCCTCCTCCTCTCCCTCTCTTTGCTCCTCTCCCTCTCTTTCCTCCTCCTCTCCCTCTCTTTGCTCCTCTCCCTCTCTTTCCTCCTCCTCTCCCTCTCTTTCCTCCTCCTCTCCTTCCCCTCTTTCCTCCTCTCCCTCTTTCCTCCTCTCCCTCTTTCCTCCTCTCCCTCTCTTTCCTCCTCTCCCTCTTTCCCCCTCTCCCTCCACTTCCTCTTTCCTCCTCTCCCTCTCTTTCCTCCTCTTCCTCTCTTTCCTCCTCCTCTCCCTCCTCTTCCTCTCTTTCCTCCCCCTCTCTTTCCTCCCCCTCTCCCCCTCTCCCTCTCTTTCCTCCTCCTCTCCTCTCTTTCCTCCTCCTCCTCTCCCTCTTTCCTCCTCCTCCTCTCCCTCTTTCCTCCTCCTCCTCTCCCTCCTCTTCCTCTCTTTCCTCCTCCTCTTCCCCTCTTTCCTCCTCTCCCTCTTTCCCCCTCTCCCTCCTCTTCCTCCCCCTCTCTTTCCTCCTCTCCCTCTCTTTCCCCCTCTCCCTCCACTTCCTCTTTCCTCCTCCTCCTCTCCCTCTCTTCCTCCTCCTCTCCTCTCTTTCCTCCTCCTCTCCCTCCTCTTCCTCTCTTTCCTCCCCCTCTCCCCCTCTCCCTCCTCTTCCTCTCTTTCCTCTCCCTCTTGCTGACAGCTTTGCAAATCTTCAGTTTCATTTCGTTTTCATCCGCTTACCCGGGTCCGGTTCATGGGGCACCAGCTCTGCCCGTTCCCTAAATCAGCCCAACTCTCCGGAGGAGGAGGAACCATCTCCCGGGCTGGAGACGAGCGTTTGAATACATTTTCCTCTCATCCTAAATCAAATTCCTAACCGGGCTCTCCTTTGTCAGCACCAGATGACCCGATGATCCTAAGATGACCAGACTGACCCAGACAACCTTCATGAGGTCTCTGAGAACCATCTTTGCTTAATTCTATCAGGCTCCCGTTGGATTGAATGGAGTGTGTCCCCACACCTCTAGTGGCCGGCAGCAGTAGCACTCAGGCAACAGGGCAGCTAATAATGCTAACGTGTCGGCCAATGTCGTAAAGTGTTCAGTGCAAAATCAGGTAAAATCCTTTTTGAGCTGCAAAAGCTTGAATGGAAGCGACCTTAGGACAACAAACGTTCTTTCAGAGACGTAAAATCCTGACTGAAGCGTGCGTCACTGCTCTTTAGGCCTTTGTTGAGAGAATCTTTAGTGATTTTGCAGCGCCGCGTCATCCTACGCTGCGAATTCTGCCCTAAATCGAAGCCTCTTTCCTCGATTCCACCAGTCAAAACGGACGACTGGAGTGAAGCGGATCGATGTCGCTACGAGAGATCCTGTTGCATCGCTAATGGTCATTTAAATCACATTTAACTAATTTGTTGCACCATACTGGCTCAACGCTGTTTCTCCAAACCGGGTCTGTTTAAAACAGCGTTTGATGCTAATTAAGTTAGCATATAAACACAGCCACACTGTAGCGCTCCAGTTGTGTTTCTCAGCATACGAAACAACTTGCTAATTAGCTTTTATGTGGTCATGATTTCAACTACTTTTCTGGAGGATCTGGGTTCAAGTTCCGCAGTTAAATTTCCAGTGTTTGTGTTTCCTACAGGTTAAACGGGCCTGTCCAGGGTGTCTTCCTGGTCAATGAACTGGTCACCTTTGGGGCTCAGCCCTGAGACAATGATCAGAACTTGTTAACAGACTCAGAACTG
The DNA here is from genome assembly GCF_003711565.1 of Takifugu flavidus. Classification (NCBI taxonomy): domain Eukaryota; kingdom Metazoa; phylum Chordata; class Actinopteri; order Tetraodontiformes; family Tetraodontidae; genus Takifugu; species Takifugu flavidus. Next base: position 3,518,744 of record NC_079541.1, on the reverse strand, counting down.
ATGGAGGTTCCCCATTTTACACCCCCAACGCACCCAGTTGTGCAACAAATACATGAAATAAAAAGTCGTTGCTTTGTCAAAACTTAATTTTAACCAGGCACGAACGGCTGCATTCATCATTATGCTGACAAAGAGCATCTACGATTCCCTGCTGGGTTTATTGAAGCGCACAAATCCAAATAAAATGAGTAAATATTCCCTTTTTTCCCCTGCTCACATTGAACTTTTGGAACTAAAACAACAAAGACGAGATTAGCCTGGATGCTAACGTTAGCATTTCAAACAAATGCGCCAACAAAGGTGCGTTTCAAGTCTTTGAAGACCAGATATGAGCGCTACTGAACACACGCATCACAGTAACGAGCCCGTCGGGCCCGACCGCAGCTCCTTATGACCCGTAATGGTCCAGTTTACCAACAGTCTGACCGTGAGCCGCAGCGATGATAAAAGAGGCTAATTTCTGCGGCGAGGGGAGGCCGCTGTGATGCATGTCATCATTTCCAGCGCGCTCCTGGGACGCTCTCGACGCCGCTAAAGGTCAATTCAGAAAGGTCAGCCGGTGACAGAATCCACAACCATCCGTGAATATTGAACACGGAGGCGATTTTTTTATTTTTATACGTGTCACACGGTCACTCGGGGAAAGGCGCGGCGAGGGGCCCTCAGCTCGTAGCGCTTTAAAGTCGCTGCACACAGGTGCCCGATTGGACCCGTCCGCGTGTGTATTTTGGTCCGCCGCTGCGAGCGAGTTGACAGCGGGTCTATTTTGGGATGCTGGAAGCGTCTGTCATGTGTGGGAGGGCGATAAAGCATTAAACATCGTGACGCTGACGAGCCCGACGACGCTCTTGGGACGCCACTTGAAACAATTAGCTTAATTCGTGCTTGATGTTCGCTGACGCACAACTTCGGAGCGTTCACCCAAATGAGTAAAAGAAGAAATAATCCCTGTTGCAGGAGAGAGGAGGCGGAGCCAGCTCAGCAGGACAGAAGAGGTGTCCAAAGGCTCGCCTGCTAGAAAAAAAAAGAACGGGACGAACTAACAGCCCGTTTAAGGATAAAACAGGCGGAGACACAAGAGTTTTGGCTCTGTGCTCGAGTGAAGGTCAGCTGCATTTGCACTGAAGCCGAGGCCGCTTCCACATTTATTAACAATAAACTGAGCGTTCAAGCGTTTCTTTTTCAGCTTCTTTACTTTAATAATCCTTATACAGAGGTGTCCGCGCTCGAGGGTTACAATAGGATAACTGACAAAATGCGACGCTCGGCTAGGTTTTCGCAAGAGCGGATTTGAGCTTCGTTTTCGGGTTCTGATGACGTGTGAGGCCAAAGCCCGGGTCACAACCATCACTGCGGCGTATTCTCTTACGGCACCTGTGACGCTCTTCTGCACAAACATGGGGATAATGTTGTCAAATTTAAAAGCTTTTGTTAACAGAAAACAGCATTAAGCCCCATTGTGTGGACATTTGTCTTCCTCCCGGTGTGCATCCACACAGATGCTGACAGCCATCTACGCCGATCTATTCTCGTTTTCCTCTTTCTATCTGCAGAAAATGATTCCGATTGTCCTCCAGCCGCCGGTGCAGGTCCTACGTGCGCTCATTGTTGCATCTCTACCTTGTCAGAAGCAAACTGCCGGAGCGGCGAGAGAAAAGGCTTCGGAAACGGCACAAAAGCAACGGATATTACTCCCGAATGCCAAACAGCGACGTTGTCAGCGAAGGCGATGATCATCGTCTGTCTGAAGGGAACCGTGAAGCAATGACTGCATGCTCCAGCGGAGCAGCTAAGTTTCAAACAGCGCTAGCGCCTCATGTCTTCAGTCGTCTGCGACCGGCTCAGTTCAGCACGATGCGTTTGTGAGATACATCACAGGGGCGCGTCGAGGCCGAGCCGACAGGTGTGCGCTTCAAATGTGCTCAGATTATGAGACATTACCTCAACAACTGTTGGCTTAGTGCAGCTGTTGCTCCCTTTTGTTAGCCACCGCTAGCAACACGTTTTCTTTCACCTTACTGGCTCGTTCTGGCACGACTTCCTCTCCTCTCACACTGACCCACTCGGTTTTTGTTTGTGATGTCACAAATTCGGCTCCTAGACCGGTCGAGACCAGACAGGTGGAGAGAAAAAAGAAAGCCGAGTTCTAGAACAACTAACAACTGGGTCTGTGCCATTTAATAGGCAGCGCCCAGGTGCAGCCCGTGACTCCAACCAGGACCTGCAAGACACCGAGAGGCAACGTCACAGAGACCCCTAGTGTCCAGGAGGGGACACTGGGGTCGGCACAGTTATTTTTGGCACGATTCTTTACGTGTATGATGTTCCTGTCTGTTCCTCTTCTCGTTTCACCCCTCTTCTCCTCTGCGAGCAAAATAAAACTAACTGAAGTAGCTCAGCTCGGTAAACCAGAGCAGGAGAAACATCTTATTTGTTTCGGGATCCAATATAACGGAGCCGCCTATCAGCGGCGTCAAGGACGTCCAACCCAGACAGGAAGCGTCACTGAGGACGAGCAGCTGGCATCAGAATGGAGCTTCAGCCGCCGTTGGATCAGCCGTGGAGCACAAACAGGTGAGGGAGGGGCAGAAATGTAGAGCCGGAAAATGGTGGAGCGGTGATACGATGAAACAATCGATCGCAGCAGGAAATATCCAAACCTGACGTACAGAACCTCAACCAGATGGTCCGGAACGGGTCAAATTGAGATTCAATTCAACTTTATACAACAGAGACAGAAACTCAGAGCAGTGGCAGAAAAAACTGCCTCTGAACAGGTGGAAACCTTGGGTAGGACTGATGCTCAGAACTACAGAAGAAGAACACTGGCTTATGAGAAGAGGAGAGGAAGCCATGGTAACGTTCTTGCAGCATGATTAGCATGTTGGGACTGAATTTCTGAAGGCCCACAACTCCTTTCCAGGTAGGGGAACAGATTCTACCCGTTTTTGGACGGATGCTAATCACGTTGCACCGTGCTGACGATGGAGTGTAAAACAAGCATCAGCCTGCCGCCGTGCACGCTGCAGGGGACCAGCGCCAGACGCGTGTACGGTTGATTCCACCAGAAGAACAGGGAGCCAACATCTTAGCATCCCATCCAAGAGTCACCGAAACGTTGCATCGTCCATGTTTGGGAGTCTAAACTGTGTTTTCAGAGCACAAAAATGACAGATGCCCTTTTTTATCAGCACTTTTCTGGTGGTTTTGACTGGAAGCAGAAGAGTTAAATTAGTTCCTACTGCAGAACCCAAACTACAAGCACCCCTTCTTGTTCCTGTGCAGGCGTGCCAAGCTAATGTCACTTCTTTTTGTTCTGAGAACTGTGGAGTTCCTCTGGTGTGAAAGGACCTAATTACTCTCTGTGTGCAATATAAGGCCTTCTGAATGTCTCCTGGAAGCCTCCATGAGTGTTTTTAAATATTCAGTACTTGGCTGCGTTGCTGTTCATGTGGCTTGGGACTTTATTAGCATTAGCATTATACTTAACGAGCAGAGCATATCTGCTATTTCCATGGAAACGTGGGACGGCGGAGCGTTATCTCGCAACTCCCTTGTTAAAATTCTCTCAGCTAGATATGTGTAGCGCACGTGGAGCCGGAGATAAAGTGCCGATGTTGATGCTATTATCTCGTTGTTGCAGGATCACGCCTACTTTTGTGTCCAAGGGTGAGAGGAACGGACAGTCGGGCCTGGACACGGCGAGGTTTTAACTTCTGTGCACGTGTGTGTGTGTGTGTGTGTGTTGCTTCATCCTGTTAGATCCCTTCTGCCTCACCGGATGTGTTAACTTTGCAGTGCTCTCGTCATGCTTTCAGAAAACATTATCTCAGCGGGCGCAAACAAATTGGCGAAAGCAGTTAACGCGCCTACCCGCCTCCGAACGCGTCCACCATGATAACGCAATTATGACTGATTGAATAGATTGTGTCAGTAAGGGGGTGGGGGGTGGGGGGGATTGTAGAGCCATTGACGTGAACACTGGAAGTGACTAAGGGCAGAAATAAAGAGTGTTCCTGTATTTGCCACATATTGAGGGACAAAACCTCATTCTCATAGCAAAGTGGCGACTTTTATGCAAAGTGGGAGCATTTTGACTGCCACCCCCCCACAACTTCAAAGGTCTGTTTGAGGGTGAAGACGTGGGCTTAAGGTTAATTTGATTCAGGGTTAGGGGGTTATTGGGATGGTTAGGGTTGGGCTGGGTTTTATATAATATTTTTTAAAGTCCCCATAAAGATAGAAATGTGTTTCCGTACATCCTGTATAAGGTCTTGATTGGACCATAATGAGACCCTGGGATAATTGGGGCGGATTTGTTGCGATTCTCCACATGTGAACGGGTAACTTGCTGGACGATCACTGAAGCTTTTCCGTGGCGTTTTATTCTTCCAACTACACAAACACAATCCCTCCATTTCAGCAACTACGAGTGGGAACGGAGAGAATCCTCCAGAACTTTGTCCCCATCAGCTGTTACATAGCGTGTGGCCTTCCCGGCACTCCTGGATGCAACAAATAGCTGTGAGGTTAAAGGTTAAGCGGCGCTCTGCGGGATGACAGGAGCAGGTGCGCGCAGGTATTTCAGGAACACAATTATTGTCATTCCTTTCATTAATTACACCTGTTTTCCAGTGTGGCCGACAGGTGCGGCAGCTGCCAAAAGCTCCTTGTGGAGACAATTAGAAGACACCATCGCTGCATTACGGATCAGGAATCACAACATGTTGGAATACAAACAAATATGGAGCCGGGAGGCTTCACGCATGTCATGTTTCCCAATAGTGAAGCCGGAGATGCTTAGGAAACCTTTCCCAGGAATATTACTGGACACAGAAGTCGGGAAGAAATTTAAAAGGAAACGAACAGTTACATCAAAGACAAAATGTGGTTTTCTTTTAATAAAACAAGGTGAGAAGGACACTGTTGGGAGGATCATCTTGCTCGTGGCCTAGCATCGCTAAGATGACGGCGAAAGGTCAGACGGGGAGGTGGGTTCAGAGCAGGGGGCCTGATAAGGCTCGGCTCTACTTTTAAAGACTCCGGAACCACCATCAAACCGGAGTTTAGGGGTCTACCGGGATGAAAAGGTGTCGACAGCTTCTCCACACATGAAGTAATTCGAGGTTATGAATTTTTTTTGGCAAGCAATGAAGAGAGACCTGCCCAAAGAAACATTCAGACTTTCCTGATACTTAATTACAATAGCCTAGCCTAGAAACCTAGCCGAGCCTTGGTGCCAAGAAGTAAATTTATTTTTTGGCATCATTCTGCTATAAGTTGCACCTAATCTTGGGGATGTTGTGTAACTGGAGGCCAAAGAAATACCAGTAAGAATGCGTTCTATTCCGTATGCTGTGTTTGTTTTTGCTCATTTTTTTTTAAACTGTCATTTGTGGGAGTGTCCAACATTTTCCCCGTGTCTTGCCTGGATTTTAAAGTGTTGAATTTTTCCTGCCTGGGTTGCTGACCTGATTCTGTCTGACAACGTGGGCTTGTTCGCCTGTCTACACTGATCACTGCAACAAACTTGCTTAATAACCGTTTAAACTTTGCGATCTGTCTGCCCCGTGTTCCGCCTCGGAGTCCTGGCTAACTGGTCCTGACAGAAAGTGGTTAGCTGGTCTGTTCCTGGGGTGTTTGTCTAAATTAAGAAGAAAATTCAAGACTTTGTCTTGAGGACAAGCCGCATTTTTGATTATTTCTTGTGTTTCTGGGCTGACAAGGTGGTGCAGCAGTTAGCGCCGCTGCTTCATAGTAAGAAGGTTCTGGGTTGGAAAATGGATAAATGGATGTTGTTTCCCTTGGCATGACAGATGCCTACACCCATAAGAACCATAGCTATCAAAAATAAAGGCTATACATGCAAACAAGTAGTGCGGGAAGCGTGCACAACGTGAACGAGTTTGGTCCAAGTACAGAACCCTGGAGAACTCCAAGGCTAAACTACTACATGGAGTCCCTGCGATCCCAGTGGCTCGCTCCAGTCTCCATAACAGGCTGCTATGATCGGCTGTATCAAAGGCGGCGCTGAGGTCCACCAGAACGGGTCTGCAGCGAGGAGACGATCATTAGTAACTCTATCAAGTGCTGTTTTTGTGCTGTAATGAGCTCTGAATCCTGATATTTCAAACAGACCGTTCCTCCACAGGAAGTCGGGTAATTGAGTCGCCCCCGCCTCCTCCGAATCTCCTTCCACCTATCGAGTGAAGGTTTGTTAAGCAACGGTCTGATTAGCGGAACCTTTGAAGCATGGAGAACATAAAATAATCTGCCAAACCGTCAGTCCCCATGTTGGAATGGGGGACGTCAGGAGTCTCAGTTCTGGTTGCCGGTACTTGTTTTTACCTATTAACCTTTATTTTACCAGGTCAAAAGAGTTCAAGAACTTTGTATCCAAGGACACAGCTAAAAACAAATAACCAAGTAATTTAAAACAAAAGTATAAAGCACAAATATGGCAGTTTAGAATGCACCACTTATAGTCGCAGTCAGTTTAAAAAAATTTAAATAAATAGAAAATCTAAAATTCAAATTGTAAAAACACAAACGCTGGTTCTGGTCATCCACAACAGATCATTTCATGCCTAAATGCAAATTGTTCAGCGCTCTGAAAAGGTCGGCCTTCAGCACCACTGACTCAACCCTATATGCAAGCGCGGAGAAGTTTGGAGAGTCCGTCATGAGTTCATAACTCCATTTTTCCATTATTCAAACATCATTAAACAGCCAGAAAAAGTCTGATAATGGGAAGTTAATAGATTAAGTGTGTGGGAGAAATTAATGTCTTAGCATTGAATTATGTGTTGTTAAAGAGAAAAGGCATCAGTGAAATTGAATATTTACACATTACGCTAATTTGCTCCAGCCAGTGGTGCACGACCTCGCACAAAAGCAACAATAACACCGACATGTACATTAAAAAGTTTGAAGGAAGTCCACACATAAATGAATCAACCCGCCTCTTACATTTACTCTAACAGGAGCTAATCTGTGTCCTAAAGTCACATCTCAATGTTTCATAGCTTTGGGGAAAACTGATCCATTTTTGAGGGTGGGGTCCCTGGTCCATGACCAGGAAGCTCCTGGGTGGGTGAAATATCTGCTGGTCCCTTCATGCCTTTGTGGTTTGTTAGGTACCTCTAAATCCAGCTGCTCATATTTGCAAATGTGTGCTTTTAGCCAGCTGTGCACTGGTGTGATCTGAAGCCTGGAGTCAGGAGGAGGGAACAGTGACAGCTGACTCAGAGGAAAGGCTGGATAATGGCTGCATCTCCTCTGTGAGGCAGCTGGCATTAGAGCTTCTGAGGAGAGGCAGAGATTTGTAGAACATGGACATTACAACAACAGCAGGAGAATAATCTGCCCAATCCCATTACGGCCTGGAATCTTCCTCGGAGGAAGACAGACACTCGCCCATGAACACGAGGGGATGAAAGGAGGAAATCTGTCAGTCTGCGTGTCAGAGAGGGCTGAAGGAGTGAAGGAAGGCATGAGGAATGAGGGAGGTGGTGGGGGGGTGATCGATGGAGGGATGAGGAGTGTGAGTGTCTGTGGAGAGCCACAAAACACCACATCTGTGCCGACTGGGACCAGACTGGTCACTAAAGCCTGTTGTGTGGAGGCCAGTTTGGACTCTACCGGCTTACTGACTGGTTGTCTGAGAGGTTCGTGATTTCAGAAGAATAAAACAAAAACGGCCGACGACCATTTGCGACGCCGCTCCCGACTCAGTCCAAGAAACCTTCACGCGGCCACAAAGTTGCACCAATTATCAGACGCAACGTGGAATTTGCCCAAAAATCGGGTCGGCATGGCTGCTCTCACATAGCAAACACGGGCGAACAGAAATGTTCAATGTCTCCATGAAACCGAGCTCTGCGAGGCTGTTCCGGGAACTATTTTGGGGATTAAATCTTAGAACGGAACCTCCTCAATAAAAAGCCCTTCATGATGAGCCATGGTAGAGCTCTGTGGTGGAGAAGAAAGCAGGACAGGATTACCAGCTGGTCTCAGGGTCAGGGATGGACCACCCCCACCTTATGACGACTGAAGTGTGGACAAAGAAAACCGAACTGATCTCACAAACACTGAAGCTCAAGGCTTTCGTCAGTGTTTGTCTGGAGTCGATTTACACAAGCTAGCTTCAGAAAAAGAAGTGTGAGGGGAAACAACAAGAACAGAGAGGAGTTTTCGGTGTCAAGCCTCGTTATTGCGGCAGGCAGAGGTAGCGCGATAGATGAGACGCTATGGTGCGAAAACATGAAAGCGCTCTTGTGGAATAAACCCAAAAATGATGAGAACTCATTGGGTCATTTACTGTATGGTGACAGTGCATCTGTCTGCCACGAGCGCTGCTCGCTGGAGGCGAATCAGAGCTGATCACAACAACATGGGGAAGATCCCCGGATGGGGGCGTCGCGAGGCGACGGCGTTAATAACACGGATTTATGGAACACGCAAGTTTCAGAAGAATGGATGCGGTTGTTGAGATTATACATAAAGAGCGACTGAGTGGAAGAGGAACATGGAATTTAGACCGCCCACGCATCAGATGCAATCGCAGCGCTAATGAGCTCTTCTGAACGATGACTGCAGACTTCGGGCGCAGCTTTGCTAATAAAAGATGAGCGCTACGGCGCTAGCGTGTCAGGGAAAGTGAAGCTTTACTTTCCAGGAACACAAGCGAAAGTTTGGCGGTTCAAAAGTTGAGAGGACGAGTTTCTTAAGACACATAAAATATGCAGCAGGAAGTGCAAAAGATAAAGAATGTATGTGTTATAAATTATGCGTCCATTAAGCAACGCTGTAAATGATTCTAAGCTAGTTATAGCTGGCCTTTGTGAGAGCATTCAGGCTTATTATGGTATGGAGGAAACAACAGTAACTAACTCCAGCACTGCCTATGAGCGAGGCGCTGTCCTCCTGACCTCAACCTGCACCGTGTTGAACCTTCAGAGTCAAGTCTGGTAAATGTGGCGCCGTTGCTGCTCCGAGGCCAAATGTCGAGTTTAATTGACTCGTCTTTGCAACTCCTCCAAAAAAAAAAAGTTCACTTTTTCTCCGCTTTCTTCTCGTCATTCATGTCATCGCTCACCCCCACCGGCGCCAAAAGTCCCTCAAACCTCGGAACGGAACAATTATTTCCTGTCCTGCTTTCAGTATCATCAACAACCTCCTTTAGAGCCACAGACCATTTGAAGATAAAAAATTGATTCAGATTAATTTCTTTTTATAGCAAATAACAGATTCATTATTTGTTCGTGGCGGTTTTGCCCAAATCTTGCAAATTAAACGCCCGACCTCAACCTTGTCAGGGTTGACCATCAGAACGGGTTTTTCACTTCGTATTTTGATATTTAATAAACATGCCGATATATTAAATATATGCTTAGTGAGAAAGTAGGAAGCTGAATTGTATTTTCACCTTTTGATCTATTAATCACAGGTCATGAGGAATAACTGGAGTTGGTTTATTCTGGGCTACTGGAGAATCATTCTCGCACCCACATAATATTTAGATGAACATCTTAGTTTTAAGTAACATTCTGCACAAGAGACGATTAAAAAAAATGCACCATTTCAATGATTTTCAGCTGGTGGATATTTTGGTTGCAGTTCCACCAAGCAGCCACTGGGGCAAAATCCAAGAATAGCCTGATCACATGACCACTTCGAGCGGACACAGTTTCTAAAGTTGAAGGTTCGTCTGAAACAACTTTTTTTATGGCCAAGGGGTCAAACTGGGGTAATTTACAACAAAAATGAATTGTTCAACTGCAAAAAATAAATGAGAGAAAATGATGGCGAAAAATGTGTGTGGGTTAAATAGTGGCTCTTGAGCAACAATGTCTGTGTCCAAATTTAAATGATGCAGTAATTACATCCTTGTAGCAGCTCGTTTTTTTTCCCTCCCCCTTCATTTAAATCCTGGTGAGCGGCGCTTGGATGTGGTCAGGGAGGCCAGCGCTTCCCTTCCGCTGTAATTTGGACAAACATTTACATGCCGCCGCTTCCCTGAACTCCCCAAGTCTTAAATCGCACTAGCAATTATATCTATTTTACGCTCCACTTCGGAAGTTGTGTCGCAGGCAGTCCCTGTCGTCGTACGCCTGCTCTTTTCACGGGCCATGCGGTCCGTGATACTTCCCGTCCTCGTCTAATGGAATTCTGTGAAAAGTTACGGTTTGGCGCCAGACACGTCCCCTGCCTCCAATAAAACCCCTGACCAAGCAAGACCTAATTACAGTGCAGTCGCTGCTGTGCTCCCATTAGAGACTCCACAGAAGCTAGCCTGCCGCCTAATCTGGCCGTGCATGTGAAAGTCCCCGAGTCTTTCAGATGCTGGACGTTCAGTTTGTCAAAATTTCACTGACAGGAGCAACGGTCAGCGAAAATACCAAAACAAACTTATCCCCTGAATCAGGGGTGGGCAAATCCAGTCCTCGAGGGCCAGATTCAAGCCAGACTTTCTGTCCAACACCTGGGGTTCCATTTACCTTGGTGAAAGCAGTTCCTCCCTGGTACGATGCAAAACCTGGCTGTATTCCAGCCTTGGTGGATTGGACTGGCCCATCAGAGGAGGTCAAATCCATTCCTCGAGGACTGGATTTGCCCACCTCTCCGCCTGAATCGATGCCCTTTTTTTCCAGGTTTACGTCCATCGGTTGTGAGTCGCCTTACGGGAGCGTGTGCACGTGAGCTGGCCTACATGAGCTACACATGCGCTACATTTGGCTCATATTTCACTGACCTGGAAGAAGAGCCAGTAGTAACCTAGCATGGCGTTGGCACGTTCCCGGACGGGGGATTTATGTTAAAAAGCTGCAGAGCGGCTGGCTGCATCCTCCGCGGGCCCGTTGCAACACGTGCTCGTGTGTGCACATTAGCACAGTGCTCACGGTGGCGCGTAGGTAAAGCGGAACGTACAAAGAGTATTGAGGCATGAGCTCGCCCATCGCTGCTGTTAAATTAGCCGTGGACGCTTTAGGGATCATTGTGATGTGACGTAAAAAAAGGTCAACCGGTGTGGCCCAACAACAATGAAGTAGGCGTGTGTGTGTGTGTGTGTGTGTGTGGGGTGTGGGGTGTGTGTGTGGGGGGGGGGGGGGTCGAGGTGGGAGGCTCCACCCAGAATCCAGCTATGAGGTACAGCTGCATCAGTTATGTCGAGCAAGAGGCGAGAAGTGTCGTCCGATTTCGACGCCCAGGAAGATCACGAGGACGGAGAAAAACAAGCCCGTAACTTTGAATTCCTCACAAGAATCAATTCAGGTACAGGACAGGAATATCCGGCGTTCCTGGGCTCTCACCAGAAAAACAACAAAAAAAGCTGTGCTCTGGCCTCCTGCTGTTCCTGCCATGTGAATAAGCTTCCACAAACATACCCCCATCCTGGTCTGATAATCACCGTTTACAGGACTGGAGCCATTTCACTGCTTGCTAGCAGTTTTTTTTACAGCGGTGTGTGTGTGTGTGTGTGTGTGTGTGTGTGTGTGTGTGTGTGTGTGTGTTTGTCCTGCATGCCAGATCGCATCAATGAGCCGCCCACACTGCAGGCAGAGTGAGCTCTGAGTACGAAACCTCGCCTTGCTTCCAGCACATTTATAATTCAACACACTGTATCCCTGTCACGGCTCTGCTCTTTTCTCGCCCTCTTTTTCCCACCTTCGTCCTCCATTATCCTCCCCCGCCCCCCGCCGTCTCTCACCTGTAGCCCCCCCCCCCCCCCCCCCCCTCCCCGCGTACCCTCCACCCCCATCTTACCTTCACGTCTCCAGATGCTTGGGATTTTTAATAGGCTGACAGACGCCATGTGACGCCCAGCCTGGTGGCTGTCCCCCCCCCCCCCCCCCGCTTACGAGGCTCCTGAAAGTGCTTTTCGTGGTGCAGGAAGTTGCGAACTGATGAGGCGGCGTTGGTGTTCGGGGATTACTCGCTTCCTATTAGCTGTCCTCCTCTACACCTCCCCTTCCCGTATCCCTTTTTTACTGTTGTCGTCACGCTTTTATTGTTTTATTCAGCTGTAATAATTTTGTGTCAGTTGTTCGTCGGTCCGTTCTGTGGCCGCCAGAACTCGTCTCTCCCTTTCATTTCCTTTACATTCCTTTGTTTTGTTCCGACTCCAACTCGTTTTATTAAACCTACATCATTCCACTCAAAATAACCCAAAAATGATGTAGCGCTTTTTTTTTTTTGCCCTTCATGAAGAACCCGACCGGAAACGCCACCGAAAGCTCCAAAGTGACTTCAAGTTCAGAATAAAACGTTAATTCTTCCCCTGCAGGAGTGTGAAAGACCTGCGAGGAAGAGGTTGACCGTGGCACGGAATCACACATTCCATAGATCCAATGGTGGCTCTACCATGACTTTGCTGCCTTGGATGTAAGAATTCCCCCCAGATACCAACACTGTTGCTCCTTCCTTTAGGCCACCAGGGGGCAGTGCCACAATCCCTTAAAAGACAAAGAATTTGTCGGATAGCGCATTCAGACACAAGTCGGAGCGAAGGAGCGACTGCGGGAGTCGTCACCAAACTATGAATCGACTGAACTGAACAGGGGAATTCATGCCGGCAGGTTGGGCGAGGACAATTAGGCGTTTGATTTAACGTGTTTTTCACAAAGTCTGTCAGCGTGGCGAGAGCCATCGTCGCGCACAGCACTCAGCACCAGGACGCCTGCTTCTCATCCCCCGCATGCTGAAATGTAAGATTGATTGAACCAATTTCCTAAAGTCTGCCATCTGTATTTAACCATTCTTCAACCTGTGGCAGCTAATGGAAAGGCGCAGAATGATGCGCGTGGTTTACGATCACGACGGTGATAAAGCTGTAATAAATGTAATGAATCTGCTGCCGATGACCTCGTTTCATGAGCACATCGAGGCGTTAACGGGATGTTCGCGTTAAGATCTTGAAACGGTACAAAAATCGCAGTTTTATTCTGCGTCACGCTCGCACAAGCCGAGAAAACTCCATTGCGATGACATTATTTGGAAAGAAGAGGGAGGAAAAGAGCAGCGAGGAATTAAAGTGAAAGCCCGGAAGAAAAAGGAATTATCTTTAGGTCACCCAGAGGAGCCAAACTGCCTTCTCGAATGCATTTTCTATTTGTCAGAGAGTATCAGTCAGACGCTCTCCGGGAGGCGCCGGCACGCCGGCGGACACGGTGAAAGCGCCCCGTCACCCATTTCAGGCGTCATTACTCTGCAGATTCCCAAATTTGTCGCAGGTACAATTTTCAACGCTTCTGCGATTGGAAGAAATGACCCGAGTGGAAACAAACAAAATTCGGGCACCACGCGGTGAAATGCGGCACATTAGCGAGAGGCACGCGTGAGGGGGGCCGGGGGCCGGGCGTCTGCGGTCAGAAGTGGCCATCGCGTGATTGCTCCGGGACGTTAGCTCAGAGCGGCTACTGACCTGGAAATATTTGATAAACATCTGTTTTATCTGCATTTGCAAACGTCGACTGAAGTCGAAGGTTCAAATGTCGAGCTAACGCACCCGGACGCTCTACTTTCACGGAAGAAAACTGCTAAAAACTACGAAAACTGGAGTTTGGCCATCCATCCATCCATCCATCTCTACCACTTATCCGGGGTCGGGTCACGGGGGCAGAAGCCTAAGCAGAGAGGCCCAGACTTCCCTCTCCCCAGCTACTTCTTCCAGCCATCTCGGTTGCTAACTTGCTAGCTAGCCAGCTAGCTTTTGACCATTGCTGTGGTCTGTCATGTTGTAGATCAACAGCAAGAGACCCAATACCAACACTACTGTTAGCAGCATCTGTTCTGAGACAACAACAATAGTGGAGCTGCATCCGGAGCTGTGATACAACAGAAAGTGTGATTATACACACTGAAAGAGGCAATTAGCCAACGGCTCAAACCAACAAACCACTTCAGAAACATTAACCTGGAAAATGAGACACAATTAACTCCAATCGCAGGGAAATCGCAGAGCTACTGATTTATAGCTTTAATCTACCATTTTGTTGCAGATTTAAACTGTTGTTGTGCGTTTGTTGTGATTCAATCTCTTACATTCAGGCACTCACGGCATCATCCAAACCAGTAAAAAACCAAAAGCACAACCAGATATTTGGCATTGGCGGTGCTTGCTCATGAACCTTGATGGAGGCTCGAGCAGCAACACGGCAGCCTGTGTTCAGTTTGGACCTGCCGGATCGTCACAACACCAAACCCAGCAGAGAGGAGAACAGAGAAGTCGCAACAATAGGAAGAAAGGTGACGGCCAGAGCGCCGCTCCTTCCGACAGAATCAAGATGGAAACTTTTAAAGAAGATTACTATTTCTCTGTCCCCGCTGCGCTATCTGATCACAATCTGAGGAGAATTCAGGATGTGTTGGAGCGGCCTTCCTCCTCAGTGCGTCACGCCGCACTGAGTCATCCTCTAATGTGCATTCAGGGTCCTCCCTCAGCCAATGTCACCTTCCCCTCCTACGCCATCTCTGGGCTCCAGAGGGACCTGAAACTTTTCTGAGGTTAATCCTTGGGCGCTAATGTACGCGCGGCTCATTAGGAAGCGGCGGCGTCGATTAGCGGATGTAGATGAGTGAACAAAGACGCAGGCGGCGGCATAAATAACCCAGCTTCCTGCCTCCTCGACCTCCAGCCTCCGTCTTCGGGTCTGGGAGCAAAACTGTACCTTTAATTGAGAGTGTAGCCACATGGCTGTTGTTCGCGGATCAATGCCTGGATCTTTATCTCTCTCTCGCCTCCTAATCACCAGCCAATCACGGCTAATTGAGCGCCATCCTGTCGTTAACTTCACCTGCCATCACCGCCGGATCTCACGCCAAAACACACAAGCGTTTCCAGATCCTCAAAGCCCAAACAGCTAACAGCAGTTTGTGTTCGACGCTTCCTGGAAACCTGATTTACCCCTCCGTGTCCTGAAAAAGCCCTGTGACTCTAGACCTTTGACCTTTCACATAAAGGACCCCCCCTCTGGTGATGACTTGGCGGAAAAAAAGAGTCCGACCCTACAGAGTTTTCAGTCCCCGGCTGGAAACGCACTTGGAGACGAGAGGCTCTTTAAACAACAGAACACAGTGAGCGTGATCCTTCCCACCTGCTGCAGGTTCATATAACGTTTATGCGGGCCGACAAAGTTTGAAGCACCGCAAACACGGCGAGGCGGCGCGCGGTTTGTTTGATGTCGTGACCGATCCGATGGCGGCGCGAGTCCCTGAAGTGCTTTTCAGTGTTGCTCCGGCGCTCCGCATCCTCGGCCACCCTCCTTTAAAGGTCTTAATCCCGCTGTTAAAACAGGGAGCTGGAAGGGTGAGGAGAAGGGAAAACAAAGACGTGAAAACTAACAGAAGGATAAATGAGCTGAGAATAAAACAGGCAGGAATTTTAAAGTTCAGCCCGGCAGTTTGACTGAATCCATGTGCAACAAGTTTCTTTAAATGTCACTTTTAATGGCCGGATTACCGTAATTTCCGGACTATAGAGCGCACCTGATTATAAGCCGCACAATCTAATTTTAGAAAGAAAATCAATTTTGTACTTATACAAGCCGCACCAGATTATAAACCGCAGGTATCGCACGTAGTAATATGAAAATTTAGATAAGAAACATTCAGTACCGGTATATGTTTTTATTACCGTAAGAGACGAGTCACTGATGAGTGACAGACAGGTAAGAAACAACAGCCACTCTTTTCACTTCTTCACTCTTTTCACGTTTATACAGAGACCTTAAATCCAATTTTTATCACGTCAGGATTTTTTAACTTTTCTTTTAATTCAATCCGCTTTGTAACATAAATATATTGGACTGGTAAATGCTTTTTTTTCTTACGGTGTCTGTAATGCAGCTACCTTGAAATATATGTTTGCTACACACAAATTACGTTGTTTATGCTTTTTTTACTCAAACAATGAACAATCTAAACCTCCCCGATGGCCACCTCTAAAATCTTCTATTTTCATGGCGGTGGCGATTGCTTTGCCTTCAGTCTGATTTGTACAGCGGCCGCCTGCTCTCTGTGTGTTGACCCAGTCTTCCAGAACGTTTTTCAAGCTCGGGCGACCTGCGATGTTTACGTCTAAAAGCTTTTGTCGTCGTTTTGCTTTGGATCAGTTCTTTATGCGGGCGTCTCCACCTTCTCGCCATTGATTACCGTAATGCCAAGATTACGCAGCTCGATTATCTTCTTCAACCGCCAGAGTGATCGCTTTTAACTTAAAAGCCGCATCATATGCTTTTTTTCTAGTATTTTCCACGTTGATGAGGGTGAGTAAAAATGACTGATTCACAATAGTTGTGATAGTGCGCCACGAAAAAAAACATAAATAAGCCGCAGCGTTTAAAGTGTAGGGAAAAAGTAGCGGCTTATAGTCCGGAAATTACGGTACTCATTGTGCTCCTGCGCCCTTTGATGTGGCCGCCTTAATGGAACGCCGACAATAATGACAGACAAGTGACAATGAAAGGCACATCAAAGAACAGTTCTGGGGACAGGGAGAAGCGTCTGAGGGCAGCTTCTGCCTCCAACCTCCATAATTCATACAGATTTAAGAGGAGATTCCCAGCACTTCCCGCTGGATCAGTGCATATTAAATGGCTTCCACGCAGGAATTTTCAGCAGGTGTTTCGGCCTCTGTTGCAACTTAAAAGTCAAAAATATCGAGTTGGAGCAAAACCCCATCAGCAGCGTCGCGTCGAGCAAGTTTCTGGGCATTTGGTGTAAAATTAAAGGGTTGCCCATGGCTCTCAGCCTCCACGGTACCAACAAAATGCCCAATTTCCAGCATTGTCACCGGTACAACCGCTGACAAGAAACCACATTTAGATGTGAAAAACCTCCGCCAGCCGTTCTAATCATTCCGGCCGCCACTGTGCATCGGACACTTGAGCTGATAAGAATAACCACAGCCTCAAGCTATGCAGATAAGAAAAATCACAGTTATATTTGTTACATTTTGAGCACCACTGAATACATGGCACAACACATATTGGGGCCATTTTTTCGAGAAATGAGGAAGTTTGGGCCGGTTCTCATAAGTTCCAAGGACCGTTTGAGGGCCAAGACGTGTTTTTAAGGTTGAAGTTAGAAATGGGTTGAGCTTAGTTGCCATTGTTAGGTGAGGAGCCGCGACATGCGCTCCGTCAAAGTCCTCACAAAGATAGAATTACATGGATGTGTGTGTGTTATAAATGCATTTTCGACATCATCTTGTCTCTCAGCTTCAGGATTCTTTCACCAGAACACACCCGTGCATCTTAAACTGATAGTCTGTCACCAGGGCTCAATGAAGCTTGCGCGAGGGTGATTAAATTTTAAAAACAGCCTCGGCCGTTCATGTTTCAACGGGGAACAGAACGGATATTAGATGTCCAGAATCAGAGGCGGAGGCTTAAACAAACTACGGGGGCCCTGGACTGTGACAAAGGCAGCCAGAGACGCTGAGCTGCTTAAAAATAGTGGCTGGAAGAGCAGACGGGCTAAAGGAATTAGGGAGAGTAAATGAAACTGGAACGGTGCTATTCAGAGCTGGAAAATGGTGCAAGGCAGGGAAGAATTTGCCAAATATAGCGAGTTGATTGCAGTTTTTAAAAGAGGCCTCGCTCTGGGCAGATATTCAGTTCCCAACAGTCACCCTCTTGGCTGTTGTTCCAGCTGTACCTGTGGCTCAGTTAGACCGTTCCTATCGAGCTCCTTAAAGCGCCACCATGTGCCAGTAACCCATCAACCTATCGACAACTCCTGGAACTCAAACTCGCCGCTCTCTCGCCACCTTTATGGTGCGTTCACTGCTAACGCTGTCTCTCCCGACAGGCTACGGTTGCGAAAAAGAAAACCGACTTCCCAACGTCAGGCTCATCTCTGAATGACCGTTTTCGCCCAGGGCGTTGAAGAGAGGAGTCGGCATTTCTGCCAAGTTTCAGAGCGCGTGGCTGAAACCGCTCTTTTAATGACCTCGGTTTAGCCGCCGATGCAGGAAACCCTGCTGCTCTAGTTCTGTGAGACCTCCCCCCCGTCGCTGACCCCAGGAGGTCAAAGATCCCCTCTGATCTCAGCTTCTTGGCCTCTTCACTAACATGTTAGAGATTTAGCAAATATATCCATCCTGCATTATGTTGTTACTCTGGAATTTGAGAAGTTTAGTGAGTGAATGGTGACGACAATTAAGGCGTTCATTGCCAAATCCCATTTTCCTCTCTGCTTGATGCCTGAAATAAGAATATATATTCAATACTACTCATGAAACTCTTACTGATTAATTATAATTAACCTTTTTCAGTCTTCAGCTGGCAACCCTGTTGCTCTTTTACTTACCACCCACCAAAGGATTGTTGAAATGTGCCCACCTCAGACCACCAGGCGGGATTTTTGAAAGGCCTAATCAAGGCTAAATTCATCCGGAGCAGTGGGATTATCTCAACAGGGCCATCTACTCAGGCTAGCTTATAAAATCTCTGCTGGTGTGAATCACAGTTGTGCACAGTTGAGCTAAAAAACACGCTTGCTTTCTGGGGTGACTTTTTGTGATTCCGACTTCCAGAGGAAACCGAAGGAATCATAGGATATGGCAGAAGGAGAATAAATGCAATTGCTTTTTGATCTCCAACAGCTCAGAAGGAAAATGAAAAGAAATTAAGCACACCATTGCCCCCGCTTGTGGGGGGGAAGACATCCAACATTTCTGTTCATCCTGTTCCCCACCTCCTTTCATACTTTACTTTTTCTCCTGTAAGTTTTTCGCCAGGCACAAATGAAAACCTCTCAAGGTCCCTGGAACAGCTCTCAGCCAGGCCAGGTGGGAATCAACAACACTTGTGAATCAGTTTCTGTTGCTGCCCTACAGCAGAGTTGGAAAACAGAAGCAATTCACAAGAAAACCCCATGAGCATTTGGGTCTGGATGATCCTTGGCTAGTTTAGCATTTGTCGTTAGCGCTTGCATCACGGCTAGCGATTGTATTTGGATGCTCAGGTAGGGCAGCATCCGTGGCCAGAGATACTGTGAGACAGGTCAGGACCCCCAGGGACGTGAAGGGCACAGGAGGGTACCAACCCAGCAGCAGGACCCCCTACGCTTTTATAGGAGGAACAGGATGAGTGCTGCCATTCCGGCCCTGCAACATGACCTCCAGCAGGACACTCTTCCAGAGTTCCGCCCAAACTGTCAGAAACATAAGGTCAGCACGAGGGTGCGACGTCTGCCAGGGCATTCCGTGTTCCAAGCCCGGCCTTGTGTCTTCTGATCGGTATTGGCAGATTTGCCACCGGCGACCTGGGAAAAGATTCATCCTGAGTACATGTGACAGACGTGAGGGATCCCGGAGACGCTGAGGAGAATCTACTATCCCTCCCAGTATACCCTTGGAGGGTAGCAGGGACCTTCGCATGGTTGCCGGAGGTACCCTCACTGCTCTCAAGCACCAGGATGGGATCAGGCCCATCGTTGGGCCACTGGTGCCATCAGCTCCAGCTGACCGCCTCCATTTTCCATTTATTTATTTGATTTTGAGTGAATTAGTGGCCTCGGTGGCTCCATAGTGACCCAGCAGTAACATCGCAGAGTAACATCGAATTTATACGAGTGCTGACCTCCAAATCCGCTTCAATCTGCCTCTTTTCCACCTCTGCCTTTGTGCACCCCCAGGAGGCTGAGCTACCTTAAAGAGTCTTTACAGTAAACATAGTGGGAACCACACACACACACACCACACACACACACACACACACACAGTAATCCACCCACATTCTACAATGAGGACTACAAAAGAAACTGATTCAAAAGGCCACCACATTGTCAACCTGCACAATAGACCTGATGAAACGCCGACCTCACACACCCCCTCATGGAGGGCTTCTCCAAAGCGTTGTTAAAGCGTGTGACATGTAGCCGTGGCGCGCTATTACGTGCACTGTGGAACTCATCATCCCTGTGATATTCAAACGGATCTCCTGGGCAGATGCGCTAAAAAATAAATAAATAAATTACAGACTTTGCATATTAATCACGTTGGCGCTTTGCGTCGAGTAAAGTAGTGACAACTGGGAGTAGCTAAAGGCTACGTGCCTCAAGGATCGCGACCAGCAATTTCTTGAGCCACGTGGTTAAAGACACCGAGACCCATCAAACAAGCTGTGCTGATTATGGCTCGGTTCCTGACGCGGCTATCTGACTGTAGCGCAAACATGCTAGCACAAGCCTAAGGAAAGACATTAAACACAGCCCTCCGTGTGTCCCGGATGAGTTGTGAATAATGCAAATTGACATCTCGGTACATCGGATCTCTTACTCGCATTTGTTCTGAAATGGAGCCGCGCTGACAACACTATTACAAAGAGTGATCTGGAGGGGGAACAGAGAACAATGGGAAGAAAGAGCAGCACAGACAGACGAGGAGGAAAGAGAAATCACATTGTGCGTAGGAGAGGGAGAGAGAGAGAGACACAGAGACACAGAGAGAGAGAGAGAGACAGAGAGAGAGAGAGAGCTCGCAATGGAAGCCAAGATGAAGAGAATATGGCAAAACACTGTGAACCAGCATGTGAGGACTCTGGCATCACAGACTCCTCCAGAAAACAGTACACAGCAATAAAAGAGTGGGAGAGACAGACAAACGAGTGGAGACGAGGGTAGAAGGCGGCTTTTATTACGCGACATGTGCTCGGGACAGATGGTGGTGAATTATGTATTAAGGTTCCTGCACTATTGCTCTGGAGCTGCGTCGAGCTGGACAAAATATTGAGTTTTAAACACATTTTAAAAGCAGGTAGTGTCCTTAAATAATTACAATCTATAGGGAAATTAGCTAAAATGGCTACATTAATCCCACCACCTCTGCCCATCAGCTGTGCTGGGAGCGGTACGCCCTATATTATGGTGTGAATTTAAAAAACTTCTAACTAAAACTTCAAATGTTTAAAAAAAATAAAATTAAGTAGACATGCAGTTCCAAGAAAAAGCAGAGCTGTTCCTATTATTAACATTCTAAGCGAGCGGGGGGGGGGGGGGGGGGGGTCGATACGTAGCTGAGAAATACTAAAATTGGCCTCCTGCAGGAAGCCCAGAACTACAGCACAAGTCATCTGGAACAAACAGCGAAGAACGGTGGAATAAAAAGAACGAGGATGACATTTGCTTCACACCCAAGTGAGTTTTTCAGTCATGTGGTGGATCCGGCTGCCCCCCCCCCCTCCCCCACAGCGCATCCTCCCCCCAGTGATGGAACCGGAGCCGGCCACCCCGCGTGCTGCCAGTCACGCTGGCCTTCCTGGCAGTGACGGACTGTCAGAGGTCCTGCCAGGACCGCGAATGCGTCGGTCCTCGGGCCCAGCGACAGCACCAGTGAGGGAATCTGGCATTAATGGAGTGTGAAGAGAGGGAGCAGGAGGGGGAGAAGAGAATACAAGACTCTGGGAGGGGAAGACGCCAGAAAGGGAAGAATAATATGCCAGAAAAGGCATTTTAGTCGGAATTTAAGAGGTAGCACACGTATCTCAGCTGTTAGCTGCTTATTAAAGGTCAAGAAATGTGTAATAAAGGCCTTAAAAGCACTTAATAATGCCCCTTTCTTTGATCAGACATGGACGACCTGTTGATTGTTTTAGCAGGAAGACTCGTCCCCAAAGGTTCTATAGGAGACTTTGGAAAGAATAAAAACCGGAGGGACTTTAATACATCACAGCGGTGTGAAGACTTTGTTCCCTTTCCACAAAGATTGTGTTATTTGTCGTGTTGTGATAAGGAGTGAGTACGGCGCTGACATTAAAGGGGGATTTTCAGAAGATCTGGAAGCAACAGTCATATTCGTTATGCTCTGTTGCTCAGAAATTCTGTTTTAATATTTTCATTGGTCGTACAAAACAGGTTGTTTAAAGAAAATAGTGCAATTGCAAATTGTCCTTTAATAACAAGCTAAGAGGTCTATTAGTGTGAATTCCTTTGATTGGAACAAGAGTTGTCACCAGAACTGAGGGAGGACTTAAGTTCTGCTTTGGTCTCAAGACAAACAGGCCAAAAAAGAGCCGCTTCCTTCTAAACAGACGGCCAAAATCAGCACCGGCGTATCACCACAAAAAGGGCATCCGCCATCATATAACTTAGCGACTACTGTGCTAACTCTTGTAGCTGGATCGCGCCGCTGCCTCTCAGCCTTACACCCGAACCCGCTCCCATGTCACCCCCCCACAGGAACAGTCGTGAGCTGTTCCACACTATTACCTACAGATTTTTCTAAAAATGTGTCAAATCTTATTTCCCCCGTGGTCACCATGATGGGATTCACGCTATCCTCCTGCTAGCAACAGCTCAACAGACGCAACTGTAAACGTTATTGCTTTTCCATCATGAATATATACCATCAAGCTGTCACATGAGACGCGGACCTATACGTGCGTAGCATATGTAGGAGAAAGTGTAGCTTTGCAATCTTCATTGATGTTCCCCTAAATGAAACTGGGAAATCTTAACCTTCCCCTGATGTGGGTGAGGATAGCTCTTTGGTTAGCGCTCTTTGGTTAGCCGTCTATCATATACGATCGTATGCGATCGACAGCAAAGAGCGATAAAACATCTACGTGAAAGTGGCGCCGTGTAAATATATGCACATTGCATTTTAATGTCTCTGGATTTAACATAGAATGTGGAGCGCGGCGGCGGCTATTATTATCACCCGTGCCGGCAAAATATTCAACTCGTGTTTACAATATCAATCTACAGTATTCGTATCCTAAAAATAAGCATTTGTGTTGTCGAGCGGCGCGTTTGCATGCAAAACCACCAGAAAAGGATTAAGATTAGTGAGGAATCACTTTAGGGTGTGTGTGTGTGTGTGTGTGTGTGTGTGTGTGTGTGTGTGTGTGTGTGTGTGTGTGTGTGTGTGTGGGAGGGTTTCCCCCGAGCCACTCAGATTCCCTTCAGCGCCGGCCGCCGATGAGCAACCCCGTTGAAATTGTCATCGAATTCTACTCGTAAAGGCAAACAAGTCTTCGATAAAGCCCAATAAGCAACTGCGGAAGGATACGGCGCGCTGAGGCCAGACGTCAAGTTAGAGGCACTCAGAGAGTTTCAGATGTCGATGGCGGATTCTTTCCCTCCATTGTTCTTTCCCTCCCATTTATCCGCGCTAGCAGAAGTGAATGATGGGTAATTAGCATCGGTTTTCCAGATAATCTAAACTATCGACGTAGATCCCCTTTCATGAGCTGTAGGATATCGCCCCACCGTGTTTCTACGGTAGCCCTAAAAGGGCAAACTTAAACATGCACAGTGGCTGGAGTGGGCGGGGCTAATGCAGACATGTCATTTTTGTTGGGGCCATTATTGAACAACAGTGGGTGGTTTTTGAGGAACAACTTGCCGTTGAAAATGAGAGAAAATCAACAGTTTTCTCTGTTCTTGTGGTGCCTGTAACAACTTTCATGATGGATCGGATCATTTGAAGGTGAAACGACGTAGCAGAAGATTTGATCAGCAACATTTGTTGGTAACAACTTTATTATAAAGCTGCTTTGGAACCAGTGGGCTCCCCCAACCTGTGGACTGCTGCTGCTGTCGTACCTGGAGGGGCCGTACACGCTCAAAAATGACTAAATACCCCTTTCACGCATCTATAATTGCCCTTTTCCTTGATTTATCTCCCGCCTGTGATCTTATAAATGGCAGCGAACGCAGCATGAGGCGGCGAGAGACATTCCAACTTTCAAAAAAAAAAAAAAAAAAAAGGCCCTTTTGAAAGTCTAATCCGGCCTGAGCTCTCCCCAGAGTTTCCATCCCAACCAGGCTGAAGCCGGTCACGCCTGACTCCTCTCCTGATCTTCCTCACTATCCTCACCATCATCTTCGTCGTCGGGAGGGACGACGCAGCTTTGTATCTGGAAAGTTAACTGTCAAAGTTGCCGATTCATCCGGATTTATGAGGCAAAGAGCTAATTTTTAATCAGGAGAGTGTAAAAGTGTATAAAAGTAAAACAAAAAAAAAAAGAAGTCAATTCCCAGTTTAAAAGTAAAACTGATGCCCTCAGCAGCAGAACTGTAAAGGTTATCATGGAGCTGGATATTAGATTTTAGTCTCGTATTACCTTCGAATTTGCAAAAAAAGCTCAATGTCACGTCCTTATCGGAATTTTTGAAGGAAAAAGAGTTTGCCAGAATCAGGAGGACACTCTGATGGACGATCAGAGATGGGAGGGACGGTGGACAATCACAGGTTCCTGAAATTAAAATCAGAAAGGACGGGCTAAAACGGAGGCGGATGTGGAGGGAACGCCGCCTCCTTTAACTCGGTTGGTTAAATCGGACTTGGTTGGTCTGTTGGACAGACACTTCTTTTGCTTGTATCCAGGCGTGTTCTCCTTGTCCGAACCTCGCCAAGCTTCATGGAATCACCTCAACTGCACCTCCTGGACCTGAAAAGTCCTGAAAGTTCCCAGATTTCTAAAATAATAATTTGGATGAGCTATGAGACGGTACGCAAGACACACGTCTTCAGGACATCTATATGCAGCCTGGTCATGGTTCTCCAAAGCTTGATCTCAGCGAGCAACTGGACTCGGTTAAGGGTCCTGAAGCCGTTTCGTCTCTTGAATTCTGAAATGGCTGCATTTAGAGCTTAAAGACATCGCTGCTGTGGACCATTAGCATGCTAATGGCGACCGAAGCAGGATCGTTGGTCAGGTGCTCTAAAAGCAGAATTCCAACGCTCGGCCCCTTTATCTGTCTTATACAATACGGTGGGCAAATTCCTGAGGGTTTTACTGCCGTGGGCAGCTCTTTGTCGTTACTTTTCAATTATCACGCTAGCGGAACAGACAACATCCCCGTTGTTCTGCATTAGCCACGCTTATTCCACAACAGCTCTCGGGACACGAGACGAGAAGCGAATTCTGTCCAGATGAAGCGCCGAGGACAAGCTGTGAGCGTCCAGGGCTACATTAACGTCTGTGAAAGCATTTATGCTAACAGGAAGTGGGAGAAGCTACATGTTGACGCGGGCAGGAGGGGGATAACTAGCTGCTTGTGCACATCCACTCATCCTACTGACGGCTCTCACCAGGGAACAGTGCACGCTGCCGTGCTGGGAGGTCAAATGGATTTCACGCACTATCATGCAAATGTCAGCGAATCGGGCCGCTCGCTCTCAAAGCCGGAGAGGTCCACCTGTCCGGATTTAATGCCAGATCAACCTCGAGGGCGAAGGGAGTTTCACTCTCATTCCCTCGCTCGGAAACACACAGATGAAAACTACCGATAGTGTTAACAGTTCACCTTCCAACCCGGTGACACGAGCCAATGCCAGAAAGACAATTTATGCAGAGGAATAAACGTTCGGGGGACTCGGAACAGGTGAGAAGCGGAGTCGTTTTTTCCTTTAACATTACGTGTCACCGGGTTTCTGTCAAAACTGATGAGATCTCCAACATCAAGTGTTGAACCGGATTCTTTCTTCGCTGGAATAAGCAGCTCTGCTGTCAGTATTTGTGTGGAATCGGTGTTTCTTGCACCCTCTGGAGGGTTAGCGTCACACGCTGACATTTCGCTAAAAGTGAGTTCGTGCACATTCCACCAGGAACAGTTGGCAGTCAAGAGAAATTAGAAGGAAATCAATGTCGGCTGACATTCTGGAGGGAAACATTGATTTTTTTTTGAGGGGGTTTATTAAGAGAAATGCAATTCTTTAATGGAAAACCATATATTTGTTAGCAACGAGTAATATGGCGCTATCCTTAACGTGAAGGTAAATCTGTATCGATTCGGGCACGGTGGGAATTTGGGTTGTGACTGATGCAACTTCAGAAAAGGCCGATGGCTGTGTGACAGCGTTATCTGACCGGAGCGCCTACAGAACACTAGAACATGAAACAGAACCTAGCTCTGCTAGCTTATCTTTAATTAATGATTGATTTGTCTGTCATGAAATGACAAAAATAACCAGTTTACAATGTAAGAAGAGCTCTGAGCCCCTCCGAGGTCCAGTCGCAATAACATGTTAAAATTTCCTCCTCATACTAGAATCAACATTGAGTTTACTGCTTTTTAGGGGTTTATAACAGTTAGAATAGGAAGTTGTGAGTTTCTGAACTTCGCTGGAAGCAAAAACAAATAAAAGCTTCTCTTCTCTAAAAATGCAGAGTGTTTTAGGAAAACAGGAACCTGCACAAATAAGTGGGAAAATGTCTGAAACGTGTGGCAGGTTAATAACGGTGTGTGTCTGGTTGTGATAAGCAGAAGGCCGCACACACACACACACCCATTTATAAGCAGCAACAATTAGGATTACAAGTAATAGCTAGCCTCCTGCTCTCTTTCGCGCCCTCCCTCCGTCATGCCGATTTTTCCTTCAGTATTTCCCGTTTATTTCTTTTCGACGTGCGTCACTTTCAGGCCGGAGCAGCTCACAAACTCCCCCTAATTCCGCCAGCGGGACCTTTGTGTCGCTATCATCGTTTGTGCTCAGACCTCGGGAACGCCCGACAATAAATGTCACGCCGCCTGTTTAAAAAGTTCTTTAATGGGTTCAAATTCAGCTTAGCAAAGGTTGACACAGTTTAATTAAATTCTCTTTTTTCCACGGTAATAAGGATTAAGGCTAGGTGGTGTAAAAGCCACAGACAACACACGCCGCGTTTATTAGAAGAAGAGGAGTTACAAGTGATTAACTTCCTTCATTTATTCATTGGGACTTTTCGGAAGCTTAGAATGGGGCGGGAGGGAGGGGGGGGGGCATCTGACCCACTGGAATAAATGAACCCCCGGAGGCATTAGTGCTGGTGTTGATACATCCCACTGAGGAGAACATTGAGACCATGAAGGCTGAAGAACTGTTCTCATCACACTGGAGGTTCTGGGTATGAACGCCAGATGACCCCCGCGACCCCAGACCACCAACCACATTAACACAAGCTATATATTAATGTATTATTCATGGTTCCTCTGGAGATCGTGGGATGGCGGATGAAGGCCACCTCAGCTGCCATCCCCAGAGGACCAGTTGCATTTGAACCAGTTGGACTCGACGGCAGCGGTCGAGAGCTCGGGACGCGTTTTAAATACGATATATGATGATTTCCTTTCTAGCTGCTCATAGCCTCAATAATACTGCCTCGTGTGGCCGTTTAAGCACCCTGAAGAACGAGCTACAACAGTCCCATAAAAAGGCCTTTCAGGATCGCCAGGAAATGGTTCATCCCATTATTGGAACACGTCAACACTTTATGAATGGCAACAGTGCCCGATATCCGGTTTTCCCCGGTAAGCCAAGAAATAAGCAGCTCCAGTTGTCAGATTTTTTGTTGCAAGCTTGATTCCCTGTGTGTCCGTCACGCTCCCGTGTTCACCACATAGGCTGTTCCCGTCGCTGGGGAGTCTCTTTGCTGGATATGCATTAGATTTTCCACACTTTGTGGCAGTTATCTGATTCCAAGCCAACGTGTCGCCGAGGGAAATCGATTCATAAGGCCGACAGAGATGTTGAGGGGGTTTGGCTTCTTTTTAAATTTATTACAGGGTGGTGCGTTTGGTCTCCGTGGAGCTCGCCTGGCGGCACAAGGCCACGGGTAAGATGCAATTCTGCTGATCTCCTCACCTCCCGTCGCTGAAACCTGCTTACCGCCTCAATATTACGGCACGAGTCCACCAGGTGAAACGATGTGGGACAGGAACGTTGTGAAAATGACTTAATCGAGGCCAGACGTCGCTGGATTTGTCTTTAGCCATTCCTCTTGAGTTTAACTCATTTTACCCTGGCACCTTCTCCGCCCACATCAGGGCCTCTACTCATTTCATATCCCTCAGATGCCATCCACCCATCCATCCACCCATCCATCCATCCACCCATCCATCCATCCCCCCTTATCTGGAGCCGGGTCGCGGAGAGGCCCAGACTTCCCTCTCCTTGTCCACTCCATCCATCTCTTCCAGGGGGATCCTAAAGCCACTTGAGAGCCCCTCCATCATGTCTTGGATCTTCTCTGTGGCCTCCTTTTGAAGGGATGTCCTTGGAAAATGTTACAGGAGGGTTAGGGTTAGACCCGGACCAGATCCCTGAGCCTCTGTATCTGCCAGTATCTTTCCTTCTTACGCCATCTCTAAAGAGTCCAGCACCCTCGGGGAGGAATGTCTTTCTTGAGGTCAGCCCCCACAGGTCGAGACCATAGGTGGGGGAAGGAATGTAGATGGACGGGTAATTTGGGAGCTGTGCTTTTCACCCCACAAGACCCTGCGATTCCTCGACTCCTCCACTTGGGGGAATAACGGCACAAGTTCGACAGTACGTACAGAAGAGGAAACCTCATTATCCTTCTGGGTGACATCAGCATGAAATTATCCTGGGCAGCGCCGAGGTCCTGTCCATTGTTTCCACGCTCATCTGTCCTGAGCTGTTGATCCAGCCAACTTCTCCGTTTCTCCACTGCTCTTTTCTGTGTTGTCGCTCGGCAGTTATTGACCAGCTCATCGCACCTGGGAGGAAGCGAAGAAAATCCATTCCCCAAATGTCAAACGCCTCTTCATCGCAGGCTGCTCACCTGTCGATTGCCATTTGTCTCCATTCCAAATCCTCCGGCCCGTTCATCATCCTACTTTGACTCAATTTTCGACAACGGCGGTGGCGCGGCTACGTTTAATACCTCCATGTTAGCCAGCCAATATTAGCGTGAACAGACTGCTATTTTATTTATTTTTTTTACACGTCCAACTCCGAGCTGTGATGAAAAATGGAATCAATCCGTGTTTCCAGGCTGAGGCGTGCGTGTGACGGAGCAGCTAGCAGAAAGACTAAAGGAATGTGACAGGTGATAAGAGCCGATCATCCGCCACTGGAAGATCACGCTCCACGTCCTGGGAATAGGCCATCATCGCCCTGCTTTATTATTCCGGCATCTTGTTATCGCACTGTTCCGTTGTTCTCAGCGACGTTCCGTATAACAGACATCGTTATAAGGAACAGCTCCGGCTGAAAAACGTCAACAAACTTCATATCTGCCGTGGAAACCAAACGGCTCCCATCACGCTCTTGTGAAGATGTCGGTGTTGCTCTTGGAGACTCGGGTCTCCATGAAGGTTCCACTCAGCATCCGTTGTGCATTTCTATGGATCAAGTGGTTCCTGATTTAGCAAGAACCACTTCATTGGGTTTGGGATTAAAATTTGCCGAGGGGAAGCGTCCAGGACAGTTTTCCGATTGGGACTTCTGGTTTGAGAGGGTTCTGACAGATCTCCATGGGAAGGTTCTGGTTTGAGAGGGTTCTGACAGATCTCCATGGGAAGGTTCTCTTTTAAAGGACCCACTGGTGGATTCTAGATCCAACTCTCAAACGTTTCAGTGGTTCTAGATGCAGCAACAGTCTCACAAGACTGTCTTGGATTCAAGATGGAACTTTTAAAATGGAAGGTTTTCAGTTGGACTTCCTGTTTCAAGACCACAAACTGGTTCTGGGTGAAACGCCTGGGCCAGATGTTTGGTGAAACTCCATTAAATCCTGTTCTAAATGCTTTCCAGGTTAGAACAATTCGGTTCTCTCCTGTTGGCCGTCTTCAGATTTCACATTTTGCTCCATCCGAGAGGTAAAAGCATTTCATTTCTGGCCGGTTTTATCTTTCTCCGACTCTCTGCCTTTGAAGACCGCTTAGCTGACAGATGTGTGCGGAGAAAGGCTTCTGACAGCCCGGGCCTTCCTCTCATCCGTCATCCCGAACACCTGAATATTAGCGCCAGCGCCAGTCGACAACGGAGAAGTGAGGAATAAAAATAAGGAGACGAGGGAAGCAATTGCTTTGAAGGAAAGGCTTTTGTCACGTGGGATTCACGGCTTCTCTCATCAGAATTATCTTTTCATCTCGACACCGTCGGTGTATTCGGTGTGGACCGAGTCCTCTCAGTGGTGGACAAAGTTACTATCTTGAAGGATTTGTTTCCGGTGTGTAAACAGTCCGGTGTTTGCTAACACATTAGCCACCGTTATCCCCTTAGAGCTGATGACATGTCAGAGTCGTGTTTACTGACGCGCTCAAATAGCCACAAAGGTTGGACAATACTCTCATTCGATGATGCAAAGGCTTCCATGTTGTTTACCTGGTGCTAACTTAAGCTAGTTCAGCTACTCCCGACCACCCCAGCGGTACTAAATCCCACTCTGCTGTCACAAACTGCAAACATTATTTCTTGGCCAAATAACGGCCTCAAAAGCTGTAATTTCTGCCTCCGATGCAGCATAAATTAAATTTGAGCAGCATTTCTGCAACTGTGACCAGGTTGTCTTCATTGGTGCAGAATTGTGTTGGTTCTCAGGCATCAGGAGGCGAATCGCCCCCAGTCGCTGTGCCGTCACTATCAGGCCCTGCAGATAGTTTATTAAATTAGCATCCTCAGATTAACTCCTATCTCACTTTCACTGCTGTTTAGCCTAGATTCCACTTTGCTGTGCATCTGCTCAGACCTTCCTGCGGCTCCTGAGGCGTTCTCTGACTGACAGATTACAAATCACACTGAAACCGCTGTTATTACTGTTATTAATCTTCCAAAAAAATTTATGACAATGTATCTCATTAATATTTGGTATTTAATCATTGTTTTGAGTCAAAGAAAGGATAAAAAAGGGGGTTAATTTGATAGCAGCTTTGAGACATGAATATCAGCCTAATTCAACCACACGGGCGGGCGGCGATTAATAACCGTGCACACTTGGTTCATCACAGCCAGAATCACCACAATTTGATAGAAGTCTCAAATCTGTAGAGAATCCCACAGATTAGCAGCGTGTGGGGAAAGCCTCGCTGAAACCTTTTCACCAGGTAACGCTCGGAACAGTTAGCATGAAAGTTGGTCCTGTAGCTAATTATGAGCTCTTTAGTGCCTATCTGGAGAGGACGTCGACACTGGCTATGCTAAAAACATGCTAAACCAGGATTAGCGTGGTCCCGCCGCAGCTCTGGAGGGCGAGTCGGCAAAGTTGTTGTGTCTTTTTCCGCAGTTTAAGTGGGAAAAAAAGGCCTCCTCTGGGCCGGTGGGTGAAGAAGCATTTAGATTCACCTCATGACTCCGAGCTGATGAGCCGAGATTGGATTTTGGAAATAAGGAAAACAAGCCTAACCACAGCCACAGGCACAGGTGTTACATGCCTGCTCGTCTTCATGGGGTCTTACATAAATGCATGTGCGTACCCCCCCCCCCCCCCCCCCCCCCCCACCCCCCACCCGGCGTGCAGAATTACTCCGATTACTCCTGCCCCCCCGTCCAGCGCAGGAAGTAAACGGCGTCCACTCGGGATCACCGGCCCTTTAGAGAGCAGCGGGAGCCCCGGTGGAGCGGCTCCCGCGGCCCGATTACGGTGGACAGAGGTTCCGTCTCTGCCCAGATGTGTCCAGGATCCGCCGCACTGCAATTATCCCAATTAAATGCGCAAAGTCCGACGACATCACGTTTATTTTCTGCTGCGCTTCTGCAGGAAAGCTTGTTAGCTTGAATTCTAAACTCTCCCAACAGCCTGGAAAAGGAAGGTGGAGGAAATCTGGATTTACTGAGCTACAGGAACCTCTGTGGGGAATTCTCCTCAATGAATATGCAGACGTTTTATCCAGGAAGCTGCGATTCATGTTCTGAATTTGGTTAACATTTAAACTACCTACTATTAAAACTTTCAGGCTTTTGAGTTTTCCGCCACAGCTAATTTAGGTCACGCGGAGGGACGTCCTCAGGGATGAGCTACTCCTGCAGGAGCCCCTTTAAGGGCGACCGAGGTAGGAAGGGCAGGAAGTGCGTGATATCATGAGGTGGGTCT
Organism: Takifugu flavidus; assembly: GCF_003711565.1. NCBI lineage: Eukaryota > Metazoa > Chordata > Actinopteri > Tetraodontiformes > Tetraodontidae > Takifugu > Takifugu flavidus. Next base: position 3,486,978 of record NC_079541.1, on the reverse strand, counting down.
GAAACCCCGAGTTAAACTGACAAGAATAATGACGCCATAGAGCAGAAAATCACCAATTTATGCAGCTTGTGGCCGTTTCTGCACAGCTGGCAGGTTTGGCTGCAGCGGCAGCGACGCCCTGCCAAACGCAGACGAAGGTCGTTTCTTGTCAGGACAGACTGAGGTTGCGAGTGTGAGTCCAGGAAACAACGCTTTGAGATCAGGCCCCATCTAGGATGGAAGAGGTAATGAGAAGCTGGGGCTGGGAGCTAGCCGCAGTGGTCCCAACTGTAGCCACTAGGGGCGCTAATGTAGAAAAGGCTCTAATTGTACAGTTGTTACACATGATATATTCATCACTTAATAGAAGTTCTGACAGTTTAAGAAAAAAAAAACAAAAAAAAACAACCTAAAATTAGATCCATATGTTCATTTTCTGACGCAGAATTGGGTGATCAGCTCTTCAAAATGAGACCTTGGTGGTGCTGATGCTGCAGGTAGCGGCGGTGGCTCATTTCTGCTAACGCCCAGCAGCTGCACATGTTCCTTTTGAGCTAATGGGAGCAGATTTCTGATTGGCTGTTGAACGATGAAGCAGATTCTTGTCAGCAAAGCAGCTGGGAAGGGGGGGGGGGGGGAAACCTTGTTCCCTGTTAAGTCCTGACTCAGGAGTTTCAGCCCCGGACCCATATGGAGTTGCTAATAGTGCCCTGGCATAGCTCTGTTAAAATGGACTCAATCAGCCACTTTGTGAAGCAGGAGGTCCTGGAGGCGTACCTCAGGAATTATCCCCGTCTCCCCGCCGCCATTTGTTACCTCCGACAGAAGCAGACGTCCACGAATCGCCGCTAATGCACCTGAGCCAGGCGGGTTTCAGCCGCAGCGGCGCCGTCTATTAGGCCCAGCAAGGATTTAAGCGTCTCCGTCAAAGGCCGCGGGACACCTACGGCTGCCCGCGGCAACGGCGGCGATCACAACGGCGGGCAGGACTCAGTGAGCCAATAAATCAAAGATAAGGGGGATTGTAATGGCTTTTTTAAGTTTAAAAAAAAGGCACAATCTCCCGGGAGCCAGAATTAACAACACGGAGATAAAAATCTTTATGAAGCGTGGCGTCTCTGGTATTAACAGACCCTCCCATCGATGTTTCAAATGAGGAGCGCCTCCTAACGAGGCCAGTCAGGCGTTCTGAGGGACGCCAAAGCCTCCCTGAGCTGATGGCGATGACGACGGCGACGCCCGTCCGTTAGCCTGTTAGCGATTGGCTGCATGTCGCTCTGCTTCATCATTGCAGGTACCTTTACTGTAAACATAATTAAGTTAATCAGTTCTAGGAGCAACATATAGAAGATTTAATGATTTAAAGTGATGATTTAGCTGTCTGGGGTTAACGGGAGTCGCTTTACCCCGACGTTTATCTTCGGTGTGTTCTAGTTTCTGGGCTCTAGTGAAGGATTTCAGTGTTTTAACCAGAAAAAAAAGACACATTTACAGCTGGAAAAGTGGCATTTTTCATGAATACACTTGATTGGCTCTCATATTCCACTATGGTGTTTTCCGTTTGATAATAACGAGCCACCTATTTGATCATTTACCGCCTGGGGCTCTAATTGCAGCGCCGAAGCCTTCCCCAGAGCAGCACACCGGCGAGCAGCGAACAATCGCCACGGACGTGGAAGTCCCCGAGGAGCCCAGATGTCAAGATGCAGGAGACCAAGATGGAATAGGCCATTGTTCCTCACAACAGGCTGCACTTCATCAAGCCCTCAACGTCTGATTGCCCTCAGGGTGCTGGAAAACAAGGCCAGGAGGGACCTCATCGCAGCGTTTGACCTAGCATAGCGCTTTTACGCCACAAACAAAGAGCGTTTTACAGAAAGGAGGTTGAAGTGTTTATTTGAAACCTTCCCTTTTACTGAGGCACCTTTATATTTTTCATATTTATTTCCCCTCCTTATTTATTCACCAACAGTTTTGAGTCAGAAAAATCGAAATTTACGGACTCGAACCGCGCCGCCGTCCCAGAGAGTCGATAAAACTTGACCAGGATGCGTTAATTTGCACGATTATCCATTAAGATGCAGCACTATTATGTTTACATCTATACGTTTTATGCTTGAAATAAAAGAGGTTGTAAACATTTATTCGCTTTCTTTTCCGGAAATCCCGAGACGGAGCCCATTTCGGCCGGAACATTCACGGCTAACCTGAGCTGAAACTGATCTGGAAACAGCAGGAACGCGCAAAAGCAAACGAGGACGATGGGAAGAGCCGGCGGCGCCGACCTTCCACTGATCTCACATCAGCGTAAATCCACGGGAACAAAGGGTGCGCGGCGGAACGCGGCCCGTGGGGACGTTCCGCCGCTGTGATGTCGGGAACACGGAGCCGGACTGATGTTCAATCTGAGGAGGCCGCAGATTAAAGTCTTCCGCTGACATTCAGAGGAGGAAACTCCAGCGTCGCAGACTTGAGCCGTCCTTTTGATGTGGCAGTAATGTGGCATTTCACGGTCGGCGGGGGGGGCGGGTCGGCCGCCGCTGCGTCGGAGACCCTCGTTCAGGAGTGTTAATTAGCCTATTAGATGATCGGCTGCGTGCCGACGTTCCGCTCGTCCGCCGTTGCCAAGATGGAGGCGCCGGTCGATGGCTAAACGTTAGCGCTAAATATCCAGCAGGAGGATAATAAAACGCGGGTCAAAGGGCCGAGTCACCGCTAAAACCCGGTTCGGATCACTGGATTGGGAGTATCGACTTGGGTCAAACGACGAGCGCGCACCGGACGTTAGCCGTTGTGTTTAGCTTTAGCGTCCGCCTGCTTTGCCCTCGAGTGTCGATTTTAATCTTTAAGATTGTGGTTTGCACATCTGCAGCCCGAGACCGAGGGCACCTCCTCCGGGCCGAGCTGAAATTGTTCTCTCTTCTGTGTGTAATTTGTATTTGCTTGACCTTGAATGGAGACGAACTCTGGCTTTTTTCTCCTTTCCCCGCTAATAGAAACAAAAAAGGAGAGAAAATGAGTCTTGGCGAAGTGATCCGCTCCTTATTGTACAACTAACCTTCAGGCGGCGGCGAATGCATAATGTATTGTTGGCTAATATATTCTTTCATGAATTTAAAGACCCGATTGGATCTGCTGGAATCTGAACCCGGTCCACGCCGGCGCCCGTCTGTGGTGGCACTCACGCCGTGTTTCCCCTTTAGGAAAACGCCATGTTGGCCTCAGCTCACTTGGTCAAATAAATCATAAACAAGCTCTTCAGCATCAAAGCTAAGACGAAAGAACAGTTTTGTTTACATTACTTCCCTACGACCAGCTAATTAGCCGCGCGCTAACCACAATGCTTAATCAAAACCCGTCTTTTGACCAAATAACCAGCGTTTGAAAGCGTAGAGGGAAAAAAGTGGCGTAAATCTGAGACAGTCGAGCCGATCCTCAACAGGCGTGTTGGACCGGCGTAGTTCCGATTCAGGTACACAAACTTCCGAATAGGCTCCAAGTGCCCTGAAGCTCCGCCCATTTTATCGAGTTGGCATCAGTATGTGTGGACCTGGATGGCTAGGTATCCCACAATGCATCATCATGTCGGCAGAATCGAGCTGTGATCAAATCAAGCTGCAATTACACTGTAATTACACATCCTCCCATTTCAGAGCGGGAAAGGAACAAACTATTCATGTTGGAATATTGTTCCGGCTCCAGGAAAAAACAAATAAGGCCTTTAATTCCTGTTTGTTTGAGGGCTCCATTAAGGGCTTTTCCTCCACAGCAGTCGGCCTGGGGGGAGGGATTTATTCCGTGTTTGGTTCCGTCACACCTGGTTACACGTGATGTGTTTACCCCGTCATGTTTACCCCCCCCCCCCCCCCCCCCCCGGACGGGCTAAATGAACAGCAACAGAACGACATCCTGCATCCGTCACATGTATTAAACATGAACTGTCGAGAGCTCGCGGAAGTTAAACGGCCACACACGCGCTTTTGAATCACATCGCCGCGCGTTCACGTGCGCGTGGTGAGCGGAAGCGTGCGCACAGATCCCAACGATCCCGGCTGAGCGAGTCCTGAGTGTTGCGTTTAAGCACGGTCGTAATTATGAGCGTTGGCAGTCATCGAGGAGCTCGGCACTGATTTAGTGTTTGCTGGCCTGGGTTCCATCCCAGGAGAGGCACTTCGCTCCTCATCCGGGAGGAGACGCCGACTCTCATCACGAGGACTTATTATGGGATGCGAGCGAGTGTCATGGCGTCGCCGTGATGAGGTACCCGGGGGGTTTTACACCGGCTCCAGCCTCTTTTCTCTCGCTCTGTGATCACGAGTGTTTCGTCTCGACTCTTGTTCCTGATTACAAAGATAAATCGTGACGGCGCCCCCTGGAGTTTAATAACACGACTGTCGGGCACGGTCCCGGCCCTGCCTGGGTATCAGCCGCTAACCCGACCTTCCAGGTTCTCTTCCTGTTACGATGGAGGTTGAAGCGAAGTTTAAGAGGAACACGAGTTGTCGGGCAAATCTAAAATAATAAAAAAAATGAATAACTTAAGACAAGGCGGCACGGTGGTGTGGTGGTTAGCACTGTTGCCTCACAGCAAGAAGGCCCCGGGTTCGATCCCCGGTTGGGACTGATTGGGGACTTTCTGTGTGGAGTTTGCATGTTCTCCCTGTGCCTGCGTGGGTTCTCTCCGGGTACTCCGGCTTCCTCCCACAGTCCAAAGACATGCATGATTGGGGATTAGGCTAATTGGAAACTCTAAATTGCCCGTAGGTGTGAGTGTGAGAGTGAATGGTTGTGTGTCTGTATGTGTTAGCCCTGCGATTGACTGGCGACCAATCCAGGGTGTACCCTGCCTCCGCCCATTGAGCTGGGATAGGCTCCAGCCCCCCCGCGACCCTCAGTGGAGGAACAAGCGGTAGAAAATGAGTGAGAGAATAACTTAAGACAAGAGTTTGAAATAACGGCCCCCCAGGTGACGAGATGCCAGCGGTGTCTCGGTAATCTGGTTTTTTCATTAAAATATTATTTTTAGGAATGAACGCTCATAACAACCAGCACACTGGGGACCGTTTGCTGTTGGAATTCAATTTAGCGTCGGTAATTGGCGTGTTAGCATCGGACCTGGACACCGAGGACTGTGTCAGATCAAATTTAAACGTGCGCTGATGGCGTGAAGCCAAAGTCAGACTGCAGCAGCCATATGTTTTTTTCCTTGGAAGAACAACTTTTTTTCCGTCCTCGGGGTCTCGCTGTTTATTCGCAACTTTCCAGCTCCTCAGTGAGGAGATCAGCGCCATTCCCAAATCAGTCCGCATCTGCCGTTAGCGTAGCATGAAGCCTGGACGCAGACGATACCCAGATGGAGCTAAAAATAAAAAAAACAACAAAAAAACAACAGGTGGTTTTTTTCTAAATCCTGATCCAGAGTGAGGAAAAAAGACACTGAGGTTGTTAGCCAGGCCTGTGGAGCGTCTGATGCTACCGCCAACAGCTAACACCACAAGTGGTGCGTTCAAGCGCTCCCCACAGAGATCTGCTGCGTTACTTGGCTCTCTTTACAGACGACACTTTGCTATAAGTTCTCACATCAACCTGTACGTCTGTGCTAAGCTAACACTCTCCAGAAGAGGGGATCGCTGCTCTAATTCTGGCCAAACAGCCCAAACCTAAGGATCAGGACTCATGTTGGACCGGCGCTGATTGTCCAACTCAAACAAACATCCATCAAGGCAGGAGGGTCTTCAAACAGCTCCCAAGGGGACCTAGCTTAGCAAATGTAGCCAAAACAGCATGAAAATAGGACCGTTTTGGCTGTAAGTTGCCATGTTTGTGTGTTCAGGAGCTGAATTTGCCACCTGATGGAGCAGAGCAGCCCGGAGCCGGAAGCTTCCGGAACAGTGAGGGGCTTCGGTGTTTATTCATGGGAATTTAGCAGCGTACGACTGGATGTTCCCCACTTCCAGCAGCCTCCACGCGGCGACTCGCTACAGAACTTGGCCGTAAACATCAAGATGAGCCGCTTTTTTTTGGACTGGGTTCAGACGTCACTCTACCGGATGTTCGTCCTGTTCCTGAACGCAGCATTCAAGGGTCGACAGTCAATGGAAAATGGCCGACGTGAACCCAGATGGACTTTTTGTGTCCACGGGCGGTTTCGATCGCTCCAGTGATGAACATTTACACGCCATCTGCCCGCTGATGGATCCGGGACCATCTGTCTGATCAAAGAGACGCTCGCTACACGTGCACACGCAGATTTGTACGTGTTTAGCGTACAAGGCACAGCTAAACTAGCTGAAAGGGGCCTTATTTGGGGTTTGGGTTTGCTAACATGACCAGTCCGCTCACTCCTCTTTAACTTTAGCTTGTTGCGTGCAGGATTTCGCACAACGCAGGTGCTCGCCTAGCAAGACAGGTTGTCACGTGCGCGAGAGATTTCGCTGGGAAAAGGGAACCGAAAGTGGCGTTAGCAGGGATCCGTCGTTTAACTCCTGCCCCGTCTCTTTGAGGTTGCTGCAGGCTAGCAAACGAGACGAAAACGCGCTTCTGAGTGAAACCGGGCCAGAAATGCACCCCCCCCCCCCCCCCCCACCAAGAGACTCCCTGGTCCCCCCCCCACCTTCCGCCGTTAGCTACCATCCCTCCACCGTGACATCATTTGAGCTTCTTCTCCCCTCCCTCACCAACCAAATCCCTTTACGTTACGTTTTAGGCCCTCAAGCGTTGAACAAGCCGTTCCAGAGCTAGTATTAGCCTTCACCCCCGTCTGAAGGCTAATGCTAGCTCTGGAACGGCTTGTTCAACGCTTGTTCAACGCGCGGGGGGGGGGGGGGGGGGGGGTACCATCGTGACTCTGGTTGGGCCGTGACCACACCCACCGTGGCTTCACTTCCTGTTCTGCCTGACAATTGTGACACCTCCCGTCAACAGCGCGATGGCGAGATCGGCGGGCGGCTGACAGATTCAAGCAACCTCGGCCGCCTCGCGGGTCTAATTGACTCTGCCGAGGAATCTGTCACCGCGCCGCGGCGAGCGAGTCGCTCGGAGAGGAGCGGCGAGCGAAGGATGTGATTTATTCGCCGTTTAGGGCGCCCGTCTTTATTGGAAAGAGTGACACCCCGACAGGAGAATGGGGGGAGGGGAGAGGAAGGGAGTGGTTACGATGAATGACAGGAATTTTAATCGGAAACGGATGCAAGAACATTGGAGCCAATAACCTCCTGACGTGAACCACTGGAGGGCGCCATCTCAGCCCCCCCCCCTCCCCCATTACCTGCCTTTGTCCTCCAGTAATTAGCCGCATATTTTCCACCGTATCTCAGAGGCTCGGGGTTGTTACACGTCCACATTGTTGTTGTGTTTGTTCCCCCGGGGGAAGAAACTGGGACTGGAATTGGGAGGAAGTGGTGGGGGGGGGGATCAAGAAAAAAAATGGATCAAGAAAAAGAAAATAGGGGGAAAAAAAGGAAATGATTTAACAATTGACGTAAGATCACGACCCAACAGCCCGTTAGCTCTGCTTGGGCTAACGGTCGTACGTTTCTTCCAATCTCACACAGAATCGGAGTGAAACGAGGCCACGGTGATGCTAATCTTCGCACCTTTGCTTAACCCGAGATGCTAAAAGGTGAATTTTACTAGCGATGCTAACCTCGAGGTTTAATCCGACGCGCAGATGGAGCCGTGATCAATGATTTCACGTCAACAGCGATTGAAGAAATCGTAGACTTGCGACAAATTCACACCAGTCGTGGATACTTCCAGCTAACACATGCTAATAGACGGGACCTGGCTCATACTTGTGAGGATGTGGGTGGAAAAGTGGAACATCCCCAGATCTGTTATCAGGGCTGCAGGAGGTGATAAGTGTTCCTGCTGCCAGGACTGTGCAAAGGAAACCCAGCGACTCGGGAACATAAAGCCCCCCCCGGCTTTACTGGGAATGGTAGATTCCAGATAGCATATTTAATATCACGGTAATTCAGATGCTCCAGGCAGTTTTGAGGGATTTGAGCACATTATGCTTTAAAGAGGAGAAGAATCTGCTGCTGCTATGTTGAATTAGCACATATTCACCTGAAAGCCAATTTATTTTGCTCAGTTTAGCCGCCGTAGCTTCGCGTCGGTCACCGTCATCACGGTCCCACAGAAACAGGCCGAAACAAACCTGTAATCCTGCTGCTAAGACTCATGTTTACCGACCAACCAACCGGAATGTCGCCGGGAAAAGGGCGTTTAGGCTAAACACAAACAGCCCTTTAGCGTCAGAGCCAGGACGCGGCGCTCAGCGCGTCCCCCCACCCCCCCCCCAACAGTCATTTTAGCATCCAAAGTGAACCCTTCAGCCACGCTCCTGTTCTACAAGCACAAACTGCCCGAACCTCCGGACCGGCGCCGCCGCCAGGGGCTCCGGTGAGGAATCGCTGCGGTCGTCGTGACTGCTTAGCGACGGGACGCCGTTTTCATCGCTCATCCCGCCGACTCCAGGCCAGGCAGATTTATTCACACCGATTTCTCATAAAAGAAGAAGAATGAAAACCAAACAACTCATAACTACGTTTCCCGAAGCTAACAAACTCGGAACGACCGCTACTTCCTCCTCGACGGCAGAAGGATGTTCATCAGCGGTTAAACTAGCGCGTTTGTTAGCTTCTTTCTTGTCCACGCCCCACTTCCTTAATACGTGTGGAGGCCAAAATATCAGCGTGAGCAACAATAACGGGTGCGCACGTGACGCTGTCACCACCCCAAAATGGCTCCATTTCCCATTTCCTACTGACAAGTAGCCGCGATTTAGCGGTGCTCTCTTTGTCTTACAGCCGCAGTAGCATTGTTAGCTCGCGGATCCCAACAGCGCCACCTTAAACATTCCATAAAGGGGAGAATGTTACTACTGCACCCCCCCCACCCCCACAACCACACCCCCAAAATATCAGTGGGTGCTAATGTGCTTAGCATACAAGCATCCCAGTAAATTCAAACATTGTTCACGACGACGGCTTCAAATGCCGCTAATGGAATTGGACGAGGAAAAAAAAAAAGGGGGATGAAACGAGGCAGATAATGTTGTTCAGGGCTTCTTTTATTAAATATAATAACCAAACGCCGAAACCTTGTCGGGTCTCTTCGCTGTGTCCACTTTCCCCCACGGAGGCTTTTATTCCGTCCTCTTATCTGGGGAGCACAGACACTTGCGTGCATGTGCTAATACGGGGATTCGGGCACCTTGCGCATGCTCCCCAGCCGCGTATTAGCGGGAAATTAAAAAAGCTGACGGCGCCAGACCGCCCACGCAATGTGGGCGCCGCTACGGCGCCGCGCCGACGCGCGCATGCAAACGGAGGATCAATCTAAATGGATTATTCAGAATCTCCATGGCAACGGTGAAAGAGAGCCATCAAGAGCTTTGTTACTGTATGAGTGACAGAACCGTGGCGCGACCCTCAGTCGGCGGCGTTTTCATCACCACAAGTCTTTAAAAACGCCACGTGCGCGCGCTTCGTTGTGCTGGATAAATATCGCACGGAGGAAAATATGCTCAGTGATCTGCTTCCGTGGGCGCTAACGTGGCGTCCAGACCCTGGCGTTCCACAGCCCGAGAGTCGGGGCCACAATCACACAATTAAAGGGCTGCAAGTGCAACAAGCTAGCCGCCAAACGCTAGCACCTTACGGTTCCATGGCTGGAGCAGGCGCTAATTGCTAATCTTAGGTGTTAGCACAGCAGGAAAACACGGGACGTTTTATTCTGATGGTTGCGGCAGATTTATCTCAAACTGCGTTTATAATAACGAGGTCATTTATTGTCATTTGGCCGCGCTCGTGTCAGAGTCGGCGTCCAAACCTCAAACAGGAAAATGAACAAAACAGGACAAAAAAATTAAATAATAATAATAAAAAAACAACAGGCGGGTCAAAAGCACTCAGCGGCTGAAGAGCTCAAATGAATGACGATCCGCTAATGAAAGCGCGCTCGCCGAGACCTTTAGTGCACGTGTCGAGTGGAGGCTGTCCGAGTGTCGGTTTTCCATAATGGCCCCTCGACCTCGGCGCCGACGTGCGTGCACACGTTCCCAATTTTTTTTATTTTTCCCTTTTTTTCCAACCGATTCTCAGTTTCATGGTTGCTAATTAAATGTCAGGAAGTGGAGCCGGAGGTGATGATATTCCAGAGGTGTTCAGGCGGCTTTAATATGAGGCTGTTGGACCACAATCACATTATTCAGTTACACAAACAGACACAATAAGTCCGGCTCCTTTTCTCCTCCTGCTCTTTATTTTTATTGTTTTTCTTAATTACAAAACATGAATTAACTGTATCAGCATCGTCTGGAATGTTTATTACCGGGAATTTCTTTATTTCTTTAGGCGGATCTCTGACTTATGAGGTATAAAATCTTTTATAATATAGAAAAGGAAGTATTTTTCCTGGATAACTGCCGTGGAAACAGGCTGAGGTTTCCCCAAAAACCTCAAAAAAAGGTGAAATTTAAAGTTCCTGCGGGAAAAATTAAGCTATTTATGCTCATATTTTACTGAAATTCAGACTTTGAACACACCAAAAGGAAATAGAGAGAACTGAATGATAAATACGCAAGAAAATCTGGATAATTGTGCTGAGTCATGACTGGTGCTATAAGACAGAGGGGGCGGGGCTAGACTAAATACAGCCTGCTGATTGGTCGACGGCATGCACACCGGCCTGTGGGTGTGGAAAGGGAAAATCCTCCACACATTAGCTAGCTTCTATGCCATCCATGTTTCTAGTTTAGACTGTTAGCCTAGAAGTTAGCCTGATCGATGCTAGCACAAAGACTTTTAGGTTTGTTTGATTTATTCTGTTGGATCGCTGACCCACAGATGTTGTTCCATAAATTATCCAGCGGAATTCTGTTGATCTTTAGTAAATTGGTAAGAAACAGGCCGCAGTTACAACGTAGCCGCAGTTACAACGTAGCTTCTACACAATGGAATGCTAACAAAAGAGTAGATTTCTATGGTTTGTTCACCGTTTTATTTCTGTGGACCAGAATCAAACAGCAAAGAGGCAGCCCCTGTCCCATTTCCATGCTAATATACACGCTATGCTAATTATCGCTTCGAGTCGGTTAATTAAAAGCAAGCGTGCTAGCAAATGTTATTTACGGCGTTCGACTGCAGCGTTCCGGGGTCAAAAATAGACTCATTAGTTCAAATTAATCTGAAATTGACTCACACACTCAGGTGTCACCACAAAGCTGCCGTTTCGTATTTATCGATACGTCTCGTGAATCGATCCGGGGCGTCGTAACGTAAGATTCAATTTGGGGGAAAGTACCGCCAAGCTTGTGGTGTAAAACACATAATTGTGTTTTTATTAATATCCACTCGAACTTCCTCACATTCAGCCTGGAACAACTGGAATTAAGGAAATCTTAAATCTGTGCGTTTATTTTAGACTTTGTAGTCATTTTCCTCTGCGCGGCAACATTAGCGAACAAATTAGCAGCATTTTCATTAGGTTTGTGTGATGCAGCGACACCTAGTGGTCGAGTAGCATGTTAGCATTCGTTTCTGTGTGCGTCGTCATGTGATGACGACATAGAAACACCACAAATCCAGACTCTTCTAGAACAACGTCAACATTAATGAGTGAAACTTCGGATCGGCTCCAGCTAGTGTGTGTGAGCTAGACGTGTTCGGTTTAATCTCGTTTATCGGCCCCATTATTAATTCATAAAACGTCCCATTAAAGTTTCATGACCGTTAATGTATGGCAGCATCGGGGGGGCACGTCACGCGTGCACGTCAGGCGTGCACGGCTCCACGTAACGAGGCCCACAGGAAATGTTGCCATATTTAGAAAACAGCGCATCAGCTAACGCGGCTCAAACATGCAGCGACTCTTTATCAGCGCACGTTCAGCCAGACGTGCTGATTCTTACAGGGTGTGCGCACGACGTGCACGGTTGACCTCTGACCTCTGTCGGTCCGCAGGACGCCAATAGAGGGACCCAACAGTCCAAGACCGGACCCTCTGAAAGAAAAGAGTCCAAACGTGATTACGCTAATCATGATTTCCAGCATTGAGGCCAAAACATACAGAATTAGCAACATGTTGGTTTAGCAGCAATTATGGAAATTATCACCGATCTATAATTAATGGAAATTGCCGATTTATAATTAAACCGTTTGCTGCTGCGTATTAATCTGCGAGGCAACCAAGTGGCTCATAAAAGTTGGGCTCCGGCTTAATTCCTGCTCCAAAGTTTTGACAAATTAGTGAAACTCACTAATTTGAACAAAGATCCATCTGAGGCGATGGCTAATGGTTAGCGCTAGCCGTAGCTACCAGTATTACACCGGCTACGATAATGACTGAAGCACTTTAGAGAGCAGACGTGCATGAAAGTGACCATCATCTGGTTTCTGGATGTGTGGCTAGCTAACCGTGGCTAACCATGGCCTAGGCTAACCCCCCCCCAGGACAAAATAAAGAAATAAATAAAATCAAAGGGCAACAAAATTCCTGGGGGGACAATCATTACAGCGATGAAAACAACAGTGCAGCGGTCCTCCGCTGCATTATTCATCCGCTGACAGCAAAACAAATATTAGCATATCAAATATTAACGTCGGGCCCCCGCGAGACGCTCGCGCCGCGGCTAAAAACGCCAATTTAGCACCACATTCCGAACCCCGGTTGGAGGAGTCACCGACGCCGCGGTCGGATTCGTGACTCACCGGGACGTTCTTGCTCGGCGAGTTGACGGCGGTAGCATAAACAGGCTGATGCTAACAAAAGGTTTTACCCCATTTTGTTGAACAGGGAGAACCCTGGAACAGGACCTGACAGACCCAGAACTTCCTGGTCCAAACACCTGCTATGAAGGCAACGGTGCGCTCTGATTGGCTGATTGGTTGATCAGCTGCTACAGCACCTGGAGCGCCACCGCAGGGATTTAATGCGGCCAAATTAGCATAAAGTAGCTCATCAGACGAACAGTGTGTGTTCGCACACGTCTCCTGATTTATTCCCGCACTTACGACAATTAAAATTGCGTTAAGAGGACAATTATTTCATCTGATCGGATCCCGACAGGAAACAAGTTAATTCCCATAAAATCCATAATTAAAACACTCAATCAAGTCCAGGACGATCTCAGAGGGTCACATGACTGATCTTTCTTGACCTCTCCCTCCCTCCTGTCCCTCCGCCCCCCCTGTCCTCTCCCCCCCTCTGCCCCCCCCTGTCCCCCCTCTGTCCCCCCCTGTCCTCTCCTCCCTCTGCCCCCCCCTGTCCCCCCTCTGTCCTCTCCCTCGGCCCCCCTTCTGTCCCCCCTCTGTCCTCTCCCTCCCTCTGCCCCCCCTTCTGTCCCCCCTCTGTCCTCTCCCTCCGCCCCCCCCTCTGTCCCCCCGTCCTCTCCCCCCCCGTCCCCCCCTGTCCTCTCCCTCCCTCTGTCCCTCCACCCCCCCTCTGTCCCCCCTCTGTCCTCTCCCCCCCTCTGTCCCCCCCCCGTCCTCTCCCTCCCTCCTGTCCCTCCGTCCCCTCTTCCGCCCCTGATGGGGGACACACTGTCCCCCATCGACCATCTAAGATGGTGAAATTCTCCTGAAAGCTCAGAGTCTCCAGAACTCTGTGGGTCACCTGGGTTCTGGTTCTGGTTCTGGTTCTGAACCCTCTAAACAGATGCCCCCCCTCCACCTCCTCCCTCAGCTCCAGGATCAAATCCTCAGGTGCAGCACGCCACGTCTGAGCCCGTCTGACACCAGCAGCTCAGCGTAATACGATATTTAATCCCCCCATTATGATAAGGACAGCGAGGGGGGGGCAGAGGGCTCCACCTGACCCCCCCCCCCGATAGCGCTGTGATCCCAGACGGGGGCAGAAATGAGCTGTCCGGGGGCAGGTTCCTGCAGCTGACCACCAGGGGGCAGATTGGCCTTGGTGGCGCCATTTCAGTGTCCGATTTTCGCCGATTTTCCCAACACCTGTGATTATCCCTGTCACCCCCCCCCCTTCTCCCCCCCCCCACTCGTAGGTGGCACAGATGCATGTAAATTGGTTCCGAGAGCGAGGCGGCTCATCTGGACGTCCACGCTCGCGCTGAGAGGGCGGCTGTCGCCTCGGCGCCGTTCCGCCGCGCTTCCTCCTTTGGCCACGGCGTCATTCCCGTTCACCTCGCGCCTCCTCCCCCAATCTTCCCGTCCATCATCACGTCCTTCCCACCTCTCGCGGTGAGCCGTGTTTACAGAGGACAGGAAGCGGGACGGGAGCGGGACGAGACGATGACAGAAGTTCTGGCCGGTGCTGAGCTGCTGCAGCGCCCCCTGCAGGCAGGAGCTGGACATTGACGGGTGTTTATGGGCTAAAAGAGGTTTATGGGACTGGAACCAGCACCAAAAATGAAGGTGCTGTAAAAAAAGTGAATAAAACATTTGTGGAATTTTGTCAGATTCTGTGTTTATGGTCTGTCCTCCGTCCACCCTCCTCCTCTCCCCCTCCGTCCTCACCCCCTCTGTCCTCACCCCCTCTGTCCTCTCCCCCTCTGTCCTCTCCCCCTCTGTCCTCACCCCCTCCGTCCTCTCCCCCTCCGTCCTCACCCCCTGTCCTCACCTCCTCCGTCCTCTCCCCCTCCGTCCTCTCCCCCTCTGTCCTCACCTCCTCTGTCCTCTCCCCCTCCGTCCTCACCCCCTCCGTCCTCACCACTCGCTCGGCCTTCCCCTGCTCCACGCAGCACACCTGCCACTTCCTGCGCTCGTTGCCGCCCGACGGGGGTTGCCGTTGCCACGGCAACGGGGGCAGAGCCGGCTGGGGTAATCCCCGCGAGGGGACGTCTTCCGCTGGACTCCTTCACGTTTTCTCCCAATGATGCGGAAACATTTGCAATTGAATGCAGCACGCACCCCAGGAGGGCTTCCTGTGCCACCAGGTGGGCCTCCTGGTGCAGACACAGGTGTGTTCTCGCTCACACACACACACACACACACTAAATCACCAGGTTTCATTAGGGCGGAGCTACATCTGGGGTGGAGGCTATTTCTGTAGCCTCGCTAGCTCGCCGTCGCTGAGTCAAAGGCTCTCCGCACCACCAATGGACCCGATCCAACCTTGTTTCCATCCTCTGAGGAAGAATCTGGCAGGATCCACACTGAGTAGATCACCTCGCACACACGATTCACCATGACAACAGCTGAATGAAAGAGGCGCGCCACTATTTTAATCCGCTGCTGCTAAGTATAGAAACAGACAACAGCCGAGCATTTATAAAAAGAAGGAAGAGCAGACAATGACTAAAGCAACACTCTGACATTTCAGCGCCGCGTCGCCTCATTCATCACTTCCCTGACTGGAGTCTCACTGCTGGATGATGAAGAGCTGCTGCCCGACCATATTTTACAGCATCCCATCGGCAAACAGCCGGAATCTATTCAAGCAGGCACAGACGGGAGAGGAAGGACAGGCTCACAGAGGGTTGGATGGGGAATGTTTTCCAATTACGCCACAAGTTAAAGGCTTTCGTGACGTCGAGGTTCCTCTATCTTTATGGTCTTCCAGGACCTGCTGCCGAGACGCTGGCGCCTCCATATTATAAGGTGCGTCTGTGATGGGGTGAAGCGTCCTCGGGAGCGGGAAATCTGCCTCCTCTTAGCAAGAGCTGAGCGGTAGACGGAGCAGAGCAGCGAAGAGCAGAGCAGCGAAGAGCAGAGCATCGAGGAGCAGAGCAGCGAAGAGCAGAGCAGCGAAGAGCAGAGCAGCGAGGAGCAGAACATCGAGGAGCAGAGCAGCGAGGAGCAGAGCAGCGAGGAGCAGAGCAGCGAGCAGCAGAGCAGCGAGGAGCAGAGCAGCGAGGAGCTCAAAGGAATGTAACTCAAAGGAATGTTGATGATGCGACACTTTTACTGACACACACACACACACACACACGTCCTTGTCTTCCTGCCTCTGCGGGACACAACACATTACCAGACTCTAAACTGAACTAAACCCAATTCTGACCTCAACCTTAACCAAACCTGAACACTCGAACAGTCCTTTATGGGTCCCAGGAAAATGGCCCTACTGTGCTGTAAGAATAGGAATCTTTGGAATGTATTCAGGAACAAATGTGAGGAAGGACACACACACACACACACACACACACACACACACACACACACATATATAATATTTCTGGAATGAGTAAAAAATGTTGGAGATGATAAAAAGACAAAGTAGCGTCAGAGAAAGAGAGAAAATGGAGAACTGCATGTGTTGACAAATGAAGGTTGCGAGTAATAAAAAACGTCCGTGATTGAAGCGCTGACATTTCTATAATGGCTGCCGCCGTAGCCTCGCGGTGTCGAACGCTAGCGCGCCTTGAGGTTATTGGCGTGCGCTCGCACGGCCCAAACACAACCGGGAAAATCACCGAAGGAACAAATTCCATTATCGGCGCATCCCAGTTCAATTTACGATAACTGGGGTTTTCGCTGATTGATTTTTGAATGAATAATGTGGTGGAGACAGATGCCATTTGTGATTCGGGTGTTTTCCCAACGATAAACGCAGCTAAGCATCGTTTCCCACCTCCAGCGTCTACGAAAATAAAAAGATCTTTGGACTATTTTGCTTCCCAAAGTCTGACTCCCACTGAAGAAGCAGCGTGGACGTACACAATACTTAACGTAAAACACATCGTCATCGGCAAAAAGTCGGGATTTTTTTTTTGCATTCAAACGATTCCGGGCTTCAAACTCCACACTGGCCACAGACGACATGATCGGAAACGTGCGCGACAACAGTGCACGAGGTCAAAGTACAGTTTGTACCTCCGTTAGCTGAAAGGTCGCTTTCCCTCCGTTAGCATCGCTGCGGCTGTCAGGACCTATAATCTTCGCTCTCAACTGTGGGTTTCAACAACAATCCGTCTGATGACGATGCTTCAATATTTGCACGGAGGCCAAATACGCGCACGTGGGCGTTTGGCCGTGGGGTTGATGTCAATAAGGCGCCGCATCGGCCCGGCGAACTGAGATGAACTGACAGCTTTTCCTCTTTTTCTCCAGTTAGGTGACATTTAATTCAGGCACCTCACAGAATGCTAATGGAGCCCCGGAGCGTCGGGAGGGATGTAAAAAAAGGATGTTGTGCCGCGGATTTCTCAGGCGGAGGAAGTGGAGGAGAAGAACCACAGGAGCCGACACCGACGCTAACCTTTCAGGGGGCAGATTTATTACCCAGCAGCGCTAAAAAAAAAACGGCCCTTTGGAGCCGAAAGGGAAGCGGGACGCAGGAAGAACCCGTTTGTTTACTCTTTTATCTGCGTGTCCACAGTATTTATGACACATGGGATGCAGCCGCGGTCCGGACTAATAATGTTCATTAAATCCGCCGCCGCCGGAGCGCTGACGACGCAGCGCCTGTCAGCGCCCGTCAGACCGTGTTTACCCGCGTTTGTTTGTAATGAGGCGGCGCCGACGCAACCGTGACGACGGCCGCAGGAAGCAGTGGCTTGAGTTCAGGAGAAACTAACGGGTCGGTCCCAGCCCC
This sequence comes from Takifugu flavidus, assembly GCF_003711565.1. Taxonomy (NCBI): domain Eukaryota; kingdom Metazoa; phylum Chordata; class Actinopteri; order Tetraodontiformes; family Tetraodontidae; genus Takifugu; species Takifugu flavidus. The sequence continues at coordinate 3,469,494 of NC_079541.1, read as the reverse complement.
CCCCCAAATGAATTCCTCTGAAGTTAATTCGCCGTCGCGGCTGCTGTTAATGGGCTGTAAAAATCGTTTCTTTTAGCACTGACGTGTTCGTTAGCCGGATGCATCTGGAAAAGACGACCCTCAATAACGGAGGCCCGGCGTTCCCACCCTCGCTGCTAAATGGTTCTGACTGTGTCACATGTGACCCATGGAAAAGGCTGACGCTAAAACTTTAGCATAGCAACGCAGCAACCAGAGGAGGGGTGAGGACCGGACCTGCTGCCGAGACGCCGTCGACTTTGCTTCCAGGCGCCGAGACAGCGGATAGAACCGGGCGTGCGCTTCCCCGCCCCGTCCGTTCTCTTTAGCCTTGATAACGGTCCTGGGAGACGGCGATCCGTTGTGACGGCGGATGTTTTTAGCGGCCGCGCTGCTCCGAGAAGCGTGCGGAACGTGAACGTCGACGCAGGAATGCAATTACGGATCAAAGAACTCGACAATGGTTCGACCTGCTGAGTTTGACCCAGCGGAGGAAAGCGGATTGTAACGTTTTAAGGCAGTAATTCCCGATAAGTACGGTTTGGCTTTTGACGACCCTACTTAACCTGAGCAGCATCATTAGCGCTCAGCTAGCGTCGACCCTCTCGCGCGGGCCGCCATTCCGAAGCCAGTGTCCTTAAAACGTGGTTCTGTCGGCTTGATGGTCGTCAGCCGTGAGGATCTCAACGGAATTTCTTACTACAGCTTCTGTTATGAGGTTTTCCCACCTGCGGGTTAGCGAAGTTTGCTGCTTCCTCTGTTTATGGCCGGATTTGATGCTTTTCCTTCATCGCAGCCAACGGTTTGAGGAAAAAAGAGAATTTTCCGACAGATCATCTCTATATGGAAGCAACATGATGAGAATAACCTGTTTAATATAAAGACCGTGTGTTGGCTCACTGACCAAACAGCCCGAGGTGACTGACTGCTGCCGAGGCTTTAAAGTTGAAGTCCGTGTTATTCCGATTCATGCTAATATAGCAGCTGAGCAGATCCCAGGGATTTTTATTGGGATTCTATCTCCTGCACGTTATTTTCCGCCAACTTTTGTGGAATTATTATATCAGTATTTGTCATCTGGTGCCCATCGTCCTCCCTTCCTCTGCCTCCAGGTTGGAATTGCTCGGCTGCCTGTGCCGCTCCGGAGAAGAGAGGTTATTGAGTTTTCCTTCATGCGCTGATGGGATGTTATTACGGACAATCTTCACTTAAATCCTAAGAAAATAGAGGCTCGTGTGAGACGACGGCCTCGAGAGCTTCGTGGCTGCATGAAGAGGAAGATGGAATGAACAATAATGCTAAGGATTTGCAGCCAGATGTTCGGCTCTGCAGGTGCCGTTCCCAAACAACCGGACCGTATGGAACCGTGTCCTCGGTGGTGCGATGTGGGCGGAGCTACACACCCGGTGGAAGAATACACTCCCGCCTAGCTTACGTCGCTATTTAGCGAGAACCTTCGTCGTGGTGCAGAAGCCAGAGCTCCATCATCCACGCAGGGTCAAAAGGTCGTCGTTGATCCCGCTGGGACTTTGAGGAATTTTCTCAAGGCGGGCCGTTGAGGTCGCTTTCATGTGCTGGGGAGAGCCGACTGAAGGGGGGGGGCGTCTCGGGAGATGGACAGACAGCCATGGACACAAAGCCTGCGGCCACCGATGTCTTGGAAGCATAAAAGGAAAAAGGAGCACCGTCGGGGAATATGGGACCTTCTCAAGTGCAAATGGATGAGGGATAATAGGAGCCGGAGCAGCAGAGCACGGGCCCACGTGCACGGGCCCACGTGCACAAGGGTGTTTTCTGCAGGCCCTGCGTGCACTCGCCTGGGCTGCCCCCGCCCCGCTGTGTGACGGGGTCCTGGGTAACAACGGGGTTCAGGTGTTCTGGTGTTCCAACAGACCCGGAACGCCTGGATGGAGCCAGACGGAGGCGGACGAGACGAGTCCGACACGTAGGGAACCGGCGCTCGTTTCCTGCTTCTTCGGGTGGGAAAGGTGTCCGGCGGGTCGTCGGGCTGTGAGACAGGCGGGCAGACGAGCCACCAGCCCGGAGCTTCAAACGTGTCATCAGGAAGCACAACAACAACCCGGAGACTCATTAACGTGGTTCCGAGTTCAAATCTCCGCTATCAAGCGTGAGATCAGCCCGTTTGTTGCTCCACAAAGAGCTAAAACAAAGGAAACCAGGCGGTTCAGCCTGCTTTGATGTTGAGTTCATCAGATTATCTTTTTTCCCGCCTTCCGTATCTGATCCAGACAATCCCAGCCTGAACTGCCGCAGCGCGTTGTGTGTTCCTGGGATCCACCTGGATCTTCCAGCTCCTCTTCCATCCGTCCTTCGCCTCCAGGATCTGGTGTGTGAGCACGGGAGAACCTCGGAAAACCGATTTGCATTTGGACAGAATTCCCTGCGAACCTGACAGCTACAACAAAGGAGGCGCTGTTTTCCACGTTGCCAACGCGTTGGGAAGAAGCCGAAGCCGTGGGACGCCGTCACGGAAGCGCGTGCAGGCGACAGAGTGGCGCAATAGCTGCATTTAACGCTCATCGCGAGGCTGCTGCCAGACGCCGACCTGAAAATCACAACTGAAACTGATAAATGCCGACAAGTGGAAAGGGAAAATGGGATAAATCCGTGCCGTCGTTGGCACTGAGGATGTTTGCTGCTTCCCTCATCGATCCGGTTGCGTTAAAAACCGACAACAATATGGCTATAACGTCGAGGCTAGCAGCTGGGTTAGCCTCCGTTTATCACTCTTATCTTTAGCTTTTATTTTGAAAGGTTCTGGTTTTCCTGCTCTTCCAGTCGCTTCTGCTCCCTCCTCCCGATTCTTGACACCTCTCGTATCGGCGTTCCAGCCTTTTCAAATCATTGACACGCTAACTCGTAGCACATCCCGGGTGTTCGGCGCTGATGCGCTCAAGCTCAATTTTTACAAGCAAGTGGCGGCAACTCGGCAGTCGGGATCAATCTGGTGGCGTTTGGAAAGCAGGAAGCATCTGGGATCATCTGGGATCCTCCGCAGCCGCCACACGCCAATAAGCACAGGCTCAAATTCCAGGGTGGGATTCGCTCCATCCCGTCACCTCTTCTGCACTTTTGTTCTTCTGGAAATGCAATTTCACCCGTAAAACTGGCAGCCGCGGGATTGAAGCGGGAGCACGGAAAACCGCTCCGCTTCCCACGGAAAACCGCTCTGCTTCCCCAGCGCCAGAGGCTGGCGTGCTGCTTCCTGAAAGCCCCGGTCCCAAGAGCGGGAAGAACTTCCAACAAGAATGTAACGGCGACCCAAGCCGACACGCGTGTGATGGGATGTCCAATTAAACCCCCCCCCCCCCCCCCCCCCCAACCTGGTTGGAAGGATCCACTTTGGGATCCCCGAGGCGGCACCGGAGCATCTTTATCTGGTTGAGAGTGAGAAGGTTTGTTCCTGCTTTAGCTGTTGGAAAAGAACAAAACCCCTCGGTGTGTGTGTGTGTGTGTGTGTGTGTGTGTGCCTGGAGCTCAGGTAAACAACCACTAAGCAGCTTGCAGCTTCCTGGCCTGAGGGGGAGCGTTCTGAGAGCGTTCTGAGGCGAGCGTGAGTGATCTGCATCCTGTTCCGACCCAGACACACTCTGAGCGAGCGCACGAGCGCTCATGCATATTCACGAGTGTGGAACGTGTGCAGGAGCTCGCACGGCATCGTGCACCAGCGCGGATGCTTCAGTATAATGCCCTGATCCACCCACCCAGAACCCATCATGGAAGTGTTGTCACGGCAAACACACCAACATCCAAACAAGCTCGGAGCTGAAACAGAGGCAGGAAAACTGTGCACTTCCCAAGTCCTCAAACTTCCCTGGAAGTTGCCAAAGTATCTGTATGTGAGGGAACTCTCCGGAACCTCATCAGCAGGGATGTGAGGGAACTCTCCGGAACCTCATCAGCAGGGATGTGCGGGAACTCTCCGGAACCTCATCAGCAGGGATGTGAGGGAACTCTCCGGAACCTCATCAGCAGGGATGTGAGGGAACTCTCCGGAACCTCATCAGCAGGGATGTGAGGGAACTCTCCGGAACCTCATCAGCAGGGATGTGAGGGAACTGTCCGGAACCTCATCAGCAGGGATGTGAGGGAACTCTCCGGAACCTCATCAGCAGGGATGTGAGGGAACTCTCCGGAACCTCATCAGCAGGGATGTGAGGGAACTCTCCGGAACCTCATCAGCAGGGATGTGAGGGAACTCTCCGGAACCTCATCAGCAGGAATGTGAGGGAACTCTCCGGAACCTCATCAGCAGGGATGTGAGGGAACTCTCCGGAACCTCATCAGCAGGGATGTGAGGGAACTCTCCGGAACCTCATCAGCAGGGATGTGCGGGAACTCTCCGGAACCTCATCAGCAGGGATGTGAGGGAACTCTCCGGAACCTCATCAGCAGGGATGTGAGGGAACTCTCCGGAACCTCATCAGCAGGGATGTGAGGGAACTCTCCGGAACCTCATCAGCAGGGATGTGAGGGAACTCTCCGGAACCTCATCAGCATGCCGGGGAGAAGTGGTCCAAAGTCAATCAGCCACTGAAAGTGTTTGTTTTCAACTGATCAAACAGAGCCGAGTTTGTTTGGGTTTGGATACAAGACCTCATCCGTCCATCATCCCTCCATCATCCGTCCTTCATCCCTCCTTCCTCCATCCTTCCTTTATTCCTTCGTGGGTTCGAGGTGGGGCTGCAGCCTCTCCCAGCTGCCTTTTTGCTGTGGGGGGGGGGGTCACCCTGGTCAGATGAAGGCCACCTGCAGGGCTAACACACAACAAAACCCCACCATCGTACCCAAGAACATCCACAAGTCTTTTGGTTGGAGAACCTGGAGAACCTGGAGTACCTGGAGAACCCACCCAGACATGGGCAGAACAGGAAAACCTCACACAGCAAAGAGGGATTCAAGCCCAAGACCTTGGTGCTGGACCACACTGGTCCGCCAAATCAATCCCAGGTGCTCCTGGACCAGAGGGTGGAGGACAATACTCGGTTCTCACCACCAGAGGTCACCAAACCTCACACGGACAGGAACGACGTTCCGGAGCTGCAACGCTGCCAATATTTCCCCTTTTGTGAGACGATAAACGCGGGCGAGCGAGCGGCCGCCACAGCTCCGGCGGCCGCCACAGCTCCGTCTCCTCGTTATTTCCTTATTTACGCCTCGTGGAGGACAGAAAAAACAGCCGCGCGTTCCTCCGGAGCGGCACTTATTAGTGTCACATATGGAAGATTCTCCCCTCAGGTTGTCACGGCGATATGAAAGCGGTTGGAGAGTCTAAATATATTTGACTGCAGCGGTCTGTGTGCGCACGTGTGAGGCCTACGTGCACGCTCTTCGCCCCGGCTCTCTGGCCTGGTTGTGAGAGACGAGCGTCCTCGTGTCCAGTGGCCGCTGTTATCTGTGGGCGGGGCCACCCGACGTGCTGCAGAGCTAAAAGGGCTTCTCGATAGCCGCATGCTAATGTGCGCTAACTGAGCAACCCAGGCGGGAGGGAGGGAACGCGCGGGAATAAAAGCTCTCCGTAATGGAGATAATAGGCTCTGGATCCACGACTGGAGGTTGGTAAATTAATGGGCGCTCTTTGACACCAAGTCCATTTGTTAGTTTTGAAGCGCTGTGACAGTTAATTACAGAGAGTTAGCTTCTGAAGACCACTCCACTTAGCAACCGGCGGCGGGAGGAAAAACATCGCCGCCCCTGTTCGGACACAGACGAGAGCTTCAGATGCTGCGGTTTCAGCGTCTGTTTGGGAGCAGGCTGTCGGAACCTGAAGGCCTCGCAGGTCTCCTGTCCTGTCTCCTGTTTCCGGGATTTTGGCGGATATTAGCACGGTTAGCCGTTAAGGTTCAGCGAAGCGTGACGAGTTTTCGCCATTAAAATCTCCTGAATAGTTTCGTTTACCTTCACCTTCGTACTGCGGGAAGGTGAAGTTAGCATCAGGGTTAGCTTAGTCCAACTAACTTGTTACCAATTTAGCTTCTTCAGGATTAGCATGGCTCAGATGCTAAACCGGTGCGATAAAGCCACAGTTCCGTGTTTTTCTGAAGACACCTGCTTAGATTAAACCGAGGAAGCGTCCAGAGACGCCATCAAATCGAAACCAAATCCATATTTTTATCGATCATATCGATCAACAGACGAGCTAGGATGGCAGCAGGCTAGCCTGATTTATGTGATGTGGCTAATGTTTTGTTAGCTGGGGAGCTGTGCAGACCACTGTTTGATGCTAACACGGTACCGTTTAGGTTCCTGGCTCTGACATCAGCCCGGAGGCCCAACGTGAAGCCTCCGGGTGACATTATTGCCCCCGTGAGGGGACTCCCCGGGCTCTAAAGCGCTGAGTGATTGTAGGAGGAGGATTAGCGGCAGCATCAACTTGAGCCCCCCTCCCTCCCCACAGTGCTAGCGCTCGACGGCTAAACCTGGACCATCTTAAGGCAGCAGGGGTGTCGCTGATGCTACATTATGATCGAAGTAAAGGTGATTCATGGCGACAGTTTTTAGCATCTTTAGCAGCAAACCTCCCGATAGGCCGCTAATGTTGCTATCTGGAGTCCATTTCTTTGGGAAAGGGAAGCTAACGAATCAAATGTGACTTCTAATGAGCCAATTGTTGCGCTTTGCTTCACGTTTCCTTCTGACCACCGGTTGCTAACGTCTCGTCAGCTCAATTATCTGGAATCATTTGGGGTCCTGAGGGATCGACGGTCCTCAGCATTTGCCGACGACCTTTATGGGTTAAAGGTTCGTCTAATTATTTCAACCATAACATGTGACCGCGGGCTGCAGACACAGAACGTGAGGGCACAAAGCTGGAAGGTCAAAGGTCATGGGGTTGGTGAGTTAAACCGTGCGATTCTTCGTTGAAACGCCCCAAATTTGCCTTATACTGATGACATGGTACAATTCCCATGGAATGGATTGTTTAAACCCTCTATGGTGAGACCGGTCATGTGACCCCACCCCCCAGGAGCACCAAGACCCCCCCGAAACACTCGGTCATTAGCAAAATTTACACCCCCGTCGTGGATCTTGGTCCGGTCCGAGTTGCTACGCTGATTTACAGCTGAGCGTTGCTGTTATTCTGGGCTCGTGATTGGTGGCTTCCAGGTTTATTACCGGGCGCTGACATATTTCCTGTGGGTCAGGGGGCTTATTAGCAGCGGTAGCATAAATCCTCAGGATGATTGACATGAGAGGAGCCTTCAGCAGAGTTTACACAGGCTACAGAGGCCCGTTCACAGGCTGCAGCTGTCAATCAAAGAGAGGAAAAACCATGTGGTTTGAACGATTCCTCTTATATCTGGCAAAAAAACCCAAAACACGCTAATCGCTAACTCCCTTTAGCACGAGTACCTCCAGGAGTGTGTCTATAAGACGATGCTAAATGTAGCATACGGCCCTGGTAGGAGCTCCGTGTACTATAATCCGAACCTGGTGCTTTTCTCTACAGCACTCGTTTAGCTTTATATGCTAACGCTACCAGTGTTTTACCTATTTTATTTTTCCACAATGGTGCATTTGAAGAGCTGAAATTATTCTGTATTTCAGAACCATGAGAGAAGAACCACATCAAAGGAATCGGGGAGGTCAAAGCACAAGATGTGCGGTAATCACGGAGAGCGATGCTTCAGATTGAGTAGCCAAGGACCCGGTTAAGATCAGCCAGGAAACTCTCGCTTTAGCCTCGGGGACGCGGCTCAAATCAAGGTTTCATTCCTCACCTTCAGCCTGGAGCTGCAGCTGTTAAACCAAACAAGATTTGGAAGACATTTGGCTAAATGTTGCTTTTCTGTGGCTAAAGAGCTAAATATTCATTCAGCTGGAGTTACAGCATTTTAGACGAGTCATGCTAGCACTTTTGCTTCCGCTGAACATCGAGCACTTTCGGCAGCCGTAGCGCCATTTTAGCGAAGACTGAAGCGGCACTTTCAAAGCCCCTTAATGTGGTTGGCGCGAGGACATGCTAGCTTTTTCAAAGACACAGAACTAACGAGAGGATAAGTCAGGATCTCTCCCTGAATATCCCGCTAAAAATCTTCGGCACTATCGGCGAATCGTAGCATCGATTCGTCAAAAATGTCTGAATCTAATCGCCCGGTACCGCAATACGCCAATGACAACAGCTCAGCCCCAGCAATATGCTAGCTAATGGGCTCTAGTTGGTTGAAGGCAACACATAAAGAAAGTGCAGTGAGTAGCGGTAATGAGTGATGCAGCCTTGAGCGCCGGAGGGGGGGGCCCATAAAGTCGGAGATTGATAGAGTTGTTTAATGTGTCTGGAGTCACATCGTGTGAAGGGTCCCTATAATTCCTCGCAGCGCCTGTGGGACAGTATCGCTCCCTCTAATCAAACTTCAACTTTATGGTGGTGGGAGAAGGGGGAGAAAGGACAAAATGGCAGGAAAAAACCCTGCTGCCGATATTATTCACACAGTTTAGCACAAGCAACAGCATGGTATGTTTCAGCCACAGGCGCTATGGCTAGCAGCTACCGTCGGGGATTATCAGGCCAGTTTATTACATATGTTAGCGGTAACGGTGTCATTTGTTTCAAGTGCCTTTCATTAGCCGTTGCAGCTGCTAGCATATTCATGCAGAGGAGGATGGGTTGTAGGAGGAACCATTGAGTGAAAAGTAATGCTAATCATCGTGACACGCATCAACAAGGATGGTTTCTTGATATTTTAATTCCCACAAGCACTTCCTGGTAACCAGTACAGACTCACACATGGGGAGACACTGATAGCGCGGTTAGCACGTGGAAATCGGACAATGTTTGTCATTTGATTGTTGAGCATAACATATGCAGCCGGACTAGCTAGCCACAGTTCCTCAGTTTATTTTCCTTACTTTACTTTGTTGGTTTTCTTGTCTAAAACCTTCTTCGATGAGCTACAACACGGATTAAAACTGAACAGGATAATTAACTAATTTTCGGAGCCTAGCCACTTACGCTAAAGCTAACGCACGCTTTAATCGATGCTTTGTGATTTTAGCCTCATGAAAATTCCTAAATGCATCTTTTGTTGTCCTAATGGCGCGCACACACACACACACACACACACACACACACACACACACACCACACACACACACACACTAAAATGTCACTGGTAATAGTCCTTTTCAACATATATGACTGTGACATTTAAACATCTTTGCAGAGGCGAGGGCCCGGCGGCCCCGGGGGCCCCCAGACAACAGTGAAATCAGCTGCGCCATTGTTTGGAATTTTAATTGCAAATTTGATAGCAGGGGACGAGATTAGATTTGGCTTTTTAAAAATTTTCAAAGGAGAGAAAAAGTCCTCCGGCGCTCCCCAGCTAGGAACGGGGGCCCCGCTGCTCGCGGTCGGTGGTATTCCGAGCCGCATCGATTTGAGGGGGTTTAATGACTCAGCAGAACGAAGAGCCCCCTCGGTGGGAGTACCGCCACACTTCTTCAGCCTCCGTTTGTGAGACAAAAGACAGGAAAAAGCTCGGAAACTGGAGGGAAATCGGAATTTCTTTTCATTTGGGGGTTTCACCTCAAAATGAGAGGTGGCCCAAAAGGCCTGAAAGTGGCAAAGTGAGTCAGAAAAAAGGAGATAGAACATATGTGGAAGAGTTTAGAGCTGCCGTTGGAAAAAAAACGTCGTAGATTTGAGTCATTTAGAACAGAAAGTTTCAAATAATAAAAGATATTTTATGTCTTAAATAGCAAATCAGGCAAAAATGATGCTATAAAATGTCTCAGCCAGCGGTAAGCTAGCACAAGTCTGTCGCGAGAGAGTTCCTCTAACAAAGAGAAACAGAACTCAGCTAAAGATGAAGGTCAATATTTCATTTTGGAGACTGAACGTCATGAAAAGCAGAGTTGGCAGAGAGATTAACGGCTAAAAAGTCCAAGCTAGTCGTCTCCAGAACTCTCTCGGGAATCCTGATGAATAGAGGATGTTCCGTTCACAATTCCGATCTTTGCTGAAATATTTGACTCTTTTGTTGACTTATTGAAGGCGCTACTTTGTAAAACCCCCATGCTAGCATCGTCGCTTCCGTTCATTTAGACCTGGGTTGTTTATTTTAGCATGCTAACGTTCATTCAATGTCATGGTAAACCATTTCTTTTTATTACATGTAGGTCAAGCATTTGCTAGGAAATACTGTTCATCTTTTAAAGTCTTTAGCTAAGCTAAACTAAAGCTAAGCTATAGGAAGATAGTTAAAAAGATGACGTACAAATATCAAATATTTAACATATCAAGAGTGGAAAAGACGCCAGAAAGGTGAAAAAGGTGGAGCACTACCTGTTAGCATCCATGCGGAGCGCTACCTGTTAGCATCCATGCGGAGCACTACCTGTTAACATCCATGCGGAGCGCTACCTGTTAGCATCCATGCGGAGCGCTACCTGTTAGCATCCATGCGGAGCGCTACCTGTTAGCATCCATGCGGAGCGCTACCTGTTAGCATCCATGTGGAGCACTACCTGTTCACATCTAGGAGCATTTTCCCTGGATCGGTATGAAAAGGTGAGCCTGTAATCATGTGGTCGGAGTGGCCAGCAGTCCGGAGTGGGATGAGCGGCTGGAGTGGATCTCTTCCCGACAGTAATCCGGAGACAAAGCCGAGGGAAACGCATTCAGCCATCGATTCCACAGTCGGAGAGAATTACTGTTCAATACAGCAATTATCCAGCAGCCGGCCGGATCAATTCAACTCAGGCATCAAATCTCATTTCATTTTAACAAACTGAATCCCCTCAGTCGGCTCCGGCCCATCCGGACCGACCGGAACGTCAAAGAGGAATTAGGAGGAGGAAGCGGAGAGTCTGAAAGGAGGAACGCCGACGCGACAAAACTGTTAACTGTTCACATTTGGCTCATTTTACTTCGTCCTGACCAGCCTGGAGCCTCCGGCTGTCTCCAGGGTCATCGGAAGCTACAGAATTCCCAAACAGACTCCAGGATGAAGAAGGCTGCACTTCCTCAGTCTGGCCCGGATAAAATATCAATAACCGACAAGCCGGACCTGAGAACGGCCCTGCGTGAGGGGTCTCTCACACACACACACACACACACACACACACACACACACACACACACACACACACACACACACACACACACACAAACTTTTCATTCCATCTTTTCACCTCAGATGAGACTTTCAGATCAAATTTGGGATGAATTAAATCAGACTGAGGATTTCAGGGTCGCTGTAGCAAATCCACAAAGTTCCTGATTAAAGACAATTTAGGCGCCAAAGTCAGAAATCATCGAAATGGAGGCGGAGGAGGGGGAGGAGGAGGAAGAGGGGGAGGAAGAGGAGGAAGAGGGGGGAGGACTGTTGGGCTGGTGCCATTTTAATTTGTCCAGCAGCTTATTAATGGTGACGGTGATGGATGACCCCCCCCCCATTTACATCAGTGGGTTAAAGTTCAACCTGGTACCAGATTCCTGCTTCACTGTTTATGATTACACTGTTTTAATATAGAGCAAGATGAGAATCAGCCTGTGAGATGAGATTAGATGAGATGAGAGAAGAGAAGAAATGAGAGAAGAGATGAGATAAGAAATGAGAGAAGTGACAGAAACCAGTGAACCAACCCAAAGAACCTGGACGATCACCTGGAGATGGTGAATACTAAAGTAGCCGTTCACCACGATGACCTGGGAGAAGAAAACATCAAAGAAACTCGCCGAGGTCATCAAAGGTCTGAAGGATGAAGACAGAGGAAAGACAAAGCCGGTTTCCGTTCTGGACGGATGGTCTTTGGAGGGGGAACATGCTTCAATCAGACAGCAAACTTTCACCAAAGGGAAGATTTCTTTGTTCTCCAACATCAAAGATCAAACTTTCATTCACTTCCGTTTCAGGAGCCGTTCCTGACCTACGTTAGTTTGCGGCTTACGATGAAAACAAATGTCTTTTCTCCCGTTTTAACTCATTTTTTGACTTCTTCAGTTAGTCCCGCCTCCAGGGGCCACATTTGTCTCCTATTGGCTGGTGACCGCTCATGGGCGGGGCCTCAGCTATGAGAGTTTAACAGAATCTCTTTTTTGTGTCTTCAACAGAACTTTTTAACACCTCAGACTTTCCTTTTCATGCGTTTGCTGTGACTTAGTGGCGATAAAAGACTTTAGAACTCTTTTTCGCACCCCAAATGCTTCTCGGTGGCAGCTAAAGCTAAGCTAATCAGACACCCAAACAGTTAGATCACACCCATTTTAAATGCCTCTTTAATCTGCTACATGTTCTCGACCCCATGTAGCCGTTCTCCTCCCCAGGACCCGAAATTCCTCATAAAGCTCCAGGAACCAGCCAGATCGGGGCGCGAGAGGAAGCTGAATGAAACCGGATCTTTTTAATTCCCGCTGGATTCTGTTTTATTATCCGACACGTACGAGCATCAAGGCCGCTCCTCTTTGTCCTGCTGTTGCGCAACTTTAACCGGAGGCGTAAATGCCGAGGACCTTCTTTCTTACTCCTGACTCCTTTGTTGCCCCGCTCCCGCGTTGCCATGGAGACGGAGTAAGAGCGTAACGTAAGCGTGCGGCTCTTCTTCACAGGCTGCGCAGAGGAGCAGGAAACCTTGAGCAGGAAGTTACACAATGACAGCGTGTGGGTAACGCTGACAGCAGGGGTCGCGACCCTGCGCCTGGTGGGGGGGGGCAGAACTGATAGGGTGGTTTTACTCAGAAGTCACGCCGATGCTGAAATAAATCCCGTAAATACTCTCGTTATGTCAGCGCGGCCGCTAATGCTAACAATTTGTACCGGAGCATCTTGAACGCTCCCGCCCCGCGTGATGGAACGCTCGCCGGAGGCCTCCAGGCCCGGATGGAGATTCGCCTTTATTCAGGAGGTGAACTGCCACCGCCTCCTCGCCGACACCACTTCAACTCAATGATTCACATCCCGTTGGTGGCGGCGCCGGTCTCGGCTCACGCTGGCTTCAGAGGGAGGAACAGGAAGCCAGGACAACATCTGAAGCCTTTATTGGGATTTGGGACTAATGGGATGTGGCGGCTCATCCATCACAGCCCCACTCGTCACGTCGGCTCCCCCGGCGTGAGGCCGACCGCGACGTGACGCCCGGGTTCAAGTGCGCTATTGTAGCTCATCCGGATGGTTGGGAGCTTCTGCTGGGACAAGCTCCTCCAGGACATCGGTGAGCCAGACCGGGGGGCAGAGGCAGCCAGTGAGGCATCGCCGTGGTAACGGCACCGCGGACGCGCTTCCTGTGCCACCGTGACGCCTAACGACCCGCCGCCGACGTCGGCTACGCACGAGTCCACTGTTGCTAAACGCTATTTTCACTGGGATCAGGACACGTCAGTGTTTTACATCTCATTTAACACATAAAAATTCTTTTTTCACACCATTTAACACCATCTGTGTAGAAAAAAGGATCTCATACAACCGTCTTTCTAACGCTTGTGCGTTCAAAGTCAAATCACATTTCACCGCAGAAAGTTTCAACTTTCACTGTCACAATAAAATGTCAGGTGTCAGCTGAGGTTCCAGGTCGGCCTGATCATGATCCCTCCAGTCCACTGGGGGGCAGCAGAGCACTCGAGGCTGGTATGACAGCTAAAGTCACGAGCTGTAGACTCTAACGTCACCTAGCGCATCCTCACAAGTCACATCGAGTGTCCTAAATTAGGCAAATTAAAATTCTTGCAGCCTCTGATCTGAACTGTACTGATGAGACGCATTAAGCACTAAACTAGCGAACGCACAGACGGTTAGCCTGAACAAGCTAACAGTACGTGTGGAAAGAGAGTAGAATGATCAAAACAACCCGCGAACAAACGGCTCTGGCTCCGATCAGCAGCAGTGGGAACGCTGCATCCAGACTGACTCAATTTGGGACCCTTTTCCTCTGATGAGGGATGACAAAACCACCATCCCAGCCTTCCCAGCCTTCCCAGTCTTCCCAGCCATCCCAGTCTTCCTAGCCATACCAGCTATCCCAGCCATCCCAGTCTTCCCAGCCATCCCAGTCTTCCCAGCCATACCAGCTTTCCCAGTCTTCCCAGCCATCCCAGCGGGCAGTGGCGCGCTTTCAAAGAGAAACTGGAAAATCCAGTTTGGAATAGCAACGCTACTGCTAGCATGCTATTGGAAACTTGATTTTCCAGTGATTACAACCATATTTTCCGGGGTGTTTCTGACATCACAGTTCCAGCCTGTTCACAGTGGAAATGGACTCAATCATTCACTGTTTTACTGGTGTTCAGGACAACCGTGCGCTCTCACTCGTGCGAGGGGCTTCGGCCGCCAAAAAGAGGTGAACGACTGGAAGAAGAAGCAGGTGTTTGTGCTCTGGACATGCTACAGATCCCGCGGCTAACTTACGGGCTCATCGTTGTTCCATTAAAACAGGGGGAAAGTGGGACAAGACCGATCCGAACCTCCTCGTCCCGGCTGTGTCCAAAGACAGGTGATGGAGTGAGCGCCACAAAGCGTCGGAGAGGAAGCGGCGAGGAGCCCGAGGGAGGCAGAAACCAGGAGCAGACGGAGGGGGGGGGGGGGGGGGAGGCGAGAAGAGCAGTGGGGCCTGTCAAGCTATTAACGTCACGGCGTGAGCCGCTGGCTGGTGACACAAGAGATGAGTGGACATATTTAGCATGCTGCTCCAAATGTGCGCGACACATGCTGCAGGTTAGCATCAGGGGCCGGAGGAGAGGCCGGAACGCTGGTGCGGCCCCACGCTGGAGTTCCAGAAGGTTCTGTTGCTCCTCTTGACGTGTCCGGAGGTTCTTGTTCAGTTCTTGGGTATAGTGTTTATTATTATTATTATTATTATTATTATTACTGCAAATAATGGGGATGATGTAATTTGATTTTCCGACATTTGTTGGGGTAGTTGGGGTAGTTACTTCACACTTTGGGCTCCTGGGCAGGTTTTCTCCAGAAGAAGGGCAACGATTGGGCCTTTTTAGCTTTTCTAGGGTTCCTCCTGATCGTCTTTAACAGGAAGAAGCTGTTTTGTCTGAATGGTTTTGGAAAAATCTACAGTTCTCATGGAATCTTCCTCCCAAGTCATCGTCGACACCCTGGTGGCATCATAATAAGCCCAAACTCTGGAGGAGAACCCTCCCTCTTAAAGGGGCAGAGTTAGAACTTAATAATGTTCCTTTTCCACCAATAAAAGCCTTTAATTTTCAACGTATATTTCACTCCTGCAGTTTGCACCCTCACCACTAGGGGTCGACACGCTAAAGTCGCACGTTTCTCGCCATCTTCAGTAATTACGTCGCAACAATATCAGATGTTCGACTTTCACGTTTTGCTTCCCATTTTTAATGAATAAATTAGGCCCGTAAAAATTAGCCCACCACTGTTTTGGGTTCATTTGCATGTCTAATTAGCTTCCTTTTTTTAACGCTGCAAACGCTCAATAACGGATTCCACTGGATGCAGCTCATGCCGCCACCGGCTCCGACTGCGTAAATTGACGAGGACTCGCCAGAGTTTGCAAACACAATCGCGGTGCCGAAGGAGACCCGTAAAGCTTCTGTCTCTTTGTGCCCATTACGACATTTCTAACGTGTGAAATAGATCCGACGGATTATTTTACGTTGAAAGTCATCCAGAAACTTTATTTTGTATCCGTCCGGCAAAACTCGAAGCTCTGCATTATTGTTTGGGACGCCGGGAAGCGACCCGATGAAGACGGACCGCTCTCACGAGATATCGGCCCGAAAAACCCGGAAAAAACCCGGGAAAATGGACGACGCCCAGCTTGGTCCTCACAGAAGTCCACCATTTTAGACTGAATCTCCCTGAAAATAAACGTTTTTAATTCTTCGAGCTTTAAATGGACATTTAAATTAGCGGTCAAATCCTCATAAAGCTCAACGTCCTCCTGCCCCCCCCCCCCCCAACGCTGCAGTACAGTGTCTCCCATTAATTATTAATCTGGAGTCGCCGCCACCGGCGTGTTGCTAGCGTACACCGCTCCCTGGTGCACGGCTCTGACTGGCAGCTGGTCTTTGGTCTGTTTTCTGCATGTTTCTCTGTTCATACAAGATCAATCCACAAACACCCCTCAACACACACACACACACACACACACACACACACACACACACACACACACACACGCTGGAGCCCGAGCGT
Organism: Takifugu flavidus; assembly: GCF_003711565.1. Taxonomy (NCBI): domain Eukaryota; kingdom Metazoa; phylum Chordata; class Actinopteri; order Tetraodontiformes; family Tetraodontidae; genus Takifugu; species Takifugu flavidus. The sequence goes on along the minus strand of NC_079541.1, from coordinate 3,453,346 downwards.
CACGCAGAGAAGCTATTCTTTAAATCACAACGCTGGATCATTAAGACCTACTCGTAATTGCCAGTTGGTCCACGCGACCCTTCCCAGCAGGGGAGCTGGTAATTAATATTCCACTCCAGACCATAACGACCTTTCATGAGGTCTCAGCAACTAATGGCTAATTTTGCCTCAGTAACTGCAAGTTTGGCTCCCAGACAGCTGATTTAACTTGGAAATTGGCCCTTTCAGTGGCCCGGGGGGGGGGGGGGGGGTCAGGGTGGGGGCTGAGGTAGGCTGCGTGTCCTTTACCACTCCGGTGAGGAGTTCTGGTCTGAAGCAGCGCTGTTCCCTTCCCGGCGTACCTCAGCGTCCTTACTTTTCCTCCACTCCTCTGTTCTCGCTACGCTAACGTTGGTAACAAATGATCTTAGTTTTCCAGACAGGAGAAAGTATTTTTCTTATCTCGTCTCGTCCACGACCTCGTGCGGTGACCTGAGGAACGTAAAGAGTCAAACCAAAATTCGCTACGTTACGTTGACGACACACCGCTGTTTCTGTGTGTGTGTGAGTTCTTAAAAGAGCATCTTCCGCCACCGCTAGCTCCCCGTTTTATCGCACTTCGCACGCCTGCATATTGCTCTTCCGTGTTCCTGATACCAGCTTCCCTCTTTGAGGTTCCAGCAAACACAACAGACAGCAACAGACGGAGGCGCAGCAGTAACTCGCAGCCCCGATAAAAACCGGATGAATTATGCCGGCGTTTATCTCGTCGGCCGCTCGGGGTCGCCATGTTTGTCGTAGAGACGCTATCGGCCACCATCTTCTGTCGCCCCCTGAGGTCCGATCGGCTGTTATTCCTATTCCAGCCTACCAGGATGACGTGAGCGCTTCAACAGAATCGTTAAAGTTATTAACGAACAGAGGCTAAAAGACTCTTAACACAGAAAACTCACGACGCCCCGGAGATGATCAACACTCATCTAGCCAAGGGAGTTTAACTCCATGCTTGATTTTGTATTTAGACGCACCACAAACTGCCTTCTGAGGACTACGGCTAACATTTTATTGTCAATTAGCCTCGGCCCGGCGTAATGATGTCAGGATTTCACCGCCATCATTTTTAATTGCTGCCAATTACGCCGCGGCGGCGTCTGCGGGTGTCTAGTTTCTGTGAAATCGGCAATTAGCAATTACACTTAAGAAATGACGTAGATTACAGGCGCAGGTGCGCACAGGAAATAGATAAATGTAGTATGAATCTACACGCTAATTTATTTCAAACAGCATTTTTTCATGCAAAGGAGCTGCTTCGCAGCGTTAGCTTGCGTGTAATTGCTAACAAACTGCAGCAACAGTTGCGCCGGGATAATTCCAACCAATTAAGCACCTTCAGGGCTTTTATTTTGGCACTTCCTGAAGTCCACCCCGATGTCCTGTCCACTTCCTTGACGCAGTTCATAACCAGGATAAACGACACCGACGGGGTAAATAAAAGCGAACGAGGGGTGACTGCGGCGCCAACCAGGTCAATGCTTTTAATCTGCGAGGGGAAACCCTTGATGAAAACAATCAGCAGGCCGACGTGTCAGGAGATCCGGCGTAATACAAGATGTAGAGCAGGTGTAAGTGGAAGAGGACTCATTTAGATGCTAATTAGATTTAGTAATCAGGAGCTGCTCGACATTCAGCCCTCGTGGATGTAGCGGGGGTCGTGTGGAAAAGCGCCTGCAGGAAGGAGCGCAGCGGGTTCAAAAGTTTAATCTCCGTCCTGCCGCACCTCTCGCCCTCCTCAACAGCACAATCTGGCGCCGGTCAGGCAACGCCGCTGCGCCCATCCGCTTCGGTTAGCGGACGAGAGCGGGAGAGATTTGCCCAAACCGCTGTTGCGGAGCGACAGCTGTACAGAAGATGCTAAGAGCTAACAGTCTGGAAGGATTTACGAGTCCCGGAGATAGTAAGATAGTAAGAGTCGGATTTACCTTCACGCGAAGGCAGATGAGATTCGAAGGCCGTTACGGAGCGCTCTCGACGTTACCACAGTGGAGAATCTTGGGTATTGTTCCTCCGCTTAAAGGTTGACGTCAGTGGAGCTGACAACAGGGTGGATGAGACACAACGTTGCCTTTTACTGGTGTTTACCAGTAGCCCAAGGCTGTGTTTAAGCAAGGCTAACCGCTCCTTGCTCAGGCTAGCGAGGGCCGCTCGCCACGCGACGCTTCCTTTGCTCCGTTTTATGGAACCAAGTCGCCCCAATAAAAGATTAAAACTCACCAAGAATAAGTGCAGACTTGTCGCTGCTCTGTGTGCAGGCAGGATAACCCTGACTCATAGCCTCTTTTGTGTTCTGCCTGTAAATGTCTGTTTGGGACCCCCCCCCCCCGACAGAGACATTAATGATCTTAATGGCTCTTTCCTGGCTAAATCATAATAGCATAATAGCATAATCTCTGGTCTCGCGAGCGCTGTCGCACACCCCGGCAGCATTTATGGGACAAAGACAACTACATCTGGGCCTAAATGGGAAACACCTTATCTGTCCAGCAGTGGGGGAAGATTAGCATGAAAACACAGGCGCAACACGACCAGTGGGGGAAAAAGGCTTTCAGAACGTCGGATTTAGGTCAAATAAAGTGTAAAAAGCACAAGTTTCAGGGGAAATGAGGCAGAACGCGGGACGTAAACAGAGTCAAACAACCTTTGTTAGCAAAACCAGACGACCAGGCATCGTTGGGCTATTGCTAACTGAACAACTTCCTCAGCGCCCGCTTCCAAAATGCTAAACTGGGCCGTAAACGTTGGTGGGACCGAGTCGGCGTGGTCAAGGGCTACCAGAAAAAGGCCCCACATCAATAAAAAGGTGCTGCAGAGTTTTCAATTACAGCTCGTACAACTCGGAGATGAATACGCACATCGCTTACGGCCGCCCGACGCTCTCGGACGCCTTAAGATTTGATTCCCTCCATAATCTGCTGATCGTAAAGGCGTTCCCGACGATATCAAAGATTAATTGCTGCAATAAATCGAAACTGAGGCGCTGATTCGGGTTCAGTCGTTCCCTCCGACCTTCGCCGAGGGAATTCCAGCGGACTAGCGTCTCTTAGCATCGCCAGATTCACGCGGGCGGCCGAGAATGTTGCGTCCTCGTCGCCTTTAGAGTAAATTGTGGAGTCAATCTCAGGGCGAGCTGCCAGCACTTTGCCAGTCAGATTGACTAATTTGGTTCGTTCCCTCCTCCCGTTACGCTAGCGCGGATTAGCGCTGGTCTTAGTCCTGCCTCACCACCTGCTGTGTGGAGCCCTTAATGTTCTCACTCACGGTAATCACCGGAACGTGTCCTCCCAGTTTGTTGTGAAACGCTGGTGCGTAGCTGCAGTTTGTGCCTGAGTGACGCGTCCCGCGGGGATTAGCAACAGGAGAACGGTGAAATGCTTCGCCCCTAAATACTGTAGGTATGGATCGCACCATTTCATCACGTTGACTCAGAGGGACGGTGAACAAATCAGGCAGAAACGTGTTAAGAAAAAAAGCTAGCGGCTAATAGATAAAAGACCTCACCCTCCTGTATTAGCATCACGCTTTTATAATGCAGATTTTTTTAGTGCGGCCCTGCGGGGGGCTTTTGAAACGACGATACCGCGCGCTCCGATTTTTCCTCCCAGTTTTGAAAAATTCATTGAAACTTAGCATCGACACTCGCTCCGACATTTGCTCCAGCTGCTCTGCTTTACTAATTCATGCGCAGCGCCGCTGCCGTGGACGTTTTCAGAACCGCCTTTGAAGCTCAAACCAGCCGGGCCGCCGGAGGACGCTAACGTCTCCTCGCCCTGAACTCCAGGAACCCAAACGGGCGCGATGCGATGGGCCAATCGCCGGTAACGTTAAAATATCCGAATCGACCGCCACCTCGACCCACAAAGCTCCCGTCTTGATTCCGAATCGCCGCTCCAGCATCTGTGATGACGCCGGTGAGGTAATAGGAGCCGACGTCTGCCCCCCCCTCGCGCTCAGGCTCAGTGATGCCTGTAAAATAACACGACGACGGTTCGCGGGGGCCTCGAGCGCCGGGCGAGGCTGTGAAAATCTGCTCTGGAGAAATTACGGCTGTCAGGACGGATAATCTCAACCTGGATTTTAGGAGCGTTGTTTACGTTACAGCGGTAATCTGAAGTGAAAGACGCTTGAACCGCGCTGTTAGTTTACGGGGCGAGTTTTTAAAGACTCAGCTGGTTTATTTTTTAATTGAAGGGTGCGTTACCGGTATCTGCCAGCAGGGGCGGTAGCCCCTCCCCTTCAACACACGGTTGAACACAATTCACAGTAAAGTTGTTTTTTTTGTTACCAACTTTTATGTTATTATCGGTGTGGCCTTTGAGGCCCCGACAAAGACTGAAAGCTGTTGTTAAAGTTTCTGGTTTTTTTCTTCCTAAAACTCGCCCGACACAATGGTTCTGGTTCCGACACGTGCGCTCTCGTGCACGCAGGTCGCTGGCAGACGATGGCCCACATGCAGAGAGTGGCCTCGCGGCTCTTTCTGGGAACCTCTCAGAGAAAAAATGGAAAAAGAATCTTTTCAGCCATGAAACGAAGCAGCCTGACACGTCGGCGGAGGAGGAAGGGGCCGTTTGCCCCCCCCCATCACATTATTCCACAGGTCGGCTATTTTCAAGAATCTGAGGCTTTTACCTGCCATATTTGGAGGGCGGCGAACAGGGTCGCTATTTTGCCTCCTTTGCTCAGAAGGAAAAAACGTGTTTGTTCACCTGCCGATTGTGTCGTCGTCGTCCGGACAAAATAAACGTTAAAATTTGTGATTGGACAAATTATTTCATTTCCTGCTACGCACAAATACACCCCGATAAACACGCGGGTAAAAAATATCACTGCTACGGCACCAAGAACGCACCTCGGCGCGCCCTATGCTAGAGGAACTAGCGGCTAATCTTTAAATCTTTACATTTGTTTGCTAACTTCCACTTGTTCGGATTGTTCCAGTCGGATCTGAATATTTCACGGTGAAATTTTCAGATCCGCCTCTGCTTCTACTCCGTCCTGCGTTTCTTCCCTTCGCCGAGACAAGTTGCTTTAATTTTCTACTTCATTTCCCCGCGCATAACGGACGCCGCGGCGCCCGCCGCCCGCTCCATCTGTCTGCAAAGGTTGTTTCCTGTCTGCTGAGATGTGCAGCACCTCCGACACCGGCGTAAATCTTTTCCCTCCGGATCGCTTCTAAATCGTTGGGAAAAGTTGAGGGTTTAAGGAGGCGAGGGGCCTTTTCCTGCCCCCCCCCCCCCCCCCCTCAATACGTAACATAATAATGTAAATATGTGATAGAAACATAGTTCTCACAGAAGCTAAGTGGCGGCGGAGGGATTCGACCATCTTGCTCTGTCCTTCCTCTTCGTCGCTTCCGGTCAGGACGAAGGCGACGAGAGTCTGTGACTAATGGCTGACAGAACTTAGCGTGCGCTGCTCCGCGGAGAACAAAGGCGCGCACGGGCGTGCGTCCGCCGCGTCACTCTCTGGTCTGAAAGGCAATTACGTTCCTCAGAGAGACGTACGCGCTGTTTAAAATTAATTCGTATTGTCACGGGGGTGTTTTCCCTCATGAGTCTGCGGCCACATTGTCAAGAAAACGCCCAGTTTTGAGAAGCATCACGAGTTTAATCCCACTGCTGTCGCCCCAGCTAGCTCGTAGCATTAGAACACTAATATGCGATTCATCACCTCAGAAAATGACATTTTTAGCAAAACAATCAGGGAACGTAAAGTCCTGAAAATCCCGCTGGAAGCGCTCAGCACCCATCCAATTCCCGCCATTCTGAGCTTGAGCGTCCACTCATGTCGATATTGTGAGTTATTTATCTCTTTGCCAATGAATGCTAATAGCATCCTGCGCCGTACGTCTCTCCCCCCTCAGCCGAACAAATCATTTCCCTGCGCACATCTTGAGAATCGGCTGATTGAATATTCATGATTTAGGCTCAATTTGTTGCCTCCGAATCCCGACGCCGCGTCAGGGCCGCGTTAGCATTGTTAGGACGAACGTCGCATTTTCGGAGGCGAGCTAAATCAGTTTGAGCGAACAAAAAAAAGACGCTTGCGAGGGTGGGAGACGGCGAGATAATGCCTGATACAGAGCGAGACTCTTAAAGCACCTGCTCCTCCTGTTCCCTCTTCACACTTTAGCTTTGCCAGCTAATATTTACACACCCACATGCTCCAGCAGATGTTAACCACACGGAGCGAGCTGTAATTACAGGCTAAGCATACGCCCATGTAGCGAGCTATAGACGCAGGAGGAGTTCTCGCCCTCCCTCTGCTCTTCGGTTTTAATCATCTTTCAGAGAACATTAAGCAACATTTAAAAGACTGGCGGCTTCAGAGCCTGAAATCTGTTTGTCAGAGATTTATTCCTCTTTTTTCTCCTCATCAACCTCCTCTACCACACCCTGAAATTAGACACCGCCGCTCCTGGACCCGATTTGGAGGCGCTATCTATGACCCGGCCATATGCCAGATGCTAACGCTGTGCTATTAACAGCTGGGAGTCAAACCTGGCAGCTCCTGTAGGTGTTAGCTGCAGCCTTGTCACGGTGGCAACTCGTAATCTTGCCAACTCGCGACCTTATCGCCGTGGTGATAATCTTCCCCTTCAGCGACAGATGTCTTGTTATAAAAAAGAGAAGAGCTGGGATTAGGGTGTTCTCTCTATATTCATCTTTTAGCTTTATTTAGAAGGGAAAACTGAATTTGATGCAGCGGCTTTGGATGGGAAGCACGCTATAGGATCTCCAACGTATAAGCTAAACCGGGCTTACCTGCACCGTCTGGTTGCTAACAGTATGAGCTAACAGAAGTCATTTGCTATTCATGATCGCATGAACATGAAGGAGAGATTTGGGAACGAACGCTCCTGATATCTGCTACAGGTATTTACACAGATTTACGAGTAAATGCTGGTATTAGCAGCAGAGAACAACGGAGCCCAACCCGCTTCCGACAAATTCTGAGAGGTCCGGAGGCTCGTATCGATCCAGCATCCACAGGAAACACGGTGAGGATGAACACCGGGAACGGTTTTATCCAACTCCAGTCAATCACACATAATCACATCAGGGTTTGTACCAGATAAACGTGTTGATTTCATTCGTCCCATGCTAGCTTTATTAGCCTCCAGGGATGTGTTTATTCCAAGTCCCATCCTCGCATCTGCGCTCAGAGTTACAACTATGCCGCATGTTGTTCTTTTTGGCTCCACATTTGTTCCACAAATCCCAGTTCCCTTGTTTCAGTAATCGGCGGTGTGAAACTGGGGAGAGTGACCACGCCGCGCCATCCGGCTGTGCCTTCAACAGGCACGCTAACATCTGTAAGAACCAGGATCCGTATCAGTGGTGAATCTATTTAAGGTAATGGCTTCCCCTGGCACAGTCCATCTGACAGAGCTAATTACGCTAACGTCTCGGTTGGGAGGTTCCACGCACTGCCTGGGAAACCTTAAACACAGGAAAAGGGGCTGTTTTCCACCTGTTTTGGGTTTGATTTCCCCCTCATATCGCTCTTCCATCCCTTAAACACTCTTAACTCCCACACGGAGGCGTTCCTCATTAAAAAGCTGGAAATGTTCCACGTTTTTCTACCCCCCTCTCCCCGGCTACATGTGGATCGGGGGAGGGTGTGATTGGCAGGTGAGACGTTTTCTGTGGTTTGCACCTGTCCCAGGTGGCCCGCGTTCTCGGCAAGGGGTTGTTTTGGTAGGTATGCGCACTCATGCACGGCGCAGGATTGACAGAAACAATTGTACCATAATAGATGTAAGCGCCCACCCACACACACACACACACACACACACACACACACACACACACACACACAAAAGACATCTTACGAAAAAATGAACGTGCAATTATGGGACACAACAAAGAGTTTTCATGTGACAATAATTTCCAGTTTGAAGCTGGTCGGACTCTGACTCCTTGTCCAGGACTGGGCTGGAGCTTCCCTGGCTACATCCGACCCCCATCACCTCGTCAACCCCGGCCTCCAGCCGCCTCGGTTGTCTGAAGGCATTCGCCAGAACCTCGTCATCTGGACACGATGTACTCACCTGTCACGCATGTCGGCGCCAGAGCCTCCACCCTTGCTCTTCTACCCCTCCTAATGAGAACGACGTGTCCATTTCCAGCATCGGTGCGACTGTGCTGCCTGGAACATTCACGGCTTTAAAAGATAACCCACTGTGCATCTGCAAGTCAAAACATCCATCCCAGAATAATCGCAGAAGCTGTGGAAATAGAATTAAACCATCGGTAACAAATAAACCTCTGCAGGGACGTGTTGGATGCTAAAATGGAGGGGGAATAAATAACAACTGTTGGACGTGGAGGACGTAAAGGGGTCCAGGTTAGCATGGTGGCTAACAGGACAGAGGTGATTGGAGCTGTACGGTGTTGTGAGGAGGATCCCCTCTAAAAACAACTTGTTCTTCAGGGCTTTCAGCCTTTGTTCTCTACTCCGGGTTCGTCATGTGCTCCAGCACATCAGATTTCCAGTCCCGGCTTCCAGCTAACGAGCTGGTGTCAAAGCGAGTCCACATTGGCTGTGCGGGACATTAGTTAGCATCATGGCCTGAGACGTAAGGACGGATCAAAAAGAGCTGGAAGATCAAACACCAGCACGTTCATTAGCAGCTGAGGGGGTCCAGGCTGGAGTCTCAGTTCAGCGGTAGGGTGCACGTTCCTACCCCCACCTGTGGTCTGAAGCTGTGGGCAGAGACCCAATGAAAGAAATCAACAATATAACCAGACAAAAGCGTCCCTCCCTCAGAGGAAGGTATTCGGCTTGATGATCAGGGAGGGGCTCAGAGTCCAGGGATGAGGAGCCAGGTCAGGAGACTCGGGGATCTTTAGTAAGGACGCCCCTGAGACACCCATGTGGGTGAGGATGTCCAGGCATTTCTCAATGCTCCTTGAATGATACTTCAAAACTCAACGGATAGTTCAACATTCACAATCGACAGAGGGGCCAGCGCGACATTTGTACATAATCATCAGGATAATACAGATCCAAGAAGCAGAATTTGAGCAGACTGGGGTGAAATGTCAGGGGACAGAGATCAGAAACACATCCGGAGCTCGCACAGTCAATCAGCCTGGGCTAAAACGTCTGTTTTTGACGGCGCTAACGCCCTCGCACACTCAAGCGTCCCGGTTTTCCGTGGGAGGAGGTGCAATGTAGAAAAGAGCAGCTTCTCCCACCGTTTCTTGTTTGAGCAGCCTCACTGGCAGCAGGCTGGCTTCAGTAATTGAATTAGCAAGCTGGAGACAATATAGGATTAGCGCTTGTGTCGAAAAGCACGTCCAGCAAGCTGCCCGCAACAACATTCGCCGTTGGAGCGACAACCGTGTAATAATTGAAAGGAAATTCGAAATGTCAGGGATGAAGAAAGTGTCGGACACTTCTCTGGCTCATTCAGCTCAAGAGCCGCGGCGGCGAGGCGCCGTTTTCTCTCGGCAGGAAAGGTCGCCGCTGCTTTTTTTTACCTAACAAGGTCCCACAGGAGCGGCGGCTAATCAGGCCACATTTAAAAAGCCCGTAACACAATGATAATGTCAGTGGAGGAAAAGGCCATATATATCAGTCCCATGATGCCCGGCGACACCTGCACACTCGCTATTTCACAAATTAAGAAATGCTCCACAATTTCTGACACAATACCCACAACAGCGTTACATGCGCTAGCCCGAAACTTGACGGACGACTTCACGGAGTCTAGAAACATTTGCTGCTGCGGTTGCGTTATAAACAACCATTAAATTACTTCTGTAGTTACGGGAATGTTGCTACTTCAACGCCTTTGAAAAGCAAAACCAACGTTTGGTGACTTCCGAAAACAACCATGTTGGCCATTTCTAGCATACCTTTTGGGGTACGTAGGGGCATTTTGATGCATCATGACTTGAAATACCCAGAGGTGCTTCCATGCATATCGCGATTATTTGCATGTCAACGTGTTCAAAGAAACTACGACTGATATTAAAATAAATTGGTTTTATCCTCATACATTTGGATCCGGTCGGCTGGTTATCAGTCTTACACACCCGGGGATCTGTCACTTTCCTCGCTAATTAATCAGAGCAAATCCAGCCGTACGTGAACCAGCTGCATCACTCAGCAACAGTGACAACAGGGTCAGAACATCCACCATCTGGTTCCTTTCAGGCAACGTTGGATGGGGCTCGAGACAGGATTTACAAGTGCGGTGAAAAGCGTATGTCAGGAGATCCCCCGACGCGCACACTAGCGAGACGGCTAAGCCGACGTGTATTTACACGAATTGATTCGGTGACAGGAAACCGAAGCCTCCGACATCTGCTCCGGATGGGCATTTCTTCTGATCCCAGGTTGACATCAAGAGAGCGACATGAAGAACCCAGAAGTTATTTTGACGCTGATGTAAAAAAAAGTCAAACATTTATTGATGCTGTAGTTTGACAGCTTATAGAACTCTGTTAAAACTGGGGCTCGTGACGTCCGACCACCAAACCTGAATCACTTTATCCAACGTTAGTTGAACATTTTCACCAAATGTACCCAAAGGTACTCGACTCTTGAACCACAGCTCCGTCGGAGTCCTGCCTCGTTTTTGAAGTGAAACCAGTTATGAAACCAAATGAGTCGTCCCCGACACGCAACACTGATTGTTAGCAACTGCTGTTTTTAACAGAAGTACATCAATGAAACAAATGTAAACTTTACAAAACAATCCATTCAAAATGTACAAGATGGTGTGGCACTACTGGGGGTAAAAGAACTACAAGTCTAACAATGCATTGTCAAGACATTCTCTGCGTACATTTCTGAGAAATATTGACATTAACAACAGGTATCAGTTATTGTAGTTTCAGAGTTGTTGATTCTTTTCTAGGTAGTTTTGTTGATGTTAACCCTTAATGTAAAGCCGTGTTATGCTAAACTAACCACCACGGGAGAATCTGGATATTTGGATAACTGGATAACTGGATATCTGGATAACTGGATATCTGGATACTGGATAACTGGATATCTGGATAACTGAATATCTGGATAACTGGATATCTGGATAACTGGATAACTGGATATCTGGATAACTGGATATCTGGATATCTGGTTAACTGGATAACTGGATAACTGGATATCTGGCTATCTGGCTATCTGGCTAACTGGATAACTGGATATCTGGACAACTGGATATCTGGATAACTGGATATCTGGATAACTGGAAATCTGGATATCTGGATATCTGGATAACTGGATATCTGGATAACTGGAAATCTGGATATCTGGATAACTGGATATTTGGATATTTGGATATCTGGATACCTGGACAACTGGATATCTGGATATCTGGATAACTGGATATCTGGATAACTGGATATCTGGACATCTGGACATCTGGATAACTGGATAACTCCTCCCTGAACAGAATCTGGGTGAGTGAGTAACTGAAGTCTACGTTTGCCTATTGAGGGATCAACTCCTGCAAAAGTCGCGCTGCACATTAGCACCTGCCTTGCACACACACGTGCAGTTTTGCTGTTTTAACGTGCACGTTCACACGTTGGGTCTGAATCCAACTCTCGCCTTCCAGCAAAGCAGCAGGTGGTTTATTGTTTTCCTTCAAGGGCAATTCAGCTTTGCCAACGAGCGATGCTAACCGCCAGAGTGTTGCTGCTTTTGTGTCATAATCCTTCGATTTTCAGATTTACCTTCAGCAGCAGCACCTTTTTCGCTGAGCTCTTCTATCGGCTACTCACTTGGCTCTCCAGCGCTTCTGAAGTTCAGACATTCAGGTGCTAGCGTATTTTTGTGGGAGGGGAATCCTTTTCTCGCTTTCTTTCTCCAGGCACACTCCTACATCAGCAAAGAGGTCCTTAACGCTGCACTGATGAGATGTTGGAACGTTTAACAGTGGTGAATAATTCATGGAGTCTAGAGAACTCAACTCTGGGAAGCACTTGAGGAGGTTACAAAAAAAGATGTGAGGGAGTCGGAAAAAGATTGCTGAGGGAAATGCAACCAGGAAGTGCAACCCCTAACCCAGGTTAGGCTAGCCATGGCTGCGTACCCAGTCACGGTCAGAGTCAGGCCCCCAGACAACGACAGCCTGCTCCCAGTTACCCAAAAAAACCTCTTGTGTAACGAGACAGAGAGGCGGGGCTCTTTGCAGGTGGCCACCAGGGGGCGGTCAAGGTGCTTCGACTGACACTTTAAGGCGGCGACTTCAGGTAGAGTGGAACCAATAAGAAAGCAGCAACCTTCTACACATTTGCAAAACATTCCTTTATTATAAATAAATCTCCTTTTTTTTGTATAAAAATTGGCATGCTTCAACCATGGCGTTGGACAGGTTCACGACCCCAGGCTACGACCCAGTTAGCCAAGACAGCAGGAGGAAACGCACGTATCTCATTAAGCGAGGGCGAGCCATCGGACGGATGGTGAGACAAGGATGAAAAAAATCGTCACGACCACAAAAATACTTACGAGTAGAGATTAACAACGAACATGTTAGATTTTCTCTTACGTCTCTCTTTTTTAAATATATTTTTAAATCTCTCTCCCGAACCCACTGTTGCCCTTTGAAATATCACGTCTACAGGGATTTTTTTTTTTTTTTTTTTTAAGATTTTTATGTGTTTTTTTTTTTAAATTATTACTATTATTTTTTTAACACTGACTCAGTCCACCACCACCGTGCCTGACGGTACGTCACTTTTTTTTTTTTAACGATGTCTTTTGAATGTACTCTTTTTTTTCAGACGGGTTAGTTCGTAACAGGACCGATGAGCTGAGAGCGGCGGAAAAAGCAGGCACACACCGACTGGCTGTTTACGAGGTCCCACCTCTCTGTGGTTGGATGCAGAACAATAAAAAATGTCTCATGCTTGGGTTCCGTTGGGCGGTCGGTCCATCGGTTCCTCCGCCGGCCAGCTCCAAGAGGCGGATCCCTTTCCTTTTGATCTCTTTGCCCCGTCCCACAACACTTGCCCCCCCTCCCCCTCCCCCTCCCCCAATCGCCCGTGTGCTCCTCTTCCGTGGTCCCTTTCAAATGGCGTGATTGTTGTAGCTGACGTACGTCATCTTAGTTGACGAAGCTACAAGGGAGGGGGGGGCAATGGGGGGGGGCAAATGGACAGATGGGAGGAGGAGAAACAGAAAACAGGCCGTCATGTAACAGTTTCACCTCTGCAATTCACCTGAAACGCCGGGCATATTTGGCTAAGCCATTAGTGTAGCGTCCTCTCAAGCCTTCGTGAGTAAATGTCAGCAATTTGCGGCGGCCATTGTTAGCCTCCGACGCTTTCACGCTTTTATATTTCTCCTTCTGTCTCTCACATCTGCTTTGCCACCTCGCTGCCGGGATAATGGGGGAAAAGGTCCTTGATTAAAAGGAATGACTGTTGAGTGCCAGTCGGCTTGAAAAGCATCCAAAAACCTTTTTTTTCCTTAAAGTGCTCTCTATGAAAATGTCAGGCGGCAGAGAAAAGTAAAGGCTGCTAACGAAGGAAACGTTCGTCGGGCAAAGCGGGATGACTTTTAGGTTGTTGCGGGAGGATGATGACGAAGCAGTTTGAGTGTGGAATTAATGAATGAACTGTGACCCGCCGTCTTCAGCGATGCTAATAAAGTGCTGACAGGACAAATTTGCCCTGGCGGTTCTGGATCCTTTTATTCTCCCACAGAACAGCGCTAGAAAAGGCCCGACTCCGCGTATCCGAGTGTGTAACGGAAGAAAAACCGGCTCTAAGCACCACTTACACACTCTGCCAAATGTTGGATTCACCTGCATCCTGCGGATGAAGCTCTGGGACGCTCGCTGCTCTGGATTTCTTTCTTTTTTTTTTACATTTTAAAGCCGTTGGTGTGATTTTACTTTGATCTGTTGGAGACCCTGCTTTGATCTTCCTGACTTTTCTTTGATGCTTCCAACTGTTTTGGAATCTCAGTTCTTGTCGTGCGTTTTTATATCTGAAACTCTTGAAACTGGGTCTGTTTCTTTATATGTGTAGTCATAAAAAGCTGGTGTCCTCTTACTCACTGTTGGTCTCCATGCTCTCACACAGCTCCGTCTTCACCTCCCCGTTAGGCCGGTCTCCCCCCTTCTGGCTCAGCTTCCCCGACATGGTGGCGGCCGTCACGATTGCCTGCGATATAAAGTCAGGTGACCCTCTGCAGTGTAACCTCCCAACCAACCAAAAGTCACAATCTTGGCGCTTTTGATGCGCTAACCCTGAACGTAGCATCGGTATTTAGCGTCAGTCCTTTGACTACTTTAGGCGAGACTCCGTACGCCAGAAACCGGCGCCAAACTGTTCCGAACAAAGCTTGCGTAACTTTTGGAGGTGAGCCAATTTGGACCAAGCAACAATGATGACCCTTAACCCCCCCAAAATTAGGAATAATGACCTCAAAGACATTCGACTAAAGCTAGCGAGGAGCTAATGAGGTTACCAGCCAGCTTTCAGTGAAACGTGGGGTCAAAATTCTCACCTTGAAGCTCCGTTTCCGCTTGGGAACGTTCTGCTCTGGGTGGAAGAGGATGACGTAGACTTTGGGCATGTAGAGCATTCCCAGAGACACGGAGGCAGACAGGCTGAGGGAGATGGTCAGGGTGGTGGTCTGGATGTACATCTGAGAGGAGCCGGGAGACAGCGAGAGGAACATTGTGAGTGGTGATGGGAGCTGCAGAGGAGGGGGGTGCGAGTACGCTCGGAAGGCTAAACACAACCGTTCAGCTGGAGGATTTACCCGTTGGGACACAATTTCCTGAAACACCGGGGAGCTCCAGACAAGGTTGGGGCATCTAGTAAAGCCTCACCAGCTCAGAGCGCCACTGGGAACACTGGTCTCTGGGGCAGCCGCCTCGCTGGGCTGATCCATAACCAGCATTCCCATAACTGCTGATGTGAAACGAACGATTTTCTGACAAAACCGGACCAGGATTTCTGTCAATCTAACCGGAAAAAAAACCCGGAACAGCTCTAAATTAAAAAGATGAATAAATAAACAAATAAATGTAACTAGCCTCTTTTTTCCTCTCCGGTCAGCTTAAATCACCTCCGTATCTGAAGCGTTCGGATGTTGAGTCGGATCGGGTTTTTTCCAGAAACCGACATGCTATCACGCTCCAACTCTCACAGTTGGTCCTCACAGAAATAGAGAAAAGAAGAGCGGGCACACAGCTGCCCAGAGGTGCGAAGTGATGCTGCTGACAGTTGCCAAAGGGAAGACGGGCACAGGGATAATGATCCGGAGCCGGAGCTACTCAGGAAGACTCCCAAGTTGTTTTAATTTATAGATTAAAAAAAGAAAAACTCAGCTAAGCGCGGATGCTAGTGCGATAACGTCCAGTCACCTTTGGTCCAACTTTCCCGCTCTTATTTACGCTCAGAGTGTCGTCCGTCCACCTGCTGTCTGCGACTGATAATAGCCGAAAGTTAGCGGTGTCGGTACGAACGCTCTATTCCTCGGAAAGTGGAGATTTAGCTCCGGTTAGCTGCATGTAGCATTTCCCCGTGAGGTTTCTCAAACAGTTTCAGCTTGAGAATCGTTTCAAAGACATGTATGTGTATATTTTTAATTAAAGGGGGGGATTAAATATAGAAATACGTCTCCGGGGAGATGCTGGTGGCCCCAGGAGGCTTTGTAGCGCGACCACCTAGCTAGCTTAGGAACAGATAATAGCCTGCGAAGGCGATGTCAGAAGCTAATTAGCTGAATTCACCCACACTTTAAGAAAAGAGGGTCATGCGACACGAAACAATTGGGCTGAGACCTCAACCATACTTAAACATGTCTGGTTTTGTGTTAATTCTTATCAGTATTTCAGAAAAAAACAAGCTAACACTGATTCAGTATCCTTTTTTCAACCAAGACCCTCGTCTGTCCTTGTTGGAGCTACTCGTAATACCTCAAAATTGTGTGTCAGTAAAGCTAAACTGGACTTTACTGGACTCACATTAAATATCCTACTGGGACAAAAAAGTGCTACCATGCTAATGCTGTTACCCACTATAATATACTGTATTAGATTTCAACCCTGACAATAAAATACTATAAGCTAAAGCCTTTATCTTTCTTTGGTATTAAATAATGGGTCACAATGTTAGGAACCAGTCCCGTAGCGTGCACAGGGACGAGTCTGCCACAACCAGTTAGCGTGACTCTCGCTAACGTCCAGGTTCTCGAGGAGCCTGGCCGACACTTCACCGCCTTAGAGGGCGGTGTGGTCTCGAATAAGAGAAGGCTCGGGTCCCTCTGCACACATGGTTCTGCACAGCTCTGGACAATTAAAACACCTGGTGAGGACACGGCAGAGTCAGGAGTGGCTGCCGTCCAGGCGGAGGTCACAGAGGTCACAGAGGCGTCTCCGCCGGCGCCGGATAACAAAACACCCGGTTGTGATTTTAATATTAAACAGGCTCAAAGGAAAACAGTCATAACCTCTGTGTGGCTGTTTATTCCCACTGAGATTATGCACAGTCCAATAACTCGGGTCGTTCACCGCAAAGATGGAAAACAGGTTCCACAAAAAACTGCCTCGCCGGGCTAGCATGCTAATCGCTAATGCAAAAAAAATGGCGCTAACGCAGAAAAGAAGCGCCGATGATGTTTGTGGACGGAACTGGGCCGAGCTGCGATCAGCAGCAACAGCTAGCAGCGACGGCTAGCAGCAACAGCTAGCAGCAACAGCTAGCAGCGACGGCTAGCAGCAACAGCTAGCAGCGACGGCTAGCAGCGACGGCTAGCTCGCGCACAGACGCGAAACGACACGGTTTGAAAAAGACTTTGAAAAGGGAATTTTCAGCAGAGATGTTTTTTTTTCTTTTCCGTTTGTGACTCTCCCGTCGTCTGCGATCCTGCCCGCGAGCGGCGCAGCGTGGCGCCCCCCCCCCCCCCCAACCACCCCTCCCCCCGGGGCCCCCAGATCGTTCAACATCCCGCGGTTTGATGTTGGGATCTGACACTCGCTGTCTGTCTCCCTCCCGTTTCAGTCAGACGACAGAATCCCAGCAGGACCCTGAAGAACCTGTTTCCTCTTCATCCAACCGGAGCTTCACAGTATTTACACAGCCCCCCCCCCAGCCCCCCCCCGGGGATCGCTGTCACAAAAGTTACAGCATGTTTCCGTCCAGGGTGTGCGGAGCAGCACCGGCGTCAGCCACAGGTGCTGAGCTCCACAGGTGGGCGGAACTTCCTGTCTGACCAAACAGAATCCGTCTGCGTCGATGAGAATTCGTAACAATATAAACGCTTAAAATGTGTCTGTTTTCAAACACAACAGACATGTTCTGTCAGTCGATGAGTCCCTGGGGGGGGGGGGGGCAGTCACATGAGAGGGAAACCACTGATGTCTGGGGGGGTTTCTACTCAAACGTCCCGTCGAGAGGCCGATATGTGGCTTATATTGGTCCCGATCCTCCAGAGGGATGTGAACCGTGTGTGTGTGTGTGCACGTGCGCTGTAGCTAACGGCGGCTAGCTGCTTGTCTACTGGGGGCAGGAGATGGTCGGGCGGCCGTTTGTGAGACTGGCGGAGAGTGAGGAGGCTCGTGGGGGGGGGGATGAAGATAAGGAGAGAAGAAGAAGAGAAGAAAGAGAGAGGGAGGGGGAGAAAGAGAGGGGGGAGAGAGAGGGGGGAGGGAGGAGCTGTTTGGAGCCTCTGTGGAATCATGACCTATTTCAAAACAATGCTTCCCTTGTTGGTGATGGTTAAGAACCATCTCTCTTCCTCCATCCCTCTCTTCCTCCCTCCCTCTCTTCCTCTCTTCCTCCCCTCTCTTCCTCTCTTCCTCCCTCCCTCCCTCCTCTCCTCCCTCTGGAGGGTGTTTGTCAGAAGATGGGGGGCTAATGAAGGGGGGGTTTCCTGCATGACCACCACCCCTCAAAACTTCTCCTCCTCTGAGATCCAGCACACGAACCCTTCAGACCCAGCTCATCGCTAATAGAGGTAGCATTTTATCCGTGAAGGCGCTAACGCCTCCTACGCGTTACCAGAGCCTCCGCTCGCACCTGCGAACAAATTAGCCGCCACCACACACCTTTTAGAGCGTGCACATCTCAGGGGGGGGGGGAAACCTCGATCAATATGGCAGCTGCGCTAATGCTAACTGTCGGTGAGGGGCTATTATTGCAGCGGAAAACTTCACAAGCTAATCATGAGGCAAACCACGTTGTCGTCCTCCCACCAAATAATTCCAGTTCAGCCCAGTCGCCAAATCGATGGCCCTGATGAAGCCTCGTTACAGCCCCATCAGCCAGCCGCATCATTACCTGTGCGCTCCTCTCTCGTGCACTCTCTGCCAGCTGCCGTGCACTCCAGAGGAGGCTCTAATTACAAGCCAGGCACAGGCGCACCGGCGGATGCTCCGGTTAGCCAGGGCGGACGCGACACGGCGCGACGCTTCTGCGGGCACCCTCACCCTGCGAGCGTGCACGTGTTCCAGATGACAGAGATGATTGTAGCGAGCCCCGGAGGTGCCGCGGTGATTCGAGTTCAGCCTGTTGGGAGCTAGCAAATGTGTTGTGTTATGCTAAGACAGCGATAATTTCTGGGAGTGGTGAAGGAAAATGGTAGCAAGAGAGAAGGTCATTCAAGAAGCGCTGAAAAAGTTCTGTGTCAATAACCCGACCGGAACGTTCCGGAACTTCAAGAGTTTCGCCCAGAAGAATGAGAGCCAATGATTTCCCTGATGTGCGATTAGCCGCGATGGCTTTGATGCCCGCGTTTTACGACGCGACGGAGGTGAAAAGGAAAAGAAAGAAGAGCCGGAGAAGTGAAAAGCGCCCGACTCCACGATGCAGGTCCGGTCTGTTTTGGCGCCGGATGTGGATTCAAGGCGCTTCTGTCCTAAACAGCTTTGGATGTACGGCGCCGATGTTTATGTGCACGTTGTGTTCTCGCTAATAACTGGCAACAGTGCAACGGGAATGCTACGTCAGCAGAGGCGGAACGTCACAAACAGTCAAACACGCTTGGTCGCCACGGTTCTGCAGCTATTATTAGCCACATTAGCTCATTATTAGCCACATTAGCTCATTATTAGCCACATTACAGCCCTTCCGTTTAGCCTTACGGAGGACTGCGACACCTCTTGGGTCCTCGGGAATGTGCTAAACCGAGTGCTAACGGACCTGGTTGCACATCAGTCGTACAAATTTAGTCATTTAAATGATTTTTATTGGTCATTAAGAGATAAATCTGTGCGATTAATTGGCGATCCCTCGTATTTATCTCCCTCCCGCTCAGACGCGAGCGCTCAGGCGCCTCAACCTTGTGAAAGTTACATCTCACATCACAAGGCCGTCAATAATTGACCGACGGTGGGAGGAATAAGCTTCGAGCGCAACCCTCTAAAAGCCGAGACCGTGGATCCAGTCAATCAGCCAGACAGAAAATCCCCTTGTACTGGCGGCGGATTGTCAGGAGATTCCGGAGCAAAACCCATTAGTAGAGCCGGAGTTTAAACACACCTCTCGAGGGAGACGCAGTTTTGATCTTTAAGTACAATTACAGCCTTGTGAACGTGGCGGCGGCGAGCGTTAGCCTGACAAGGAGAGTAAAATGAGTAAACCCAGAGCTGCTGGCCGACCAATCAAAACAAACCGCTCGGCTCCTTGAGGGGGCGCTAATCGCACATGAACCGCGCCGTCGTCGGGGTTTCACACATGCAGAAGTAGCTCCACTTGAGCATGTCGATTCCACACGGGGAAGGTGACGCAGCTAGCGGAAGGTGATGCTGAACGCGAGCTAGCGCAGGTGGATGGTGCTGTGCCGCGTGCTAACATTAGACAGCGGCAAATCCGCTCGCTGTGAATTTGTCTGAATATCAAGACAGAGCTTCAGCATTAGCTGCTAATAACAACGGGCGAATCATTATCGGCTAAAAAGGCCTCTCACACAAACGTTAGCGCCACGCTAACCCAACGGCAGACACGCCGACTCCTACCCGTTCTGCCGACTGCGACGTGCCGAAGAAGATGGGGATGAAGGCCAACCAGATGATGCAGGTGGTGTACATGGTGAACCCGATGGGCTTGGCCTCGTTGAAGGTCTCGGGGACGCCCCGGGTCTTGATGGCGTACACCGTGCACGTCACCATCAGCAGGATGGAGTAGCCCAGGGAGCATATGAGGGAGAGGTCCGAGATGTCGCACTTCAGGACGCCGCGGGCCGCCATCGGGTCCTGGGTGCGCTGCTCGCCGTAGTCCACCACCGTGTGAGGGGGGTCCGCCACAAACCAGACGAAGACCCCCAGCAGCTGGACGGAGATGAGGGAGAAGGTGATGACCAGCTGGGAGGCGGGGGAGATAAACCTGGGGAGGAAACATGGGGAAGGGAAGTGGTTTTTGAGCGCTAACGTTTGAGCTGCTAAGTGGAAACAGCACAAGAAGTGAGGGGGAGTTCACGACTCATGAATAATGGAGGAAAAAGAAGCGATGAATAATGATGGCGAGCAGAGGTGGAGGACGGGTCTGAGTGCGCGGCGCCTTCCTGAACACAGGGGGGCGATAGCGAGCTGCTCTGGGCTCACCTGGGCGCCGTCACAGCCTTCTTCCCTTGCTCGAAGATGCGGTGGATCCTGTTGGTCTTGGTTAGCAGCGCCGCGTAACTGAAGCACATCCCCAGGCCCAGGAAGATCCTCCTGAAGGAGCACACGCCCACGTCCGGGGTGGCGATCATCAGGAACGTGATGGCGTAGCACAGGAAGATCCCCGTCAGCAGCACGTAGCTCATCTCCCGCCCGGACGCTCGCACGATGGGCGTGTCGTTGTAGCGCACGAAGGTGACGATGACGAAGGAGGTGGCGACGATGCCCAGCATGGAGATGAAGACCGGCACCACGGCCCAGGGCGAGTGCCACTCCAGCTTGATGATGAGGATCGGGACGCAGCCCGTGCGGTTGGCGTCGGGTCGCATCTCGTAGGGACAGAGCTCGCAGGTGAACTCGGAAGCCTGCGGGGAGACGGATTAGCACGACGGGGTCTCGTCAAGGCCGATAAAGAGCCGGCGAGGAAGCCTGGCGAACATCTCTCATACGATTAAATTAGCTCCTGAAACTTCTTGATGCGCTAAACCTATTTATGCTAATATGCTGTAAATCCCCTTCGCTTTGATCTGGAGGCGTCGCAACAGATGGTTCATTTACCAACAAGTTCAGGCTGAGCGGCGGAGTCGCGCAACTCTGGAAGCTGTCTCATTAATGAGGGAAGAACAGAGGAGCGAGAAGAGGGGCAGGCGGCCAACTCGCCCTTCGGCTGCCTGGCTTCGCGTCACGCCGCTTGGCTAGTTTTCACTGCGCTGAAATCCTAAAATCCGAAATAAACGCGTCGAGGAGCTAATGGAATCTACAGCAAATACAGTCCATCTATCTGCACAATGAGTATGGATCCGACTCCGACAGGCTCAGAATGAATGAGGCAACTTAAACTTGCTTGTTTGTTGGTTTCTTTGCGGCGATCAATCATCAATCCCACCGAAACATAGAAAAATAGCTCTTAGCGCTTAGCGTTGAGCAGTTTAAAGCGTTTGCTGCGGGAAATCCATCAGGACTTCCACCTGAGTGGGAATGAAGCACCTGCGGGATGGCGAGGCCTACCTGGTAGTGGTACCCCTCGCAGCGCTCGCAGTGCCAGCAGCACGGGACACCTTTCACCACCTTCTTCCTCTCGCCCGTGCGACACGGGACGCTGCAGACGGAGGGTGGCAGCGAGGGGTCGCCCGACTTCCAACGCATGTTCTGGACCTGCGGACGGGAGGGGAGGGGACCAGATTCCAGACTTTTTATCTTGTTAGCAATGCACCTGCAGGAATTAGCATCGGGCGATGATTAGCGAGCACTGCTGGGCTTAATGCTAACACCAATGACGGGGAGCCAGCAGCCAGACCATAATCAGATCTGGCACAAATGGGCCATCTGCATTTCCTTCTGTGTGTGTGTGTGTGTGTGTGTGTGTGTGTTGGGGGGCACATATGTTCTCCAGTGGGCGGTTTGTTTATCTCAGCGCGTTGCGTAGCGGCGTCGAGTAAAGCGTAGTGCTGTATGCTAGCACGTACCGGGTCAACAAACGTTCATTAGAGCTGATCCTGGAGAGACGAGACGTTGATTTAATTTGATTTGGTGCTGCACATTTATCCGTCAGGAGGAGGACGTGAATGGCTGCTGGTGACCACGTTACGTCGTCACGGCAACGGATTTAGCGATTTTGTTGACACGCAAGGAGATGGTATCCAGCAACGGTAACGAGAGGCCCAGTATTTCATCCCTTTAATTATTCCGAATCAATCACGACCAAAAGCTGTGGATGTCTTTAAATATTCCATTGACAGAATGATTTTCCACCTGTAGGATAAGATTAGCATGCTAATTGGTGCATTTTTCTCCCCGTCTAATTAAGATATTTGTTTGAATATTGATTCTTGTCCTCATCCATTATTTTTAAAATGCCGCTCAGTTTCCACCGGCGACAGAAAAGTCAACATATTTACTTTTTTTAATCTTCCCAGCATCAAACGTTATTTTCGGAATATATCTGCATTCTCGACACTAGAAGCCGCCAAATCCCACACAGAGAACCGACCGACGACCCTTCGTGTCACCACAAGGGGGCAGCACCTGCATCTTCTGCTACATTTTCACGGCGTTTTTTTATGACATTTCTTGGTTTTAATTTAGCACAGTTTGTTCCAGGAAGCCACCGGCGCCTCTTGTGCCTCACCTGCACCTTCAAACCCTCCGCCGTTAAACAAATCGGATCCATATCTCAATTTCTCAGCTGTCGACGCGCCCGATGGCGTGTGTATTAACGACGGCTCGTCCTTTGTTTCCTCGCTCTCCTTCCCTCCCAGTCAGCAAAGCCGTCCATCAGCCAGAAAGCACTTTGTGTCTATTAGTCTTCTCATCTGTCATCGCGCGCCTCTAATGAAGTCCTGGGTGGATTTGGAACTCGGAGCCCTGCGACATCAGCGGGAAAAGTCGGAGAACGCGAGTCACTGAGTCAAACCCCGGCTGGATCGGCTCGCGGTCCTGCCGGCTCTTTTCTCGCTGCGTGTTTTTGCGGACGTTAACGAGAGCTCGACTGTAAAAGCGCAACTTTCTGAGCGACTTTTGAGTTCAGCTGGTGACGATTAAGTCGTTTGTTCGGCGTCGGCGAAGACGAGAAACTAGCCAAGGAGCTAGCGCCTCTTCCAAAAGGGAATTAGCGTAAAACTGCGCACGTGAAACCATCAGAGCTCGTCTGAGCTCGTTGGCGTTCAGCTCACCTTTAGGTTGAGTTTATTGGTCCAGGAGCCGATGACCCGGTACTCGGTCGTGGACCTGTTGGTGATCTGATATTGGAATATATCGTATCTCCCCGGAGCGTCGCCGTTCTCGTTGAAAACCACCGGAGTTCCGGCGCTTCCTGGCAACAGATGAGATGTAAAACAGGAATTTAGAGGGCAAAAACAGGGTAAAACGTCTTAAAAGTGTCTCCATATAGCGCAACAGTGGCGTTCGTTAGCATAAATTGCTGCAAAAATCAATTAAAAACTGTCATTGTCTCCGTGATTATACAGGTCGACCCGGGAATTTCGAGCATTTCCAGGGCAAAAATGGTGCATCTGCAGGGCAAAGACGCTGCTCTCGTACACGAAGCTAAACTGATTTGTCTCCACAGAAATAATAGCGTTTATCTTTCATCCTCTGTATTGCTTTTTTTTGGGGGGGGGGTCGTGTAGCAAAACGATCAAATCAAGCTGCAGAACCTGGCGAAAAGGAAACGGTATTACGGCTCACATCCGGTGGAAGCGCTGCATTATGCTAATAGCATCTGTGGACGATAAGTCACCGAAATGGTGCCGAAGAGAAGCAGAGAAATACTGAGAGGATTGAAAGATGACGGCAGGAAGGAGGAGAGGAAGAGATCTGAGCCTTGAATGTTAGAAGAGGACAAAATATGGAGGTTTGGGGAGGCAGGAAAGAAAATACAGACAGACTTCATGAGGGGAAAAATCAAACTTGATTATAGAGAGAGGGGGAGAGAGAGGGGGGGAGAGGGGGGAGAGAGAGGGGGAGAGAGAGGGGGAGAGAGGGGGAGAGAGAGGGGAGAGAGGGGAGAGGGAAAGAGAGAAAGGGGGAGAGAGGGAAGAGAGGGGGAGAGAGGGGGAGAGAGGGGGAGAGAGAGGGGGAGAGAGAGAGGGGGAGAGAGAGGGGGAGAGGGGGGAGAGAGAGGGGAGATAGAGAAATGCTAAAAACAAACGTAGCACAACATCGTCCAGGTGACCAAAGTCAGGGTGAGATGGGATCACGTCCCGCCACCCTTTCAAGAGAGGATCAAAGAAGTGATCCACTGCTTTGATTGGTGGCATTACTGAGGTAAAGGTGAAGCGAGGCGCTACACACGGCCCAGGACAAACTTAGCATATTTGTGTCGCGTCTGTGTCCACATGCACTTCGCTCTGTTTCGACTCCCCAGGTGCTTCAGGAACGCTACTTTGACCGTCCTCTCTCGTTCCCTCTGTGCTGCTCTTCTCCTCCTCCTCCTCCTCATCATCTTTGCTTCCTCTTCTTCCCATGATTCCGTAACGTTGAGGCAACAAACTTGTCCTCATCTGTATTGTGCTAGCAGCGGCTAAGAGGGAGCCAAAGCTCAGAGCGTCGCGGTTACCTTGAGTAGAGATCGTATCATTTACACAGTTTATATCACCTAGCAGCAATTTTCTGAACTTTTATAGTTCCGCAGCAATCTCTGCGCCCACATATAAAAGGTGTGAGAGAGGCAGGAAACATCTATTCATTGTGGCGGGAAAGAGCGTAGCCGCGAACCTCTCATCAGTTCTGCACTTTAGCAGAGGACACTCGCTGTTAGCTGCCCTCAATCCTTCCATTCCAATCAAAACAAAAACACGAGATGGTGCAATTCCACAATATAAAATGTGTTTAATCATTTGTCGAGGGCTTTGCTACCCAGTTTTAGCGCGACTCAGCATTTTGTCGAGCGTTAGCTTCCGAGAGATGTGAAGGTTCCCGCTTTGACCAATAAGCTGAATTAGCTGCTGTATGAGCCACGGTGGTGGTAGCTCGGTCTGCTGGGCTGAGGGTCCTCGGATCGAGACGGTTGGGGAGCCAGAACACTTTCAGAGCACTGCCGAGGTACCCTTGAGCAAGGCACCGAGCCTTTGCCCATCGCGAACCCTCCCCGTGATCCCGAAGGGAATAAAGCGGTTAAAAAGACAAGACTAGATGAGGCCGTGCCGCCACCTCTACTATCATGTAGCAGCGTGAACTGTTAGCCTTCGTTTAGCATAAAAGCTAAGTCATAATTCGAGTTAGACTATGTAAACTTGGGCTAACGCCCACTTGAGGCAAAGGTGTGACGCATCAATCAGGTAAATGAAAAACGAATAAAAATACAGAAATGAGTGTCGAACAAACCGAGTACGAGCTGATACTTTCTTGTACTTGTTCTAATCCCCCAGGTGATCCGACTTCGGCAGTAAGGCGACGTTCTGACATGAACTCAGCACAAGCGTCCTCGAGCGAACGCAACGTCTCCTCGCCCAACAGAGGCGGTGGCCGCTGTTCTACAGAATCTGTTGCTTCCCTTTCAGGATCCTCTCTGATACCACCAGAAACCCGGCAACTTCCTCTTCCAGATCCCAGACAGAAGATCGCGGTTGGCGGCACTTTTTTAATGGGATACGAAAACGTCAAACAGAGGCGGCGCTGATTTGAATATCGGCTGGCAGACAGAGGAAAAAGAGGCCAGTGAAACGGAGTAGATGAAGAGCCGATAGAGCTGCAAGTTCAAATATATTTAATGTTGACGACAGTCAACCGGATTAAACCGGAGAGAGAGAGAGGAAATGTGGAATGCCAGCGACACTTTACTGTCACTCAGAGACGACGAAGAGGAGAATAAGGAGGGGCATAAGTGACAGAGGAAGACTGAGCCCCATAAAAGAGGAATAAGCAGGTCTGCGTGAGCCGTCTGTGATGGCTGAAGCTAACGCCAAACATGAAAGGGAAAACGAGAAGGACGCGCACAATATCGCCTAGCATGGAAGCCAAGAAAACTCCAAATTTGTGACAGAACAAGGCGAAAGAATTGGAGAGAGAAGGAAGAGAATGTGAGGGGATATCAATTAGCTGAGACTTGAACACCCCCCCCCCCCGGCGATGGAGACAGAGGACGGGAATATCCCTGGAACCGGAATTTGGTAGTCAGATAAATCAAAGAGAACAAAGGATGGAGGGAGCGCTAAATAAATGAGTTCAAGTGGAAAAAGCATCAGAGCTGCAGAGCCATTGGCCTCGCCCGCTTCATCGAGGAGACAAAATGTTCATGACAAGGAGGCAAAAAGTAGAGCCAGGAATAAAACAAGTGTGTGTGTGTGTGTGTGTGTGTGTGTGTGTGGGTGTGTGTGTGTGTGTGTGTGTGTGACATCATGCTCCCATCTGTGTAAAACACGTTCATATCTTAAATGACACAATCAGTTAAAGAGACAAAGATACAGAAACAGGAATCCTTGAGCCGGAACTCGTTTTCGGAATGCCAGAGACCGGAACAGAACTCTCGAGTTTTCCGAGCTGGTTTAGCGGAAGCATCCCTCCTCCGCCCAGCCCATAGTGGTTTTGGAATGCTCTCCTCTTCAAAAGCATCTCTCTCTTATCACGGAACGTATCCTCGCCGCTCTTCATCTGCATGTTTTCAAAGGAATCCCTCCCGCCCCTCCGGTATCACTGGGCCTTGTCTGAGCCGACGAGGAGGCAGACGAGAAGTGCCTCGGCAAAGCCGACAGATAATGGAACAGACAAAAGAAACAATGCGCGTTTGAAACAAGGATCCAGATCTTAATGGTCCTCTCTGTGCAGAGGAATGAAACAATTGGGCTCGATGGTGACAGTGAGACGCAGGCGCCGCCGCAACAAAGGGAGGGAGAAAACGGCTAAAAAGAGACAAACTAGCTTATGCATAAAACACACACAATAAGCGGTAATTAGAGAAAACTCATCTACTCCATCTGCGGGTGGGGTGGGGGGGGGGGGGGGGGGGTGCAAGGAAGAGGGCAACGCCGAGTTGATCAAAAGAGACAAAGCAGCCCGATCGGGATGGAAATACACTTTAGAGGGAATAATGTGAGGGAGGGGAAGAACAAACAAAAAGGAAACAAGGCCTCAAGAAAATAAGAGGGAAAGGGTCTAATTATGAGGTGGAGTATGGATGTAACAGCAGTCACTTTTATTACAGGGTAATACACTAAAATGAGTCCTCGCACTACCCCTCCAGACCACTAGAGGGCAGTATTGCAGGTATGCAACAGTATATATCACATTTCTTTCACTTTAGTCATCAAAATAGGGCTTATTTGAACGTCATACCCCCACAGTAAACGCTCCTTAAGCCTCCCTTTGAGTTACAGTTGCTGGTTTGGGATTTAGAGGCCTCAATGTTCATTTAGATGCGAGAATGACGGACACACGATGGAGTTGTGTTCTACGTTATTCAGGTCGCGGGCTGCGTAAAGACGATTTGAGTGCCGAAAAGCTAAAGAGCTTGAGGGTCGACTGTTGGTTACTGATCACCAAACAAGTTCCTGTTAGATGAGCAGTAGGTAGTAAAGAGGGGATTATCCTGGCGTCTCAGGAGGCTTCGGTTGGATCTGCATTCTTTTAAACGTGGCAGGTTTCTTACTCTCCAACTTTAGACGGCAACAATTCCATTATTTTACCGACTCTAAGGTCGCTCTGACCCCAGCGAGGTTCCACTTCTTAACTCCTCACTCTGACAGCGTCTGCCTTTGTGTTTGCCTGTTCTCCTCCAGCTGGATATGTTAACGTGTCACTCACATTTACTTTTGGTTCCTGGTCACCGTGCCCTCGTGAAGTTTGACATATCCCTTTCACGCATTCTTTCAGTTCCGTTTAAATGTCAGTTATAATACATCAAGGAACAAATGAATGGCAAAGATATGCGCTACAAAACTGGGACTGGTCACCACATCAGAAACAGTCCACATCCATCCGTCCACTGCAGGGCTAACTTGTAGAGCTACATGTAAGGCTAACAACCAACCGCTCACACTCTCATTCATGCATAAATTCATACAACTCCACAGAGAGAACCCACACAGGCAGATTTCTCACAGAAAAGTCCCTGAACCACCACCCGTGAGGCCACAATGCTCCCCACTGACCCACCTTAGTGCATTCCCACAGAAGCTAGTTGTTCCCCTGCTGGCTGGTCCTGGTATTACCCTGAGACCAGGTGTAGTCCAGTGTGGCTACCAACACGACACCATGTTGATATACGACATACCCACACCGACGTTAGCCGACTACTGCTGGTGTTTGGCTCAGACTTTAATGACTTTGTTGGGGTTGTTTTTAACCATTTTCTAAACAAGTCTAAAATAGTTCACATGTTATGACCATGTAATTACACGCCTCTTACACTCGTACTGGACCAGGAAAATGTACCAGACACATCACAGTTCAACAAATAAACCGGACTCGATGGGTCAAACGTGTTTGGCCAGGATTGCTACTCCACCATCAGGATCATGTTGGACCCCTCAGCCCAGTCTAGGGGCCCTTGAAGGTCTGGATCAAGAGTCCCCACAGCATAGTGCCCCCACCACCTTTTTTCCACCAAATTTCTGCACCCATTTGCAGATCCTGTTACGCGTTTAGGGACACTTCTACTGCAAGCACCTCCACTCCTATTTAGCCTCTCGGGCCTTCCACTCGATCTGACCAACATCATTAATGCGGGCTCAGGCCCCTCGTCTTCACATGAGTCCCTCCTCCGGCGCCGTTCCATCCTCTCTGTGACTATTACAAGAGATTGAGCCTCATCAGCCACGAAATATTGACTCTCTGGGTCTAGACTGGAGGGTCAATGTTTCCGAGTCGGGCGGCTTTAATTAGTTAGCTGTTGCCGTGACATCTGACTCATCTCCAGGTAGAGACCGTCTGTAATAAGGTCACATGACAAACCCACAAACCGCTGCGATTGTGTAGCAACTGTTTTCAGATGTGCCCCTCTGCTGGCACCTCTGTTTGCTGACTGAAGTCTGTTTAAACTTGTTTAAATCTCCAATCTTTCTTTTTATTTCTTTTGTTTTCTACACTGAGCAACAGCTCACAATCCAAATGTCGTGAATTGCTGGACACTCCCCAGATTCCGCTAGCGAGGTGGCTCCTCCACCAATGGAGTCATCCCCGTCTCTAATTCGGCTTGGTTCCCTCCTGGTAGCGAGTTGGTATGATCCAGGGAGAAAACAACGAGGATCTCTTCTTCTTCATAACAGCATAAAGATATCAATACTTGCTTCGTTATTGTTCTTTTGTGCGGCAAATGTGAGGCAGACATTGATGAGATTTAAAGTACGCATAAAGGCGTTTAATTCCCACACAAGTGAGCAATACAAGGAGCCAAACAAACACCATCAATCTTCCTTGTACAGATGCAGCGGATATACGTTTCGGTGTGAGGAAACTAAAAAAGTTTGTCGCAACCGTATTTCGCAGTTTGTCAACATTATTATGAGCCTTTGAAAAATTGACGTGGAAATTGCGAGACAGAAGCAGAGATTAAGCCGTCGTCCATCTGTTTTTCACAGTTTTGGTGTCACTAGGCAACATGTGCTCTCCCCCAGCTTATCAGTGTTAGCGTAGCATGACTTCTCAATATGTGCACAGCATGACAGCTACCGCTGATAAAGTTGGTAAATATCATCAAAACATGCCCAAATCATGACTTTGACTATAGACCTCAAACAAAGTCAGAGTAAAATTCAGGAAACATGCAACAAACAAGTACCATTTGAGAAAAAGAAGTTGCAGCTCAAGGATTTGCTATAAAATATGCAGCATCACAAATCATAAGGAGTTCTTTAGTGTCAAGAAGCCAAGCTAGAGGTGAACCAGCAGCTTCTGGCGTCTCACAAGGCTTCATTTTTTATCTCCGCTAACAACAGAAAAGGCAACACTTTTGTTGGGGGGGGGGGGGGGCGGATAAGACAAAGCCAACTCATTTTCTAGTAGTAGTAGCAACAAAGCTAAAAACCTCCGGGGACCCATTTATGCATTTCGAAAACACTCAAGTGACAGGCGCAGAAGCTAACTGTTTTGAAATAAAGTTAGCCTGTAACTGTCTGCTTGAAACATTGATGAGACGATGCTCCACGGTTCCAAAACCTGCTTTATAATAATAACAACCGGAGGAATCCAGGCAACTTTCTGCTTTAATCAGCCCAACTTGGTGAATTCAAAGGTCCTGCTAGCATGGCGAGGATATACCGCTCATAGAGTCCACAAATGTGGGCGTTTGATGTGGTGACAGACAAAAAAGTGGTGGATCAGGGGTATTTCACCATGTTTTAATGGATGAATAGCGTTAAAACAAGCCATCGTTTTAGCACCGTTAGCGCTTTTATGTCCTTTGATCAATACTCCGGATTGTGACACTTCTTGAGTGAGAGACGGCGACGGAGGCAAAATAAAAGGCTAACTTGTTTGGCCAACCCTGTGCCAGTCACACACCGTCTCTACCACCACAACCAGGCTTCCCTCCGTCGCCGCTTCGTTATCCCTCATTCACGCCGCAGAATATCTGACAGGGGAACACAGGAAATGAAAAGATTGAGGGAACAGCAGGTACACGCCGCAGCGGGGACGGAGCGAAAAGGGTGTTAATATGAGAATATTCAAATGAGGCTTCTGATGTTGTTTAGGAGGAAATGAGGAAATGCTTTTCGCCCACTCGGAATTTTGTTGGCAGCAAAAGAAAATACTGAAGAGGAAATGAAAATAGGGAGGAACAGAAGTTTGGTGATACGGCGGATCGATACGAGAGCAAATTAGCTGAAATTTAACCAGGTCTTTTGGCAAAGATGTCGGCTTACAAAGGTGAGGAGCAAAAATGAGACAAATGAGACAAGAGCCGGCTCGGGATCGAGTATGAACCAAATCAGTCGCGTCAGGGTGGATAAATACCGCAGGATTAGTGCACCCTGTCTAAGCACTTGAATCCTCTAATTTGTTCCTTTAAACCTAAATGTTTTTCCCCTGAAAAGCCCTCTTAGGCAATAAAACAGAGGTGTTGAGAAGCGAGGAAGTGGGGGCCGTTGGGGACTTAGCAAAGGTCTCGAGCTCCAAAAGCGAACAGAAAAGTTGAAGAACCCCCGATCGGTAGTCTTTACGATGGAAAGTGTGAAACAAAGTCCAGAGCCCAAGAGTCGGGTAGCACCATTGAAGTCCCGCTAACCAGCTGTATCGGAAACAACCATATTCCCTTTTTGGCGTGACGGCTAATCACACACGATGTGACTCAGCTAAAGGTGGCGTTGGGGTCAGGAGGAATACCCGACTGGCTCAAGGGTCGTGACTTACCGTTGAAGTTCACCGCGCGGATGTGGCTGAGCAGCTCTTTGCCGTCGATGCTAGCCATGCGCGGGCAGAGCCCCGGGTATCCGTAGCAGAGCTCCCGATGCATGCGGTGCAGGGCGTGGGCCATGGCGTACACGGCGTCCATCACAAACTGGACCTTTCCCTCCTGCTCGTAGCTGGAGTCGCGGCCGACTTTCTCCAAACCTGCCGGAGGAATTCGGAGAGGTGAGAAGAAAAGTCGGGAGGGAGAAGGCAGAGCTGTAAAAGAGCAATCAAGGTTCAAAGGAAAAGATAAAGAGATGAAAACAGAACAAAGAACATTTGGAGTCAGGTCGGCCAGCAGACGCTAACAGGGCACATCGTCTGACAGAGACAAATAACTCCACTTTTACATCAGCTGAAGCCCAGATAACGACATTTTCCTGTCTGAGGCGTAAGTGAAGAAAGTGGCCGTGAAGGACAAATTGTCCTCTTTACGAACCGAGTCACATGGTCATTTTTTTTAAAGGCGCGCGATGACGTGACGATCCCGACTTTTTGTGCTATCGACCCAGACGGCTCATTCGTTGCTGCACACGACTCGGGTTTTTTTCCTCCGCTTGACTTCTCGCCTTCTCGTTCTGCGTCTTCCTCCCGTCTTCGCTCCATCTGTCTGTCACATCCCGTCCTTCTAATTATTCCCTCTTGTTTTTCTGCCGTCCCCGGGCCTTATTTGTCCCTCTCTCCAGTCACCTTCAGGCATCAGAAGCTGCATCAAACCATCTGGGCTGAGCTACCATGAATCTACCCTCCGAACAAAATCTATCTGGTATTAATGAGCTCCTGAAAAGGAAAGTGGGGTTTATGTCCAGTTGTCAGCCGTCTTATCACTATTTGGACATTCCAGGTGATGGCGTGGACAGTTGAAACCAGGACAGTTCCTCGACCTTTAGGCTAACCTCTGAAGATTCCTAGAGACACCATGAATGACCAGGGAACATCCACTCACCTTGGTTTGGACATTTTTTCAGTTTTGAAGTATCTGACAACATTAGCAGGTTGCTAGCGACCGTAGAGGAACGACACCACTGAGGCCGACATGCTGTTCATGGGTTCAAGCATCGTATCGTACCCCCCCCCCCCCGATGGTACTTAGCCGAGACAAAAGCGCCAGTGCAGCGGGCCGAGGTGAACCTGGAGCAGGGAAGTTTAGCAGAGTGAAGCTAACACAATCAACAGGACTAATAGTCTTATTGATCTGAAAGGGGGACGATTTACTTCTCTTGTCAAAAGGAGGAAAAACTCCCCCTTTTTAATGAAAGAAGAAAAGCTTCGGGGACGAGAACCGAATCGTGGCGGAACTCTGACGTCGAGGGTCTCGACTCGAATAAACGACTCGTGCTGGTGGATTGTGGATTTCAGCACTTAACAAGCTAATCCGTTCAATGCGACGCCCTGATAAGATCACGGCATCTTTCTGTTTCGTTTGAGGTCCGATAGTTAGAAGTTAGCCTCTATCTGGCCTCAAATTCACATCAGTGAGGTTCAAAGCTTCTGTGGCAACCATCAATACTTTAAACCTGTGAAGATCAGGAAGCTCCAGCTAATCGGACCCCTGCCTGTGCAGCTAAACTGACTCGGGCCCAATTAGCTTCTGCTAGCAGTGACGTCAGATCTGGCCTTCAGGATGCTTTTACACACCATGGACTTCCTGCTGTTTACACATGGATGCCAGATAAACAGCGACGGCATCGCACGCACACGCACCGCGGCCGATTAGCATCATCCGCGCAGTCGTTGCCGGTCTTTCACAGCACTTAAAGCCGCCATTTCAAGAAGCACTAAAATGATGATACAAACAGGACATTTCAAACCAGGGAATAACTAATGAGCCACACAAACCAGAACTCAACACCTCTGTCTGTCTGAGAGCAGACCAGAGTGAAGCATCTGCACACCCTTGCTAATCAGCAAAAGGCCCCGGAGCCGTCTCCTTAATGCCCCGCTGTAATTACAAACCCAATTATGCCAATACTCAATAAATAAAGCTAAACAAGACATAAGCCCTGATTAGATTCACGCCGGTGTGACTCAGCATGCATTAAACAAACGTTTGCTCTTCAGGCTGCTAAAGGTGTAGCGCCCTCAAAAATATCATAATTCAACGCATGGAAACACGCAGGGGGGCGTTAGCAACAGGTCACCGAGGCTGTCGAAAAAGGTTGCAACCCGCCGGCGGCGGACAGGAAGAGCTCCGGTGTCCAATTAAACAAACCAGTGAAAATAATGCTAATAATGAACTGTTCCAGCTCCCCCCCCCCCCCCGACTCCTCCTCTGATGGCTGTGATCGATTGTGCTGTTTTCAGAGGGAAAACTACAACAAACGTGTCCCACCCGGAGCCAGAGATCACCAGATAATGAGAATCCCGTCATTCTTATGAAATGTGAAACGACGCGATGCATCATTAATCAGCATATCGCAAGAAAATGCAATCGGTGCTCTGAGACAGTTAAATGAACGGCACTGGTAGCGGCGTTGCTAACTGAGCAAACAGTGCCGTCTCTGTTTCCTGGGATTGCATCAGGTGATGGAGCCAGAGAGTGCACGGAGACCCACGCATGTGTGTGTGTGTGTGTGTGTGTGAAGAACGAATACAATACGGTCAGCCGCCGCTAACGCTAAACGGCCCCCAAAACCGCTAATGTGTCTAAAAATGGATTGATTAGCGAGACGTTAGCCCAGGAAAGGCCTGACATCAGTGTTTGCCTGGTAATCAGCACCCCGACGCTCTCGAACGTGTTCAACTCTCCTCTGTTTTCCAGCCAGCAGCCTCAAAATTAAATTCAGCCTTTTCTGCTCAGAGTTAATAACGTTGGAGACCACAGGCAGCCGGGCCGGGCCGGCACTGCTGAGAGAGGATGTGCATCAAAAGAAAAAGAAAAAGGCTCCGAAGAAGAAAGGATGAAACGTTCCCGTTTCTCTTAAGTGGAACATTGTTGACGATGCATCAGCACAGGACAAAGTTGGTCTGGGGGTCGAGGGCCGTTGTGTGATTGGTCAGAATGTTGGAGTGGGCGTGGCCGATGCTCGGAAGGCGTGGACAGAGGTAGCCCACGCAGACGGATGAAAGACAGGTGAAGAGCTTCGCTAAGCTAACGTCCCCCGATGACGATTTAAAGCTGTGTCAACAGCCAAATTCCATCATCAGGCGTAAACAAACAGCATCTCGCTCGATGGCGGTGGAACGTCTCAAATATGTCCGCCGACGCCGTCTGACGCAAACCCGAACCAAGATGTTTGGGCGCTGATGTGGAGCTAATGCTAGGAGTCCGTGATGGATGCCTTCGTGCGCCAGCGTGTCGGCCAGGTTTTACTCCGAAAATGATTGATGGCATCGCAGATGATAGACACAGTAATTACTTGGACAAGCTCCTTAATTAAACATCAATTAGGAATATATATTAAATCCCATTCCTTTTCCCCTCATGTCGAGAGCCCCCCCCCCCCCCCCCCGCGCTAGCACTTCCGCGCCGCATGTATTTATTTTGAAAAATTCAAATGAGGGGAATAATTAAGGGAAAATATACGTCCCATCAAACTTAACTCAATCTCAGCATTGATGATACATATATACATACATTTCCATAAAGTGAGCTTAATTAGCTTTTCTCTCATTTATCAGACATGTGATGTCAGACATTAGGGAGATAGAAAGGATAGCTAATGCTACCCACGCACCACCGTCCGCACATTCGTCTTTATTTCTTTTTATAACATGCAGCCTGCACATTTTTTAATAAATATGTAGCCCGCTTTAGCTTTAGCATTGTGGGAGGAAAACCCACCTGCACGCGCACAGGCGTGACACATTCGAAACACGCTCGCCTGGTTCCGAGCTAGCTTCGGGGCTAAACGTCCCAAAACACCAATGAATAATCAATGGGAGACGAGCAGCAGACGGGTGAGCGCCGAGAGCGAGGAGACGCCAAGAGTTCCTCACAAACACGAGCATTTGGCTACAGACGGGATTAAAATCTCACTTCTGTCTGGGGAGGGAGGCAACACGGGCTGTACAATAAAAGCTCCACTTTCAGAAGTGGCTAACAGCCTGTTTGACTCAGAGATGCTGTAGGGATGCTAAAATTGTAGCATCGTCATGGTGGCAGCTCAAAAGCAACAGCCATGATAAGATGATGCCTGACGGTTTAGACTTAGGCCACGCCCCTTTCCTGGGCTTCTGGATTGTCCAGCGCATCATTTAAAACGCAAATGCTAAGGCAGCTAGCAGCAACACAAAATGAGAGCGATTGGAGATAAACACCATGTTTATCGTGGGTTTTCCCCACATCTTTGTTCCTTATTTGCTTCTAGGCACGACGAGCGCATCCATTTCCTCCCGTCAAATCTCTTCGTCAGATATTCGCTAACGACGGAGGCGCTCCTGCGAAGGAACGGGACGGCCAATCTGATTAGCTTACGATGAACCGCGCCCCAAACACAAACCTAATTAACTGATTAATTAACTGATTAAGTCACGCCCTTGTCAGCGACACACCTGCCGCCATCAGGTTTGCCTCGCGCGACGACTTACATCATGTGATCTACGCGTCGCGCTTGGTCAACGAAACGCAGCCGCTAATACGGAAGAACCCATTAGCTACCTAATGACTTGAGAGCTAGCAGATCGTGAAGTCATCGTGCCAATAATAAATCTAAATGTCCCCAACCGGTGTGGCTAATGAATTTTAGCATGCTGTTATGACGCTAGTGAGTAGTGCAGCAGTTACTAGCTACAGTTAGCTGGTAGCTGAATAAAAAAAATGGCACTTTTTGTGAATAATGAGATGCCACCGACTTATGTGAGTAACATATATCACACCCCACTATTATTATGGGTATATATTACTGCTGCTAGCATGGAGAGCTAATATAAATTATTCATTAGTCATTATTCATATTATGCTGAATCACTGTCCTGGCACCACTCGGCCGTGCTCGCCAGCTCCAACTTTTTATTTCCTTTTGTCAGTGTCTTTGCTTTAATCTTCCTCACCGAGCAAAGAGGATTCTTTTCCCCTCGGAGCCTCGGAGAGCTGCCGTGTTTGTTTTTACTCTTAAATATGCCGACGTGACGCTGGAAACATGCGAAAGTGGGAAACACGGGAGCGCCGATGAGGGGACGGAATGGGAAAATCTGCCGATGTGTTTGATACGCGCCCAAAACTTTGGATTAGCTGCAATAGCTCCGTTTATTGTTGGGGAGAAATAAAAAAAGAAGGAAAAGTTGAGAAAAGTTGCTTTTCTTTTTGAAATTCCAGGGTTCTGCTCGAGCTACGGTAGCTCTGGAGGGACAAAAACAAGCACTCGTTGTGGAAAATACATTGATTTAACACATTAATATAAATTTATGCTAAAAAAAACCCTTTTATTTGGGTCTCCTCCTCTAGATATGAACTAAAACAAAATGATTCCATACAAATTTAAGAACATTAACAATGAAGATGGAAATCAGGTCACAACAAAAACTCAACTTTTCATGATTAAAGCAAAAAAATAAGCCGTTGTGCTGCGAAACGGGTCAGTTCTGGATCCACAGAACCATGAGGAACCTCAGCTTAAACCCCCCTCTGAGGCCTTTTGTTTCCTTTCTGGATTTATTATCCCGTAAATTCGGTGCAACGCTCCCCGTTAACGCACCGTTGGCACATACACATCATTACTTTTAGGGCAACCTGAGGTTTCGGGAGTTATGGAACCGTAAATTCAGAAGAAATTTACGAATTTACGAAGAAATTTACAGTTGTTTCCTCCTACAAACGGAGGTCACGGTCGGGGGTTCCTCCTATAAACGACTTTGGAAGTCAGGATTGATGGTTGTTTACGCTTTAAACGTCCATGCTAGCAGCGCCGTATGAATGTATGAAATATTCTACAGATTCAAGGGTTCAAAACACCCAAGGCATGGTCCTTGAGTTCAAGGAGCCCTTCAAGGCCCTGGAAGTGACACCACATCTCCCTAAACATGCTAATTTAGCTAGCCTTTCTTGAGCAGATCCCAGATCAGTAAGACTCCGAGATTATTTCCTGGTGCTCCGGGTTGATCCAGAGTTGTGTGACGTGACGCTATCGATCGGTGCTCATCAATGAGCTAACGGCGGCGTCCATGTGCACGTGCGCGTCCCTGCGTCCTCCGAGGTCTCCATCTGTCCTCGACTCCATCTGTCATGTGTTCGGCCTTCGGGGAATCAAACCTTTATCCAACAAGAACCTCGCCGACCTTGTTATTCGCAGCGCACGAACACGTGTTAGCGAGCATGCCGGGGCTAATTCGGGATCTAATTATGCTCCTAAAAATGTAGCGCGCATCACGCACTTATGCAAATCCTCCGCAGGAGTCCTTCACATCTCCGAAAGCAGATTATATAAAGTTTAGAAAAGCTCTCCTGTTCAGGAAGCGCGCACGGAAATCAAACCGTTGCTAAGTAGCATTTAGAAGATAATTTCCACGTTAATAATACACAGTAATGTATCAAGGTTCCTCGTTAAAGTGGCGACACGTGTGGCGCTGGATAAGCTCCCGTATTTGGTCGTTAGCCGAGCAGGAACTAACAACCTTCGTTAGCGCGGAAGCTACGATCGCGCGCTAATCTTCCCAATCAGGACAGGGAAGCGCGGGGGGCTTAAAGTTTGCGAGGGGATTTTCTCCCGGAGTTCTGCGCTCTCCTCGGCTCCCTTCACGGCGTGCCCTCACAAGAACGGGGACTCTGTCGCCTTTGTGGTCGTTAAAGAAGAAAGAAAATAAAACTCAGCGTCTGCGACCTGATCCGCGACAATCAGGTGATTTGATATCCAGGCCGCTTCTGGAACGCGCACATGAATATTTCTCTGTGTTTACTGAACTTTAAATCAAAGCGATCCGGCTCGGCCCGTCTCCTCGCCGCCGGAGCCTCTGATGTGCCGCTATTATGTTCGCTCTAAAAGCGCCGACTGCTGTCGGACACGTGAGGCGGCACCAGATTCGTCTGGAAAAGGAACACGTTGTATTAGCATTTTTACAAACATCCGCAGGACTAGCCAGCTTATCATCGCCGCCAAAACAAAATGCAGAGGTCCCGCTAACAGATGTAGCCCCGATTGGAGCGTTTAGCATAAAACATAGCGGAACCATGTAGCCGATTAGCTGGATTAGGAATCCTGCCACAGACACGCAAAATATGTGATTGACAGCGCTAATATGATGTAGCATGTAGCCTTCTTGGCTATATCAGGGCTGTTTTAGCCCAAACATTAGCCTAGCATGGATGAACCAGTGAGACTTTACACTGGGAGCCTGTTTCTTCTGTTTTTCACACCTTTACTGCCACTTCTTGCGTGTATGTCCCCTTGAATCTCTCACTTCTGTGCTACGATGGGTCCAGGTGGGACGCTGAGTGGACGATGGTGTCCTCTTGAGTCCCCGCTGTCCTTTACTTGAGTGGAAACAGTCGTTTCACAGCAGAAGGTTTGTGGTTATTTAAGTTCACCGAGGGAAGAGAACTGTTTCGTAAGAGAGACGGTGAGTTCAGGGACCAGGGGATCTTTGGGCATCGCCTATCTTTTAATGCAGTTGTGTTTTTACAGGTTGATTTCCATAAAATATGCATTAGCTTCCTGTAGCTCGAGTCGTCCTGATGTAACAATCAGGCTTTTAAAATAAGGAAACAGCTCACAGGTGATTCACAAGGAGGAAAAATCTGGAAGAAAAGTAGCAACCGATGACGAACTCGTTAAACCAGGCGGCTCTGAATTACAACGAGGCCGTTCAGGATGTGGGAGGTGACATTTGCTGCCGTGCACGAGTGCACGACGCCTTTAATGCAGTTTTGAGTGCTTTGAATCTCGTATCTCAACCTTTCGCTGCAGTTGGAGCCCGATTTTAGCGCCTCTACTTTCTTTTCACCCTCATTTGTTCTTCTTCACTACATTGAGCCAGAAATTTAAGCACTGTTCAAAAAAAAAAAAAAAAGCAATTAAAATAAAGATTTAAAGCAGTTATTTTGATTTTAATTCACCCGAGCACGAAAAGTGAGGAGGAAAAATCAAAGACGGGATTAAGTGGCGTCCTCGTGTGTTCTAAGGTCTGGAATTAACTCACTAATACTTATTAAAACCCCTAAAGCGATGAAATATTGGCTTTTAAATGTTGCTATTTAATGTAGCTGTAGCCATAAAGCTAGCAGCAGTTAGCACTACGGCCGTGAATCCACCACAGAGGAGACTAGCGTTAGCTTTGGGTGTGATACAGTGGTGAATCTCCTACTGTGGAACTCCTGTGCACAGAAACGGGCCAGAGCGACGCAGGCGACAACGCTAAGCTAGTCGTTGACCAAACGCTGTCGTCTTTGACGTCCCTCTAACAAACTCGCTCCCTCTCCCCGTTCGTTCCTGTATTTGCATGTGTTGACATTTCTGCCCCCCCGACCAATCATGTGAAATAATCAGCCCCATTTCCACGTCATTCCGCCGGTGTGTGTCAACCTCGAGCGGCCGTTTGGCTTCTGCGTCGATGATTCGGGAGGACGGAAAAGCCCCGGTACTCAGAGTTAATGGCCTTGACCCTTGTGCGCACACACACACAGTAGTGGTCAATGGTCCCCACAAACATAGTAATTTAAACAACTGATAGGCATCAGAAGTGGACGTAGTTTTCCATGATTACGCAGCAATTTCATTATCCAGATTCTCTTAATTCTCCAGGATTTCCCTGAAACTGAGGTCAACAAAGAGGAAAAACCTCTGATCTGAGTCTCACCTGTGCATTTCTTCAGGTTGCCGGCTCGTTTTCCGTGCATCCCCAGCTTACAGTTGAAATTTTCCTCCCAGAACTCCGCGAACCAAACATTCCTCCTGTTGTTGGACAGCGAGCGGCTCCGGAAATACCGATCGAACGCTGTAGAGGGGGAAAAAAAACGTGATGAGAAGTGATAATATGTCGGACGTGCGCATGTTTTGAGCGATCTCTCCAGGAAAGGAGCCCAAGCGGCTCCCAGACCGGCACAGGGACCGGAGCAACGACCCGGATCGTCTGTGCGATGCTATAAATGCTGACAGGAGCTGTCTCCGTTAATCTCTTCCGCTGTCGGGGAGGCGGACTCTGTGCTGCACCTGTGTGCCTCACGCCGCGCTCAGGCTGCCGGGCAGAGATCGGCTCAGCCTCCTGCGGAGCTCAACAGGCTGCAGCTGTCAGCTAGCATCACGCTCTTCCCGCTAACGCGCAAAAACACCGAGAAAACCCAAAAGACCGGTGTCGGACTCTTGTGAGGGCACACCTGTTCCGCAGGTGATCAGCACGAATCACCTGTATTCAACATTAGTTATTCATATCGCATCAAGTTGAAGATTTTAGAGCGTCATGATGCTTCCTCTAATTTATGCTAATCTGCGTTCTCACCACTAGGGGGCAGTCTTCCTCACCAGACCTTTAGTGGGTGTAAGATGGGATCACGGTGCCACAAAAGGTCACATGATCAATCATTTAGGCTAAAACTGGCATCATCCAGAAGGAAACACAGCTGTTAGCCTCGGCTCACCGATTAGCATTTGAGTGTTGTTGCTCTAACGTTTCGACAAATCTGGACTCTTCAGGACAATTTGGGACCTCTGGAAGGTGCGACTGGTGAGACTGGGAGTGGGAATGTTCTGTCCTTCCCAGGAACAGCCTGGTGTTGACACATCCAAACCTGCCCAGACGCGCCAGCACTCGCTTTTCAACTTCACGTCCCTCCAGGAGTCAATTATCGAACCATTGCGCTCTGGCGGGGTGCAGATGAGGAAACCCTCCAGCCTAATGGCCCCGACGAGCAGCACGCTGGGGTGGGGGGGTGGGGGGGTGAGCCGGGAGCGGACTCCTCTCCTCCCTCCTCAGCATCCATTGGTTTTCTTTAATTTCCTCCTTTAGCGCTACAACACAGGCGACTCAGGGAGCGTCCAACAGAAGTGGCGGCTAACGCTCTGCTAGCCCCCCCTTACCCTCCACGGACGCCCGTTTGGGGAGGATTGTGATGGCTCCCTCCGCCACCCTCTCCTGGCCAATCACGGGGGAGATTTTGGAGCCCCAGCTGTCCGAACCCACCCACAGGAAGTGACCCGTCTGGTTGTTCCTCTTCGCCGCTGCGAGGACACGCCTGCGGGACAGGGGGAAAAAATTATTTTAACCTGTAACGAGGCAAACATTTGCAAATGGAAATGGAATATTCACGAACGCCAACACAACCTTTAACCCGAAGACATTCAACTCATAATGAGTTATAGATATTTAATAAAGCTCATTAGAATATAGTTAAAGAATATTAATAATACCTCATAACGAGGATAAAATGGATTATTGTTTGACAGTATTCACGGCTGCTCTCCAATTAGCATTCAGAGGAGCTGTTACTGGAAGGAAGTAAGGATGTGTGGGGGGGGCGGGACCTGATATCGTCCTCGTTAGCGAACATGATGACGGCCCTGGCGTTGGAGGTCTCCAGCAGACGTCTGATGATCTTGTCGAACTCTCCAGATCGAGGCTCCCGGGGGATCTTCAAGGACTGGGCGATGCACACCCCCCCTGAGGGACGGAGAGAAACAGGCTTTTTGTGTCTCTTTAGGCAAACAAAATAATAAAATAATCCACTTTCCCGGAAATTGAGACGCTCCTTTGAGTGGGACCGTCGCCAAGTTTGATTTGTTTGCTTCGGATACGCCGACAACGACAATAACAGCTAAAGTGACGCTAAAGCTTTCAGTTCCAATTGCCGTGTCACCGCTGAGAAATCTCCGTTTCGCACAAATGGGTCTCGTCTTTAAATGGCGACTTTTTAAAGTGCGGCTTTAAAACCGACGCTTTGATGCCGTCTGTAAACTCCGATTAGCGGCCTTTTAGCCTCTTTCCTGTCATGTGACAGGAAGCTGGGAAAGTTTCGCCGTGGTTGGCAGCACTTTTCCGCTCAACTGACACATTTTACACCGAATATTCATCCGCCCGCTTGGCTAACAGGCTAATAGCATCAGACCAAACACACATAGGTCGGGGGGCGGGGGGTATTCTACATACGTAACCAATCTTAATGAATTCTCCTCTCCTGCCTGTTCCGGCCCATTTATTGAACATCTGCACCGACCGTCGCTCGCGATACATCAGACGCTTTAATCACACGGCGCACGCGCACGTGCATGTGCACGCCGGCAGCGCCAGCATCCAGCACTGTTAAAACAAACACTCGTTATCTTTAAATTAGAAACAACTCAAGGATAATCGCCGGAGTGACAATCTGCATGCGGGCGCCGACGGCTAGCTCCCGCTCGCTCCTTCAAACTCCCGCATCCGCGCTGAAGTTTGGAATGGTTCTTCAAGGATAATTACCAGCTCGAAACCAACGTTCACACATTCCAACGATGATTGAGGGTCTCGGATAAAGAGGGCAACCGACACGACTGTGCTAGCACCCAAATCAGCAAACAGTTAGCAAACAGGCTAACAGGAAGAGCGGATGTCAACGGTGAGTTGAGAGGCTGTTGCAAGGCTGGGTCGGGGGAAAACACGGGTGTTCGAGACAATAACGTCGCCGCGGCAACAGTGGGACCCAAAAAAACAAGAAAATGAGTTGTTTCGTGAGGCGTCTCGGTTCGATTCGGTTAAAAACTCCGAGGAAGGCAAGTTTAGCAACGCCAGCCTCTTGATTTTTGCACGTGGCCACTTCGTCTTCGTTATCATCGACATCGACCTCGCGAATCTCAATCTATACGCGCAGAATTCGCCTCAGAATCCAGGAACCTTCAGTCGGAACCTCGTCGGTACCGGCTCACGCGTGCTCGTCTGTCAGGCTACAGAAATGAGCGAATCTCCACCTAAGGAGCTGCACCAACATCGTATTTCACCTGATTCATGTGTGTTCAGGGCTGTTCCCCAACTCCTCTGTGTATTTAGGCTGAGATGCACCTGTTTCTGAGTTGCCTCTCCGAGGATGGGGATGTTTTTGGGCTTCGCCATCGTCAGGGCGACACGTGTGGGCGTCGCCGCAGGTTGAGTGATGACGCCTCCGTCGCACGTTGTTAGACGCGTCCTTCTCCATTACTCTCGGTAAATAATGGCCTTCTATTTTGAGGTAAGAAACTGCTTCACCATCTTCATATTGTGGTCACGGGATAATTAATATTAATTAACCGATCTGCCGCGTCCCACATGCGCCCGCCGCAACACTAAATCCTTTAATCGATGGAGGCATCTCTGTCACTGGCTGGATCCGGGTTACTGTCAATTTTAGCTAATCAAATCATCCCGGGGATGATCGTTTTATCTCAAAATAAATAGAAACAGTCTTCTTGATGCGTGTTTCCACATTTGAAAAAGGCAGGAGGGCGACGTGATTTCTCCCAGCCAATCAGAGTCGAAGGTTCTAGCGCTCTGTCACATCTGGCTGCATCTTTTAGCTGTTTAGATCCCAGTAGGATTCGTTAGCATCGCCCCACGTAGCTTATCGCTCATGCATCACCTCATGGTTTTACAACTGATTATGGCATTAATCAATGGGATGTAACGTTGGTGCGCAATGAGG
Organism: Takifugu flavidus; assembly: GCF_003711565.1. Classification (NCBI taxonomy): domain Eukaryota; kingdom Metazoa; phylum Chordata; class Actinopteri; order Tetraodontiformes; family Tetraodontidae; genus Takifugu; species Takifugu flavidus. Next base: position 3,409,397 of record NC_079541.1, on the reverse strand, counting down.
GTAGCATTGATGCTAGGTGCTTCTGCCCCCAGTGGTACTGGTGTGTGTGTGTGTGTGTGTGTGTGTGTGTGACTGTTAAAACAAAATGAGGCAGTCTCATTTTGGAGATTCTTCCACAAGAGCGACAGTCCGTCTCTCGAAAGCATCGGAAAAACCAACGGTTGCGCGTTCATGCGAGAACGTTTGGATGGAACATTTGGAGTTCTACGTCGGTGAATTGTTCCATTCGGAGGATTCTCAAGCGTTCTCTCGTGCTTCCTCTCCAAACCTCATTAGCACGGCTTTAAAATTAAGAGTTACCCTCTGCTCCTCCATGCTGTGTTCGTGTCCGGGGGGGGCGGGGGGGCGCCGGCGCGCGGCCCTTTGAAGTGAGGTTTGAGGCTAGCGTAAATTCATGCTCCGCCGTGTATTTGCGTGCGCTCCACTGAGGGTGAATGGGCGTGGATGAAGTGGTGCGGTAAATATTGTGTTGTGCGTTTTCTGCCCGGAGTTTAAACTGGCCCTGAGGCCAACTAATGAATCATTGACGACACCCACGGAACCGCTGTCCCAGGAAATTTGCATCCTCCCATTAAAACACGCCTTCAAGGATGCAGTCTGGAAAGGGCTTGAAAACATAAGAAGCCCCCCAAAAATGAGGCTAAAAAGGCAGCTTTGATATTGATTATTATCTGCCGGTCTTCATAAAACTACAAGGGGGGAGGAACATCGGCGGAGCTGATTGGAGCAGGAACGGCGCTGCATGGACAGGAAGTAACAAATCACTGTACAAGAGCAAACACGGGAGTAATGTGTCACATGTGACACCTCAATCTGGCCTAGCATGCATATGGAAGCATAACGGTAATGAATGGCCCTCGTTGCTCGTCTACGCTGCACTTGCATTACGGTCATGTCAGACATTGATTGCTCCGCCTCCTTTCCTCCCCATGCATCTGCATTATTTATCTCATTAGCAGCTAACGCTAACGGTTGTATCGGTACGTGACACAATGGAAGTTACATAACCCTGTAGGTGCATTATTCCTGTGTGTGTGTGTGTGTGTGTGTTAACCACAAACAGGTGGCTTTGATTGGACGTGGAAGAAAAAGAAAAGGCGAGAAGCAGAAGAACTCGGACTTTTCATGTCTCATTTACCAGAGTGCTTGCATGCCTGCATGTGTGTGTGTGGGTGTGTGTGTGTGTGTGTGCAATGGGTGGTGGAGGAGCTGGAGCAGAAGGTCTGTTGTGACAGCAGGAGTCCAGTAGTCTAGCTTAAGTCAGCATTTGTTCAGATCTGAGTGGGGGCAGGTGGATCTTGTGTGTGTGTGTGTGTGTGTGTGTGGTGTGTGTGTGTGTGTGGGTTCGGCATTTAGTTGCGATGTTACGGTGAGGAGCTGGGGAATGTATTATGTCTGTTAAAGTCAGCACAAACTTAGAAGTAGAGCTGTGTGTATCTGACCGTAGCAACGTCATTTGTACATTTACTCAGGTTCAAACACGTCAAAAGGAATTTTTAACCTGAATGTTAACCTCACATTTTAGTTCATAATGTCTAAATTAAACTAAAATTAAATAAAAAATCCTCACCATATCAGATAGCTTTGATTAGACTATTTCAATTCTACATTTTTTAAAACCATCAGACTTTTTCTCAGGCAGGACGGCGTGATGTGTAGTGCGCCCCCAGTGGTCATTGCTGGAACCACACCAGCATATAGAACGAGCAAAAACAGGTTTTTTGGTCTTTTTCCATCACACGGAACCCTCCAGGCCTCTTGCCTGGGAAACTACCCTGTACTGCAGGAACACTGAAGAATGGACCCAAACATTGACAAATAGGTCAGGTGTATTAGACCTGACTAAAAATGGACTGTTTACCAATCGTCCCGGCAACAGTTGATGACTGCATCCGGACGCTCTTTCCGGGAGACAACCAGATGAAGAAGAGCTACTTAACGTCTCCGTTGACTCATCCGACCTTCTCCAAACCTGCCACCATCGCCAATACTTCCAATCAATCTGATTTATCCTGGTGGCCTCTCCGCAGAATCAGTGGAAAGAAAAAGAGAGGTGAACGGATGGAGAGAGGAACCGGAGAGACGAATATTGCAGAAAGAGACGGAGAGATGAGGGGATGAGGGATGCAGACTGGGGCGATAAGCAAGCTATGATTGGATGTCAGGCCGCTGATAAAAAGCACAAGGTCAATGTTAAGCTCAGGGATCACAACATGTCCATTTCTCTCTCTCCCTCTCTCTCTGTCTTTCAAGCTCTCTCGCTCTTCCCACCATCCACTATTTTAACACCCCCCCTCTTTCCCCACAAGAAGACTTTTCTTTCATTTTCTGGCATTTATTTCTCTCTTTCATTCGTTCTCTTTCCAACTCTCGCTATCTGACAGTAATCAGACATCCAATTACAGCAGTGCCCTCAGACCAGGGCAAGGCATGCGCACGCGTGTATGAGTGTGTGTGTGTGTACGAGAGTGTGTGTGTGTGTGTGTGTGTGAGCTGAGCGTCGGATCCCTGGTGATGCTTGTTGCTCCCCTAGCTGAGCCACCCTGCTCCCATCTTACATTATCCAGGGATCAGAGATGTGGAAATGCACGAAGAGACATCACAGCAAACATACAAAAAATGATCCCCTAAGAAAAAAGTACCCTCGCAAGGGTAAATGTAAGGACTTTTACTTTTACAAGAACCTCTACTGAACTTTTTACTTGAATTTGAATGTCAGACAACCTGTTAAAGCGTCACGTCAGTGGTACAGAAACACACGGAAACACACTGGAACACACTGATCTCGGAGGCCCAACGCTGTGCAGCAACATCCCACTCTGAAATGTCCTCAGGTGTCTCACAGAGACAGACACCTGTTCCGGAGCCTGTCCCGGTGGCCACTGGGCAGACGTCCACCCAGGACAGATCAACAGCCCCTCACATCTCACACCCAATTAAAAGTCTTCAATCAACCCGAAGTAACACGTAAACTCTATCAAGAAAGGTTCCGAACCCCTCATCAAACCACTGTGGCACCATCTTTTCCAGGATTCCGCTAACTTTACAGCGACGTGTCGTGTACGTAGCTGCAGCTATGCTAAACAAGAAGCTAATGCACTTTGGTAGCAGTCGTACTGCCGTAAGGAACCCAATAAAATCATGAATCCAAACTATTGTTCATTTTTCCTTCATCATGCACTGTAGCCATTATGTTATTTGTCCCAACACACACACATGCACACACACACACACAGTTTACGTCTGTTTACTGTGCCTAACGGAGCTTAGTCTTCACGAGTTCACGAGTCCTCCGTTTTTCCCAACAGCAGATGTGTTTGAGTGCACACACGCTTCGTTTTATAGTCGATCTCTTATTTATGCAGCATCAACAGAAAACAGCACAGAAATCAACACAAGTGAACCAAATCCGAATTGGAAAAAGTGTTCATCTGCGAGTTAATGGCGCCTTTAACAATTGATAATTATGCTGTTAAACACCTCTAACACTCAAATACATGAAATATTCAGTGGAGACGTTTCCAGTAAATCAACAGGGCAGCCAATCAGTCAGCTCTGCTAATGTGTTCCCTGCAGCTTTGTGCTATATGAATAGCAATGACCACGCAATTTTATTGCAGCTGGCAACATCTGTGCAGGGATACATCACAACAACACAAGCTAATGAACTAAAAGTTGTTGGTTTCTCTGCATTTATTGGATGCCAAAGTGCTAAAGTATGCAGATGACACCCTATTGTTTGTGCTGTTGACGCAGCAGATCAATATGTGGATGTGATCATTTTTTTATTGCATTTGTAATGGTTTTTTTCTCCATCTTTCTATTGCTTCAATGACATGTTTCACTGAGGTATCATTCCGGAGCAAATTGTGGCGTCAAAATGAATATTTGAGTAGTGTTGGTGGTTGTAAATACAACTCATAAAAAGTAACAGGGGGTTTGCTATTCCAGGCATTTGTTTGCCTCCAGGGAGTGATTAAGCTATTGTAAGAGTTCCATCCCAGTAGCTTTTTCTTTAAGTAAATAATTGTCTGGGAAATTCGGAGGGTGCCATTAAGCCAAGAGCTGCAAGAATAATCAGCCTGCTACTTTAATGGTTTTCTCCCCATAGTATAAATCTAATATTTATCTTTTTTATAGAGCCCTGCTTCCCCAGACCATTTCCCACTTAAATTCTGCATGAAATCACATTATTGTTCTTGACAACACTTTCAAGTAGCTTAAAAAAAAACCCTTAAATATCAACAACTTCATCAGCGGTTTAGATTTATAATTCTGAGACTTTAAGCCACTATCGGGTGTGGTTCGATGGAACAATCGCCTGATATTTTGATGCATTACTGCCTCAGCCAATTTGGTCAGCCCTATGCAACGATCAATATGTCTTGAACATGAACTATTCTTCAGGTATCGGCATGTCCGGTTGGTCCGAGGCTCTGCGGCATCAATGGCCGCCGCTCAAAGCCAAAAACGATTCGAAAAAGTGAAAGCAGCCGGTCCAGGACTCTATTATCATGATGGAGCACACGCTGGCTTCCATTCTTCTGGACTGGCATTTTCGACAAGCATAAAAAAAACTATTTTCTTGTCTGCAAGCATTGGATAATTTAGATACTTGGCCTAGCTTGACAGCATGTGAGAGGCCAGAGAGGACGAGCGGCAGAGCTGACGTTTGCCCCAACCCTGTAATCAGCGTCAGGAACATAGTCCTGAGAGGACGAGCGCTGTGATGACGCCCGGCCACGCAAATCACAAATGATAATTACCCAACGGTCCCGCCCACTGCAGCGGCGTTTGCATGCAGGAAAAGGAGCCCGCTAGGACGTTAGTGATGCTCCCATTTGCATCTGCTCTATTTTTGCCTCCAGCCAGCGGGGGGAAAAGTGGGAAATTCCTCAGCAGAGCTCAGCCATAATGCAGCACATCCACCGAGCAGTCGGCTCTCACTAAAGCCCAACACCGTTTTTAGGTAGATGTTGAAAAGTACCCCACAAATATAGAAAATGACTGACGGCCTGTAAACCGCGAAGGCCTGCCCTCCCAAACTGCCCACTTTATGCACTATTTCTTTTATTTATTGTTTCCCTTCATGTGGTCCACTCTTCCCTCTTCTACAAATGAATAATTTAACTACCTTCTTCTTTTTGAGGCATCTAATGGTCAAACAAGTCTCCATCCACCGTCTTTTTGTATCTCTCTTTTTGTAGTCTCTGTTTTCTTTCCAATTTCCCTCCTTGGTGTCGGCGTTCCCGCTGACATACTCTTCTGTACATTCGCAGCTGTGGTTTCCCACCTTTATCACCATCTTTCTTTAACAGGGTCTTTATATAGTATCTCTGACAGTTTGACAGTCAGAAGTTGAAGCACAGTTGGCTGTTCTTGCACCCCCGTGAATCAGATGCGTGATAGCAGCCTGGCTGCTTGGCTAACATGTCTCACTGCTGCAATCAAACAAAACTTTTTGGATTGGTTTAATCGGGGTTTAATAGCAGCAGGATTTCAGAGTATTGGTCAGATGCTGATAGCAATAGCCCAGGTACCTCTAACTTGACTGAGTTGAGAACATGGTGTCATTTTGCACATCATCATTTAGGGATTTGTGCACTTTACCTTGTTGATTACAAAGATGTGTTTGAGCTTTATTGGAATTATTTCTGACAATGGGCATCAGGAGTTAGAGAGCTGGCCTGGGGTAGGGAACAGCTCCTAGGTTAGTCGAAAACCACACAGGAGGAAAGCCTGTGGTTCCAGAGGTGGAAAAAGAAAAAATCAAGGCAGTAGCAGAGGTCTTGCACAGCATGTGAAGGAGAGCTCCACCTGTCCATAAGCTGGATGAAGAAGTGGAGGATGGCACAAGCAGTTTAGCTTCCTCATCGGGGCCACATATGAGACCCAACGCCTCCAACTCCAAACAAACTGCTGACTTTTTGGAACATTTTGTCCAGTTGGTCCACAGCTCTGGATCACGGTGGGTACAGGTGTTCCTACTATAAAGCAAGCACTTCCAGCCAAAGGTGAGGTTGTTGTGGAGGTAAAATACACCCACACCTTCAACACAAACACCATGAGGCAGTCAGGCTTGTAAACTAAAGAAAGGGCCCGTGGTGGTGGTTTTACAGGTCAGCAGAGAAGGGGCTTCGATTGAAGACTAACTGGAAATTACTAACGGATCAATGGAGAGGAGAGGAGAGGAGAGGAGAGGAGAGGGAGAGAGAGAAGAGAAGAGAGAGAAGAGAAGGAAGAGAAGAGAAGAGAAGAGAAAGAAGAGAAGAGAAGAGAGAGAGAGAGAGAAGTCCTCACTGGGTTCATAACCTTTTTATGAACTAAATGACGTTGTCATGGAAATAATACAGTTGTAGGAGGCACTCCAGCTATTTGAGAACACCCACCCATCATTTGTAAAAGGTTGCACCAGCTGCGAGGCCCCTCCGGGACCGCATACATTGCTGTACCTGCAGATTTCAAGCACCTGCACCAAAACACAGACAAGATCAACGTTCTTCCCCTCACGCCTGGGCCTGTGTGTAACTGGGACAGAAGCAGAGCATCACAACACAAGTAACTGTAAAACCCGGAGAGTGAGTGTCACGTCGTCACGGTTATTCGCTAAAACATCCTTGACTTTGAGGGTCAAACAAAGACAACTGACAGCGCTTCTTCGTGGGAATCCAGCTCATTTAAAAAATGGAAGAGGTGTGTATAATCCCTCATGGTCACCTTGCACCACCTCTAACTTTCACCAAAGGAAGATACTTGCCTTTCTCTCTGAGGGCTGTGGATCGGGGGTGGGGGTAATACGCCGCCCCCCAACCCCCCGAGCCCCCGCCTCCATTAAGGAGCACCAAGAGTGATCCAATCTCTGCTCGGTGCTCTTTGACCTGAAAACGCAGAAGGTGCGAGACTGATCTGCGCCTCTATGAGCCCCCATGCTGCTCGTGGCCAATCAAGTGGATACATAGCACCATTATAACAGGCCTCCCCTGAGTATGATGTCAGTATCCATCCATCGATTCCTCCCTCCTCCGATGCCGCTCTCCTTATTTTTCTTTCTTACTTCCGCCCCCCTGCATTTACTTTGGCTCCGGCCTGGTTCAACGCTTGATTCATCCCATTCTCTCGCCCTTCATCTTCCAAATATCTGACTGCATTCTCTCTCAACTCTCTTGGGAACCTTCCATCCAACCCTTGCACAAAGGCCCTTACGGCCAGCGGCGCCATAATGAAATCGCAGGAAACCTTATTGTGTTGATTCAAGCTGCCAGAAGGGGACTAAGAAAGTAAAAACACAGCTGGTAACAGGGAAAAACAAGAACTCAATGGCAAGGTACCAACACCTTTATTCCAGCCACTCTGTATTTCCTCTCCTCCCCTTCCTTTAAGTTTCACAACATGCTCAACGTCCTCCCTCGGACCTTGATTCTTTACAACAATTCCAGCATAGCCCGCCTCACTGTAGGTATTTTATACCAACCACCCGACCACAATTTAGTGTAATTCTGTGGGCTCTCAAGAGCCCCTTACAGCTCTGTCCTTGAGGGGTTTCTGCTCTACCTTCTAACGTTTTCTAATTTCACTACTTGATGGCTGCATCGTAACAAAACAATTCATTTGGCCTGAAATAAATCTTTTCCAGGCAGCAGATTTTTTTATCCTCCAAGTGCTTTCTTGCTTCAGATGTTTAACCTCACCCCTGACCCTATCGACGCTAACCCAAACACACAGGATATTTTACACCTGAATATAATATACAAGAAAAACATTCTCTATCACGATTGTGTTCCCAAATACTAACAACCCACATTAATCCACAATCCTTTAAAACTATTTCCATGGTCTTAAAAACGGAAGAGGGTTAGGATTCGGATTTTTTTTGTTTTAATTGAAAGCAGATGAGAACAAGCAAGGAATGATTCAGAGAAGGAGTACGGCACTTGTTTTCTCCCTCAACTGCACAATTACTGCCACTAAGTGCTGATTTTCTCAACAAAGGACCTGACACATCGAGAGTGTGCACGGCATGCGGAAGAGCGCTGAGACGGAATTGTTTTCAAATTAGCCACGTGCATCATGTGTCAGCACACAGGCTGCAAACCAGAGCGAGAAAATACAACAGAAAGATCACGTCAATCTCCCGGGACGGAAAGATGCGACACGTGCGAAGCGCTACAAAGGTTAGCACCTGCATCAACATACACGTCAGTTAGCGTTTGCAAAGGCTCCATTACCATCAATGAAAGGTGTTTCCTCTTGAGAATAACCTTCCATTAACTTTATATTAACAGCGAGGTGGGAGAATGACAGCTAGACACGACTACATATCAGCCGTTTCTCTTTCGATTACCATGATGACAGAGGAACCTCAGGCAATCTTGCCGGACATCCGCGAGGACCATTTGAAGAGCCACAGAAGCAATCAGCCTCCCGTTGCTGTGCCCGTGACAGCTCAGCGAGCCGTCCGTCCAGCTGTGCTGTGAAATACCTTGAATTTAGGTGAGTCGCTGTAATGAGGAAAAATAGTCCTGGATTCTCTCACAGATTCTGTCAGGCTTATCAAATGCTTATAGATGAGGGGAAACATACCTAGGAAAAGACCGAACTGTTATATCCAAAAGAGGGAGGCAGATGTTGGGAAAAAATGTGCAAGTTTACAAGAAATAGACACAGTCTTGCAAGGAACAATTGCCAATTTTACATAAATTCAAGGAAACTTCACGGTTTGTTTTCCTTTCACAGCCCAGGAGGTTATTATTAATGCTAGCACTGTCATTCATGCCAAATATCTGCTGCCTCAAAGTCAAACACTCCATAAACTGGGCTAATCGAGATGCCCCCATGCTGACAGCAGCCAATAAAGTCAATATTAAGGACCGTCACTGATCTTTGCAGGGAACTGGCTTGTTGGCCAACACTCACGTTTATGCAACCGAATGATTGCAAATTCACTCAGTGGAGACAGCAAAGAAAACGACATGGCTGCTCCACAGAACATCATCAAGGAATTTCTCTCTTCGCACAGCCAGTTTATTTTGAAGCTGAATTAGCAACAGCATTAAGTTTATCTTATCAGAAAAGGCTTTGGATTTGTTTCAGCAGATCATTTACTGACTAATGCATCAAAAAATGATAATGTACCAGTTCTGTGAGCAGATGTTGAGACTTTTTATGCAAAAGATGCTAATTCCCATCAGTCTCAAGCTGTCCAACACTTGGGAGGATGTGATGCGCTTTCACACATTAAAGCTATAAATGAACTGTTGAAAACTCTCTTAAGAACATTATCTTAAAACACATGATGGCAGCATTCTTGGGGGAATTAAGTTGTACCTTAAAGTTTTATATTTCCACCCAAAGAACGGATTTAACAAATTGCAGCCAATTTGAAAAGCTCGCTCTGACGGACATCGATTGAGTTCACAATCACAGATAAATAGAGGCCCCTGAGAAACGGAGGGAGGAAGAGAAACGAGCCTCATTAGATGCAGCTCAAATAAAGTAGCACAAACTACACAAACTGGAGCAGGTCAGTCATTTTACAGCTGATTCAGCCTCCATCGTTGCGGCAACAAACACCACGACTGTCTGTGTTCTCTGGAGTTTCCATGGTAATAAGCTGGGTGACTGCCGGTGATTCGAGCGACGTGTCGAAACACTCGTGAGCAAACTCAACCTGGTCCGGAGTCAACAGCGCTTTAATGCGTTTCAATGGCGCGCTATCGAGATGGGGCACGAGCGTGGGCACGCACGCTTTATCGCCCAGACGGGGACGCGTTGGAAAGTGCAATTAATTCCTTCCTGCTTTCACATCATGCTTGGCTGCATGCGCCTCGGCCTCTCAGAGCGGATCTTGCCGTCTTCCTGGCAAATCTTGCGTCACCTCAGCGGCTACACGCCGAGGACTTGGCGCGCCTGTTTCATTAAAGGAACGGAGGTTAATTAACTGTTTAAGCACGTTTGACGACGCTTTGCACACGACTGCTGCTGTTTTAATCATCCGACCCGATGTTCTTCTGAGTTTCATGAAACATGACTGTGGGACACGCATGAGCCACGTGCAGGAACATGACGAAAATGCATAATAATTAGTATTTAACTTCATTTTAGTAGTTGTTCATATGGTGGACATCAGACGGGTATGATTCTGAGCCCTTGTGGCCACCGGAATTCTGCCACAAATTCAATCAATAACCTGATCAGAAAGTAATTCTGGGGATGTCAGTGTTCTGGGTAAAGGCTGTTTATCAGGAGGCACCTGAAAACACAAGGCCTGTCAATTTCTGCCACTGGAATCAATACGAGGATGATTAGGGAAGATATTGGCAACATGAGAGCAAGACGAGCAATATTACTTTCAGCGCACAAAAAAAAATTGATTGGCAATTTATCTCTCGTGTAACCAGGAGACCTGCAGACGGCCGGTTGGGTGCACCTGCACCAGCACCGAAAATAAAACCTCTTTATTTTAAGATTTCAGCTGTCGAACCCCAATTGTGCACTCCGACCAGAATCCCCCTCCTCATTTACACAGCAGCTCCTCATCCTCACGTAAAGTAAAGGGAAAATCATTCCTTCTCATTTTCCCTGGAGTGTCCTCCGGGTGACTCTTACACGGGCGGTAACCAGCCGGATGGATCTTGGCCAGTGAATAAAGCACAGGAAAAGGTGAAAGAGTGGCAAGAGGGAGAGGTGGAGGAGAGATGAGGGAGACTGGGGCTTGTAAAAGACATAAGATTCATTATATTCCAGTAGAGAGCCTGTGGAGAGGATAATAAACAACAGAGGGCATGAATAAGAGGAGAAAATAAGCAAATAACGAGGGGGAGGAATCAGGAATCAAAAGGAGGGGAAAAGGAAAAGAAACAAGAAGGCATGTGCTTGTGATAATAGAGACAGAAGCCTGTTGAAAAAAGAGAAAGAGACAGGTGGGGGACCAGAATCAGCAAGGAGATGCCATGAAAATGCCAGCTGTCAACTAGGTCTCTTTAGTCATTCCACATACACACTCACACATGCACACACACACACAACATTTGAACCCCTGTCACTGTGAGGGCCATTGACATGTAACATTTCCCAGGATTTTACGCTTTCCATCACAACTAAATGCCCAACTCCTAGCCTAGCCCAAACCTAATTCTAACCTTGACCTTTGAAGTAAAGGACCAGTCAAAACGTCCCCGCTCCTGAATATCGTCCTCGCTTGGCAGATAAAATTCAATACTTTGGTCCTCGCTATGTACCATTTCCAAGAACACACACACACACACACACAGCATGTTCACTGATCTGATGGAATCTCTTCTCCAGGCTTTACGACCTGAGGGCCTGCAAGTGACAACAGTATTTATATGCCCTGAATAGTGTGCATACTAACCGGACCTGCCATGTTCCCTATAAAGCAAAGCTGTTTCCATGTTCCCTTCTGACACATAAACACCAACATCCTGCACTTCATTTTATCACAGCTCAAGGTCAGGCGGGAAGAGCTTAGCGAAACTAAAGTAAATTCCAAAGGTTATGCATGAAATATAAAACATGCCGAATGAATTGGAGGATTTTTACCTTACCTACCTGGTTTTCCCCAACACAGTGATTGGTGGGAGGTAACTTAGCAACTTGAGCTGTTCGTTGCCCTTGATTTCAGCACTTTAGACACTTTTTTTTTTCAATCACGCGATGGTGCCGCGTGGTGAGTTCAAGTGCAGCCGAGAAGGAAAGTCAGAGAAGAGCCAAATTTGCGGCGGCCTTTCCGACATTTTCACAATCTTGACATACGTTTCTGACAGGTTGGTATTAATTTTAAGACCCACCAGGCTCCGTCTCAGCTGGGCGACTTCAGAGGACTGACAATTTAACAGCTTTTAGTCTTTCCACACGCATAAATACACACCAGGTCGTTTCACCGTAATGAGAAAAAGAACCTTTTAGACATTAGCTTCCCTGTCCTATCCTGTCCTGCATCCCATCTCATCACACTCTCCCATTCCGAGAGAGTTTTAAAGCCGTGTAATTTGGCTCAAACAAACTCTGTTTTTCCCAAAGGGCTGTTGATAATTTCATCCCCCAGAAAAGAAACAATTAAATAGAGTCATCGTTGCCAGGATGTTGGATTTTAAGTACATGCGCGAGCCGCGGCCCGGCGGACCAGTGAACCCACTTAGAGTCTAATCACTTGTTTCCTTCTTAAGGAGTGAGAGGGCGATGTAGCGACACACACGCACGCGCGTGCGCACACACACACACACACACACACACACACTCTGACACGGTTTGGCCTTATCAGTGGTCCCCACAGGCTTTAGGTCTGTCTTATTGTTTCTTATCATAATAAGGTCGGTCTTAACTCCACTGTGATTGACTGCACCTCTAGTAATGGATTCAGATCACACACACACACACACACACACACACACACATTATCATACATACTCACGTACTTCATCTTCCTATAAAGGCCTCTGTCTTTCACCAGCCGTCACATGACCAGTCAGTGTTGTGGTTTGGCGCCCCCTCTGGTCACACATGTGCACAGATTTGGTTGTTATTTTTGTACATTTGCTAAAACTCACATCTTTCTAAAGGGAATGAGGACATCTATCAAATCGCTACACCTTAACTTTAAGCTCTGCATTCTGGGTGCAGCGCTGTTGGGCGTGTTTAAATAAGTCCACTTGCAAAGAAGAACCAGTGATGCTAATATTAACGATGATGTGATGCACTTTGCTTGGGCAGTTATTAATCATGGTTAAAAAAAAAAGAATAAAAAAACAGCTTATTGATTTATCGTCATCTTCTTCTTTCCTCCTTTTCTCCAAATAATCAGGGAACCGGAGCAGGTATTATCCTCTAACACCAACACATGCATTCAGATGAGATCAGCCACTCGAACGGTGAGGTGCTTAAAGAAAAAAGAAAAACAAATCGTGATTCTGTGGGCGTACGCTGTTGCAGAAGAGTCACTCTAACTGAGTGGAGTAGTTAGCTTAAAACATCATTTGACTTATTGATATATAGTTATGAGGAGAAATGCCTGGTTGTATTTGTCTCCATTAGTGTCTCCGTGGTGATATGACTGAATTCTGTAAGCCTCATCACATCTGCTCTTTGTGGCTCGTCTGTGGATTCTGTCTTTCCAACGCTCACTCAGTTCTTTCCCAACACCACCACCCCCCCCCCCCCCCCCACTCTGCTGCTTTTCAGGTATCTCCTTTTTCCCTCGATTTTTGTGTTCTGTCTGGAGGGATTCAGAATTGCTTTCCACTCAATCACGACACAGGTGAGCCCGGCTGCAATAAAGGTTATGAGGCGGAGTCATCACAGACATTAACGTTAACCAGGAGGAACACTGATGACACACACGTGCGTGCGCACACACCCACGCACAAACATACATGCCGTCCTGCTGCATTATCCTCTCCACATTGTCCGCTCACTAGTTTATCTCAGGAGACAGACCAGTGTTGTCACAAACTTTGTTTTGCTGTCGCATGCTTATGCTAACATCAGACAAAAGATATAGTGAGTAATTGTGACCTGCTCAGGACCTGGTATGCTGAGTGCACTGACTCAAAGATCTGTGTTTCAGGTCATTCTCTGTGTGTTACCATGTTCTTCCTGCGCCTGTGCGTGTGTGTTCTTGTTTACGCTACATTTTGAGGCAAAGTCAGGACATTTGTGGGGAGTTAAGATATTGTTTCTGGGCTATTTCAGGCCTGAATTAAGTCTTGTTTTGAGGAGTAAGGTTATGGTCTAGGTTACCCGATGTCACAGTATGGAGCTCAAGGATCTATTATGTCAATAAATGTGCTCACAAAGATAGTAGCACAACAGTGTGTGCATGTTGTTTTTCTGGGGACTCTGTTTACTCCCACTTATTGTGTGACCTGCAATCTACTGGTGACCTCTACAGGCTGCATTCCTGCCTCTCTCCCAGTGACTGCTGGGATAGACTCACGTATCCCCTGGGGATTAGGTGGTGGAATATATAAAGAATGGATGGATGGATGTACTAGGTCACTGAACATGGAGGAAAACATTTGCTTTTACTTCCAAATTTTGAGCCTCCCACTCAGTCATTTCCATAAAAGTGATGCCGGTTGCATCATCCCCACAGAAGTTCACTAACAGGAGAGCAAATTTCACAAGATCTATGCTTGAAAGCAGGCTTTCTTTCTTTCTTTCTTTTAAAAAAAAAAATCATAATTAAACTTTAATTCCAGGGTTTGTTGGGAGCTAATTCATCTTTAAGCTACGAGGGGAGCCGACAGTGGGGCAAATGAAGACAGGCAAAAAGTTGTGAGTCAGAGAAATAAAAGGTTACATTTTGGTTGCTTCAGGGTGGTTCTGCTCACAAACCCGGAAAGGGAGCACAGTGGCGAACACTTTAAACTGCCTGCATGTTTTTGGCTGCTCTGAATCTGCAGCCATCAAACAGCCACACAACTATTAAAAGGCCTGTGCAGGACAGGATGGGTGGAAAATAACTGGGCTGTTCAATGTCAACATGAATATTAACTGCTGCCATGGCAACACGTGTTCTTTGATATACACTGATGATGAGTGATTAGGATAAATGCTCAATATCCCAGCAGAACGGATATTTCTCGGCTTTCCACCGCCAGGGATTTTCCTCCCGTGGGATCCTCAGATCTCCCTCCCCTCCCACTATTCCAATTTCTATTTCAATGCCCCCTATTGACATCAGAGTTGAACAAAATTGAAAACCACATCAAAAACGTCACTCGTCCAGCTTCTGTCCCTCTAGTTCCCCCTCGTCTACCTCTAAACCTTTTTTTCCTCTGCATATGTCCATTTCAGCAAGTTTAAAAGGGATTAGATAAAGTAATAAAAAAAACAAGTCACCAAGAACGACTCAGCTTTCAGCCTCCCAGCATCAGGTCTGACTTGACCGCTCTTTTTCTCTATAAACATGCTAAAATCTCTCAGGCTGTTTTGTACTCTCCCTGTCTCTTTCACTTTTTCAGATTTCAATCTCAATGTGCATCCAGGTCAGTGAGTCAGATCCGCATTGATGCAACAGTGTGCTACGTGGATGCCCCAAGTGTCTCAGGAAGCCCTCTGGGGCAAACAGAAGGTGATTTGCATCTCCTGGAGTTTTTGTTTTGGTGTAGTTTTAATTCATGTTAACAACTCATGACTAAAAATATCATCACCTGGTCCAAATCACAAGTCATAAAAAGTAGCCACAGTTGCCTTCACATTTAATTTTTGCTCGCCTCTTTTAGCTTGCAGACTGTCCAACGAGTATGACTGAAGACAAAACTCTAAATGTTTGCAGCCATCTGATGGATGCTTGTCAGTTTTGATGCTGTCATCAAGTAACCGCGCACGGTACCTTGTTTTTGCATTGTGAATTCTGTTGGCACCCTACCCAGGTAAAGCTACTGGACACGGGCCACTGAGCAAACTTCCATCATAATTGCTTTAATCACAATTGCTCGACCAGTCGCTATATTGTCAGACTAACGCATTGCCAACGACCAATGTGTTGCAGAGCGATAGAGGCGCGTCTGCTCATTTAGCCGGTGAGCCGGATTTGAGGAATTACCGTCGTCATGAGTCACCAACAATCGGAAATTTCTCCCGCACCTAAGATTTAAGCTTCTCTAATGTGGGTGAGAACGCAAATTTAATTTCATTTTGAAATTAATCAGGGGGGCAAGGCAATGCTACAGCTTCACATTTAGGTATTTTCTATTGCAGTTTATTTTAGGGCACAAAAGCAGGCAGGTTAATCACAAGTGCAGTGATTTTAGCCTGTGAAATAATGCTTCAGTAATTATAATCAAGGATGAATACTAGCTCTAATGTTCAGTTGAAGCCATTAAACATCCATGCAGTGGGAGTCTGATATTGATTGGGACTGAGAAGAACTATTGCCTCAAAGTCTGAGTTTTTGAGTATCCTCTGAAACTTGAGGTATCCTGCTGTCCAATCCATCAGAGGTAAACACCAGAAAGAAGCAGATTCCACACACTGCATGGGTCTCTTCAGAAGCAATTTAGGGAGTTATTTCAGTCCATTTGCATTGAAAAAAAAATTAGAGGAATAGTTGAATTATTTTTGGTCAACTGGAGTTGGAAGAGCATAAGTCATGGCTTGTAGCATGGATCATTGCTGTTGCTAGACCCTGAAAGGTCTGGCAGTCTGGGGAAAACACATGTTGACAGGGGAAGAGATTTCAATACACATGGGAGCAATTCCCATTGAGTGAAAAGCGGCCGGTTAACTATCATTCACTCTCCTTCTTGGACGGGTTTGCTTCATCCATCAGCCTGCTCCTTTACTGCAGGCTAACATTTCCCCATTGATTCCATTTGTTCGGTTGTTACCTGATAAATTGAAGTAGGAAGGTAATACCTCTTCCTGTTTTGCATTTACGATGTCTCTGAGCTGAGAACTTATGTTTTCCCTGAATCCAGCCTGGTGACAGCATGGAAAGCAGGAATGATGCTAACAATTTGCTATATTTATAACAGACTATTAATTTAAAGCAAGAAAGGTGTCGGCTGTGGTGCAAAAGGGATAAAAATGTCAAGCCAAGTTGTGAAATATAACGACCTTCTGAGTAAAGAACGTTAAATAACGCTTGCAGGTCATTAGAACCTTCCATTAGCTATTGTTGTGATTCCTGTTCTTAAACGGATTCCATCAGTCAATCCCTGTTATTGTCACCCTTTTTCAAAGTCTTTTTAGTAATAGCTGAGCTCCAGAGTAATCACACCTTTAATTCTTTCTCTGGCTCTACCAAAGGCATTTTGCCCAGTGTGATACCCGTGATCTGACTCCTTCTGTTGCCGTCAGACTCATCATTCTGTCAAAATCTCCCCCTTGTTAATAAAAAACCCCCCAAAACCTTAAAATTGGTTCTGCTGTCTCTCCTGTATCCACCCTTCTATTTTCCACAGTCCATCACTCTCTCAGACACTCTTCGTCATTTCATATCTTACTGAATCAGAGAAAACAGCTTTTGTTGTGTCCTTACATTGCTGTTTTCACCCTTGAGAGGTACAGGGTGCCAATAAAAGACCATAAAATGAAGTGTGATCACTTCAGGACAAGAGTTGTGCAAGGACCAGGTCCAGAATGACGATGAGAGAACATTTCAAAGCCAAGCGGGGTTCAATCTTGAAAAGCATTACAAATAGTTTGTCTACTTTTTTCATAAAACCTGCCCTTCGGGACCTGATTACATAATGCAGTGGCAGCACCTAGCATAGCAACTTTCTCACTGCTCTAGGTGAAACTCACATTGTAATAAGTCGTGGGTTTAGCTAGGACAACTTGGCATCAATTAGCAGAAGGAGAAAACCCAAAAAACAACTTTATTTGAAATCAGTGGCCATGGTTGTCTTTTTTTAACATGCCCCCATTCAGTTGGATGGTCTGTTTCTTCTAAATCTGCCAGGGTCTTCAGTATTCTGCCCCCCCCCCCCCCCCCCCCCTTCCCCACACACACACAAAACCATTTCTATTGAACTAATCTACCGAAGGCAATGACACAAACAAATGCACTTCCACTCACGTCCAGCCCAGAGGCTGTTGTTGCTCTCTATGATAATTGCGTAATCAGGTATTCTAGTTGAGCACTCTCAGGAGGACCTTGTGACGTTCTGTTAAACAGTCCATTCTGTTCGCCGCAGCTCTGCCTTTGCACACATTTTCATCTACTTGGCTGTGACGTTCCCTCTCTTCCCTCCACGTTACCTTTTGTGCCTCACTCTGTTAGCATTAGCGCTAGTTCAAAAGTTTGTGAGTGACAGTGGTGACGGCGCCGCAAGGCAACATGGGAATTTGTTAAAAAAAAAGAAAGTAAAGAATGCTGCTTTGCTGATGCTTTCTAGCATGTGTGTGTGTGTGTGACATCTATGTGTGCTGTAAAAAAGCAACCTCATTAATTTGGTGCCAGATTTGTCCCACACGTTCACTCCATGAATGTTCTCAGAAGTGTTCAAAATTGATCGCCAATGTGTAAACATTCCTGGAGAAAAAGGCAATTTACAAGCATGCTTATTAAGAGCTGGAATACACGGCCTTGAGATAACAATGTATTCACACTGGCTCGCAGGAAGATTTTTTTCTAATCGTTTTTTCTCTGCAGCGGGGGAGAGAATCTTTTCAATCCTTTTTTCAGACCTCAGTCTGACTCTCTGTAAGCTCTTCTGTTGTAGGTACAGCTGTCCACATGCTACCAAACCTCCGATGGCCACTGAAACAGACATCAGTCCAGCTACACCCGGTGTTAAAACGTTAGCTGACATTTGACTGACGCTCCTGTCAGAGCTTAGGCGCTCAAACGATCTCAGATCTCTATCAGCATTCCCGATCAGTCCGGCAGCTTCAGCTCGACAACATATCAAACAGTCTTTGCTGCCTCAGGTGCCAAACTGGAAAAAAAGCATCAGAGAAACTCAGGTCTGGAAACTATACTTAACTAAAGGGAGACAAAATCTTGGAGTCCACACAGACATCAATAATTGATGCGCTAACAATAACGATGGACTGAGGTATCAGTTATGCTTCTCTTTCTCACTGGATGATTTATGCTCATTAGATACCTCAGGAAGTTTAATGGCTTAGAATTTGAAAATTGCTCAGGGCTCTTCCACCAACATAACCTCAAACCCCATCCTGGGCCAATAATTAACTAAGCTAATACATGTTGAACAATCATGAGATTATAACAAGCTGATGGACCACAACAACAAATTATACCTTTGTAATTAACAACCATTTCCTGCTTCACGCTGTGCCATCAATGTTCCTTCAACTACTAAAACGCCATTAAAGACATTTGTAAAACACAAAAGAGCTGCCTAAAGTCACAATTACAACCGTGGTGACAGGCTGTCACGTTCACAAATATTAGAAAATATGAAAGTGCCATGAAATATTAAAAATCCCAGTGCCAGGATGCTGCTGGTGGACCAGTGTTTCCACCGTTTATGCATCGTGTGGAGTCACAGGTCCTCTCGCGACCCAAAAGACTCAAATTCACCTCGCAATAAAGCTTGAGAACTCCCTGGCCTGCCACCCTGATGTATCAAACCAGCCATCTGTGTTTTCATTGGCTTTCTAGCTCAGCGTTTGTGCCTCCATCAGCTTAGCCTTCATTGTCGAGTGTTAACTGAAAAGACAAAGGGGTTAGCTGGAGGTCGGATGTGTTTTGGAAGACCAGGACTGATAATTGGCGGAAGGGAGCGCTGATGGCCAATCAGCTGTTGTGATCACACTGGAAAAAGGTTAATTCTGGGGGGGTAGCCGGGCTGCAAGCCAAATTTTATAATTGTATTTGTTATATCACCAACCGGAAAATGCGAGTTGAGTTATTTTGAGAAGTCTGATGTGCATCAAGGAACAAATGAACTTTTAGAAGCATGAATTAAGGCAGTCAATAAGCGAATAAATGACAAATGCCAATGCTGAGGTTAAAGGACAGACATAAATGAGAAGAGAAGTTTCTCTATCTGCGCTTTTTTGCTTTATTTACCCTCATCTTTATTTATGCCTTCCTCCGTCTGTTTTGTTTTGAATTTAAAAACTTGTGGAAGAATGAGCGTTGACATGGCAGCCTGGAGCGATGTTCTCTGACTTTAGAAAAAATGAAAAATCCATCAGTTCAGTCGTAGCGCTGCGCTTCACATTTCTGAAGAACACATTCAATTACGCATATCGACCAACCGTCGAATTTGTCAAACAACCGTGTGGATGTTAACGCGCTGCGTTATAATTTCAAATGCTACTTTGACATGTAATTTTTGGAAAAGCATCAAAATGCTCTCAAGAATTATTCCAACAATCATGGAACCCCCATACAAGCTCTCTTAGCACATACATGCATGCATACATGCTTACATACACGCATACATGCAGACTATTTCATAAATATTAATGCCCGTCCCTACATGCCAGAAAAACACACTAGGTTTTATATACCCTATTGTTGGAACTTCTCCAGCTTGGGAAGGAGATCTGGCCCCCAAGTAGTGGAGTTCAAATATCTGGAGGTCTTTTCGTGGCAACAAAAGTGATGAGATCAAAGGCAAAGCACCCAATTGACCAGTGTTGTGGCTGAAAACAACATCATGTTAAAAATAGATAAAATGAGCTTTGTCTGAGGCTTGGTCATTCTAGAGGTGCCCAGAGTAGAGCAGGCACGTCAAGACCAAGGCCTGGTGGGCCAAAATCCAAGTGGGTTTTCTGACCTACCAGGCAGGTACCAGGTATTCTTTCACCTGGGTTCCCAGGTGCCTTGTTGAAACACATTTTCTGCGTGGGAGGACTGAAAACCCGGCTGGACTACAGCCCTCATGGACTTGGTTTCGGCACCCCTGAAGTAGAGCAAGGCATGACAGCTGGACGCCTCCATGGTGAGGTTGTCCAGGAACATCCACTAGGATAGGGAGGTCTGGACCTCGCTGTTGAGGGTATTCAAGCCTCCAAAGGCTCTTTGAGCAGTTTATGAGCAATACGGTCTCCTGCTGAAGACATACCAAACGTCTCAGAGTTTGATTAATATTTTAATCTGGACTCCCAGCTTTATATTTATCTTGGCCTGTTCCCTATATAAGAAATACTCCCACACTAATTCGAGCAGCCGAACAGACGATGTGCATTAAACATTGTAAATTTATGGTTTCCTCTTCCTGGTGCATTTTTTATAACCCTGACACCTCAGGGCTTTGCTACTCACATTATTTTATAACATCTTTAATATAAGAAAGTCCAGTATTTATGATTTGAAGGCATTTTGCCCAAAGAAAGTATAAGAATTAAAAAAATCATTGCCATTTCGAAGCTAGCGCATGAATTTGAAATGAAAGTTTATAATTGGAAAATTACAATTAAAATTTGTCTCTTTGGGATGCAAAATTATTGGACATTAACAGCATTTGGAATATTTTAACATCTGACAATAGATACACATTTTTTCCTGATTATTTTCATGTGTGCATTTACTAAAGAAATAAAAGGTAAATGTGTTATTGGAAGGAAGAGCTGTAAACATGCAACGAATCTAAAATGTGTCACACCTCTTCTTTCAGACAGTCGACGCTGAAGAAGCCTGAGGCAATGTCTGCATTTTAATGTAAATAGTTGCAAATAACTTTGTTTGCTAAATCTGTTCAGACATTGTTCAACATTTACAATGAATATATTAAAATATGAATAATATCCTTCTGACATGTTTGTAAAACATGCCTTCTTAGTCATGTTTGTAAAAAAATATATATATTTTTTTAAATATTTGATTGTGTTTTTGTGTGAGGGGTCTGGTGCGTTTATCAAAATAAAAATAAAAATGAAGCAACAAATGGATGAAAACAAGACCAGGTAAAATCAAAATTGGCTCAATAAATATCAAAACATGATACATTTTTAATGTTTGGCTAGAGTTAGAAAGTCCTTCAAATGATCTATTTTCGTAAATTATTTATTATCTGTTTATTCTGACTATTTTACATCAAAATGTCTAATTATGGGCGCCAAAAACAAATTTTCTAAATGTATTTCAGCCTCTTGTGGCCTCCTGAGACATAAAAGGCTTGTAAGGGCGATGTTGTGACGCTATGACACCCCCTCCAGACCCCCTGGGACAGACATCCCTGCATTTTAATACCACCCAGGCTCTTACCTCTGCAACGGGACAGCAAATTTTATAAGTCCTTGAGGTTGACAGAGGGAGCAAGGGGAGGGCGACATAAAGCAAAAAAGAGGCGGTGAGCAAAATAATCCATGGAGACAAGCGCGATGGGGAGGGCCACGTGTGGGGACCGTGTGATGTCATTTTCTGCCGGTGGGAACAGCGTGTCTGTAACAATACCATTTACAGCCTGATTCACACCTGGAGCGCAACAGACAGGATGGTGATGGTGAGTCACCAGTCTCCTCTGGGATTGGGGGGGAAAAACCCTCTAAAACAGAGCAGGCAGTAAAAATCGGAGGACATGCGGCTTCCTCACATCTCACGCGGCTCCATCGGTGTATTTTCAGCAGATGGTAGCACACAGCAGCTATTTCCAGAGTCAATCTTTGAGCAGGCTTTTAAGGGTTCGTGATATTTACCAATGTTTTGTACGAGCCCTGACAACTAAAGGGAAAGATCTGCTCTGCCGTTTGATCAATAGAGCAAATGTAATCATTTTGTCAGTCAAGGACGAATCTAATTACCCCGACAATCAACAGTGAATGCTTAATTTGACGATAAAACAAAGAGAAAACGGTTCAGCGGTTCAATTTCCATGCAATATTACTGAGACAAAGTCATTTCCTTTGGTGAAAAGGAACAAACGGACCATTAACGCCGGACAAAATACCAGACTCAAGACTACAAAAGGGCACGTTGTGATATTAATGCACTTATTACAGAAAACTTATAAGAAACAGCTTCTCAAGGGTTCAAGTCCAGGAACGTGAACCTGAGGTTGACCAGAGATGCTGGTGACCTGGTTTATATGGAAGAATGTCTTTCAAACATAAGGTAGCTCAACCCAACTGCAGAGTCTCTGATGGTCACATGGGCGAGGCTGTTCAAAAGTGTAATATACATGACCCACCTTCGGCAACTCCTTACCTCATTACTTTGCTACCATATTTCATTATCGACAGTACATTGGCAATTGTTGTAAACCACCACCTATATGGTGTGTGATGGTGAGCATAGCATTGAGTGGGTGTGCGATCAGAGACCACACAAATAGACACGCAAACATTCTTAACATCTAGCTACATCGAACATCCTGACTTTTCTGAAGGTGATGATATCGGCAGCCCCCTTGTAAATGAGTTACTCTGATATGCGACATGGCAGCCCGGCTGAAGCACTCTCGCAAGCTCAGTATAGCCTCAAGCTAGCACCCATGGAGGAAATTATTGCTATAAATGATTATTTGACAGGAATCATGTCTGCAGACGAGCTCAATTGTGCGCGGTGCGTTCGGAACCTCGCTTCAATTGAATTTCATTGATGTAGTCCTGGAAGCGAGAATATCGCATCCCTGCTCCATTTATAGTCCGCTTCGCGCCAGCTGACTGCAGGCTCACTTCTTCCGAGATGTTTGCTCACCGTTCCCACTCTAAATCTGTCTCATTCTCGCTGATTTCCCTCCTGCCAGTCTCACACATTCCTCATCGTCTGGGCTGCAGCTGCGGCGCTCGCAGGTAAAACGAAACACCTACAATGCCCGGCGATGACGCACTAGATCGGCGCCATTTGTTTGCTCGGACTGCGCCAAATTAATTAGGCTGCTGGAGAGGTGAATATTTTTTACTCGGGGCTTTTTACAACTATAACAAGCGAAAAATAGAAATGTAAGGTCCTCTGAGGGCACAACAGGAAATGTTTTGCTTGTAAAATGGAGGCGCCGGACTTCAGGTTCCCTCTGAAAGGTGACAAGGAAATAGGCCGGTGTTGCTCTATAACTGCCACAATAAGTTGCATCTTATCAGTGTTAGTTTGTTCTGGATGGATCTTTATTAAAAATTCCAGGATGGCTTCAACAATAGTCTGAAAAGTGATCCCAATTACTGCCTCCAAGAATTTCCCTCTGAGAAACATTCCCCGAGTTTGCCGAATCAAGCGACTGTTAGAGCTTCAGGGGCACCTGAAGCTGTGGGGAAATCCACATCTGAGAACATCTCTGCTCACCTCAAATGAAAAGGCAGATATTCACAATCCCAACAGCCTCCTGTGGCAGCCATTTCACGCAGAGGCACGATAATGATTCCCCTCTTTACGTGGGTAGACGGCGCCCAGTGAAAGTGATCATGGATGCGTCTGCATCTGGCAGCCGGACAGACAGCTGTGCTACCAATTAGGCCCATTCAGCTGTGGCTGTTTAATTAGTTGAAGGATAGTTTGTTGAAGAGCTTTTTTTCTGCATCCATTGTGAAAACCAGCAGCGATGACATCAGCCCAGTCAAGCCTGAATTACTCTATAAAAATATAGATTTTTCCCCCTTTAATAGCACTTACTCTCTCGCGGCCTGAGCGGACACTCGCGCATGCTGAGAAATCGCACATAGCGGGGCGGTGAGGAACACACTTACGAGCGGAGCCATATGGTCGATCCCACCACAGGGAAGTCCACGAAGACACGCCAGCAAAGCTCTGGCAGGTTCTACACGTTAGCTGCGTGTGCTGCAGCATCCCCGACCTCTCCTTTCCGCGAGGAGGCCAGTTTTGCCTTAACGCCTCAGCGACCCCGCGCCGGCGGAAAGGCTGCATGTGCGCGTGTCGACAGGTGGAAGTGCTTGTAATTTCCCTAAGCCTGTGTTCCTGTCTTCAGGAAAAAGCACAAGGCCGTGACGCTGCATGGAATCATCACAAACGGGGGATAAACGCACACGTCCAGGGACGACAATGCTGCCGTTAAATTAGACGAAACAGCTTCCGTCTCACTGATTCAAGCTGTGCCATTTTTCTCCACCGCATAAGAATTCCAAGAGTCATGAAATCAGAAATTGCACTCGCTCATTTTCTAATTTGACCCCTCAAACGGTGTAAAATATTACGTTATTAACACACAAAAGAGGAGATGATGGGTTTTTCTCTTCTGTCATCAGAATCCCTGAGGATGACGCGTTTTCTCTTCCTGTCAAAGGAAGGACCGCTCCTCCTGCCTCGAAGACAGACGACCAGATCGTCTTGCTCTTCAAACAAGCAAACCTGCTGCGTTCCCGCTGAGTCTGCTGTTTATTAAATCCCCTTCAGCAAAATCTGCATCTCTTGAGCCTGTATAGATGCTCCGGTAAAGGACTTCCAGTCAACACTTTTCCTTTAACCAAACGCACTTCCACAAAGTTACATATCGTTTCCCAGCTTTCTTTCTGGCTTTTTTTCAGCCGGGTAATGGAAGAAAATGTCTTGTTTTTGGGGTCTACATTTCCATCAAAAGGACTGAGGGACGGTCCGTAGAGACTGGAGGAGGTTCTTGGCTTTGCATCAGCAGCCGAGTCTTTTGACTCGGGCGTCCCTGGACAAGATCGTTGAATCTACAGACAGAACTCAAACTCGTGCACCGTACTGTCAGAAAAGAACGTGTCCACAGTTCCACAGTTTGACTCCAAAGTGTCCCAGGCAGGCCATGAGGAAGCTGAGAGACAATAGCTTTAAAACGGTCAGTGGAAAGATGCACACAAACATATTAAGACGTGGAAAAATGTGAAAAATTGCAAAGATATGTCGATACTATGTCTCTCATTCTGACTCTTTCATCTTCTTTTTTATCTTCCAGCCTTTGAAGCCTGAAAGAGGTGGGGGGTTGGAAACATTCAAGGCCTCCAAAATACGCATCCATGTGATTACAGATTCCGACGTTAAGCACATTCTCCAAGGCCGAGCAGACATTAGCATTTGCAAACGCCTTCACCTGGGGCTTCATGCGCACTCCAGATTCCTGCAGCTCCACCAGCCAGTGATCAGACCATAACTAGTGGCAACTACCAGTGCACAAAGATCAACATTGATGACCACAGCTTGGGTGATACCATCATCTAGGAACCAGGTTAAGAGACCTGGAATGAAGTTTGGATGGAATTGGATGGCGCCCAGAGGAACCAGCGGACACCAAATACGAAAAGAGCAACAAACACCAAGGATCATTATCGGACAATCAAGGAACAAAGTGGAACAAACAGGAAGGACGGGAAGTTTTTTTACAGAAAGGACTGAAAGAGATTACATCGAAAAGACGCTATTTATTACCTCAACTCGCCCACAGAGTTGTTGGAAACGAGACAAAAGTTCGGGTTTGATGAATTTCAACATTTTTACAGTATTTATTTCATTCATAGAGAGCTCACTTTGAACATGCAAGTATGTTTAGAAAATGTTGTTGTTTCTTGCATGAAGACAATGAGCTAGCTAGCTGTCGTCTGCATGTGTTTAGCGATTGCTTCATTACATTTGATGAAATAAACGGACACTTAACGACTTACAAACATAACCAAATGTTTAGTGAATTCTTGCTACAGTTTGGATTCTGCACATTGTAACGTGGATTTTGTCTCCAACTGTAATAAAAACAAATCGTATCATGTTTTCTCTCTCTTCTGTTCAGACTCTGCTAAGGAAAAGGGGGACCAGTACAAAAACAAAACATTTTTCACAGCCGAACAAGTTGTGTTAGCGCGATAATGGTGCCGTGAGCGTTTCGTACGGCCTCGTTATGTAGACCCCGCCCACGTCGAAGAGCGTAATCGAAAAACAACGCAACCGTTTTGTGTCGATACTTTGTAGTGGGCTGGAATTCCTTTCATTTTATCTCCTAGAGAACACGCTGATGCAGGGACTGCTACCAGTATTTCACCCACAACAGAACCCCGAAAGGTCTTTGGATCAGAATGAGTGTGTGTGTGTGTGTGTGTGCACGCGCGCCTGTGTGTAGGGTGAAAGAAAACAGAGTGCGGACCGCCTGCAGGAGTTGAGACATTGAAGAAAAACAGAAAGTGAGAATGTGTGGCGAGATAATGCCACACGTTCTTCCTCCTTCAACGAAAGCTTCCTCCATTCCTCAACGCTGCGAGAAGAGCCAGAGGCACGTGCGCCATGGGTCCGGCATCCACCACGGACACGCATGACAGCACACACGCTTTGAGGTGAGGCGAACAGACAAACCCGCTTCGTTAAGCAGCATATTTCCTTGTGTTTTCCACCTCATGAATTTAGAAGCCGTTTTGGCCTCCAGGGGGAGCTGTGTTTTTTAATAAATTAATTTTCAACGGCTGAGAGCGTTTCTGTTCCTTCTGCAGGGATCCGGCACAACATACACCTATAAAAACTGTCCAGGGCTAAAAAGCATATTGGCTTCAGTGGTAGCCTCGTCTAATCTGGGCTGACAACACTGTCAGTGAGCGTTTGTGAGGGAGGAAGAATGAGCCGTTGGAGCAGAGCTCCGAGTTCAGGAACTTCAGACTCCACAAACTGCTTCACCCTCCGCTCTCTGCAGATGCCATGGCAACGCACAGCCCAAACCCATTCAAAAAAAAAAAGAAATGGTTAATTTGGGAGGATGTTTCGAAAAGTCCTACAACAGCGAGCAAATACGTAACCAGCATTTACGGAGTGGAAATTATTCCTGGAGAAGCTCGAGGACCTGGATTTGTAAAGATGCAATCTGAACATTTTGTACCTCAAGGCACCGCTAATTTACTGACGCACAGCTCAGTTAAAGAGAACATGGAAAATATCATAGCTACACGAAGAATATTAAGGTTTTTCGAACGAAACGTTTCGTTCAAGTGAAGCTAATGCTAACAATTGAGACGTTTTTTTATGTGAACAAACTCTCAGCCTTTGTTTCCAGAATGGGTCAAAATTTTGGCCCCCTAGCTCACCGTGGCAACGAGATAGCAGCAAGTATTTAATACACAGAGTTTAATTCCCCTGTTTTACCACTTGCATCCTCCAACTTCTGAACTTCTTTGTTGTATCAGACGTGAGAAAATTAAGACGCTGGAGTCCCTTCCTGAATTTGGGACATTAATTCTGATGCTAAATTATGGAATAACAGAGAGAAACACTTATTACTGGTTTAGGAAGATTCAGGTGTGCCTGTGTTTTTATATTGAAGCCATTTGAGGAGCTCGGGAAGGGGGGGGGGTCACTTTAGTTGATGTGGAATGCTTTCACAGTTGGATAAAACTGCAAATTACATTCCATGCCGTCCCTCGCATGTAGTTTCCATGAAAATAAACAAGGATGCGGACATTTTGCAGCTTTCTTTACAGCCCGTGGAGGTGTTATAAAATGGTTGCGTGCCGTGAAGATTAATAGACTCCTTCTGTAAACGGATTACAGCCTCAGAACAGCACTTGCGCCCCGTTTGTCTCCGCTGTTTAGCCTCCGCCAGGGCTCTGTTAAATGTTGGAAATTCCTACTGGGAATTCCCAAAGGAAGTGCAAATGTTCAGCTGGAAGAAGCTTCTGAACTGGCGGGTTTCATTAAATGATGATGTGCAGCTACTTCCATTAGGAGCAGGAGTCAGGGAATTCCTATAGACCAGTATGGAATGTTTAATGTTTCTGCTCTAGTGGGTAAACTGGGATCCAGAGCGTGTGAGGATTAAATAAAGCAAAGAGAGGGGGCATTCAGGTGTATGGATTATTCACACGAATCTCTTTCGCCTACATTCACGCCAAAGTGAAAATTCCAGCTATTGTGAGCAATAGCAATAACTGCTAAATATGCCGCCGACATTGCTGCTTTTTCTTTTTTGCCTTGAAGATCCAAACAAGTCAATAACAGTTGCTGCTCTCTCAACCATGTTTTCCTTTTTGTAAAAAAAAAGTGGGAAACCACCTGTAAAGTCAGGTTAGCCCTCATTTCTGTACATAGCTTTGTTGCTTAATTCTGGACGTTATTTTGCCTCTTACATAGCTGGACTGCTTTGGCTGCTTAAAATTAAAAAAAAATGAAAGCCTTTATTATTTCTAGTTATTAGCAAAAATTCCTCCTTATTCTGTGAACAACTTCTTTTCAATATGTCAAAAAAAACACCCAAGGTCGTCCTGTAAAGATTAAAAGCTAATCTGCTTTACGCCATAACTAGCTTGACCTGGTAAAATTAGTATCAGAAAAACATAAAACAAATAAGAAAAAGGAGACGTAAAAGTCACAAAATTGTAAAGACACTAAAACCAAGCTTTTTTTCGGCTAAACTGATGATGATACTGAGACAACTTTTCCAAAGTGCTACATATGTTGCACCTTTTCTTCTTTAAGCTCCACTTTTGCCGCTTCCTGCCGTCGACCACGGCGATTCGCGCCTGCCAGCTCCTCGCTCGCATGTTGGCGCCCGTCCTGGCGTCGGCGGTGTCGCGGCTTCGGCACATGAAGTCGGTCTGCGGGGGTGTTTTCTCAGACAGGACGCGTTTGCACCAAAGTATTTTTAGGTGACACCCCCAACACCTCGCTTCAGAACCGGGGCGGGCGGAGGAGCCGCCGCATAAATCAAACATCGAAAATGCAAACGAGGTTTTTGGGAAGCCGATTATTTATAACATTTAACTGTTTTCGAGATGCCACGTCTGACGCCGGCGAGATCGTCACGACGTGATCTGGGGAAGATTTGGATCGATGCCGGAAAAGAACCAAACAGACCCAAACAGGTGAGGCGCCATTCGCCAAGACAAGGCGACCAAGTCCACCAGAGGGGAAGTGGAGACAGAAGGCGGCGCGTCAGCCTGCATAAATTCCAATAATATCTGTTTTACTCGGGTGAAGAGTGGAGGAGACCGGGATAGCGGGGGAGGGGGACTTTCAGATCCGGGCAGATTAAATTGCTCTGTCAGCGGCGAACCGCCGCTGTCGGGAGCGCCCGCGCTTCAGACATTAGCCGTCATTTTTCAGGCCGCCGCCGCAAACTCCGGCGCCAACAGTCATTTGGGCAGAATCCCGAGTTGGAGGTTCTCCTGGTTGATCATTCCCAAGCTGGAACACGCGCGCAGAAATGAAAACGTCTTGACGTTTATGATGAATAACAATGACGTTTAAATTCAGGATCTGGAATGTGAGTGGTGGGAAGATCGGAATACTGCACATTTTTCCGTTTCCAAAACTTCTTGGAATCTTGGAATGACGACAGAAAGAGAATGGAAGGGCGAATTGAGTGGGGAAGAGACGAACGAATGGAAGGAAAAGGCTCCGATTAGGTTGAATGAAACAGACGAAGACCCAGATTGAGAGCATCGATTATTCCTCTGGCCTCGCGTTGTTCCCGGGATCTGACATGGATTGTTGTTGAAGCAACACTGCAGACACAGTTGTTATTCTGCTCCATTCAGTCTCTGCTAATCAGCCTGTGCCAGGTCCCCATCCATCAGTGTGTGTGTGTGTGTGTGTGTGTGTGTGTGTGTGTGTGTGTGTGTGTGTGTGTGTGTGTACAGACCATGAAGTGAGGACCAGAGTACATGAAGACATTGTGACCTGTCCTCACGCCGGGCCGCTGAAGCGGTTTGAAGGGTAGAATTGGGTCTAAGATCGGGGCTGAGCGTCATTTATGGTCCTCACAACGATAGAAGTGCTTGTATGTGTCGTACTCTTCGCCCAACTCAGAACTGGATTATAACAGTTGCGTTTTGAGATGTCGCGCCATCCCACATTTTCCATTTTTTTTGTTCCACGAATATGATATTAAAATATAATAATTACAGTTCACACATTTAGTCCATTATCTGGGTCTTTAACCAAATTTAATAAGTTTTTCATTGGCCCATTTCCCATCTCATCGCCAACTTTTCGCACAATCCCCAAGTGTGAATATAATTACCAGGACTATGGCAGTGAGCCACTTCTATCATTCCTCTCCAAGCTCCACGTATAAAGTGAGGTTTGAAACCCACCCATCGGGAGTTGTGCTGAACAGAAGACATTGTTTTTACTTTTTGTTTTGCAGCCGTTTAGGCCAAACTATGAAGTAATACAAGTTCTCGTGACTTTTCCCTGGTTTCTACAAACAGGCGAGGACGCTAGCAGCCAGTATTAAACTGTGGAGGAGTTCAAACAGCACCAAAGACCCAAAGGTAACACCAGTCTGAAGTGATAAAAACTCATCTGAACCACTCAGATTAGCCTAAAAACGGGCCAAAGCGCCACCGTAGCTTCAGGGTAGCAAACAGTTCGGGACAGATCGACAGATGATGACACGCTCGCTCTCCCTGTTTGTCTTTTTCCCATTCGGTACTTTTTGTGTGTGTGTGTTTTTTTCAATCATGGTAAATTGATTTGAACGGGATCGTGAGAGGCCCGACAGCATCAAAGCAAAATTCCCTTTGATTCCCTACAAATGATGCTACGCTGCTAAACTACGCTGATGCTTCATCCCAACCAATCAAAGGGACAATTTGGGTCCCTGAGACTTTTAGCAGGTGGGAAATCACTTAAAAATGAGGATAATTATACAACCTGACCTTGTAGCGTGTTATTCGGTGATACATTTCTGTCTAATGCCACTGTGTGTAGTTGTGCCAACACACAAATCTACACAGCAGCACAGGCTGCTTGTGTTTGAGGCCGGGTGCAACTCTCACAGCACTTTGAGCAGCACAGCTAATATTGGTTCCTTCCTCGTACATTAACCGTGACCCCAAAGCCATTCTTCCGAAATGAAAAGGGGGGGGGGATGAAGCACCGGAAAGACGAAAAAACCATCTCAGGTTAGCGGAGCGGAACAGCACTCTGCACGCAGGTACACAACAAGTGTGTCAACTTCAGATTCGCGCAGCAAACAAATAATCTGACATCCGCAACGCCACAATGGTGACGCACAGGCGGCTGAGCAGCGTTCGCTCTACGTGCACGGACGTGGTGGCACACAGCCGGAGTGTGTACGGAGGAACATGTACGGCGATATTGCTGAAATTACCTTTTTGGCGGTCAGCAGCTACTGCTGAGCTTTATTCCCTCCTCAATCTGTTCGTGAGAAGACAAAGAAAGAACAGCAGACAAACACACAAGCACAAACACGTGTTCGTCTTGTTTTTAGCACGTTATATCGTAGTCTGTCAATATGGTTTCTAAGGAGTCGTCGTCCCTCAAGTCGAACAAAACCTCCAGCACGACACGAGCCGTGTGCCTTATTTATCTGGCCGGGAAGCATCTACCATAAGTGCACTTCTCATAATGTAATGTGATGTTTGACGTTAGCTTGGCTTGCACGGCCCAGCTGTCATGCACATTTGATGGATTTAGTGTGAAAATTGATAGTTACATTAAAGAAATAGCAAATTGAGGGGGAATTTTTTCTGCATATCAATTTTGGAATAAGGCTTGTGCCAAACACGCTATTGCTAGCTAGCCTAAAGGTTAGCGTAGCTCTAGTACTCCAACTGTTTAGGAATATATGTAAAATAGTCAGTTAACATTATTTATAACAGAACAATCAACAAATTAAAACATTTAAGTGTATAAGCTTTGCACACAGCTAAGCTAAGTCACATTATGCAGGCATTTGATCTCAACGCTGGACGTAAGGCAGATGGTAGCTTTACTGTAATGTCAAATGTTGCTCCTGTGAACAATCACTCACAGGATTGTCCTCTCAGGTCTGATAACAGAACATGGAAGAACATGTTAATCACGCTAGCTAATGTTGTTAATCACGTTTGGTTACTACCAACCACTTCCTGTTCACACAGACATTCCAACCCATCGTCATGCTAGCGCCACGGGGTATGGGATGACATAATAAAGATAATAGCATCCTCAGAGGGCTGTTAGCTTCTGATAGATACGGTCAACTTCACCGGAGTGAGCTATCCAGCGTACCTGTGTTTGCATTCACTTCCAGAGAATTTCAGGGTTTTGATCAAGGCACCATGGCTGTCACAAATACACATTTTGTCAAGGACACGCGAGTCACAAAGCGGCACGAGCCCGTCTGCGAGCATCCGAGACGCCGTGTGCTTCCACAGGGGAAACAAAGGCGGCGTTCTCGGCAAGATGGAAACCAAGGCTGGTGTAATTAGTCACAAATGGGCGGCTTGATGTGCACGGAGATGAGACTGACGTCGCGAGGAGAGTGTAATCGAGGACAAGAGACAAACGGAGAGCCGGAACCACCCGAGGGACAAACGTCACATGGGCTCGAGTTAGACGGAAGGTCATCTTCAGTGTTTACCGACAATGGTGGGTGGGAACTTTCAGTTCTACGCGAAGAAAAAGATAAAACATCCTAAAAAGTTTCAGAGCACATTAAGATGGTAATGAAACCTATTACATATTTCTGTCATTACATGTATGATGTGGTGTAATTACACTCATTTCCTGAAATAATTACCTTGCCGAAACGCTATAAAATGATCACTATATCATGTGATGATTAATATTTATCATAATGCTTTTCAATTAACGCACGAGTCCCTTTGCTGAATAAAACAACATTAGCCTGGAGCAGGATCGGGACAACCTCACGGGACTCCATTGTTCAGGGCTCGAGTGGACTCGACGAGAGCTAAGCTAAGCTAAAGGCTGAAGATTACATTAGAGCCAGAGAATTAATTAAATGAATGTGGAGATAAAGTTTAATTATTTTTCCCTTTGTGGCTTTTTCATTCTTCCTTTCTTCATTAGTAGCTCCTGAGCCGGGCTGGTTCTGCGCCAGCACACACTCCTCTCGCAGGTTACACACACTCAGATGCTACCTAAAGCCTCACACTCCCTCCATCTGTCAGTGGGGTGTCTGAATGTAGATGTGATGGTTCTAATCCCTCGTGGAAGGGCAGTGGAAGGAGAAACAGTCGTGACTCGACTCGCAAGATACCTCCGTCTCTCGGTTAGTGCGCTCGGTTCAATATGGAATCCCGCGGCCTCTCGGCATGGCCCGATCCATCGGCGTGTGTCGGGGCTTTCACAGCGAGGGTCAACAGTAGGGTAGCGCGGTGATTAGCGAGGCTGCCCTTCAGCTGGAACATGTGATGGGAGGTCTGTTGTGTAATGTATAAAATATGAAAACACCTCCTGGACGCAGGGATCCTGGAAAACTTCGGAGTTCACGCATATACTTGAAAAAACTTTGTCAATTTAATCAGGTTTCCGAGTGACGAAACAGCCTCACCGATGCGTAGCGTGTTCCCGTGATAAATGGACCATCGTGGTCACGTATGACCTCTCAAGCTGCTCCCTGGAAAACCGCCCCCGAGTTGATGTCCGTGCAATTATTTGCTCATTAACCTCTGGCCGCTGTATCGGCTACACGGGCTTATTGTTTGGAAAAGCAAATAAAATCAAGTTTTACTCTGCATTCATTCCGTGAGTGCTCACTAATCCTGCGTAAACAAGCTGGCTGAGATGTGCGACTAGTTCTGCTTGACTGCAAACGAATGACTGGTGGCGAGGAGACACAAGCTGCACAGGCCATTATGGTCACGACATTTGTGTTTGTCTAAATCAGCATGTTTATAAGAGTAGCGCAAAGTGATGCTAATGGCTAAAAGGCATGTTAGCGCTCCATAGATGTTGCATCATGATACAACAGTTCAATTTCAGAATGAAAAAACAGCAGCCGCCAACCTCAGATTTTTTTGTTTTACTGAAGTGATCTCTTTTAAAACAAAAATTATTTGCTGACTGTTCTGGACTTGGCTAAAAAAAAAAAAAAAGCCTCCTATGTTTCCTCTCTTAGGAGTGAAGCAAAGCAGCAATGCTGGAGGAGCAAATATAAGTAGGACAGTATTCGCTTTCAGAGGCTCAGCTGAAGTAAAAAAACACTGTATATATGTATGTATGTATGTATATGTATGTATGTATGTATGTATGTACGCATGGCTTCTGGGTCCCTAAATTTAAAGCAATTCTTAACCTTGAAGAAGTCCTTTAAATTTGTGAGGACCATTCAAAATGTCCTCAATTCATAGGTGAAATACATACAGTCCTCACATATAACATTAACAGGAACACACACACACACACACTTGTCACCTTTTATCCAGCCTCATATTCAACCTCTTTTTCTCCAGCCCTTCATATTATTGGTTCTGTTTGGATCTGCGGGGCTGCAGATTTAACAACTGGCTGACTGACTGCTGTCACAGTATGTACCCCCCCCCCACACACACACACAGACTGAAGAAATGTAGCGTGTGCTGACTACCCTCCCTGAGTCCTGCTTTACCCTGTGGCACACGCTGATCCGACACGGCGGTAAACAGCGACGTACGGGCCTGCAGGTGAGCCAGACTCCAGACGAGATGGACAGATACGGACAGACTGGCAGCAGTACAGACATACAGAGCTCTTATCTGCGTGTCCGCAGGAGAGGGAGAAAAAAAACACACCCATTGAAGGGGAAAAGTAGAGCGGGTGATAAAAATAGACATCTGAGCTGATCTCAGATGGATTCTTTACGTCTTCAACCCCATCGATCAATGAGCACTTGTCAACATCCAATGTGACGCGTTTTTCGGGACAAATATTTGACGCGTAAACAGCGTAAACCGACAGCATTTTGATCTGTCAACATCACTTGGGGGATTTTAAAGGCTGATCAGAGGCGGCGCTAACCCCGATGTGCTCACAGGAGCAAGGGGACTCCGCTTTAAAGCCGCACATCAAAGCGGACGAGTGATCCGTCTCGCTGCGTTCTCCGGCGCGGCTGTGACACGTGTTTATTCTACTGTGATTTATCCTTTTCCCGACACTTTACGACAAATTCACTTTCATGTGTTGTAATTTCGGCTTTTGTAAGTCGCTTCCACGCAACCTGTTTTGCCGCTGGTGCAACAAATGAGCGTGAGACGCGTCTGCAGGAATGGGGCCAAAGGTTCCCAGAGCGCCCTCTAGTGAGAGGCTGCAGAATGTCCCACCTGGGAGAGGTCACGGCCGGCACGACCCTACGACCCGTTAGCAAGGATCCTTCTCCCTTGAACGGTTGAACGTTTGGGGTCTTTCTTGCTACGATTGTTGAAAAGCAACGAGGGGAAATTTGGGATGAAGAGGGTAAACGATTTCACACTGGGCGCCCGGGGTCAGTAAATCCATTAACGATGGTGGGGGGCAGAATCTGCACTTGATAGCCATTATGTTGCTTTAGCAATAATGCTAATGGTTCCTGAGGAGGCGTTTCATTCTCATTAGTTAAAGGGAGAGTTATTGTTCGGATGTTGTTTACCGCGGAAAAGTGATAAAATGAAGGTGTAAAATTGTGTTTGTGCGTAATTGTTTGCAAATGACAGAGCGGCATCAATAAAGCAACATCAGCGAGGGTAAACTTGGAGCCCAGCAGCTAATGAATAAACAGACTTCCTACCTGTTTCTCTTGAGATTTGGATGAAGGCCTCCACGCCGCTCTCGCCATAGTTCCCCTCCGAGGCCAGCGTGGACACGTAGTTCCACCCCATGGCGGTGACGATGTCCATCATGGCCTGGGCCTGGTAGGAGTCAGGCGGCACCACGCGGGAGAAAAAGTCGTAGCGGCTGTTGTCGCTGAGTTCTGGAGCGGTCGAGGCGTAGCTGATCTGGGGGATCTGGGTCAAGATGACAGGGGAGACGCAGGAGTCAGAAGGTCCGGTCCTCAACTTGGACCCACAACCATAGAACAGGCAAAATGTCCAACATGAAAAATGGAGCCTTTGATCACAAAAGGGGCTTTGATCACCAAGCAAAGCAGCCCAACGTGTGATGGAACCTTGTATTAGTCAATATATCATAGAGGCTGAAAGTCACAATATGAGGAGAAATGTTCCCTTATTTCTGATGACCTTTTGAGGACATCACCCATGGGTCCATGAAGCCCACTCACCCTTTCCACAAGTTGAAATTTTCCATTTTGTAACTAATTTATCCAGACTATAAAGCTAGATCACATTAAATTCACGTCTTTTTAATACCCGTAGGATCAGTAGGTCTGATGTCATTCATCAAAGGTCATCGTCAAGAGGGTTCAATGAAATAGAAGCAAAAACGAACAGAAATAAGGAAGACAAGTGGAAGCAGTCATTAAATATTGACCAATGGGGGGAGGTTCGTTTTTTTAAAGGCGGAGTCACAGACGGACGTCAAAGTGGCGCCAAGGCGACACAAAAGAGGCTGCAGGGATCAGACAGACGGACAAAAAGCACACAGACGTGGATGGAGAGGCTGACAGACTGATGGGAACACCACTCGCACACACACACACACACACACGCACGCACGCACGCACACACACACTCACACACACGCACTGGTGTTTGCAGTCAGAGGTAACAGAACAGGTGGAAGGTGTTGGACGGCTGACAGGCTGATTGATTTTACCCTGACAGAGGGGTGGGGGGGGCAGCCAGGACGGCCATTTGTTTTCCCCCACACACACACACACAGACACACACACACACACGTGCACACAGGCGTCGCATTGGCATTCACTCGAAGACACAAGTGTCAATCTGAACCAAAACATAAGGTGTGTCAGCTGTCTGAAATCAGCACACACACACACACACACACACACACACACACAAATGCTGATCATAGCAAGAACCTTTGTGTGTGCATTTGTTTGTCAAGAGTGTTTCCAGAGGCCATCGCTCAATGTATTCCCTCTGAGCGTCATCTAATGTGCCTGCCCTCCTGCCCCCCTCCATCCACAGCTGCCACGCTCGTTTTCTGAAAGGTCACTCATCTTCGCCGGCTCCTCTGAAAAGGGCTCTGAGTTTTCGGGTTCAACCGGGCGTCTGCGGCGGCAGAAGAGCGACCTTAACCTGGACACGTCGGTTCACCTCCTGGTAACACCAAACCATCAATCATCTCCAGTGCTTTAAATATGGGAGTTTGGGTCGGAGGTCAGGATTTTTGCTTAGACTTCTCTTAAATATTTTGTCACATTCTTATCTGGGCTCCGCGCGCGTCCACATTTGGAGTCTTGACTACCGTTATCGGTCATCTCTGGGAACTCGAGGATGCATGATTTATTCATAGATGACAAATATAAAACACTGAAAAGAAAAAGCCGCCCAAAAAAGTTGGAGCATCACAGGAAAACAAATTCTTCTGTGTATTTCGACAGGAAAATATCCCTTTCAAACAGAGGCCGTGCTGCAGGAACACCAGACTTTTGTCTGTCCGTGACGGCCATGGTAAAGCTACCTGTAACCTGGCTCCAGCTGCTGCTTTGATCTTTGCCTATTTTTTCGTCAGCAGGGGGGGGGGGGGGGGGGGACAGAAACCGCCAGAAGCAGGAAAACAAACCGAGACCAGGCAGGGGCCAAAAGAAGGGAGCGTAAATCGATGGAGCCCGAACGCCTCAGATCGCAGGTGCTAATGCACGACAGACGCAGAGCCTCGTCTGATGTGCACAACCGACATTAATAGCGCTCCTGTACCTCCGCTAACGGCGGCTGAATCATTTACGCGCTCTGAATCCGTCCTCGTTGGGAGTCGGGCCCTTAGCCGAGGCGGGAAATTATAGGCTTGGTCGTATCACATCGCTGAGGAAGAAGATTATGCCTCCAATCCCCCTAATTCCATTTGCCCTAATGAAAGTGTGTGAGTGGAAACAGGAAGTGTGTACAATAAATGGGAACGTACAGAGTTGAGCAGGTTCTGCTAGCGACCTTTGGAAAAAATGAATTCCTGAATCTTTATATTTTGGTCTTTATTCATCTTTCCCAAGACGATGCATCATGATTTGGTGGTCTTTGGTGGTCCCCTTACTGTCACCATGGGAACGATGCTCTGTGGCCTTCGCCATCCTAACCGGCGACCACAAATCAGCAGAAATCCACAAATCAGCAGAAATCCACAAATCAGCAGAAATCCACAAATCAGCAGAAATCCACAAATCAGCAGAAATCCAAATTCCTCTCTGGGATAGAAGTAACCTCATCTATCAGAGCTGCTGAGCAAACGCCAATTTCAGGTCACAAATCTAATTTTTCCCTCCGTGTAAACAGGACGGATGGCCCTTGGTCATGGTATAGCAGATATTAATTCCTAATCAAGTTGTTTTTCACCCTGAAAGCAGTGATTATTGGGAATCAGCAGATGAAAGTTTGCTCTGCGTGTGACTTATCGATGCTCAACGCTCGCTAATATCTCATTTTCTGCTACATCAAATGCATCTTTCTGAAATAAACTTCTTTTAAATAGCAAATCCAATATTATCCACCTCTCACGGCACCGCTGTGCCCATCCATCGCCCAGATCCAGCCTGGCTGTGGATGTGGACCTGAAGAGATCTAATCACCCGGGTCTGCCTCCTTCCGTAGACCCAAAACGGAGTTCTCTCCGTGTCTTGACGTCTAAACAATTCATTTTCGAGGACCCGGTGATACGAGCAGGTCTCAGGCCACCAAAGCCGGTCTTTGAAGTCAACTGTGTAATTGCTACATCAGACGCCGCGAACGCACGTCCTCCCCGATGGAGACCGACCAACAAGACGTCTCGTTTCGCCACGAGGGTTTAATCCTTTCCGTCCTCGCTGGAGTCGGAGAGATTATCTGCAAGTCGGTGGCTCGACCGGGGATTTACGGAGCAGCCCCAACACCTCAAAAACGCATTTTCATCTGACAAAAGTGGCGCAACACCAAAGCGCTGCGCACGTGCGTGAATAGTCTGAGCAAACAAAGTGGCTGCATGAGTGCACGTGCATTCAGGGCTCCGCTGGTAATGGAGCTGTCGGGGGCCGGAGTCTGAGCCCGGAGATGATAGATGGTTGCGGTCTGGAGGTAATTAACCCCACGGCGTCGCGCACGAGCGTGCGCGCACGCAAACACATGCTTTTCAATTGTTAAATACAACGCGTGGTGCTGGGGATCAATGACAGGGCTCGCATTAATTACACAGAGAGCGTGTTGAGATGCAGACGGAGCGGAGTTTTAATTATGTTGGTTCCAACACTTGTTGCACGTCGGCTGCTCCTGCAGATGCACCAGAAGCTAATTTCCATGTTAATATCGCAGGGAAGGAAGACGTATTTAATGTGGATTCGGCTTCGGAGGCAGACTGGAGAGCTATTTACTCGGCTCCACCACCATCCTGCACCTCTGCCTAATGAGGAGAGGTCTGGAGCTCTGGGACCTCGCAAAGGTAATTTAGCAGGATGGAGACTGTTGGGGTCGAGAGCCGAGGTGCCTCCTGCTCCACACGACCCTTCAGTTATCTCCCTCTCGTTCCCTCTCCAGGAACACGGCGTAATAAACTTGCCTCCTTTTCATCGCCGTATAACGTAAAGACGGTGGAGTTCGTGCTTCATATGGGATCTTTTGAAGGTTCTGAACCCTTTATTGCAATTTCATTTCTTAATTTATTCGTTTCCTCACAAAAAAGAAAAGGAAAAAAATAATGTAATCCATCAGAGTTGGGCCTTAAAATCAATTAGGACAATGCAAAGATAACAAAATGAAGACGCAAAATAGGGAATTAATAGGGGATTGTTTCGTAGAGGAATCAAAGAGAGGAGAGCGTAAAATAAATGGATTTTTCTAGATGAAAGAAGATGGGATGAGAAACAACAAATTGACACAAGAGACGGAGGAAGATGGAACAAAGGAGGAAGAAGAGAGATCAGGAATGAACTGAAGTGTTTGAAAGGTGACGTGTCAGGAAAAGAGATTAAAGAAGGTAAAAAGAAAAGAGACGGACGGCTGGAAATAGAGGAACTGGGATGACACCATTATGCAGAATGCAAATGAGGCGAGAAAAGTGACAAAGATGAGGCCGATACGGACGGGAAGAAAAGCCAAAGGATGAAAAGCAACACAAGAACAAAGCCAGATAAAAGGAAAGAACAAGACAGGTGGACACTCGACCCTTTTGGAATGCAGAGCCAGGCTCCGCTTGATCCGATTCCGGGTCCACGTCTTCCCTGCTGCTTTGTGTAAATCAGCAAAAGGAAGAATTCTGCATAATTCAGTCATGAAAACAGACAATTTGAATGTGTCACAGCGACCAAAAACACACCAGAGGAAAGAGAGAGAATGAAATGAAGGTGGGGGGGCCCAGCTTTCCGTAGACGTTAAGTTTATCAGGGACTTCTGAGTATATGTGAGGCTCCGAATTAATGGCCCAAAAAGCAATTAATTCCCCCGAGCTTTTCAGCAGCCCCACTGTAGCAGTTAGCAGTCTGCTAGTCTGGTGGAAGGTGATGCCTCACCACAAACTGTCCATTGGATCTGATGCTACACTCCACTCTTTAAGCCCTTTCCTGAGCTAATGTCCAACATGCTAACATGCTGGGACTTTCGCTAACGATGACCAACTTACCGCGTAGGTTAGCAACGCCAGTGTCAAAGTCTCAAAAAACATCCAGGCTGTTGGAGAGAGATGGGCGGTGTGAACCCTCCGGTGTGTCCTGGGTTTGCCTCGGGGTCTCCTGCCGGCTGTACATGGCCAAAACAGCCTTTGACAAAATGCCCAGCCTGGCGGTAGCTCTGATCTCTTCTCAAATGAGCTCCCCTGCCTCGAAGGCCGAGGGAAAACATATTGTAGCCGACAGTAATCCCGTACGTTCTTTTATTACCATTAGGTTGCAAGCGTACATATGAGCTCGGGGGCCGGAATATAGATCAACAGGAAGTTTGCAGCAGTCTTTGCTGGGTTTCCTGTTAACAGACAGGACTCTGCTGGATAAATGACCACCCCTCATATCTGCCAGGGAAGCATGGACCATGTCAGCCTGCTTCTGCAGGTCGATAACTGCACAGTCAAAAGTTGCATTAATGAGTCGTACATTCAGCCGTAATGGGAAGAACTTGCTCAGAGTGAATAAATTAAACATAATGACACTGTGGCAGGAGGTTACATTTCAGCAGGCACCTTGTTAAAGGCTAAAATAAGTCCACCAGCCGAGGTAGCGTTGCAACTATATCCCCGGCAGCAACTCAACTCATGTACAGCACTAAAACCCCTAACTGTAAGCAAGACAAACACACACCCACACACACACCCATACACACAACCCAAAACTGACAATTACAGAGTCGCGTCTTAACTTCCTGCAAACCCTTCAACAAAGTGACATAATTAAAGGAGTAAACATCAGGAGGACGTGGACTAATGCTGTTATTATTTCAGAGAGTTGAGATCCGGGCCTCATTATTCTGTCATCAGTACGGTGCGGTCACTGCTGATTGCATTTAATTAGAAAATCTCACAATTATATGATTATAAGTTTGTGGCCAACTTGGAAACAGCGAGGCGGCCGCCGTGATCAAAGGCTCATTTGAGAACTCCAACAGGATTCTTCTGCAGCTGAAAACGTTCCGAGCAGCTTAAACGCGTTAAAGATCTTTGCGAATTCGTAAGTATAAGCAGCGAGACACAACCCGAGCAACAGCTGGCGACAAAAAAATAAGAGTTTCAAACACCTATTAGGCACAAAGTCCCATTGTTGCGGTTTAAATTGAGCCTCATACATCATGCAAGATGCCAGAAGACCTGCAGAAAAACTCCTCTGAAATTGTTTAATGAAAAACAGCTTAGCAGCAAATTAGAGGCCAAAACACACACACACACACACACACACACACACACACACACGCACAAACTTCTCCTTGACTGTGCGTGTGTGTGCGCCCCTTGATTTATTTCTCCGTGTGAGCTTGTTGACCCGGCGCAGGAGACTCATCATCAGCTCAGCAGGCGAAGCATCTCACAGCGCTAATGCTCAGAATATTACATAACGCGTTAGCATCAGGTGAGTCCCCACAACACCTGTGCCGGTATCGGGTCGGACTCCCAGGACCGTCAAAGTCACCAGGCCTTCGCGTCATGACGACGGGGTGCTGCTTATTTGTGGACTCGAAGTCTCCTCGGAACAGAAAACATCGAAACAACTTGAAATGGAAATCGAAAATATCGGTTCAACAAAGGGAACGTTTTACACCTGTGTGGGTTATTGAGAGAACAGGGTGTTTTTTTGTTTTGTTTTAAAGGGTTCGGTTTTAGTTTAATCAATACTGTTCTGGCCTTGCGCAATAAAACCCAAAAGGTCCACAGGAGCTCGAGGTTCGATTGGAATCTAATGATTACGAAAACCTGTGTGAGGAGTTGGATCATCAAGGATTTTTTGTTTTGCTGATGAGGTACTCCTGTAATTTTTATTGAACCGGGACAGGGAGCATTTAATGATTCACAGGCAGTGGGCTCGAGTCTGTCTCGTCCTGAAATGTCGTGCTAAACTCAGAGTCAGGGAACATAAATACGATCAGAAGATTGGGTTCTTATCAAGGGGACGGAGCCGCTGAAAACTGTAGGAGTAGGTGATACCAGTGGCGGAGGGTCGCCGGACCCAAACAAAGTGAAAATATAGTCGGGGGCTTTCATCAAATCCAATAAAGCGACTCTGCTCAAACAGAAAAGCATCTGTTGCGTTTGGTCACAAACGCAAGGACTCACAGTCCAAAGGTTCTGGGTTCTAACCCCCTGGGGATCAGGAGTATGCATGTTTGTTCTGCCATTCGTAGCGACGTGTCCAGGGTGAACCACCCCCCCCCCCCCCCAGGGGGCGGTAGGCTCCAGCCCTCGGTGGCCCCATCCAGGGATGCAGCGGGAGATGATGGATGGATGGAATTCTCTTCCCAACAAACTTGGACC
Organism: Takifugu flavidus; assembly: GCF_003711565.1. Taxonomy (NCBI): domain Eukaryota; kingdom Metazoa; phylum Chordata; class Actinopteri; order Tetraodontiformes; family Tetraodontidae; genus Takifugu; species Takifugu flavidus. The sequence goes on along the minus strand of NC_079541.1, from coordinate 3,366,370 downwards.
CATTTTCACTGCCTCCAGCGACAGGATGTGCAGCCGTACTGGAAGAACAGCAGCTATTAAGAGCCTCACTTTTAACCTCAACAACAGGACTAACCAACCGGTTCACGAGTAATTTACCAGAGCAAACCAATCGAAGACAAGCTGGGACACCTCGCGCATGCTAACGTGTGGCGCGGCGATGTTTGCGGCGCCGGTGCGTAAAGTGATTCTAATTTGGAAGAAACAAACAAACAGCTTGTTGTCACACCGGTCCCTCCTGCTCTTCCACCGAGCAGCAAAAAAAAAGTGCAAATGTGTTCTGACATTTCAACAATTGTTTCAGGGTTGAAACAACCGCGCAGCAGATGGCGAGATATTGGACTCTACTTCTTGTGCTACCGAGCATCAATAAACGGGGGCGCCGGCCGCTTTCCTGAGCCCCACGGAAAGTGAAAGGACCGTCAGGGACTTTCAGCAAATGCAATAAAGCCACTCTGCTCACACAGAAAAGCATCTGTTGCGTTCGGTCACAGACGCAAGTCGCCTCAGGAAGTCGCAGAAGTGAAAAAGTGAAGTTGCGAATGATTTTGCTCTCATAAATAAGGTCAGAGTCACCGACGGAGCGGAGTGTCGCTCAGCCGGCTGCTCCGTCGTAAATTCAACACATGCCAGCTTTCCTCAACCCTAATTTAACTTCATTAAAGAAAATCTCCAAGTTAAAGTGTCATTTGGTGCCCAAGGCAGCTGTGGAGAACCGGCTCATTATGGGAACCGTCCTGCCTGGCAGGGAGCAGCATCCTTCATTTTCAGGGGGGGATCTGCAGGTCCCTACTGAGAGGAGGCGGCAGGTTCTGCAGGGACACCCCGCGTCTTCCAATACAGCCGCCTCCAGCTGCAGAAGGACTCTACGTGCAGGCTAAGGCGCACTTTTGCTTCACACAGAAGTGCTGTAAAAAAAAAAGATCTTTTGATCTTTTGTGGATCAAATAACAAATATAGTCTCCAACTGGGAAAGACCACAGCGTGATTGTGGTTCTCCTAGAGCAGCGGTTCAGTCCGAGTCTTCGCACACAACTTAGAATTTTAGTGACCTTTTCAGACATGTGGAACAGAGAAAATAACCAATTAACTTAGGATCTATTCCGAATCTTGTGAATTATGCAGAATATGGACAGAAGGCTGCATCTCCCTCCATCATTCATGTGCTATTTCAGAAATCAGCCTTTACTGTGAACATTAACAAGACCCAAACATCTGCTGTCACACGCCGTAACAGCAATCACATATATTCAAGTGGTCGTAAATGTCTGTTAAACACAGCTAGTGGTGCAGAAATTGTTGTAAATCACTGATGTCATTCTTTTTTTTTTACTACCCTGAAGCAACTGTAAACTATTTTAATTTGAGAGGGCGACTTTCGGGTGACATTCAAATTATCGGATGGTTTCCTCCAACAGGTGAAGCTGTTGTAGTTACAATACATCGCTGCCCCCACTAACACTATTAAACTGTGAGCATTAACATGTGGGGTATTTAATTGTGCGCGTACCCGTTTATATATAACTAATACACATAAACCATACAGTAACGGGCTCAAGAAGTTGGGAGATCTTTGGGAAAAGAGCGGTTGCGAACATCCTTTTAAACAGTTTAAACCCTAATCGTGATTTATAATGTCCTATTTAAAGAAACTCAGTATACGTGTCAAGTCAATTCGGCCAATGTGAGAGCAAGATTCCGTCGTTTCTGTCACGTGTTAATGCAGTGTTGAGTCTACAGCTGCTGCTGAAACCACACGCTCTCAATAGCCCGTTTAATATGATGGGATGAGTGGGAGGGAAAAGGGGATGGGGGAGGGTGAGAATAAAGAGTGTGGGAGTGAGGAGAAAAGAGGGGAGGAAGAGATGATTTTTATATAATCTGTGGGTGGAAGCAGACTGGGGCAGCTGCAGAGAGGTGCTGCAGGAGCGGATGGATGATGGATGCTCCGGGAGGGGTTAATGCAGAGTTCAACATGAAATATCTGGAACGCGGTGCAGAGGAATTAAGGGATCGATGGAGGGTGGAAACAGAGGAAGAAACAGACTGATTGAGTTTAAGATCACAACTCCAGATCGATGGTGTGAGTGTCTGGGGGAGGAACATGAAGTAAAAGTCTTCATTACCGCGGGGCTAAACTCCGAAACTGCCAAAAATACACTCAAGTCCTTGCATTCCAAGAACGACGGGGACTACGGAATGTCCATTTATCTGGTCTGTCCCACTGGGAAGGAGGCAGGACCACACCCAGGACAGGTCACCGGCCGCTGCAGATCAATGTGCTCGGAAAACTGGAAAACAAACTCGGCAAATTCTAGCCAAAAGGTGGATTAGCATCAGAAGTGACCGCGACCGAATCTCGCTTAACAGAAATTTACAGAAGACATTTCGTTGGTTGAACTCACTCCCATCAAAAAGTGCTTTTAGATAACAACAGTTACATTTGGCTGAATGATTTCCCCCTTTTCTGTGCTTTTTGTTCCTCAATCTGCACGATTCAGAGTCGATTTAACTGCGTGCTCTTTTTTGCCTGTTGCTATCTTGGCTGACATTTAAGTTCGTTCAACTTATAAAATACATTTTTCATGACTTTGTTCTACTTTACTCCTCCACACTCTTCCTTTCATGTGTTTTGTTTTGCCACATGATCATTTATCCCTTCATTAAGCTCTACCTGAATTATCGGCTGCAAACCTTTTATTTTTTAAAATGTGATTTAGTCATTAGCAATTCATCAAAATTAGTCTTTTACCACCAAACCAAACATTTAATGTCAATTTGTTTTTTGATGTGTGGGTGGCCACCAACAATTTTCCTCAAGGCAAATGTGAGCTTTTAAACACTTGAATGTTGTGAGGACCAGCTGAAATGTCGAAATGTCCTCACTTTGGGAGAGGAAAACATTCCTGGTCCTCACATTGTAGCCTATGCAAGAACACACACACACACACACACTCAAGATAATAACTGTTCATCAAAAGCTAAAACTGGAGGCACATTACACCAATAAAACAACAGTGGATGCACAGAAAAAGCATCTACAGTAGAGAAACAGAGAGACCTAACACAGGTCACACCTGCATTTATATAGAGTTCTTGGTTCACCATCAAATATGCATCCGGATGGCACCAGACACACACACACACACACACACACACACACACACACACACAGCTGCATTATGCATTATTCCAGCAACCCCAGTTCGACTGCATAACAATAAAGAAAAAGGGTTAAAAGTTCATCCTCCAGGCTTTGTACTCAGAAAAGCTAGCACGAGCGCTCTTCCAACATGAGCACGGCTTTAAAAAACATCCAATTTGCTAAGTTTAGGGGTGCGCGCACCGCGGCGTCTGCTGCTTGTTTTCATCGTCTTTCTGTTGGAGCTCGCCGAACATTGTGAAGAAGAGCTCTGTAATGATGCGACGCCGCCAGAGATGCCTCCTTCACACCGTCTGCTGGGGGCCAGCGCGTCCACGCCACGACCTTCCCAACGAGAGCATCGTTATAGCATCGTCATTACACAAGAACAGAACGGTATTACGGACTTGAGAGGCTGAACAATTACTGTTAATGACACTCCTGCCGCTTTCCAAGTCAAATCAACACCACGTGAAAGTGGCACCTTTTCTTCCTCTCATCCGCCAGAAGAAGCTTCACCCCCCCCTCCCCTCCCACACCCACACACACACACACACACACACACACACACACACACACACACACACACACACACACTCCTCATCCTCTCTTATCATCTGGTCCCACCTTGATGCTTCTTCTCACTTATTCACATTTCTGTCATGAAGCCCCCACAGGTGTCTTTCCCCCCAGGTCCAAATCATCTTTGCTTCTTTCTATTTCTTTGAAAGGGAACCATGTCAGCCACAGAGGAAACAGCATCCATTTAATATTTTCCTTCCCAAACATTTGCAGCGAACATTCCCATTACCTCCAGCTTTTTATGCACCTCCTCCGCACCTGAGATCTCGTCCCAGAAGTCCCCGCGTCCGACTCGGTAGCATTTTATTTTTATGCGGTTCAGACACAGGTGCCCCTCGTTCCACCTTCATCACGACATCCTGGAGTCCCATTGTCCCCAAGTTATTCTCGCTCATTCTCACCTTCTCTCCTCCATTCCCATCCTTCCCAGAAGTGTCCAGTGCTTTCACACATCTGTTGGCTCTGCTCGACTCCACATGTGCCACGTTGCTGCTGCCTGGTGGCGGAACGGAACGAGGAAAAAGGTTCGTGGAAATCCTTAAACACAAAATGTAATTTACGGAGTTGTTTTGTGTCCTCTGGATCTCACAGGTTCTTACTTTTTATTAGAGAAGGATTACCCAACAGGTGGATCAGGGGCCAGATGTTGGCATTTTAGTGCTACTATTGAAATTTGCTGTTGCTGCAACACCAAGGTTCCGACATTTTTGGCTTGCAGATGATCCCCGTTGTTCTGCGGGTTCTTCTGCAGACACTCCGGACGTGCGTCTCTTTGAAACGAGACAAATCACGGCCCCCACAGATGCACTTTTTTCCGCTCACCAGAACTCCAGGAGCGAAGAAATGACAAAAACGGCACCACGGATAAACAACCCGAGTATATTTATCGGGAATAAACACATCTAATAAGCTGTCAGTTCCCACCGTTTCAATGAAACTGTGCAAATATTGAAAATATTTACTTTCCCGCAGCTTGTCGTGCAGGATAACGAGATATAAATGATGTCGGTTTGTCAAGATTGATCGCAGCCGACGGTTTATATAACGACATTATCAAATTAAGATAAACCACTGAAAGAGATTTAGGAGGAGCGTCAGACGGATGCTGATGATGTCATGTTCCTGGAGGGTGCAGGGTTATATCGGATTCAGCGCTGTGCACCGAGAACCAGTTCTTCTTAACGGATCCGTCCTTCTGCACGATCCACCTGTGTGGATCTGCCACCCTGAGGATGCGGCCTGGTGCTCAGCCAGCACTTCCTCTAAACGAGCGCTGATGATTCTGCCGCCAACGCTGATTAAGTTGTATTTGAGCCGCTGCGTCGCAAGGCGGCAATTATCTTCCGAGTTTTGATTATCCTTCAGCGTTAGGACGGAGTCACCAGAGACGGATCGCAGGTGGAGACGGCGGCGCTGGTGGACAACACGGGTGTACCCTCCGTCAGACTGATTGATGGGACGGGGCCACCATCAGTTAAAAAGTCATCAGTCCCTGGGCAGGACTAGAAGGGAAGAGGAGGGATGATGAGGCAGTGGAAGGGGGGAGGCTGATTTTCTGGGGGGGAGATGCACCAAATTGACTGCTGATTTTCATCGTAATGAGGGACAACTGAGCAGACTTGGCGCTTCGCTGTCCCCTCTTTGGACAAGCTGCCTGACCTGGCGAGCTGGAAATGAGCCAATCCTCCCCTAAAATCCACTTGGGTGCAAATCCCGGAGGTTCCTCAGCTTCACTGCTTGTACGTAGTATGTTTGGTCAGCAGGATACGTTTGAAAATGATTAATAGAAATGGGAAAATGCAGCCCGTCAGCTGTTGCTGTGATTTGCATATAGAGCAATCGCGACTGTCATGTTGTCATGCTAGCAGCCAGTGTTCACACGTGTCCTCCTCCCAGCTAATTTAGTCTTTCAGCGTAGACGTGTCCGCCTGCCCATCTGTCAGTGCGACACCCTGGAATCGCGTCTCCCCGTGACGCAGGAGCAACTCAAAACATCCTTTTCTTCCTTCCTGGACGGTTTTGTTCCAATTCTCTGTCCAGTCGCAGCCAGTTGATGCAGATAAATGCAAATGACTCTTGATTTTTGCTTTGAAGAAAATGTGTGCGAGGTCTCCAAGGCTCCCTCACTTGCGCGTTCACGTGCGCGCGCACCGGGCAGCGCGGCCTGGTGCTCGTGTCCACCCGCACACATCCGGATCTCCCATTCACACGCACTCCCAGCTGAAGATTCTGGGAGCCAGGTTACAGGGAGGTTAACAACACTGAAGCATCGCGCGCTTTCATGCGGTCACTGAACTCTGGCAGCAGCCCACATCTGCCCGCCTGCGCAACTCATTTTCCTTTATATTCCCGACACACAAAGGAAATATTTACGCACTGTTCTCGTCCTCGCACGCGATCCACATCTCTTTTATTCCTTGCTAGTTCGTGCCCATTTCTTTCCCCCGGTTCCCGCTACGTAGCTCTGCCTTCTTTGATCAGTTTGTTTCATCTTTTCTTGTCCTTTCTTTAAAATCCACATCTCTGCCATAGCCGACATCTCTGACTCTGATCTTTGACTTCTGTGCTCAGTTCTGATGAAATCAGGTTATCGGACCAACAACCTGAGGCCGAGATGTTGTGGGGGGGGCGTTAAAATACTGTTCAGATGTGGCTTAAGAGAGGGAATAAAAGGGGATGAAAAGGTTTGGTTGGGTAGGTAAAGATATCTAATTTATTCCTTCACCATTTCATTTATTATATATATTGGAATTAGAGGGAAGGAGCCACCCTGGATTGGATCTACGGAGATTTTCCGCCTTCTGCTGCTGAGAGCAAACTCACACCCACGCAAGGGCGCCGTCACACTCACGCAGTCACAACGAAAAAATAAAAACAGGCATTACTCTTTGAACACACAACACACCACACACACACGTGTGTGCACGTTTCCTTGACTGGGAAATCAGCTGTTACAGTGTGTGTCGGTCATTACGCCTTATTCCCCCGGTGATGGATGTAACACTTTGTGGCGCTGCGAAATGTGTTTTGGAAATGTGTCTGGAATTGCTTTGTGGCACTGCTGAATGCTTTGGGAATGAGATCATAACAGCCTGGGAGCTGCAGTAATACTGTCTTGGAGCAAGTGTGTGTCTGTGCGCGTGTGTGTGAGTGAGTGTGTGTGAGAGAGAGAGAGTACAGTTAAGGTGCATTTTTAAAAACGTGATTAAATGTGTTCACGTGTCAGAGAGAGAAGTTTGTTTTCCTGCAGGAGCAGTATTTATGTGTTCATTATCGCCAGCATCCGCCAGGGCTCCAGCGATAAAGGTCATCACTTGGTTTAGCCTGTCAGCTGGAACGGATGCATCAAAACGAGGGAAAAACTCGCATTTTCTCGGTTTTCTGCAGGAGGATTCAAGTTTTTTGGGGAGTTGCATTGATTTCACAATTAACAAAGAGGATCTGAGGGCTGCTGATCAATACTGGGAAAATTAACATGCTAATCTGGAGGGAAGGTGTCTGGGTGTGCCTTTCAGGGGACGTGGTCAATACCCGGGTTTTCAAGTGTTTTCAATACTTAGGTTTAGAAAAGTCCAGACCGTTTCTCCAGTGTCGAATTTCACGTTGCAACAATATTGATGGTTTCAGTACAGCTATTAAATGTTGTTCTGCTGTGTGAAAGCTTATGTAGGCATTAAAGTCAACACGTACACAGCCGGTGTCGAACTGGAAAGAGGTAAAGCTGCAGCCGTCCCTGACTGAATCCCCATGGGGCTCCAGGTCATCCAGGATTAAATCAATTGATCTCAGGCTCATCGATCCACGACATGGACGCCAGCCATGTATAGATTAAGCAGGTGTAATCCTTTGCCCTGTAGCCCAAGCTCACTTCATTTGAAACTTGATATATTTAACACGCACGCACACACGGTTAAATCTCCTGCAGCAGCTGGCAGACCCAGAGCTTTGTGCTGGTCCCAGTATCCCTGAAGGACTGCGAGAACAACTGGATCTGAGCACAGGCGCATCTTATACATATGTTATTATGTCATAGCACGACACGTGGCTTCATGTTATCGTATAGCAGTCTTTTTATTGATGGGTCATGCATTGGCTTGATTACTGTTGCCAAAAGTAATGTCCCTGTTTGGGTTCATCGTCCCCATTATGTAGAATTATGCACTTGTCCCCCAACAGGCAGATAGACAAGTAAACAGATACACACATACAGCTGTTTACTTTTACATTGAGAACATTTACTTTGACAGATTCCCAATTTATTTTCCCTCTTCCACTAGTTGCCAGACTTTCGACAGGCCTTGCTTACAGGATGAAGAAATACAATGTGGACTCCAGAAGAACAGCTGTCACATTGATGGATGTCAGCTAACGGCTAGCGTACAGGGCAACATCGAGGGGGTTTAAGGAAAGCACAAATAACGAATGATCACTGACAGCACAAGGAGCTGACAGCGTCTGACGCAAGATCCCTGTTTTACCGGGGGAAGAGGAGAGGGGATCGATAAAAACCGGAATTATAATTGCACGGTGTGTTGTCACGCTGACTATTGACGACATTGTACAGCGGGTGTAGCAGATGGTGGCAGAAGTTCGAGAGGGTTTCTGGGTGCAACCAAACACCTGTGCATCACACACACCAGAGCATCCATGGGTTACACGGCCATGACATCTGGACGGAGATACAGTTGGGTGAGCACCATTTCAGCCGGACTGCCGCCAGAGAGATGCGAGTGAGTGTGTGTGCTTTTGTGTGTGTATTTCTACAATGGTAACGTCAGCCAGAGATAAAGGATACCTGTTTCACTACAGTGCTTTTGAGGATTTATGTGTGATAAACAGTGTTTTTACACTGCAGACAAAATTTTGTGCAATTTTACATTTACGTGATGACGCTCTTGGTATGGCTAAAGAAAAAGAAAGCATAAATTATAATCCATTCCTTTGATTCAGCCAGTTGATTGGACACTTTTCAGCCCTTTAAAACCCTAAAATCAAAAATGTGTTTTCCGTATTCCAAGGTTAATTACCGCTACAATTTTCATTACACATCTCTCAATTTATGGCCACCTTCACATGCACTGATTTAGTTCATTCATTCCAAACACTGTAATTTTCATTAATTTTCAATGCCTTTGGTTAGTTAAAAAGAAAAAAAAACATGACTTCGAGTCAGAATTATAAGACAAAATGACTCCTGTGTTGAATGATTAATGTTTGGACTAACTCCTTAGACAAGATAAAGTAGAGCTCGCAGATCATTATCCCCGAGAGAGGCCCTTTAGTGTTATCAAGACCCTGTTCGATTGTTGGAACGATTGACTCGCTGCATTGTACTCCGAGATTCGTCATCCGTGGTATTGTGCTTGCCCGAGCAGTGCGAGCTTAGCCACCCATTAAGGTTTATTAGTGAAGAAAGCCATATTGTTGAGTTATTCTGGCTAAAAGCATCAAACGTGAGGACGCTTAGAGCAATGATATTAATATGCAGTCTATACCAAAAAATAAATAAATAGAAGAAACACGGAAGTTATCAAATAATTACATTATTGTGCTCTCGTTATTGTGTGTTATGAATATGATGATATATTTTTAATTGAACTCTCAGTCAAACAGCGTACCAGTAACTTGGGGCCTTCAAAAGTGTGTGTTGATTCAAGTAGGGACTACATGTTCCATAATGAGTGGAAGCTTTGTATTCTGACGTCTTTCCGGAGCTATTTGGTGTGTAAATGCTGTGTGGACAAAAGCCTCATTTATCCAAGGTGACCTCTTGATGTTTCTATGAGTTCCTGTAGCCTCGACATGCAGTTCCTCTCGTACACGTGTAGCGAGTTACTCAAGTGCATCTCTCGCATGTGTCTCTGCTCGCACGTGTGCACCCGTGATCAATGTACAGTCTGTAAAATGTGGCGTGTGCCCGGCGACCACTTGTCAGACCAGCTCTGGGCAGAGAAACTTTCTGTAGTTTCTCCCTGTGCACCTGCTCCCACTCATGAATATTCACAAGAACCGGAGATGCTAATTATACTATTGCGCTGACTCAGCAGAGCTGCTGTTCATCCCCACCTGCTCGCCGCGCCGTTCCGTCCAAACTCATTGCCTCACCAGCTTGAAATCGAGAAGTGTCCTCCTCCTGCTAACCATCAATATTTATGAACCAACCAACAGACCAGGGGGACTATTTATTATAATCACGTGCAGGTCAACAATCACTAGCACAGTTATACAGTAGCTTGAGCCTTCATCTGGCAACATGATCTGGAAAATTACTCCCCGTGCTATTTGTTATTCAGTTCGATTCAACTTTATTGATACAGTGTCTTTTACAATCAAGATTTAAACCCAGAACTTGGCCCCTAAACAAGCAACAGTGGCAGTAAAATCTTCCTTTTAACAGGAAGAAGACGAGCGGAACCAGGCTCTCCCTTTCAAAAGGGGCAGAAAAAAGATATAGACAGTCTTCTTCAGACTTTAAACGTTAGAATATCCATCACATTACAGTGTAAACTAAAAGCCTCTCTGGGATGGAAGATCTTGTAGACTGTGTCCCTTGTTGGACCTGAATCTGTCAGATTTCTGTCCCCCATTCCTTTCAGAGCTACACTAGGTCTTTTTTGTGATGGTGCAAGAGTTAGAAAAAAAACACTTTTCAAAATTCGGAATCCTTTTTAACGACTTCGCCCGACTGTCCATTTCTGTCTGTACTGAGCAAATGCGCATAAACAAGCTTAGTATATCGACTCGTAACTTTAAAAGCACGCCGACACGTGCCGCCGGACCGCTGGGGCCACAGGTCATCGATGCAGTTGCAGTGAAAACCTTTTGATTTTCAGTTACAAAAAAAACTTTGTTGGAGGAGTGAAGCATGTTTGATGTGTTGTATGAATAAATTCAGAGTGGATGCATTAATGACCTGAACCAGTATGTAAAAGAACACCATGCAGAGCAGATGGTGGGAGCACCAAAGGGAGACTTGGAAACTTCTACCAAGGTTACTTCAAGGCCGTCAGAACATTCCGCTCTTCCAGTCTCCTGTTGGTTAAGTCCTGGGTGTTGCACGTGTGCGAGATGCTCTGCTCGCCCTCGCACAGTTTGTTCTGTGCATCAGACAGTGCTCACCAGCACGGCGGGATTATTTTTAGAAAATACACAACAGTGCGTGATGTTTTTTGTTTTTTTTCATATTTTCATCCCTAAAGTATTGAAGATTTTGTTGAAATAAAAGGGTCATGAACAGGGATGCATCTGAGGGACAGATGGTGAGAATGCTCAAAAAATGAGAGGAGGGGGATCAGAGAGGAGAAGCATACCTAAATTTGTCTAATAATCGCTTGTTAGAAACAAACGGAACAGCGATAGGATGGAGAAGAAGCAGAACTGTGACAGAAGGTTGCCAAAGTCCTCTAGAACTTTCAAACCGCCTGAAATTTGTTGTTTTTCACCCAGTGTATCCAACTGGAAGCCCTCGAGATGTCCTTGCATTTAGGAAAAGAGTGAGGGGTTTATTTTTGGAGGCCGCGCTGAGCGAAGGAGGAGGAGGAGAAGGCATTCTTGACAAATTAATTATCATCCTCTCTAATTGAAGTGTCTGGTAAATACCCACTGTTGTGCATGGAAGCAGAAGAATGTTCACGGCCTCACTGAAGATGGAGGAAACCGCCTGAAACATTGAGAAAAACACGGGTAAACTGTATTTTTCACAACATCTCAGGCAGTTTCCTGGATATACTGTAGACACAGATGTACTGTATTAGCATGGTTCAAGTCTGCAAAACTCTTTGTCACTGTAAAACTGGATAGTTTGTGGGTGACACTGTTGCAACCACACTGGCGATTTATGATGGAGCAGCACGAAGACTCAACTTTGCTGTGGGTTCCTTTCAACTTGATGACAACTTCCAACTATGTTTCAGTTTTTAAATTGTGTTGATGAAGCAAGTCAACAGAGACTTGTGATAAATAATTGACAATACACTTTATCCTGAATATCGGCTTCAAGTTTGGCACAGAAAAACTGTAAAATGGCCGTTGAGACCAACCCCATCATTTATGTCCATTTTCTACCAAATATCTCTATTTCTGATGACTGCTCTGTGATGAGCGCCACTCACGAAGCTTCAAAAGCAACTGACGAGAGGAAGATGTGTGAAACCAATAAAATAAAAGCTTGAACTTTTTTTTTGATTTTCTTCAAACTCGACATGTGAGGGCTGTTTGCGCTGCTTTTATTTCTCAGAACAAGAGCAGAGAAGAGGGGCGGAGGAGCCAGACAGTGAGAGAGGAGGAGAGAGTTGAAGAGAAAAGACAGAGACGGAGAGATGGATGAAGACACAGCGACAGGGGACTGAGTGACAAAGCTCTTTGCCTGCAGCCTTACAGCTGGCAGCCCTTCTCTCAGCTCGCTACAGCTCCGTCTTCTTCTGAGAGAAGAACAGATAATGACAAGAGGACCAAGTACAAGATTCAGAGTACAAACACTTCAGGAAGGCTGACGGAGCATCCAGCATTCCTGGATGCATGCAGCAGGGCTGCGTCTTGGGTTTCACAGCTTGGGCGTCGTTTATCGAGCTTAGCGCTGCCATAAAAATGTCCGCTTTTGCACATTTTAATAAATAATACTGAGTTACTTCAGTGGATAGCGGAACTAAGGCTGGAAGCTTGATCACTTTTCCAGTAAAATTCAAGTGTTTCTAGCAGTTATCTCACAGGAATTATACACTGTCCCTGACACAAAATCATTCCTCCAGGCTGTCAAGGATACCTTTGCCAAAAAAAAATAAAAAAAATCACATAATACAGTTCAAGCGGCAATAATTTAACAACCTGAATGACCCCCACATACCGCAGCATTGCTATGACATCCTCTAGTACCCCTGAGACCCCTGGCCGTCGGCTCAGAGACCTCCTGGTTAACCTTCTCATTTTTGGGCTGGACCGCAGAGCTTGTTTCAGCATAGCTATCATTTTTTTGTGTGCAGAGGCAATAAAACGTGGCGGCATGGTTGCCAGCGGGTTTGGGTCGCTCTCATGACTCACCCAGAGGAACCTGTCTGGAGCCAGTCGTTGGCCTGCAGTCACATTTTGTGCATGGAACCCTGGCCGAGGAGGGACTAAAATAAGTCCCTTTTAACAGCTACTAACAGGTCATGAGTCCAGTCAAGCAAATGCGGCCTCTTATTTTGTCGAGTATAACAATAATATTCTAGATTTCTGAAGTTGAAGTACATTTTTTTTTAACTTGTGATCTCTTTCTAAATTGGCAGACAGTTTTCAGAATTGATAAATACGACCATCAAGTCAGCTGCAGATGATGCTCAAGAAGAGAACTGGTAAAATTTGGGGGGGATAAACTAGCTCCTATTTTCTCAGCTTCCAGGGAGAACAAAGAGAAAGTGCTGCTTCAGCTGACACAGTGATTGATTTGACAAGAAATAGTCACACACACACATAGACACAGACACACACACACACACACGGCCAGGCATGTTTAAGAGGCAAAGCCACACTTTCGATGCACTGGCACACACAGGGAACCAGCAGAATGTGCCTGAAGTGTGGAGACAGATCAGAGGTTACTGCTGTGTCATCACAGCTGACTGTCAAACACCAAGGAAAGGAAATCTGCATACAGCAGGAAAAAGGAGATACCGAGCACTCGGAGAGAGAGAGGGGGGGGATGTGAGAGCAGGAACTGAGGCAGCAACTGAGGAAGAGGAGTTTAGGGGAGGAAAAATCACACAAAGCAAAAATAATGTGGGGCGACTTGCTCAGCAGCATCGATGAAGCGCCTGATACTGTGCTTATTTTTACGTAGCAGCTGAGCCTGGAAAAGTCAAAGATGACGCGACTGTGAGAGGGAGATAAATTAAAGAATCTGTATGATGCGACTGCATGCAAACACCTCCGTGGGAGTGAGAAAATTGAGGCACGCGGAAGGGTGAACGGGCTTCTGTCCTCGTGCAAAACTCGTCCTCAGAATTTCAATGGCTGAGACTTTCGCCGAACGTCTCACACATGCAAATCCCCTTAAACCGTCTCTGCTAACGAAGCGTCAATCGAGCCACCCCTCGCAGAAATTGCACATCGCACCACTGTTTCTGTGTCATCTGTCCCTCCTCCTTTGGAACCAGACTGTTCCTGCCAAAAGGGTGCACCATACCGGCTCATGCGGTCATGCTTTCCTTTCCATTTTGCCCTTCGCTGTAACCCATCCTCAGTCTTTCTCCAGCTCCTCTCTGCCTCGTTCCTCCCTGTCAGGGGCCATTAGTTCAGGCTGGCTCCTGATTTCCCCCACCAGAGACCACCTCTCACCTCGATCCTACTCCAGGGAGGGCTGCAAATGAGACAGATTCCAGGATACACAGCACACGGTGGTGAAACATGCATTCTGTCAGGGATGCAAGAGGATAACGTTCGTTTCCAGGACTCGGCTTTGCCAAACAAATCGAAAAACAGAGGTCCGGAAAGTTCCAGGATCTTGTTTTCCCTGATGTCCCCCTATAGAGGGGTATTATTATCGCCTCAAGAAAGACTGAAAATTGGTGATTTTCCTTCGTTAGTTGTGGTCCTTCTCACTGTTTGGAGCTTTATGTCATCTCTCAAGTTCAGATTTTAATTTGTGTTGGGCCTTCTTAGTTTCTGAGCTCAAATAACCCAAGGAAGCACATTTGAAGCAGACCCACTGACCCACAGACCAACAACAGCTAATTTTGTTCTATATTCAACATTAAGGCTCATGCTCATCATCATTCTTTCGGAGCTTGTAGAGACGCCTTATGGCAGTTTTCCCAGATCATTAATACACAGACGATCCTATATGTTGTGTAGGGGAACTCCAGAGGGTCGTGAGATACCTCTCCCCTCTGCCGGGACCCAGCGCGAGTTGTCTGTGATTGTGACCACTTCTGGAGGGACCCACTTTAAAAGTTTGACTTTCATGACATTAGAAGAAATGATTTCTTCTTAATAACTATTATTATATACTTACATATACTTTTTTAACTTTAGTTTAAGTTTAACGTTTGCCCCTGGAGGGCAAAGGTTATTTTCTACTTGCCAAATGGGTACTAATCTCTTCTTCTGCCATCATTAAAAAACCCAGAATGTCTGAGAATAATGTCATTTTTGTAATAAGGTCACCGTTCAGATTTGATGACTGAAGAGGCATTAAAATCCTTGAACCAAACTCTAGGAGGAAAAAATAAAACAAGATCTGGAAAATGGTCTCATTTATGAAAAATTAATGTGACAACATGGCTCTTATACTTATTTATAATCAAATATATGAACATGAAGTACTGAAGGAGACTGATTAGAGTTATGGGGAATTATCCAATTTCAGCTTAGGAGATTGACCTCTAAGAGCAAAGATGTAGAAGTTCAAGCAGCCCTTTGGCCTCTGATCAATAATGGCGTTGTCTCGGCTAATTGAAGTTGACACTAATAATTGGTAGAGCCAATGCTAGCATCACTGCTGATGCTATTATTGATGAAAAGGCCAGCAGCAACATCACATATTCTCTTTGGTGATGGCAAAATGCAGCAGTTATTTTGTTTGACAAGGTCAGCGTGGGCCCGCCATCATCCCTCAGTAGCTTACCTTGATGTGATGAGTGATGATGACAGTTTCTGATCGGGTATTTGAGTTTTAAACGATTGTGATAAGTCCGTAGCAGACACGGCATTCATTAAAAAAGCTATCTTTTAGTCTGGACACTATTATTGAGTGCTAAAGGGCCTCAGACTGTGTCGATACGGTCAGAGAAATTCAGCCGAATTGAGCTGGAGAAGCTTCGATAACAAATGAAAATTGTTACAGAGGGAAGGAGGACCAGACTATGGATAAATTCATCTGTGGAGAGTCTGGCTCACCCAGCGGCCAATGATACAATCGAACTGTATCTGTGTGGAACCGCACCTCGTGTCCCTTGCATCAAGTTAGCATATCATCCTTCTCTCCTCTTTGGTTCCAAACATCCTTCCTCTAAGATTTTTGCTTCAATTCATGTTTCCCAACTCGGGGTAACTCTAAAGATTATACTTTTTTTACTATTATCAGTAATTTTTTTTCCCACAAAATGAGGGATATAGGGAAGGTTTAGGGTAGGCAGAAGTGACTTCCACCCTCAAGGATGTGATGAAGGTCTCAACTATCTGCAGGACATCACCTCTGCTTGATCTTTGGACTGTCTTCCTCAAATCTGGCCTTTTATGGCATCTCTTTCTTCCTACATAGAAATTTTCGAGGCTACGTTTGCTGTTCTGCTGCTCTTTAATGTCATAATTATCAGTTAGTGTCTTCTATGGAAGACTTGCGTGTCCTTTTCTTCTGTATTGTTGATGCATTTGCTCCATCTACACAACTTTACTGCAGGTTCTGCTAATGCAGCACTTCTTTTTACTTGCTTTACTTGAACAAGGCCAAGGCATTCAGATTCTTCCTAATTAACTGCTCTCTCCTTACGTAAGATGTGCTCTTATTCACCACCAGGATTACTCTTTCATGCCCATTGCCCTCCATGTTTTCCTTCTTTTCTCTCATTTCTTTTCCTTTTACTGATATCCGTTACCTCCTCTGTTCTGTTCAAAATTTCATACAAGCATCTCCTCCTCCACAAGCACATCTATCCCTCATCACTCATCTCTCCTACAGCACAGTCACTGATTCCTTTTGCCATGGCGAGGAAAAACCCATTTTTGTCATATTGCCATGTCAGTGAAATTTAGGATCTCTCTCTCCCACCCTCTCCTTTACACTCCGTGTGTGTTTGTGTGCTTCAAGGGTACTTTCATCATCAAATTCCATTTCCTTTGCAGACAAACACTTCTGCCAGAAGGCTTACAAACAAGCAGTGTGTCAGGATGTGTGTGTGTGTGTGTGTGTGTGTGTGTGTGTGTGGGTGCATATGTGCGTGTACCACTTGTGACAGGTAGTGAGAGGTGCTGGCTCTTACTTTGTTTTTATTTTTATGACTGTACGGCTCATCGAACTGAAGCACACACTGAAGATGATATTCATATTGGATGCTCCTATTTTAAATTGATATGAAGTGGATTTTCAGGAGGCTCTCTCTCTCTCTCTCTCTCTCCCTCTACCTCTCTCTCACACATACACACTACAAGGCACTTGTTTTGACTACTTTATCCTTATTACTATTGTAGTTTTATTTATACTGTAGTCTTTAGAATACTTATGTGAGACACAACAAACATGAGCATCAAACTCCATTAATCTGTGTTTTTAATGGGTTTAATTAATGCTCTAATTACTGTTGGATGACTGGTGGATATATTTGTGAAGTATTTGGTTTCTAAGAAAATGGAAATAAATACAACGAATCTGTGCCCCTGGCACTGCGGTAAATGCAGAAAATGACATGAACAATAAAATGAGAAACAGAAAGTTGCATTTTCATCAGCAACACTTGTTATTGTTGCTTATGCACAACTTCTGTTATGATTGAAAGAACCCTAACGGTGGCAGTAGGATGCTTTTAAGACTTGTGTGCATATTGTCACAAGCTAATAGGTCATGCAAAGGAAAACCCAGGCTGTTCAGACAGGACCAGAATTGCCCCTTTGAGGAACATTTTGGAAGGAAAGAAGCAATAAGAATAAGCAGCAATGCACTGGCAATGAAAATATGCACATATTCATTTGGGCAAAATCACCAGAAGAGAGAAAGAGGAGAGAAATTCTTTAATGAGTCCACAGAGAGATCACGAACCACCTCTCCAGCATCGAGTTGTTGTGCTCTTGCCAGTTCTAGGTCTATAAGCATGCAACAAAGCTTCCTAATAGTTTATTTGATAACACCAAACCACATAAAGTGCAACAGAGAAACCTAATAAAGGCAATCGTAACGATGGCAATGGAGAGGGAGCTACGGAAAGCGTGATGACTCTTCAGAAGCAGTAAATAGTTGGCAGAGACTGAATGTGCATCAGCACGTCTAATTGCACACACAGTAATGAAAAGAAGATAAAACTGGAATAAGGATATTGTAAGGTTTATATAGGAGGGTGTGTGTGAGCGTGCGTGCGTGCGTGTGTGTGTGTCAGTACCTTTTGAAAAGTGAGGACATTTTTCTTGACTTGGTTTACCAGCTAAGGTTAGAAATAGGTTAGGGGAAGAGTGATGCATCATCCCCATGAAAACCTCATGATAGGGATGTAACACCAAATGTGTGAACGGGAGTGTGTGGGTGTGTGTGCATCCAAACACCTTTTACTGAATATTTTATGAAGAAAACACAAAGTGCAAAAAGTCAGAGGAATAAAAACAAATAAAAGGCAAAGAGCAACAAATACAAATGTTTAATTAATGAAAGGAAATACTTAATTCTGGCAGCAGCTGTGGTGGCACTAAAGGAAAAGACAAGCTTGACAGGACAAAAGATGGCGTCCGTATTCACCAGATACACACAAAAGGTTTGTTCTGGCAGTTGAGTTATAAGCACCGAGTAAACTATAGTGGCTGCAAAGGAAAATATGCCCTATTTCTTGAATTTATGGTAGGTTATTCTACTATTCATTACAGTATATTTTGATTTCTGATAAGAGAGCTAAAATGATCACCTCCTTCATTAGCATACCTCTCATCTCTAACACGTTAACCCAGATTCAGATTCAAACATGTGTAGAGATATGAGACAGGAGCCTGCATGCATTTGAATTCAAATAACGGCATAAAAGATTGATATTTTCTTTTTTTAAAAGCACACATTCCTGGGATATCATACAAAAATCGCTTCGTCTGATGCATAAAGAGAGCTGCAGACTTGATTTTTGATTGATTTCAAAACAGCTGGAGGGTGGTCGAGGATACGTGGGCGGCGGCAACTTTAGCTGACATGATGTTTGTTTATGACTAACTAAACTTTTTAAACAGTGTCTCTGCATGAGTGGGATTAAACCAACGACTCGTTCAGCCCCCCCACCCCCGTTCCAAAGTAACTTTAACTTCTCTTGCTGAAAGATAATGTTTAAAAATATGAATTATCAATCAGGCAGCTGGAGCTTGGGATGAAAAATCAGTGTTGAAACAGCAGCGGGGGTCTTTTCTGTGGGCGTGCAATGGTGTCGGAGAACTGATGTTCATATTTGATGACGCCATGAAAGACGAATGTTTGAAGAAAAAAAAGTGTGAAGAGCACTCAACAAAAAAAAAAAGTTTCACCTTTATTTAACCTGACAGCTTGAATGTGAAAGGTGGAAACTGAACCTGAAGATGCTAACGGGGGGGAGATCAAACACTTCTCATCTCACCCATGTCCGCTGGCAAAAAAGTGGCAGAGCGAGCTCAGAAAAACCGACTCTCCTGGTCGGAAAGATGTCGGGATTGAATCGTCTCAGTTTCGTATTTCTGCTGAATCATTTCAAGGATCTCAACCGTTAAAGAAAAACGGAACCCACGCTAACGCTGCGTATACAAACAGACTGTAGGGCACGCACCAGCGCTCAGACCTCAAAGGGGGTTTATTCTGCTCTGACTTTCAGTTGTACCATCAAACTGATGTGGGCGAATGAAAAACTTTGAAGCAAACCCCTGCTGCTCCCTGTGATCTCACGCACTTCCTCCGCCGGCCTCCAAACGTCTCCCGCTCTCATGTTTGTCCTTGAGTGCTCTTAAAACACCGTCTGTGTCACGACATCAGCCCGTGCACACTTTCCTATCTGATATTTCAAATTTGCTGATAGACACAGTTTTCAGCCTTTAAAGTTGAAAATATTCAACTTTTGGGATGTCAGAGGCTGCGAGGCTCGCCCTGATTTGTATTTCAATACACTTTGAATTGTATCGAAGCCCGTTATAGCTACATGTATGATTTTTGATGCATAAAACAAGAATTTACATATAGTCTAGCTAACATGTGATTATGAATTGTTGATATTAACTTATTAGGTCTACATTGAAAATACATATATTTATCTATACATACAGCATTTATTAATCATGTCATTGTTTCAAGCCTTTCTCTGATACTCTGATAGCCCACAGAGAAATTATCATTTGGCATGAGCTGTTTAGTGATTCAGTATATCCCATAATGCATTGTGAAAAGTAGTGTGCAACCAATGGTCCCTTACAAGGTAATCGACCATTGTCCTTTGCGGTTTCAGCTCATTAATAACTTTTGGATACACCCTTCATGAACATCTACCGATGCATCTTCATGTCTTTATGTAATCCGGGATGTTATTGCTCCACCTACAGCCTTGGAATGTGTTCTGGCTAAAATTGTATATGCACAAATATCCTCATTATCAGTCGATAACATAAGGGACAGATATATGTGGCGCATTGTTCCACCCACATTATAATGCCGGGATCTCTTTGCAAGCACGTATTTCTGACTACTAGCGTTTGAAAACAGTCTTTCCTTGTGTCTTACTTCCTCACTTCCACACACCAATCTGCACATCGATTTCAGCTCTGAAAGGAGGCAAGGATCATGTATCTCGTCCCCCTGGCACCCAAGGAAAGAAGGAACTAGAGAAAGTATTCAAAACCCCTCGTGGAAGCCGTGTGTGTCTGTGTGCATGTAATTGAGAAAATAATCAAACTCTACAGGGGCCACGGGATGGATTACAGCTGAGGACCACATCCTGCATGCTAAACTTGTGGACCCCAGGGGCAGACACATGCATGGACAACCCCTTGCACACCAAAACAGGGGCCCTGGAGAGGTTGAGATAACCAATGACATGGATAATAAGTGCTATAATAGAACCATTAAGCTCTGTGATGGGGGGGGGATGAAGTTGTGCATGTTAATATTAGTGCAACTGAGAAGTGGCGAGACTTCCAGCAATATTGTTTTTTAAATTATGCAGCCATGAAAGATAAAAACAAACACACACACACAGAACCTCACACAGCTGACCCTCCGACTCTCCATCCCCCACAGAGAGTGACAGAGAAAGAGGAAAATGTTTTATAAGTGGGAAAACAATCCGGCGTAATCTGCAGAGAGCTGCTTCTCATCACTAAACTTCCACTCACTTCCCTCATCCCCAACAGGAGAGCAGCTCGCCCACACACTCACACACACACACACACACACACACACACACACACACACACACAGAGCTTTAAGGATAGGTAGATCTGTGAATGTGTCCCCTGCTGTCAATGTTTTCTCTGTGTCACCAAACAGGAGGAAGGAAGTCCCCTCGAGCAGCCTTTTAAATTGTGTCTTTAGGTCTGCGTGGAAGATCTAAAGTGTCTACTTTCACAACTAAGCACCAATGCTAACAATCTCTTAAAGAGACACCGAACAGGGAGAAATATGTAGATTTGTTCTGTGCAAATGGAGCAAAACTCTCGGTGGAAGACATCTTGAAACAGAACAAAGACCTACTTCTGGATGGTTCCCACAAGGGCTAAGCTAAACCTTTAGGGATAAAATAATCAGAATCACCTCGATTAACTAAAGCTATAATATATTATTGCTGCTCACTCTGAGGATCTTGTTTCAGTCGTCGCAGAAAGACGTCTATTTTCTCAATAGGAACTCTGTTTGAACTGCGATGTGACAATAATGCCATTCACAATCATTTAATAATGACCACTGGAAGACTGTCTGGTCTTCAAGGAGCAGTTGATTAAGATGATGATATATTAGCGCAGCCATCTTTTCAACATATGATCCTCTGAGGTGCTGCAGCAGCGAGGTGACTTAAATCACATAAGGGATGGATGGATGGATGGAGGAATGGAGGGATGGATGGATGGATGGAGGAGGGAGGGATGGATGGATGGAGGAATGATGGAGGGAGGGAGGGATGGATGGATGGAGGGATGGATGGAGGAAGGGATGGAGGAATGGATGGAGGAATGGATGGATGGATGGATGGAGGAAGGGGGGGTGGATGGAGGAAGGGGGGGTGGATGGAGGAAGGGATGGAGGGAGGGAGGGATGATGGATGGAGGAATGATGGAGGGAGGGAGGGATGGATGGAGGAAGGGATGGAGGATGGATGGATGGAGGAAGGGAGGGATGGATGGATGGATGGAGGAAGGGATGGATCGAGGAATGGATGGAGGAAGGGAGGGATGGATGGAGGGATGGATGGATGGATGGAGGAAGGGAGGGAGGAAGGGATGGATATTTTATACCCTTACAGAGGGGTTAAATTTCGAACAAACAGCAAATCCAGTGCCATCCTTCTGGTAGACAGTGTTTATTTAAGGATGATACTCGATATAAGGATCACTCACACACACACACACACACACACCCACACACACTCCTTGCGTCTGCCTCTCTCTCCATACCCATGACCCCACAAACCAGTCTCCCCGCGGCACATATCACCATCTCCCCACAGCCACTGGCTATAGATTTCCAAGCACTCCCCATCTCATGTGACCATTGATCAATACACTATGTTCAATTAGCTGCTTGTTGCTACCTCCTGGGCTATACGTGTGTGTGTGTGTGTGTGTGTGTGTGTGTGTGTGTGTGTGTGCATGTGTGTGTGTGTGTTGGGATGTGGGAGAGTTTGACAGCGACGGGGCGTGTGCTTGTTACATGGTAGCAGCTCTCAGCTGGTGAAGTCAGAAGCTAACTGAACATAGAGGATCAAATTGTGGATGTTTTTGGTGCAAAGTTCTGTCTCTACTGTTCCCTAATATGTAAACGCTAAACTCTTAAACTGGAGAATAAATAATTCATTTCAGGGTGAAATGTCCTTTTAAGCAGCTCCACGAAGGATCCATTCCTGGGGTTTTAAGACGTACCAACTCCTCTCGAAGAATTTCTGATAAGGACTCTTCAATAATCTCATGCGAAAGGGTGTTTCACAGATTATTTTCTCCATGTTTTTTCTCAAACCTTGCAGAAAATTTGAACAAGCTTGTATAAAAGCGAGCAAAGGAAATTCAAGACAGGAGCACAATCAAAACACGGACAGATCCTGTTGTGGGGCAGAAGCTCTGACCTTTTGGCGGCCACTAATCACGCTAACATCAAGACTGCGACTTCTTGGTAATGAACAACTAAAAGACAGACAGCATGACCGGGCATCTTTAATGCAACACCACTGCCCCGGCGTGCTCCCATTATTAAGTGCGGATGAGGAATGGTGGGAGGAGGAGATTCCAAAAATGATGTGCAGAGGATTCATAAACAACCCTGCACAATTAAGAAGCGATAATTACTTTGGGGTCATTCCTTCATTCAGTGAGGAATGGCGGTCGCTATCGCTTGGCAGGGATGTTTTATTCATCATTATCACATTAAGGCTAACAACAGACCAGCTGCTCACTGTTATTGCACATCGGGGTAATGCATACAATTAGACACGCAGAGAATGCTAGGCTAACTGACAACTGCTACTACCTCCTGATACTGTTGTTTATGTGGGGAAAAGATAAGAACATACTCAGTCTGCAGGAATGTATATAAAAATCTGTTATTTTCAGGGGGGTCCTGAAAAGTTCGGGAGGAGCTCGGAGTAGAGCCGCTGCTCCTCCATGTTGAGAGGAGCCGGATGAGGTGGCTTGGGCATTGAGTTAGGATGCCCCCTGGACGCCTCCCTGGTGAGGTGTTCAGGGCATGTCCCTCCGGTAGGAGACCCCCGGGAAGACCCAGGACACCTCTATCGACTGGTCTGGGAACGCCTGGGGATCCCCCCCGGATGAGCTGGAGGAAGTAGCAGGGGAGAGGGAAGTCTGGGCTTCTCTTCTTAGGCTTCTGCCCCGCGACCTGACCCCGGATAAGTGGATGGATGGATGGCTGGGTTATTTTCAGTGTTGGCAAGGAATTTCATTATCGGTTCGTTGGGATGAGTGATTGATGCATCGCTCGCCGTGTCATGAGCTGTACTGCTGCTAGCTGTCTGTTTGAAATAAAGATGGGATTTTCTTAACCTGCAGCGAGCGTTAGCCACAGCCAATTGAATGTGATTTATGATTAAAGTTTACATGGCTTTTACTACAGTGTCAGTATAATTCAATGAAAAAGAATCACATAAGGCTGTATGTGGATGAGGCAGGACGAATTGCATTAAGTTGGGGATGAAAGCTACTTAAATCTACTCAAATTTATGTAATTATGTGAAGGGTACTTTTTATCAGTGTGCGTATTGTATATTATATGTGTGTTTGCTCTTTGGGTTACTTCCTCGCCTTAAGCTGATAGTACTAAAAAAATAATAATTGTGCTGTTGTACATACTCAGATCGTACTTAATTCCAGGAGAAAACAGCAAGCTATGATAGGCTTCATGATGGGAAGTGCATCATGGCCACTCAAAGTGATCACCACCACCCTGATGAGGCCTCTGTTGATGGTCAAAGATGAGAGCTCCAGTTCAATGATCCCCATCTTGAATGGTGGTCACCCTCTTCCCTGAAGGACCCATTTCATAGAGCTCATGGACAGAAAATATGATGGACATTCAAGGAAGGAAAGACTGCAATAAGCACAAACAACAGAAAATTTGCTCTCACAACTGATGTATGGACAAATGTAGCCACTAAAGCCGGTCTTAGAGTTACCACTGCATTACAAATGACTGGGACATGCAGTCACCACTATGCCACTCCAGGACAGACATACTGCATTGAAATCCTGGGTAATTCCATCGGCACAGTGCATGACGATGGTACTTGTGTTCAATGCGGCATTGAAGCATTCAAGCGCCAAAAAAAATCTAGTGAAGATGCAACATGTCTGGTAGAACATTTAAAGAACAGTGAGTTAGCTAAGTTGAGAGAGAAACAAGGAGAGAGCAAATACTAGCCAATGTATCTCGCGCTGGATCATGTGGTGAAACATTAGCCTTGGCAAGAAGCTTTTGTTATGCTCGGCCCCTCTACGTGGAGTGGGCCTATGTGACCTGTCTAGGGTGTTTGCCTGCCAATCAGCTGGCAATCACTCGGATGGACTCCAGTTCCAGGTGGATGTCAGCTAGCCAGGGTGAATCCTGTTTCATCTAAAGTTTGGAATCACATACGGCTGTGACCTCTAACCTCCAAAATCCCACCTCAGGAGTGAAAATGGAGGGATGATGGAGTCTAGACAGAGCCGAGGTATAAAAAGTCATCTCACTTCCAGGTGGTAATTATGGGCTGACAGCTGACATATCCCCCTTTCAAAACACAATTAGATTTATCATCCATCTGCCCTTCTCTTTCTAACACAGTCATTCATACGGATGGCGCTCACGTAAAGCCGTCCTCCGTCTCCTCAGAGGAAAACCATGTGGGAATATGGGTTTTCCCGTAAATCAGACATATATGCATACGGCCTAATTGGTATAGTCAAGCCAATTAAAGGGAAGCAGAGTGCTTATGAAGACATTCAAGGACAGAAGATGCTATTTATAACTTCAAAGTTTTAGTGACAATGTGGCTGCAACTTTTCACCAGGAGGGAGCGTTAGAATTACAGAATGGAGGACCTGTCAGGGGAAGTGGCACTTAAGGAACACAATCACAGGCCAGATGCTGCTGGTTTCGGGAAGGTAAGGAAGGAATAGAAGGGATTAGCGATAAGATAAAGGATGAAAACGGGAAGGTGTGCTGATTTTCTGATGGTCTGAGCTGAAGGTGTGACAGGTTCAGAGGGTAGAATAACTTTAACCCTGCCGTATCCATCTGCAGGCCCTCTGCCGGCCCCACAATTTTTGCTCCCAAATATCAAGGTACTAATCACAATTGCATATTTTACCAAATACATCTAAGATTTTTAATAAAAACTTTGACTATAAATATATAATAGACCAATTATGATTAATAAAGCAATGCTTTTATTGCTTTTACAGTTAATTTGTGACTGTGGTGTTGTAAGAGTTAACCCTCTTTCAATGATATGACCTCCGTCATTGAGTTTTCAAAAATGTTGATTTGGAGCCGTTGCCATGGTTTACCATCTTTTCAAGCATTTCACAACAGAAGCGAAAATTGTCAATGTTTTTTTTCTTTTCAAACATTTGAAAACAGAGAGGAAGTCAAACAGAAAAGCACATAAATAGCAAAAGAAGGTGAGGAAAAATTCCATAATTGAAGATACATTCTCAAATAATTACCTGAGAATGATGAGAAAGTTAAAACTTGTGACGGCCGCACGTAGAGGTATGAAGGACCGCATGTGGGCCGGGAACCGCGTGTTTGACATGGTTTTACCATGGCAAAATAATCCAAAAAGACTTCTGTAAATTCAGCTCAAAAGGATCATCAGTTTGTGTGCCACCTTGACAATACACAGGTTCTTAGCTATATTATCAATATAAACAGAATGAAATACTGTCACTATTAAATTCCCTTTCATATTTTTTACCTTGTTAACGTCCAACAGCTCATGAGGGAAATAAGCAGTCTGTGTTGTGGGAGGATATATGAGAGGCTCAATTAAACTCCAATACTGCAGCTGGGGGAGCGCAAATTAATGTTGCTGATGGTGAATCGTCTGATGCATCAACAGCTACTAAAATGTTTGGCTGAAATGCTGTTAGAACCATGTTTCATTCAGTTGTAAGGGAAAAGGTCACATGACTTCTGACAGAGGTGAGACAGAGAGCGAAGCATCTTATTTTGATGTCGATTCCTCTACGGGTGCAACTGTGTGACGTCTGCACTCAAACATCAAAATAAGGTGATAAAAGCATATAAAGGAATGCAGACGAGCCCCACATCAGACATCGGATCGTGGGAGATGAGCAAAAAGAGCACGAGCTGCACATTTTCAGACATAAAACAGCGATATCCACTCAGTGAGAGCAAAATCCCGTTTAATATTCTTGGCAATAGACCTCAGGACCCCCATGTGTGTGTGTGTGTGTGTGTGTGTGTGTGTGTGTGTGTGAGAGGAAGAGAGAGATTAATCCAGTGTTAGTAGTAAGAGGTGGTGATGCCCTCAGGCTGTATTTTCCTCTGATGAGATCTTGACAGTTAAGGTTTATTCTTCCGCATCCCTCTTTCAGCCCCCCCACCAGCTCCATCATCACTTCTCTTCTTCCACTCTTCTTTGCCTTTAATTGCCCTCTCTTTTATAGCTTTCGCCCTCTCTCTCTCCACTCCATGTTGATCACTTTGCCACTCTTCACGTCCCTGTTATCCTTAAACTCACCTCATCCGAATCAATCGTGAACCGTCGCCCTTTCTCTTCCTCCTTCAATCTGTCTTCAAGTCTTCCTCCTACTCCTTCTTTCTCATTCGCAGGCTCTCAATCTCCACAGGTAATCAGCCGCGCTAAGGTCAGACCACGCGATCCTGCCTGGACGGGCCCACTATGAGTGAGTAAACAGGCACGCATGGGATTCATAACCTGGCAACAAGGGTGGATAATTTTCTGACCTCTTCCACTCGTTCCACATCCAAAGCTACATAAAAAAAGCTGAGGCATCAGTAACTGTGCTAGCCACTGTGCTATCCCCTTATCAAGTCTGCAGCTCTTTTCCAGAACTTCAGATCAAACTAATCCAGCCGAGCTGAACAGTTACAATACCCGGCACAATGATGTAGTACGGTGGGTTCTGCTTCCCCCGTGGGCAAAAGATATATAAATCCATTACATCTCTGGAGGTGACATTTAAAAAGGTCACGTTTAAGGTGTTAATGAATTCATGCAGCCTGGGAGCGTAGCACACGCCATGCAGAGTTCAAAGCACAAGTGCCCTCGAGCGGGACCGGCTCGTTTTTTGGTCGTTCCTGTGACCACCGGTTCAAGTGGAGCGTGGGATTGAATGAGGAGGATCACATTATGGGATGCATTGATCAATATCAACGGGTGATTTTATCCCCTTCTTTTCCAACTCCTTTTGTTCGATTTTCACACCCAGCGCACAAACATCTGCCACTGCCAAGAGCCAACTTTGATTATCTCTCTTTAATTCAAGGTTCTTTGGCCAAATCTCCTCCCAGCTTCGCACAGTTAGGAACCAGATCTGAACCAGCATTGGTGATCTAATCGTATCCGGGCAGGTCAACAAGCTCGCCATCATGTTTTCAGGCGAGTTTAGCGGTGCAGCGGCACACTTTCTAATACCATCATGGGTCTATAAATAAGTTACTGCTGAGTCAGACTTGAAAGTTGCAGTTAGCATTTTATGCTAGGAAGTTTAGGAATGGAATGCTTCGATTCTAGTCACGATTCTGCAACATATCAAAGTTCAGATCTGCCTGTTTGGTCACATGAGAGGCATGAAGATGCATAGATTTGATCTTCTCTTTAAAGGGTAAGCTAATTAATCTGACAGGCACCACACCTTCGTTTTCCGCCATCTCTTTTTAAAATGCAGACTTAAGATCAAACAGAAGAAGCACAACTTTCTGTCCTAAAGACACAAGTGCTACAAAGTCCTCCCCAGCCTCTGTTAGCGTTCGTACAGGATGACGTGAGCCAGCCACACAGTTTGCAGACGACATCATCTAATTCACAGAACTGCCACTCTGGTGTCCCTGCTGCCTCCGGCAGCTCCTGTGGGTGCAGGCACTCGGGTCCTTCACCTCCTGGGGGACAGAAGATGGAGGACGTGTGTGAGGGGAAAAAAAAAAGGAAAGTTCTTTTTACTGTTTGTTCTTCCAAAATGAAATTCTGGGCTTATCTTTCCTGCGGCAACGCTGATATTCACAACCAAACAGCCTTGGAAAATATTGAAACAGCCGCAAGAGGAGGCCGACGTGACCTGCTCCGTGGAATTTGGGGGTGTTTAAGGTGAGTTGGAAAATCGGTTAAAGATGGAAGATAAGCGAGAACAGGTCAAACAAGAGCCTGTGATACGAATGAGAAGCTACACAGTGAAACAACAACTGAAGAGAGAAAAGGTGCTGATGTGGAAAATACTATATTTTCTATGTTTTTGTCACTCAGTGTGTTTTTTGGATGCTTATCTGATTAATGCCTCATTCCGATGACAAAACAACCCCAAATCCTTATTCCAGAGAATGTCTGAAATTCTTCCTTAGAAAATGGCTTAAGGGATTAATTATTTGTCTAACAATTATCAACTAATATCCAACTGTTCCACAAATGTCTGTTTCATGCTGCATTCATATTTATAGATCCACAGATTAGGGGTCAAACCTGGCATTACTTTACATACACCAAGGCCTTTTAAACAATAAAAAAAACACCTTAAAAATGGTCTTTTCTCCTTTACTCTGGTGGTGTCAGCTGTCTCTGCCTCCTCCTTCTCAGTATAGCGCGATAAAGGATCAAATCTACTTCGGCTGCAATCAGAGGTGAAAGTTTATCGCACAATCTGCACATCTCAAGACTCTGCAGCGACGTCAGAGAGGAGTCGAGAGCTGATGGAACACGGCTGCCTGAAGGCCAAAGTGTGCGCTCGAAATTCTAAGGAAAAAATGGCAATATTGTCGGCCCGTGTCGTATATGGTTAGAGTGTGCGTGGGTGTGTGTGTGCCAGTCTTCCTTGCTCTGTCTGTGTGCACTGGCCTCGCCGGTGCCAGTCAGGCATGACAGCAGGGGAGAATTAAAACCTGTAGGCATCAGCGCAGCCCTCCCCACATACCAATATGGTGTTTGTGTGAGTGTGTTTGTCTGGCAAGAATGACCTTCTCTCCCCACCGGTGTCACAGATGGCTAGTTTTAGTCGCTGCCCTTTGGCTTTAAAGAGGCCTAAATGCAAAATATAGTGTGTGTCTAAATCAAACCTTTACTTTAGAGAGTTATTTTTCTCTTTTGGAAGGTGAGATGTCAACAGCAAAACTGGAGGTTTTCCTCCTTGATTTCTTGTATGAATAAAACATTTGACCTTTAGCATGCCTGCCAGCGGTTGTCTGGAGTACTTGTGTTTTCTTCGGTTTAATCCGATATACCTTAAATGTTAGCAATTTGACAACAATATGTGCTGGGATTGATCCCCAGCCCCCTGGCTTTGATTCTTTGTTGATCAAAGTTGGAATTCAGAACATCATCAAAATTTAATGAGCTCTTTCTTGGCCCATTATCAGCGTTCCCTGAAAATGTCATTAAAATCCGTTTGTACGGTTTCAAGTTATTTTGTGAACAGACAGACACACAATTGGTGGAGGTAAAAAAAAAAAACATGCTAGTTTTGTTTCCAGTTAGCACCAGCGAAGGAAGCCATGGTTCAGCTCCATGGGGAAACAAAGAATCATGATAAATGCATTTGCACACTTTACAAGATGAACCACAGAGTGGAGAACTTTAACGTCCACTGTCAACGCAACAATCCAAAAGAATAAAACGTATATTAGCCTCCTGGAGCAAGACACATCAGGCGCAGCTGCTAATAAAGACAATCCCATCATCGGTGGGCATGAATTTAATTCACTGCTGAGGTTGGCCATATGGGACACAGTTTCAGAGAACAACTAAGAAGCTCAACGTCGCTTTTTGGTGGCTGAAGATGCTGCAGAATATCTAAAAACAGGTCAAACTATTGGGGGAAAAAATGATGTTTCACATGTTTTGGGAACAACTGTAGCTGTCCACACTTCCATGCAATTTCCATCCATCCCTCCGCCTAAAAATAGTCAGCAGGCAGCAGAGTGCTGGAGAAAAGCTAGGGGCCTGGAACCGCCGTTATCGGAGAATGTTGCCGTCTAAGCCAATTAATGGCCACCCCGAAGTGAGGGATGAAGTTGTGGGAGGAAGAAGAAATAAATAACAAAAGCCACTTTCATCTCTTCCATCAAAACATAATCGTCTAATATAATTCGGTTTTGGATCCGTGACGTTTACAAGGCAATTAGCAGGAGCTTAAAGTGAAGCCGGACACTTATTGTCCGTCTCATTCTTCCGCATGCGTGTTGATAAAAGACACGTCTTGATTTTAAATGAAGCCTCTCTGCGGTCCTGCGGCGGCTTGAAATTCAGCTGGAGTCGTGCGCGAGCTCCTCTCCATGCATAACCGTGGACGCCCTGTCGCTCGCTCGCGCTCGCACGTCCTCTCTCTGGAGCCTCCGCAGGCCCAATTAAACAGCTATAATTACTGTCAGATAGGAACAAGAGGACCGGATAGAAAATGGCATCCGCTTTTCCTTGATATTCATGTTCCCTAACATGATAGAGAGTGTGGATGGAGAGGAGGAAAAAAGGAGGTGGGAGGCAGTGGCTAATATTAAAAGGGTGTTTATGTTGCTAAGCTATTTAGTGACCCTAGCAATTAAAAATTAGAGGATTACTCACACTTAATCGCACACCTGCCTCAAAAAATAGATACAAAATTCTTAAAAACCTTTAATATTTGCAAATGAAAGCAGACACATGCGCTGCTGGGATCTAATATATCTTAATGTGCACGAGTAGCCTCGCACAAGTAGACGGAAGAGAGAACAATAAACATTCCTGCCTCTTCCTGAGCAAACGTGGATGATTTAAAAACAGGCCACTCTTCCTCCAAATCGCACCAATGCTAATAAGCACCACCGCTGCGTTTCTGAAGATAAGCTGCAAAAACAAGGACGAATGTCAGCCAAAAAAGCTCTGTGGTTATTCTTCACTGTTTAAGGATTTAGGACAGCTTGAGGCACGGGCTAAATGGCTGAAGTGACAGCCCAGGAATGGAAAGGTCAAAGGTTCAAACAGAGCCCCACTTTCTGTGTCCATCAGCGGCTGTTCAGTCCCGTCACAGTGTCCTTAAGTGAGACATGTGTTGCGTGATGAGCATGTTGACATTCTGGCTTGTGTGAACTATAAAAAGTCAGTCCTGCCACTGCTTAATTATGATTCCATGGTGATATTTCTCCCGACACTGGTGCTCACACTCAGCCGCACCTAATGCTAGACAGTAGAGATCAGTCCGGTTTGGCATGTTGCTAACTGGCTAGGTAGCAGTGCAACACAGTCCCATGCTCCTGATCAGAAATGGTTGAAATTGCTCCTTACTTCATGGAAAAGCTCTTCATAATTGTCTTCCTTAGCTAAACACATCAGACCAATGACATTAATTACAAGAGGTAATTAATGTTTTCTACACTCCTGCTATTGATGTCGAGGAACATGGGAGGTTTCCACAGACCAGACAGGATTTAAATCTATTTAATCAAGACTTCTGCAAAGACCCATCGGCATTAACAATTATAGATACCCAGTTATATGTTGAAGTAAGAAAACCCTTAATTTATTCAGGGGAAATCAAACATCACGAGGCAACTCAGAGACGGTTTAAATCATATGCAAACTTTCCAGGCAGAAATGTGGCAGGTTTGTGAGATGGAAAGTGCAGAAACAGTCTAGGTCCTGTCAATACAGCAAGTACTCACACACACACACACACACACACACACACACACACACACACGCACGTTCTTCGTATTCTCCAGCTGCCAAAATTCTCCCACGACAGCAGATCCCTGACAAGAGCTCAACTTGACACATCTTCCTCTGTCTTTTACTCCATTTTTTTTTCAGTTGTTGACCTACACGTTCACTACACTGTGCACACACACACAAAAATGTGCATAACCCAGCTTTTCCAAAATTTCTCAGTTCTCTGTGCCATCTGCGTTTATTCTGTAAACAGGAGAGCGAGAAATGCACCTTCCAACATTGTGTTTACCAGGTCTGCTCACTCACACACACACACACACACACACACACACTTCTATCTTTGTGTGGACTTTAAAAGACATAATACATTACCCGGCTCCCGACCTCAAGCAACTCACCCCGAACCTAAACCCAGTTCTACCCCTCAAACTGCTGTGTGAAGTTGTGAGGCCCAGAGCAGTCGCCCCACCTTGAACATTGAATGGGGGATTTCAGAACTCAATGTATTACAAATGTGATCAGAAACACACACTCACAGGCTTGATCTTGATAATATTGCTGAGACATCACTGACTGTGTCAACCAGGCCTTAGCAGCGCCCCACTGAGGAGGACAGAGACAGACTTTCAACAAACACAACTGCATCAGAGCATCAAAAGCAACAAATGAATTATTATATTTCACTGATATCTCCCCTCAGCTTGGTCCCTCTTTGATTGAGGATCACAGATTTTCAGTAACAATCCAATGAAAATAATCCATCGCTCTCTTTATCTGTGCTCAGTTTCTCTGTAATTTACAGGAGATGGAACCTGGGCTGCTGATCTGATTTCTATTTATGGTCAACACGCTGGATCTCGGTGCAGGTTTTTCATCCCCGTTTCTTCCATTTGTGTCTACAGGTGATTTATGGTGAGGTGAGTATGCGCGCTCACCTCCATAGCATCTGTATGCTGATGTATTTCATGCTTGCAGATAAGTTTTGGGTTCAAACTCGGTCCAAAAACCTAATTTTGGATTCAAGTTGCGGCTAATTCCAGTTAAATTCCACAAGCCCAGCAAGGATGTGGCACAGAAAAGACTGGTTTGTAGATAATGAGGTGTTCAGAACATTCATCACGGCTCGTGCAAAGAACCTCTCTCACCTTTATGTGACGCTATCGGACTACAGTGTCTTTATCTTGTTTCCAGCAGTGTTTCACATCATTTGTGCCACCACTGATAAAGGTCGTTGACGTGGTTCTGGAAGCAAGAACCACTTGTTGCTGAGGCAACGTGGCTCGTGATTTCAATGCGAGTGAAACTTCGCCCCCAGTGATGATCCTTAAGCACCATCAATGAAGCTGCAGATGTGCCGAGAGTGCACGTATCCTCCGCTCAAGCATGCGATCGTGCTCCAAACTCTTCTTTCGGCGCTCAGACCTTGGCGGGAGTCCAGATCCTCTTGGATGGAGCTCATTGAAGGAAGCCAAAGACTTGTCTTGTCTTACCAGTTAAATCCCCAGCGAGGCGCCGAGGGTAACGCGCTTGCCGATTCCTGTACGTTGTTGCGAAAGCTGCTATTTTTATGGAGTCAAAGCAGCAGCGAGCACCTCCTGCCGTCTCGCTCTGTCACCTCATCGGGGGGGGGGGGGGGGGGTTAATGAAGAGGCCTCAAAGAGATACTGCTAGCATGCGGGAGAAACGAGTGCGGCTGGTTGTGCGATTGTTCAAATCAGGCTAACGTGAATTTAAATTCACACCACTGCAAAATTCCCCAATGTTGTTAATCCTTAAAGTATTTTTTAATCAAAGATGGTATATAAACACAGCACAAATATGTGAAACGGAGAAAGAGAGACAGTGGGAGAGAGAGAGCGAGATCTTTAAACCCTGAAACAGCTCAGAGCGTCTACTTCGTTATTTATAACAGTCGATGATGCTGCAATTTGTATTTCAGACTTCAAAGTGGAAGATTCCGAAGCGTGTTGCGGAATTCCCCGACTGGGTTTCCCCACAGGGGGACCTGCGACTGTAAAAATCTATAAAGTTGTGGAGAATCCAGGAAGGCGGTTAGCAGAGAGACTTTCGGGCCCTTCGCGGTTTGTTTCCCGTCATCATTGCAGCCATTTTATCCTGGAAATGTGTGACCGAAACGTCCACGAGTGACGCTTCTGGTGTGACCTAAACCGAGGGAGGAAATGACTCCTTTAACACCAGGTGCCTTCAGCAGACCTATTGTGGTTTTAAATGGGTGAAAAGTCTCTCGGCCTCAGGTGTAACTGCTGGTTCGTCCGTCTACCCAAACAAGTATGAGTCAAATCCTGATGGTCAAACAGATTCCAGCCCTCTGACCAGCCAACTGAAGCAGGACGGGAGGATGAACGCACCTTTCTGTTCTGTGTCTTTGCTTTCAGGATGATGACAGGAAACAGATCACAACTAAATGCCATCCTAATTATCACTGCTGTCCCTCCCAAATATCAAAAATATGCCCAAATACCATCGGTCGCGGCTCTCTCTGGCTGCTTCACCCCTCAGCACCCAAACTGAGTCAGCAGCATGTCAAGTGTGTGTGTCTGTGTGAGCGTGGCCGCTTTTTAAAGGGTATTTTCATAATCTAAACAAAATCTTAAAGCTACACTTCTTAAAACCCATTAAAGTGAATTTCCTTTTATAGCATTATTATAGCATTTATTTAGTTCATTATGAAAAAAAAAAAACCACATCACAATTTTCCTTCCTCCGCTTGTTCAGTATCTATGTGAAGACTTGAGGCTGAGCAGGTGACGTGCACGTTTACAATTAAAGTTCCTTGGGTATTTGAATGTGGCCTCTAAATCATCGCAATGATGAACAACATCTCTGTTTGGTTGCCATTGGATACATCCTCTACGCTCATAGTAACATAAATATCATTTTGGTCGTTATCTATTCATCCATTATTGGTTTTTATGGTTGGGATTATTGTGTAATTGTGCCAAAATAAGTATTTGAAGATACAAAAAAGGCACATTTGAAGTACACTGGCTACATTTCGATTCAAAATAATTCAATAATTCAATTCTAAATTCAATTTCCCTACGGGGATTAATAAAGTACATCTTAATCTTAATATTTCCAAGAGATTGCAGTTTCCAATATGTAGCATCGAAGCTAATGTCCATGAAGTAATTAGCTCTAAAATGTAATATCTTTCTTTTCTCTTCAGACTTTCCTTCTATAAACATCAACATCAGATTAATTTGTGATCACATTTATTTACAGTATAATTGTGGATATTAAAAGTGAGTTTAATATCAGATGTGCGTAGCTGTTTGTTCTCTGCATCCCTCCTTTCCACAGCCAGACAAACAACAGCCGATCATTTTGAAGGAGTAAAGCGAGACGGGGGTGACGAAAGATGGAGAGAATGAGAGGAAAGAGAGTTGAGAACTGGAGAGGAGTATTAAAAAGAGAGATGGTGATAGATGGCAGAGGAAAGATGTGATGAAACAGTGAGACAGAGAGGGAGAAGAAGAAGCCCTTGAGAGAAAGAGGAGATGATGAAGAGATGTGAGGTGTGGAGGTGAAGTTGAATCCAGGGTGGAAAGAGGTGGAATGATCGAGGGAGGCGCGAGGTCGCTCTCTCCTCCAGCAGTTCTGTGATTACACCAAAATAAACAATTCTATCTTCCTGAGCCTCTGCTCGGGTTTTATTTTGTCCTCCGTGATCCTCAAACATCCTCCACCCTCCTTTTTTGTAGCTTTTCATTCCCTCTTGTGGTCCTCTCCTTATTCTCTCACTTATTTTCAATGCATAATTCAAGCCGAGATCCCAGAGAGACGGGCGTGGCCATTAAAAAAACATGAGGGAAACGGCCCCGCAGCCGTTTTGTGCCACCTCTGAACAGGAGCGCCATCGGCTAGGGTGGCGAGGACGAGGAGGGGAGTGAGGTAAATACAAGGAGGAGGAGCCAGGAGGGAGAGGGTGAAAGGGAGGGTAGGGGAATTACATTTCCATCCTCATTCATTCAGGTGAACTTCCAGGTCACCTTTGTGCTCACCTGTGAATAGAAAACAGGCGCCGGCTGATTCATCGGAGTAATCCATTACAGGAAGGTGGTGGCTCATGGTTTGGATTAGCATGTGCAGCGAACCACAGCTGGAACTTTTCATCAACAGTGTGAAAGTGAAAAGGGCCTTATTGTGACAGCGTAAAATACTTAAATTAAATCAAGAAAATACTCTTTGTGCTCGGTCTAAACTGTCAACCTAATGTCGTTATGGCTGCTAATGCTACATTACCCTCAGTGGTAATTATTACATTATTGGAAAAGTTGGTCAAACAAAGCTGAATTTCAATTAATTGTTTCGAGTTTCACTGTGAAAAAAAAGGGAAAACTATATCAGGATAACTGGAAAACAAATAATCAGTAGGTCCAGCAATAACTGAAAAACATTAATATCTTATGTATAGAAATGACCTCTCAAGCATATAACAGTGCCTGATCTCCGTTTCAATATCCATTTATGGCCCACACCATAAAATCACTGGTGTATATAAAAATTTAGTTGCATCATAACAGCAATGCTTCAAAGTGAAGCATTCAATAACTTTTAAAAATTATTTTCATGCAAAAACAAGATCTGGTACAAGTTCCAGTCTTTCCAAGATGCTAGTTGTTTGCCCAGAGGTCCACATCATCCACCATTGCTGCTACTGCATCTCAATCAGATTTTAAGAAGATGGAGCTCCTCTCTCCATTAACTTCTGAATTTAAAAAGTTCGGCAGTAAACTGGGCGCCTGACAGAATGTGAAATATGTTGCTCTTAACGCAATATGTGGCAGTATAATGAAACACATTAAAAATGCAAAGGTTGGAATATTACCCAATGCAGGAAGGAAATGTACAGAAAGCAGATTATTGCTGACAGGCAGCAGATGTGGATTAAAGGACAAAAAGAATTAAATATGGTCTTGTTTTTATGGTTGACCTGAAGAATTCAGATGCTAAGTGACAAAATAAAATAAGACACCAATTCTTTCTTCTTCTAATCTGACGCAGGCACATTCAACATTGGGACAATGTTGTAAATAAGCTCCCATTTCCTGTTTCTATCCTCTTTCACTCAATAAATCAATTCTGAATGATTGCTGAGAGGAAATAAATATGTGTGTGCGCGCTTGTTTGTTTTTCTACCCATGTGGGGACTAAGTGATTTTACTCACTCCTGGGGACGAAACCAACATATGGAATTTTCATGCAATATTTAAATTCATTAAGGGTTTTAATGTTAATTACAGTTATATTTAGGCAATAAATGATTATTTAAAAATTTGTATTTCATACAAATACAGTGTATCAGGTTAATCGAAAAAATTAATGGAGGTCAAAGTAGAAGGCCCCATAAAGATAGATAAACAAACATAGGTGTGAATACAATTAGATGAAACGGTTATTATATCTACCTTGGCATATACCATGTAGATCTTGTTCATATAGATGAAATCTATTTTAAACATGCACAGACATGCACATGTTCCTTCACGTATATTGATTCTGCAGAGATGTCGGCTTCCTGCTAAGGTTTTGCAGAGATGTCTATATAAACATGGCCAGAAAGGGCTGCAGTAAACAGGAGGGCCCAGAGCAGAAGAGAATGGAGCAGGCATGATCAGGGACACAGAAAGGCCAAACTCTTAACCTTATTTCTTCTCTCTCCTGTTTTCTCTCATCTCTTCCGGCATTGCTGCGAGATGTGAAAACACCTGCAAGCCATCATTTTCCTTGGAGTCCTCCGCTGCTTTCTCAAGGAATTCTTTCCCACTGATGGATATCACACCGGTGCCATCCGTCCTCTTATCCGTCACCTTCATCATCTGGATTTTTTTTTAGAATGCCTCTTGAGATTTTACCAGTTTAATCCAGTAAAGAAACAAGAAGCAAACTCTGAATGAGGTGATGAGGTGACAACACTGACAGGTGGATATGCATAACTTATAATACATTTTACTGATGTCATATAAAGTGTAACTTGTCCTTGTTTGGGTTGTGTTTCTTTTAACTTTTCCCAATAAAAATAAACTCTAGCTAGCTCCACGGAACAACATTGGCTTGAACTCCACACCCAGGTGTTCATTCTGACACTTAGGTTAGCACACTTTAATTAAACTGACCATCCTGCTGAGGCGCCTCCACACAGATCAAATCTGGGTAGTTTTATGGCGGCAGATGAAGAAACACCTGGCATCCTCGTATTCTGTTCCAACAGCTGTTTGAAGAGGTGAAGCCCATGTGTTTGGATCAGAGATAGCGTGACGTCTGTAGCCTTCTTATGGTCATTTTTAAACCGCCACTGACTTTCACACCTGCAGGATGACCCATGTTTACGGCAACACGGTGGCTTTTTGTTCGATGATGGTTCGGAAGAAACAGCTGAAACAATTAGAGGCAGGCTGTGAAATGGGGCGTGTTGGTCTTCACAGGTGAGGTCACTGGGTAAAATAAACCGATACATATTCTGGATTATTTAGCACAATTTAGCCAATAAGAGTAAGATCCCTGCTTGTTAGATTTCATGAAAACACTCCATCTAAGGGGCGTCAAATCACCGCTGTGAGCCAAAGATAAGATAAACAGCATTCCTCATGCCAGAGCCAACCGCCCGACTTTCTAATTTACACCCGCCTGTTGAACTGTGGTGGTCTGAACCCGCCTGACAGCAGGTATTTGCCGACGACTCTCAGCTTTGTGTTCCAGAAGTCAGTTTCCGCTGCCTCAATCTCATTTTCTCTCCTTGTCGAGTTCACTCATCTTAGACGGGAGAATCCATTAGCCCTGACGAGCTTCCGAAGGAAAGTGGTGAAATCGTGCGTGGTGGAAACATTTCATCAGGGAGCCAAAGTTACAATGTAAATCCGTGTTGTAATGACGTCCTGGGTTTGCGTGAGAGTCTGAACTCTGTGATGATTAAACATGCAGCCAACACCCGGAGCAAACGCTATTAACTTCGAACCGATGGGTTATCTCCACGTGTCAGCGATGTTTTTGTTGAAGATGGAAAGATTTCCTAACGGCCGACGTGCTGCGTTATGGAAGCGATAAATGATCGCATGTGTGCGAGTCTGAAAAATCGCAGCTGTTTTACTCCAAAGTTTTCAGCTCAAAAATAATCTTCATCTGCAGCTTTTTCATTGGTCTATAAGGCCGCCTTCACATATGAATGGTTTGGTCCACTTCAAAGGGACAAGAGTTGGTTCCCTTGGCAGATCTGCTTCATTTCGGGGGGTATCGAAAGCTCACCGGAACTCTGATCCACCGAAAAATGTGGCCCTTGGGTCATTTGCAAGTTTGGTTTCCTTTTTGTTGAGCATGTGAACCAAAGACAGGAAGTGAACTAATAAGAGGAAGTGAACTAAAAAGAGGAAGTGAACTAAATCAGCAAAGTGAACCAAAGTCAAACAGAGATAGGAAGTGAACCAAAGAGAAGAGGACAACTTTTAGTCGTGAAATTGCCCCCATATTCCTCATCCAGTCGAATCCTCGACGACCCTGGTGGGCAATCGCCGACTAAGTCTTCATAAAAATAATCTTGATATAGTTCCGCTGTTCCTATGGAACCATTAATCCTGAACTCCTCCTGACTTTTATGTCACCGCCTGACCAGTTCATCTGGGCTCCAGAGGTGAGCCAGGCTCTCCATCTTTTTGTAGCGCCTCACTTCCCTGCTGCAGCACATCAAAAAGGTGCGCTTTATCCTGCTGCAGAGTGTGGAGCTATTGCCCAAGTTTAATGGCTTCACTTATCCCGGATCAGATCCTTAGTTCGTGCGATGAAAGGAAGAGGGCAGATGGAATCTCCTCTGACTGTAACGCACCATCCCTCCCACAAACACACGCACGGTAAAGCAGACGCTAATAAATCTAAAAGTTAACACAGCCAACAGTTCCATATGAGTCTAATTACTTCTTGTTTGCCAGCATAGAACTTGATTAAAGTTTAAATTACTTTTCCTGACTATCTGATCAAATGCGGCACATCTACTGTAGACAGATGTGACCACAGGGAGATTGGAACCCCCCCCCCAACCACCCCACTGGCAACAATTAGCCTTAGATTTATTTCGCAATTTGCTTGATATTTCTTCAGTTTTCAGTGTTTGGCTATTATTGAAACCACGCTCTACTTCCAGTTGACACATTTTCCATGCAAATTAATGTGCATTAAAACCTCCCAACTTTCCCACCACAGTTCAAAGATGTGAAGTTCGGCAGCCAACAAATCCAATTTAGCCGACGTTCACACGTTCCCCATATCCCATATGAGGCAATCATCTCCAGGCAACGCTCGCCATATGAAAGCGATCCATAATTTCAGAAGGACAATTAAGCCTCTGTCACACACTTTGCTCATTATGCCTGCCTTCGTTAGCGGGGGCCGGACGGGCACGCCGCGAACGTCCGTGCGCTAAGTGACCCCGACGTTGCCCCATCCACTGTTCCAACAGCAGCGGCGTGCACCCACACATGTCCGCACGAGCAAAATCAGCCTTCAGGTCAACACAAAAACCAGAGAAGCTCACTGCAGTCGTGCACTAATGAGTCCTTCTGCCCGCCGCTCTGTGCACGGTTTCATTATGTCGCCCTGTTAATGAAGAACTGCCTCCATAAAAGAAATCAACACCACATCGTCACAATCCAGAGAAAACGGCACAACTCTTGTGCTTCCTTAATCTGTTTTTTCCTCTCGGTTTTCGTCACAGTTATCACAGAAGAGTTTACATTAGGGGTGCAAAAGACACAAAATATACGCAATTTGATATTAAGCACAACACTAATGTCGAGAAATTAGTGTCAATAACATCAACATAGTCATTTTGGTGTAATTGCCAAATTTAGTTTGCATCATTTATAGTGCATTAAAATAGAAAATGTGCATATTGTACATGTGCTGCACCTCTTGAGGAAGAATCTCTACTGCATCATAAGGTTGTTTGATTGAAGTTACCAAAAACCTCATTAGCGCCAGCAACAGGCTACATTAAAATTTCAACACTTAGCAATTACGAGTTGCGATCAACTGGTTCGTTGTGAGCTGTTTATATCGCCGTTGAGATGCTAATTTCTGGTAGCATGTTTAAAAAATTAAAAAAAACCTCACCTCTTATTTAAGCTTTACACTAACAACAACCTGACTTTCAAACTGTTGCGGCCGAAGATTTAAAATGTAGGTTACAGGATCGGGTCTCTGCTTTTTGCGGATGATGTGGTCCTGTTGGCGTCATCGGCCCGTGACCTCCAACTATCACTGGATCGGTTCGCCGCCGCATGTGAAGCAGCTGGGATGAAAATCAGCACCTCCAAATCTGAGGCCATGGTTCTCAACCGGAAAAAGGTGGAGTGCCTTCTCCGGGTCAAGGAGGAGATCCTGCCCCAAGTGGAGGAGTTCAAGTACCTCGGGGTCTTGTTCACGAGTGAGAGAAGAGTGGAGCGGGAGATCGACAGGCGGATCCGTAGTGGTGGAGAGATTTACTGGTCGATCTTCGTTCCTACCCTCACCTATGGTCATGAGCTTTGGGTAATGACCGAAAGAACAAGATCACAGGTACAAGCGGCCGAAATGAGCTTCCTCCGTAGGGTGGCTGGGCTCTCCCTTAGATAGGGTGAGAAGCTCTGCCATCCGGGAGGAGCTCGGAGTAGAGTCGCTGCTCCTCCGCGTTGAGAGGAGCCAGATGGGGTGGCTTGGACATCCAGTTAGGATGCCCCCTGGACGCCTCCCTGGTGAGGTGTTCAGGGCATGTCCCTCCGGGAGGAGACCCCCGGGAAGACCCAGGACACGTTGGAGAGACTATGTCTCTCGACTGGTCTGGGAACGCCTGGGGATCCCTCCGGATGAGCTGGAGGAAGTAGCTGGGGAGAGGGAAGTCTGGGCTTCTCTTCTTAGGTTGCTGCCCCCGCGACCCGACCCCGGATAAGCGGTAGAGGATGGATGGATGGATGGATGGATGGATGGTTACATTCATTGTGTGCTACATCTTTATCCTTGTTTTTTTCCTATCATTATATCTCCTCCTCACACTCGTCCCATCTCGCCTTCACACTCCCTCCTCTCCATCGGCCGACTTTACTTAATCAGACTATGGGATTAGGATGAGACGACAGACCCAAACTCTCCCCGACCTTGAGAAGAATGGTGAATCTGTTAATAATTGTGTCTGAATTAAATTACCATGTCTCCTGCTAATTGCGTTATAATGCAGCCAGTGTCATCCTCATGCTGAATGGCAAATTGATTTGCAATTCTGGGCCCGTCATCGTTTCCTGAAAAAGGCGATTGTGCGAGTTTATGTGGGCAAAGAAACCCAGACAGACAGACAGGAAAGGCAGCAGCTGAATTATGGAGGCAATGGCGAGGCCCATCTGTGGCTGTTCTTCACGCACGCGCACAGGTGGACGCGTGTGCATATGTAGACGTGCTTTATGGAGATGAGGAGCAGCACAGAGCCCACGCTCTCCCTCTGAAGTACCTGGACATGTAAGAGTTGTGTACCTGACCTTAAAAACTTGATCAAAAAAAACCCAGCAGAGACGCAAATAAGGTTTCCTCTTCAAAGGAATTCCTGTGTGCGTGTGTGTGTGCGCGCCTAATAGCAGTGTTTTCTAAATTCCCTGCAGGCAAACTCATTCGATTTGTTCTCACCTCGGCTGGCACCTATCAACTCACGAATTGAATTTCATCGTC
Source organism: Takifugu flavidus (assembly GCF_003711565.1). Classification (NCBI taxonomy): domain Eukaryota; kingdom Metazoa; phylum Chordata; class Actinopteri; order Tetraodontiformes; family Tetraodontidae; genus Takifugu; species Takifugu flavidus. The sequence goes on along the minus strand of NC_079541.1, from coordinate 3,323,719 downwards.
GTCGTATAGAGCGCGTGTCACAGGGCGGAAGGCGCTTTTTCACTTCATTATAGGATGAAGGAGGAATTTACTGCAGCAGCACACACACACACACACACACACACACACACACAGACACACATGTTATCTGTTAGCATTGATGTGATGTTCCTTTTTTGATTTTCTTTTAGGTTCATTAGCCAGAAATTCTCGACCAGGGCAGAAGATACGGGAGCCGAACATATATCGGCAATCCATAACGCCGCTGTAATTACCAACAATGTGCAACCAGGGATCAATACTGAGGGATTTACCATCCGAGGACGAGCGGACACACAGCGGAAGAGAGAGAATGTGACAAAGAGTGCGTCGCTAGCGGATTAGCATTGGACCTTTTGCATTTAAACTTGAAGTTTCTAAAACTGCAGGGCGCCATCTCTCCGGTCGTCAATAGTGTCCTCGTTAATTTGGTCCCCCGCGGACGCAAGGAGCGAGGCGGGCTGAAAACAAAGCGCCGCGTGGAATATACGTCCAACTGCTGTCCCTCCCGACCTCCCCTTAATGCTGGGATGTTGACAGTTTTAAGATGTCTGCAGGTTACACCCCCCTCCGTCTACGGTGAATTCTTTTAGCGAGCTTTGTGCTTTGGGAGAAAATTCGTCCTCGCATGACTGTGCGAGCGGATCCGTGCGGTACCCTCGCTGGGATTAGCCAAACTTTCATCACTGTTCCGTGCATCTTGTGTCATCCTCTGCTTCCGTCCTGCATCATAACCAGTTTAGGATAAGCTTCAGAGGAGGAACCAGACACAAAAGAAGCACCGGCAATTTTTGTTCCACGTCTCTGTGATAGTCGCCGCACACTCAGAGACACGCAGACGCCAAACGCACACAGAGCGGCGGTTTTGGAGACGGGAGTTTTTCCGCACAATCTGTTGTTTGGATCTTTTTTGTCTCCTTCCAGATTACAAAGACATTGCCTGAGCCCTGCTTACTTTCCAGGCTGCTCGTGTTGAGTGGGTGAATAGCTGTGACTGGCACTGTCAGATTAACTCATTTGAAAAGACATATGTTTATTGCTGTGACTGTGTGTGTGTGTGTGTGTGTTTTCTCTAAACTATTTTCAGGCTGTAAGGCACGCTGCATTATTCATGATAAACCATGCAGAGAAAGCTACAGCCGTGTTTCATGTGATACCGATGCCACAGGCCTCACGTTGACGTGATAACACACACACACATACTCATTATGTAGCCCGTACAGAACACACGCCTGTATTTTTGTCTTTGTATCGTTGTAAGGTCCCTCAGTGAAATTAGAGGTTTAGCCAAAATGCCCTCAAAAGTCCTCACTTTGCTTGTGAAAGGCAGATTCTTGTTCTTATGTGGTTTGTACAAGATTGTGTGCTTGTATTTTTGTGAGGACTCTCACTGGCATATGAAGACCAGACAAAAAGTCCTCACTTTGCTAGTAAAATGAGAAGCGTGGTCCTCATTAAGTAACTTGTACATGAGCACATGTTTGTTTGACTTGATAAGTTCCCTCAATAAAATACAAGTTCAAGCCAAGAAGTCCTCACTTTACTTGTGAAACGGGTACTCTGGTCCTCGCAATTTAGCATGTACAAGAACACACACACACACGTGTAAGAATTGACTCCCATACAATCCTTGACCCACTTACCCCCCTCTCTAATATATCAATATACCCGTGATTCATTCCAGCACCGACAAACAATACACACATGTGTGTAGACAGACACACAATATGCTGAATCGCATTAGGGAAATGAGAACACGCTGCTGCCGAGCCAGAAACACACTCTGCTCGAGCGCTGTGACAGATCCCGGCATAAATCATCTATAGTTGCTGTTGTTGTTTAATGTGCAAATCCTCCATTTCAAAGCACAAGCTGGCTGTTAACAAGTTTGTTTAAATGCACTTAAATCTGTAGGCACACTCAACTGCGGGGATTTTACACACACACACACACACACACACACACACACAAAGAAAAGCATGAGGAGGTGCAGAGAGAGTTTGGCCGCAAGCACTCACACAAAAAGAGGGAGTGGGATGGCAGCAATAATCATACAGATCAGCTTTGTTTGTCTAAAAATGCAGAAAACACCTCGATGAATCTTCCGCGGTGAACGTTGGAGCACACACACACACACACACACGCGCGCGCATGGCAAACATAGTGTGTTGACAGATTTCAGCAGTAATTGATACTCATGTTTGGCAGCCATTTTTATTTGGCCCAGCTACGAGCCAGAGATGATCTAAGCGCTGTCGGACTAATCCAACCGCAAGACGGGATAACAAAACTTCGGGACTCTGAAAGCGCAGACACACGCGAGAATACCAGAAACTAACCCTCACAGTGGCAAGAAAACCCCCAAAAAACTACGGCTACATTTTAATTAGCCATCACCGAGAGCCGGCCGACGACGCGTGAGAGCGGGGCTGTTGTGGCAGACAGATTTTCCCGCTTCCACGGATGAGCAAAGCGGCTGGACCTTGGTATACAGACGTAGCCGTCTCGCACTGATGCTATCATCTGGAGTAACAACTGTAGTTCCCACCCACACAGTTGCTAATCCCATCAGGAGCGGAGCGTAGCCATCAGTAGCTCCGTTTTTATGCTACCAGACAACTAAAATCAACATGAAACCCACGTCAGCACGAGGCGAATGACCATAAATGACAAGGCGAGGATATGCGATTACAACATCCGACCACCAGGGGGCGACATAGCCAAACAGTTGAGGAGTGTGACAGCAGGAAGAGGGTCAGAAGTTCAGCCTTACCTTAAAGAGGCGTAGGATGTTGGCCACCATGATGGACACGGAGCTGGCCGCGGCTCCAATCACGCCAACGATTTTATCCGGCTTGGTGAAGATGGGCGGGTCTCCGTTAGCGCACCGGACGTCAGAGCCATCCCTCTCGATCAGGGCCTGCACGAACGTCAGGGACTGCTCCAGAGCGTACGTGTCCCTGGAGCAGGTATCCAAGATCCGGGCCCCCAGCGTGATGTTGGGCAGCAGCTCGGGGTCCTTGTTGATCAGGTCGATGGCGAACATCATGGCCTCCAGGCGGTGAATGCCCTTTTCCTTCTTCAGCTCGCCGCAGGGGGTGCCGCGGTCGCCCCTCGAGTGCACGGGAAATAATCCGCCGAGGATGATGTCACCGTCCAGTCGGATGGAATGGGCGTACTCTGGTGCCGCCTGGGGGTCAATCGGGACCCTCTGAGGGGAGGTGACAGGAAGGAGCCAAGTGTAGGATGAGGCCACAAACATAAAGATGGCGGACTGCCGGTAAAAATTCAGGTTCCACTGTGGCTCCATGGCGGCGGGAATCTTGGAGAGCGCTTCCAGAACGGTATTCCAAATCGGAGGAGTGAGCTACACGAGGCAGAAAAGTCGCGTCTTCCTCCTGGTCAGAAAAGGCTGGGGTAGAGGTCCCCGAGGGCGGAGCTAGCCGAGCCCCATGAGCGAATCCTGCTCCAGGAGAGGCGGCGTGAACGTGGTCGTACCTCTGGATTTGGGATCCTGTAATCCACAAGTCACATCTTCTGCAGAGCCTGTCGGCGAGAGACAGAGAGAGAGGACGTCTGAGTAGTGTGAGGCGAATATCGAGCTGCTGCAGGGGTGTGTGTGTGTGTGTGTGTGGGGGGGGGGGTCCACCTGGTGAGAAACCTGCTCCAGGCAAGTGTGGAGCGGAGCGTACCAAAAATGAGCCACAAACACACACACATCGCCACACAATTACACTGGAACAGGCCAACAAGGAGCTCTTAACTGACATTTTACCATGGAAAACAAAAAGTGGGCGAGAAAACACACACACACGCGCACACACACACGCGCGCACACACACACACACACACACACACACACACACCGATGAGTGGAACAGCTGCTGAAATGACAGCAGAGAACCTTGGCAGGCTCCTCGGGCTATTCGCACAGAGGTGCCGACTACCTGCTGCTGTGGTGGAGCGGAAGGAAGACACAGTGAGCGTCGGGGATGAGGAGGGAGACAGACAAAAGGGGGGGGGGGGGGGGGGGGAGACAAAAGGGGGGAGAGAGGAGAGGAAAGAGGCAGCATAGGGGGCGAATACAGAGAAGGGTGCCCGTGAGCAAGAGCGTCGCATCGCTGAAGCACCCGCCGCTTCTGCTGCAGCCAAATGAAGGCGTTACTTCCCGTGCTCCTTGCACACGTGCACGTGCGCTCGTGCACGCACACACACACACACACACACACACACACACACAACAGGTAGACCCGATGACGAAGGCTGCATCCTGGGCCGCAAATTGTTGTCCAACTTTCCTGAATGCGATGAAAAAGAGTGACCGTTAATGTACGTTTAGCTAGCATAGCTTGTAGCGACCAGCTCTTTGGTTTCCAGGTCAGACTTCTGATACAAATCTTTAATATAGATGTCCTGCTTCCCTCAATCAGTGCACGTTTTTTCCATCGAGGTGGCCTTTTTAATGCGATTTTGCGCATTAATTAGGACGAGATAAGAATGAATATCCTAAAGTGAGGCGACTGTGATATTTGAGGTCGTTACATTTGCTTTCCTCTCTATTTAATAAGCAGCCACACGGGCGCTCGACCGCCAAGGCTAGCGCCTAGTTAGCCTCGCCTCGGGAGAAAAAGATGACCTGAAACAAAGTCTTCATATGGCCAGAATTCATCCAATAATTAAGCTCATTTGAGTGCCTCGGGCTCCCCTCAATAAATATCTTTGCCGTTTCCCACTCGCGGATGATAAATGCATACATGAGCGGGCGATACGGTTAAGGTTAGGCTCGCGGTTACGCCATCAACATTTATTAGGCTCAGAACGTCTCCGCAGGTGTTGCAGGGCTAATTATCGAGTCCAGGAATTTCAAAATGCAGGCAGTGTCGCAGCGGCTCGCTAAATGTGCGCTAGCATGTTGCTGTAGCTACATGCTAAGTTGTGGATAAACCCGGGAAAAATCCAAATATCCCTCCTGAGGAAATAAATTCTTCCGTTTCTCACCTGAAAGTTTGGATCATATTAATTATTAAGCTGGATAAATTCAAAAGGTAAAACGGTTTTGTCATCATGCATCGTTATGAGCTCTAACGAGGATCCCTCTTAAATTAGCTTGACTCCCATCATCTCAGCGGGGGGGGGGGGGGGGGGCACAATGGACCAGCCTGGGCTACACATGCACGTTAAATATCACTCGTGCTAACTTCCGACGCCGCGGAAACGCGCGCGTTTCTTCCTCCCGAGTCGCCCTCTCGATGCGCGAATCCATTTATAAGTCGATTCTGTCCCAATTAATCCTTCGGTTTCTCTCCACTCAAAATAGAATCAGGTCAAAACCACAGACACAAACCGGCTCGACGTGATTAAAGCCCTTCCTCCGTAACATATAGCTTAGCCAGCGCGCTACACTCCCAAACAGTGTTTATCCAACGTTTTAGGTTCCAGGCTCCACTTGGCCCCCACACAGAGAGCGTCCGTCTCTCCGGCTGTTATTAAAAACACTGATTAAACAATTATTACTGGCATCTAATTACAGCCCAATAACAACTGGCAGAGTTCAGATCTCCTCAAACGCGACCTGGAGGAGGCCTTTAATTAAGGAGAGAAGTAGTGATTAATTCAGGACACGAGTGCAGATGTTCGGAAAGAGACAGAAAATTACAAGATCGGGGTCGTGGGGGGGGGGGGGGGGTCTGGTGACAGAGTCCAGACCTCGGGGGCTCCTTAAAGGCGCCGAGCCCTGAAGTGATCGATTCTGAGGCCGCGGGAGCGCCGGTGGAAACTTTGGCGCCACGATTTGGTTCCTTTTCCGACATCAAATCTGACGTTTTAACCGTAGCCTCCATTTCAGACTTTAGCTCTCAACATTTTTTGATGCAAAGGTTTGGAATTAAACGACCAAAGTGGGCGTTTCCTTTCTCAAATTCATGTAAAAAAAAAAAAAAAAAAAGAAGAATTTGAAGAATGGAACCCGCAACCCTGCCCACGGACGAGTCGGGGTAAATGTGCGTTAATTAGCAGTTCAGGCTAATTAAACAGGGAAAATATTTTAATTTTCGACGACACCGAAAATGCTTCTTCCCATTGGGGGGGGGGCCTCAAAGGGGAACTGATGCACTCAAGTCCTGCTCAGGTACGAGGAAGGTCAAACCCCCCCCCCCCCCTTTTAGAGCTCGGACCGCTCCCCCATCCACCCTCCATCTCTCCGGATTCTCCATGGCTGCCCCCTTCCCCCCCCCCAACCCCTTCGCCTTCCGCAGCCCCCCCCCCCGGGACGCGTGATGCTCTTCTCAGAAAGTGATACCTCTGGTGCCCCCCCCCCCCCTCCTCAAGTAGGTGGTTTTTTAGACTCTCCTGTTGCAGCACCCCCCTTAATCTGCTCTCCTCCTCTCCACAATGGGAGAATCAGGAGTGCTGCTCTCTCTCCAGCATCTTTTCTCTATTCGCGTGTCAATTTAAAACAAAAAAAGCAGCAGCTTATGGAACGAGACGTGCGTGATGGAATCGTGGAGCCCACAGGTTGAACCGAATCAAGCACGAGCCGGATCAAAGTCTATGGGTGGATGCGCGCACATGCACTGATGGAAGTCTGGAGGCAGCATCATCCAGAGAGTGTCAGGCGACAAAAGCTCAGATTCTTCCCCAATATTGTGTCACTCAGACAGTTAGAAAGCCCCGCTGCTGGGGGGTGGTGGTGGTGGGGGGGGGGTGAACGTCAATGGAGGAATGAAGGAGAGCAAAGTGAGGCGAAGCCCAGCCGCGGACGGAAAGAGGCAGCGCGGAGATGGAGCCACAATGTTGGAGGTACCTCGGGAAATTCAGCGGATGCGACGCGGGGCGAAGACGCGCCGTCCCTCCAGCCGAGCGCGCGGAGCCCGCTGCGTCCCTGCCCGCCTCGGGGAACTTCCTTGCGGAGCTCAGCAGTTTTATTCCACTCTCCTCCTCCAAGAACAACCACCGGGTGCGGGGGGGGGAGATGGAGAATTCACCGGGAATGTTTTAAATTCCTGTCGAAAAAGAAATAAAAAATAACAAAAACCTGGGAAATGGTCGCGGGGTCCGCGGAGCCGCGATGAAGAAGTGGAGGAACCGCAATTAGGGCGCGCGCAGGTGACGATGTGGAGGCAGCCTGGAAATGAAGTCGATCCTCGAGGAGGCGCGAGGAGGGGGGCGGGGGGCGCGCGGGGACGCAGTGGAGGAATTCACGCGCGGGATCCGTCGGTCAGTGATGCCGCTGTAAAACCCACCTGATTCCTCCTCTCGCGGCTGCGCGTGCTTCACCCGTTTTTTCTTTCTTATTTAAAAAAAAAAGGGGGGGGAAAAAGAGGAAGTCCTCTCGCGCACACGCGCCTTCCCAGATCCTCCCCTCCTGTCGGTGCCGAAGGGGACAGCGCGCGACTGAAGTGAAACAGCCAACACTCACGCGCCACCGACTCAAGCGCCATCGCCCCCACGCGCGCGCACACGCATTATAATTAACGAACGGACGACCCCGCGGTTGCGTGACACCCAGCAGATCCTGCGCATTCAGTCAAGTTTATGACCGATCAATCGGATCGATCGCTGCTACAGTAACGGGCTTTGGTTATTTTAACGCATTAATAAGTCATCAAAAGACGCGCTCGCGCCGCACTCTTAATTGCCCCAACTTCGATCTCTATCCGCGGCGCTCATTGATCCCGCAGCGGCGCGCGGAATCAAGCACAGATGGGAGGGATGCTCTCCGCGAGCCGCGCGGGGGGAGAACCGGGAGATCCGGACGGACCCGCGTGTTTTTGTGACCTGGCACGAGGCGGGCGAGCGCAACCCGGTCAAGCGTTGGTGCGGGCGGCGGCAGGGCGCGGTGCGATGCTGCCATCTAGTGGGGAGGACGCGTAACTGCAGCGTGAACGCGCGGAGCGGGATTATGTGCAAGACTGGTCTTATCTGATTGTTTGTTATGCTTATAAAGATATAGAATTTAAATCTGCATTGAAAGGCGCGGTGCATTCCGTTTTATCCACTTTCTTTAAAGCTCCGTGCTGTTGGAAGCAGTATTTTCCCAGGTTTAATCGCGGTCGGACAAGCTCGATTAGCATCACTTGAATAAGTCACAGCAAACTTTCCCCGGAGGTTTCAAGTCCATTTTTATTGAAGTGTCGTTAACATTCGCGTCACATCTGAGACAGCTCGAACTCTTTTAGCTCCTCTAGCAGGTGAGAGTTGCATCACGACAAGAGATGACGTAAAACAAAGACAAACAAAAAAGGTCAGGAAAGCTCGTCGAGGTTTCATTTCCGTCCACGCAAAATATGAATCAGAGCAGAACAAAACTGTGGACCAACACAAAGTCCCCTCAATATTCAACGGCCATGTTTAATGATCCAACATGTTAGGTACAAATCAATAACTATTCTGACTGTTAGAACTATTATTTACACCATCCAAACAGGATGAATCTATATGTACACACTTTCAAGATCTTGTGGCAGTCGACCTCGGTTATAAAAATAAAGTTTGATCTTTCTGCTTTAGCTCATTTTGCTCCATTTCATGGCTTTCTGTTCAATCTTTACCACATATTTACATCTGGTCTCTTGCAGCTCATCTGCCAGTGTTTTAAAGACTACCCCCCCCTCCGTCAAAGTTAATCAGATAAAGAAAGAATTGGTCGCAGGGTTTGTCAGAACAAAGTCCATTCTGTGGTGAATGATGGCGGCCCGTTGTGAGTGAGGATTTAGCAGCACGAACGCGAAGGATTCCAGAGCATCTGGATCCTTTAAACCTTCTCCACCTCCCGTTTAACCACATTAGCGTCTGACCCACTGCAGCGCCGCCACACTGCCCCCTAGCGGCACACTCGGGAACTCCATAAAATGCATAAACAGTTTTAATTTTCTTTTAACTCTATAATCAGTTGATTTTAGTCCTCACACACAAGGAAATAAATACAGCTAGTAGTTTGCCATCTGCACTATTTTTGGGGGGAGATTTAAGGGATATTTTTTACTTGAAACATGACCAATTACTGGGTGTACTGTCAAAGTAAAGGACAAACAGAAATATTTCATGCCAGAGATTGAAAATAAAACACTCCGCAAGACTTAAAAACACACACAAAAGGATTAAAAATTAAATAAACACAATTTTAAATAACGTTACGAGCTGTTCTTCGGGTGTCGTCCTTCACTTTAACGGAACATGTGGTTAATGTTTGAGGACAGCGCAGAATAAAGGTGACAGTGGGACGCTGGAGCGCTCCCAGGGTGCATCGTCAGGGAGGAGACGTGGAACAGTGGGATGAAAACCGGGCGCATCTGTTCCGGGTTCGTATGATCCTCGCAGGAGTGAAATCAAATTAAAATCCACTTACGCTTTATTCCAGTTCGTTCCTGGAAGCAACAATCCGGTTGTGCCGAACGCTCAAATTCACTCCGCCCTTCATCCTGGTCTTAAAGGCGGTTTGGAGATGTTACAAATGAGCTGCAGTATTTATATACCGGTGTAAGTAAACGCATCGTCTGTCCATGCGAGAGAAATGTCAGATTCCAACAGTAATTTTGGTTGTGAAGCAGAGGTCGGACCTCCTCTGTGACCTCGTGCTCCTTCTGTTTCCTTGGCCGTCATCGGGTGCGTTTCAGCAACACACTGAGAGCCCAGAGAAGAGGAGCAGAACACAGAGAGGAAATGAGGAAGATGAAGGGTGAAGGGGGCGAGTGGACCGAGAGGAGGTTTTCTAAGGGACAACGTACATGAGCGGGGACGGGAGAGGAAACAGGCGGTAAACACACCGCTTTTATGGACACCACAAACACACACACACACACCTATATATGTGATCATACACAGCAGAGGAGGAACAGCAGCCAATGACCAGTGTGTGTGTGTGTGTGTGTGTGTCCTGTGTCCTCACATGTATTCACCAGGCCATAGATTTGGAGCGGGTGCTGACTCCTTTCCGCCTGTTCGCCGCCGCGGTCGGTGCGTTGCGGTGACTTCGCTTGTGAGACTCCAGATAGAGCTGAGGGCAAAATAAATAAATAAATAACAGTTACGCTAAAACCTGAACACACGCGCCGCCTTTGAGCTGCGACTCGGATACCTTTTTGGCGAAGGCGCGTCCGCACTGGTCGCAGGCGTGCAGCGAGAAGTTCTTGGTCACTCGGACTTCGGTGGACGACGACCCGCCGCCGTCGGCCTGGGCGTCGTTCCGCCGTGTGTGGGGCGGCTGGGCGCCGGGCGAGGCGGCGCGGGAGGAGTTCCGCTGGTGCTTTTCGCTGCGGCGAGTCAGCGGCGGGCTGACGGGACGGTGCGTCTGTTGCCTCTCCTGCTTACGGGTGACGGGGGTGGACGCCGGGGCCGGCGGCGGCGAGGCGTCCTGCTGCTTGCGGGTGACGGATGAGGGAACGTGCGAGGACGACGCGGCGCCCGCAGAGGTGGACGGAGTCGCCGCGGAACCCTCCTGCTTGCGAGTGACAGGAGGCGAGGGCGAAGAGGAGGAGGAGGACGAAGACGCCTGGCGCCCGTTCACTTCCTCTTTGACGCTGCCGCCCGTCCTCTTGTTGCTGCTGGTGCTGCTGAGGACGACCTCCGCCAGCCTCTTCACCGCCCGGCTCTCCAGCTTGGGCATGATCTTGGCGAGGTAGGCCGAGGACTTTTTGTGGACGACCGTGACGTGGCGCAGGACGTCGCGCTTGCGGCGCGACTCGTAGCGGCAGAGCGGGCAGCGGTAGAACTTGATGAAGATGTCGTTGCCGTCCGTGTGCAGCTCGATGTGTTTGGTCAGGTTCTGCCGCGAGCTGAACTGGCGCTTGCAGAGTTTACAGTAGAGCTGCTTGAAGTCGAAACCCACCGACAGTTTGGTCATTTTGGAGGGAACTCCGGAGGCGAGCGCGTTGCTGCTGCGGGAGGACGCCGGCGGCGGGGCGGCGCCGTCTTGGGGCTGGGCGGGGGCTCTTCGTCCTTCACCTTCGCCGCGCTTTGCGCCACAGGAACGCCCTTCGCTGTCCCGGTGCTGTCGCTAGGAGACGGGGCGGGGCTGCTGTCCACGTCCTCGTCTTCGTCTTCGTCTGAGGTTTCCACCACTTCCTCTTTTACGTTGATGTTGTTGCTGCCGCTCGCAGCGGCGCCGCTGCTGCTGCCGCTGTTCTGGGCCGCTGGCGCGGTCGAGCTTGTTGCTGCAGGCGACCTGTTGCTCTTTAAGCTGTACACTTTGTGGACAATGCGCATGTGTCTCTTTAGCATGAGCTGAAACACACAAACAGGTCAGATTTAACAGTAACTGATGGAGCCACAGGATTTCTTATAAGAGCTATTTTTAGAAATATTTAAAAAAAAAGCTCCATTTTCAGACAAAACGATTTTATTTTGGATGTTTCAACACTAATGGAGGTGGAGCAGCAAAGATACCTGGGAGCTGTAGTTCCTCTTGCAGAGCGTGCAGCGGCATGACGCAGGGCTCGCCTGCGAAGACGCCGAGACCTGACTCGGAGTTTTGGGCTGGTTTTGGCTGGGAGGGGCTTTGGAATTCACCGGGGTGGTCTTGGCGTTGGGGCCTCGCATCGGTGAGGCGCTGCTGCTGCTGCTGCTGTTGTTGTTCTTCCTGGGGGGCGTGGCCTCCAGGGAAAAGGGCGGGCCAGGCTGTGAGGCGATGCTGGGCGTGATGGTGTCCCTCCGTAGGCCGCGGTGCACCTCGTCAAAGTGACGCCGCACGTTGGCTTTAGTGGCGAAGGATTTGAGGCACACTGGGCAGGACTTTCCCGTGGGTGTGCTGAGCGTCCTTGGGCGACCTCCAGGAACAGTAAAACCATTGGTTACACTCGGCCCAACACCTAAATGACGCCCCCCCGTAAGACCAAGGGACCGGTACCTTTCACCATGGACAGCAGGCTGGTGGGAACCGTTCGCGTCTCCGTGAACTTCCGGAGCTCCTCCAGTTTGGTCTGGTGCATCTTGCGGCAGTGGCGTCGGATGCTGCGCCTCGAGTTGAAGTCCTGGCCGCACAAGCAGCAGGAGATGGTCACGTCTTCCACCTGGACGGAAGGAAAAGGAGGTGTGAATGGAGCCGAGGGTGAACATGTTGGGTGAAGTCTCCCGTCGCCCACCCCGCTGGTGGAGCCCTCGTCTTCATGCTGCGTCTGCTCCGCCTTCGACTCCTCCTCGGCCTCCCATCTCCTCTGTCCTCGATACTGTCCGGGGCTGCCGTGGCTCTCTGCTCCGGCCTGCTGATTCGGCTGGTTGTCTTCCGGACCCTCCACGGTCTCTCCTTCACAAGTTACCGGACTCTCTCTGGCACTAAAACGAAACAGGAAGCTTGCCTTCAATTGCTAAAAATCTCAAGGAATTCAAGGATGTCCTGGAGGCTATCCTGGAAGAGTTTGCAGTTGCAAAGAGGATTATCTGGGCTTCCACGGTCGTCCCGTTGACCCTCACCCGGATAAGAAGAGGAAACTCTCATACGTGGAGGGGGGATTTCCCACCTGGGTGTGCGTGATGGATATCTGGCCAGCTCCTCCTCTGTGGTGATGTACTGGAACACAGCCTTAGTGCTGGTCTGAATAGGCTCCAGCCGCACGACGTAATCGGGTTTATCCGATCTGGGATATATGGCATCCAGTAAATCCTTCACGGCTACGCTCTGCCTGTCGTCCCCCGGTGAACCTGGACAAAACCACATGAATGTGATTTAAACACAGCAACTGGGCTAAACTAATGTGGCCCCGGCAGGAGCAGGAATATTGGACACCAAATATTGAGTGTTAGAAATAAATAAACAAGGCTGTTCATTCCCTCACAACACATTAGCGCCCTGTGAAAAACAGACACCAATTAAGTCATCTGTCAAACTAACAACCAAATACACTTTGGACCAATGTTAATGGACTCTTCAGTGAGAGACATTTATCCAGCGGTGCGGGGAACGGCTTCATTAAGACCGTAAAAGTGAACACAAGTCGTTAATATTATTATTATTTCAACAGCAGCCACCATTAAAAGGGAAACATATTGGCTCTACATGGGTGGAGATGAGATTTCGGCAGCAGAAAGAGAAATCGCTTCAACAGCGCGGCCAGGAAGGATGAGGAATCCCGCTCGCTTCCAGATCCACGGACATTTTCTTTCGTGATGTGAGAGGAGCTCACGGGAGGCGCCGACACGCTGAGCTCGCCACACGACTGCGTCTCCTTAAACCGGGCGTTCGTCTGTGTGCGTCCTCGGCGTGCACAGCACCTCTCGCTCCAGGAGTTTGCTCGGTATCGATTTCACCTTCGTGCTGAGAGACCAAGTTTCCAGTTCTCGGCCTTTAATTTGAGTTTTGCTGCCTCGGATGCTGCTCTGGTGTGTTGCTGCATGCTAATGCGCTGTGTTGCTAACCGTCATATTCAGGCAGCCGGGTCAGGCAGTAGTACTCCTTGTGTGTGATGAGGTTGGGCAGGCCTCTGAACAGACTCCTGCACAGCTTACATTCAAAGATGGTGTCCACTTCCCTCAGCAGCATGTGTTTGAGCTGAGCAGTTCCTGGAAATCAAAGCAAACCACAATTAGCATCACCGCCGCCAGCGTGTGCGTCCTGACAAAAACTCCAACGGATCCCTGATCTCGTGGCTCCGAGGCTCGGCGGAGGAGCGTTTAGCCTGACGGCTCCACGTCCCCTTGAAAGGAGCCCAGTTTCCGGCTGATTAATGATATAAGATCTGTAAAAATGTTTAACTGCATCTGACTCTTTTTATCCAGAGTTGTGGCCAAGAATTTAAAGCTTTAAAAAGGGTCTGACGTAGAATATCCAGCTTCTGCTGAAGGGGGGGAGTCTCCAAGAACCCAACATGAATTAAGTATGAAGACCGAGCTCACAGGAGATGTTATGTCTCCATTATCAATAGTACACCTACGAAAAAGTCCTTGAGGGAGGTACGAAACCAGAAGCAGCTCCTAAAGACGCAGCCTCACAACATCCCTCCAGCTCATGCAAGTGATGATTGACAGCTGAAGAACCTGGTGGAAACGTTGGTGAAAAGGCGACTCAGAAACACGGCAGTGGTTCGTTACATTAACGCCTTCAGACAAGGACTCGTAATGTTCCTGAGGGGCTGTGAGAGGACGAAAAGGACCAGAGCTTCAACCTAAATCTCCATTATACAGCAACAGCCACTGCTGGCTGGGCATCAATCCCTTTTTTTTGTATTCCGTCTGTCAATAAGTCGCTGTGAGGCCTGAGAAAGTCGAGGTAAGAAAAATCGAAGGTTCCACGGAAGTTGATTATTCCATTGACTTTGTGCGAGAACAGGCTGGATTTGGCTCTGCTGGACGTTGGGCTGGCACCGGCGTGCTGGTGGAGCGCGGCGGCGCTGGCAGCCATCGCTCTAATCTGACCCGTTTCCACCCGGACACGTTCTGTAGGGGCCTCGGCTACAATATGACCACTCACAACAGCAGCGGGGGGGCCTCCGGTGATGACGTATGGCATCATTCCTGCTACCTGCCAAGAGTGTGGGAGGAGACATAACCGCTGACTGGGAATAATGGTGGAGAGCTGGGAATCAGGGTCCTCATTGACAATGATCGGGGCGCTGCTCTGCTGCATAAAATAGCTGCGTTTTCTCGTTTAAATGAAGGAAGCGGAATGTGTCGCGGCGTTAACGCAGGCCGAGATGCTCCTGCAGCGAGCGCCGCCGGGCTGCTGAAACCTTCTTCACCGGAGAAACCAACCTGAACGGAAGCACTCGATGATCTGCTGGATCCCAGATTTGGAGGTCTGCAGGGGCTGCTGGAGCAGAGGAGGGTCTCCGGGCTCCCCACAGGCACCTGGGGAGGTCGGATGAGTGGAATAATCAAGATTATTGGACTGGAATTCCCTTAATTTCACAATTTAGAGCCACGGCAGCAAATGATACAACACGCTGGCAGCAAAGAGGCTGTACTGTATGTTAATGGTTGACAGAATGGGTTCTGCTCCTGCCCATCCCCCCACACCTCTCAGCCCAGTTAATCCCAGCACAGCAGGTCAGCGACCTACTGACTTCCACCCCCCCCCCCCCCACACTACAAAGACCAACCAACCGCTCCAAGCGTTTGATAAACAGCTTCTGGGAGTGATGAAAGGCCAGTCGGAGTAAGTCACAACAACAGAATTTATTCCTGGATTACAGGAATATCCTCAACATCAGGAGGGAAACAAAGAAAAATCAGCATGAGGACGAGTGACGTGCGTCTTCCCACCTGTGTTGTGACCCTGATGGGGAGCGCTGGACTGCTCCTCGGTCTGACAGCTCTGGTCTTTGGTCTTGGCGTGAGCCTCGGGCAGCAGAGGAGGAATGGGCTTCCACAGCTGCTTGGACTGGGACTGGCAGGCAGACAGGCCCTCTTCCTGGGCTTTGGTCAGAGCTTCCTCCTGGTCCAAACTGGACGGTGAAGCCGGAGCTGAGGTGTGGGGCGGGGCTTGAGCGGGAGGCGGTTCTGCTTTTCCGGAGGCCTCCTCCTGCGACGGACCCTGGAGGTCTGGCTGGATGGGATCCTCCTCCATCTCTGCCGGACCAGCACTCTGAGGAGCCAGTCAAGATGTTAGAAAGGAGGCAATCCAGAAATAAACAGAGCAGCTTTGAAGACACAGAAGTCCTGATGCTGGAGACACGCTGAAGACAACAGAACGGGGCCTTTGATGAAGGACGGCGGAATCGGGGCAGAGTGAGAGGTCGCGCTACAGGTGAGATAAAGTGCTGGATAAAGACAGAGTGTGTTGAGCGCAGTTGTCGAGTCTCTTAAGCATCTGGAGATATCGCCAGGAGGAAATTAACCTTGTCAAACAGCCCCCCTTCATCAGATAAGTGACTGGTGGCGAGCACATCCATCTGTGCCTCCACCGGACCCCCTCTCACACTCCGCAGTCTCTCCTCTTGTCCCTACACCAATTTGTCCTCATTTCCTCACTCCGAGTGTCTCCATCTTTCCTCGTGTCCCTGCTGCCCTTGAGGAGGAAAAAATGCTCCCCGCGTCCGATTACAGCCTGTCACCCCCGGACACGTGCGTCACTTCTACCCTCATAAACACACACTCACATGGTGTTAAGGTGTGTAAACGGTGCACGTCGGTGGCCCTCGTTCCCCTGAAATCAAGGCGAGCCGAACCAGACGTCCAGAGATTGTTTCTATTTCCGGTACCTGTGTGCGGTGACAGTGCGAGCTCTTCCTCCCGGCTGACTTGTGGGCCTTCACCATGCTGCCAGGACCGGCGTGTGGCACCGCGCCTACCAGCACACACCTGTAACGACAGTGCACGTGAGTCCAGGAGAAACCTTAAACAGAGGAACAGATGCATGGCATTTGATGCATTCCATGCTCACACACTTGCTGTGTGATTTATGCAACGCTGCCTGCTGTATGAAAGAACTGGAGCAATTCTAATCCAAGCGCTTGTTCTTGCATGATCCTCTCCTGGAAAACCAGTTCCATCATTCAAAGCAAAAAGTTGCTGCACACCTACTGCAAACGCATGTATAATGCATTAGAAAAGTAAACGGCATGCTCAGAAACAACTGGATACGAGACCAGATGAATATTGTTAGGAACGGTTTCCTTCAAAGCCGCTTCCACTGCTTGTTATATTGCCAGCGCGACAATTAACTGGTATTAAATGCACCATTACTCTGCATTAAGTGCATTGTCTCCGTTTGTATTCCAGGTAAACAGATACTGAGGGGCCGACTTGTGCTAATGGCTGCCCTCTGCGTGCTGCTGGGGCAGTTACTGTTGTGCGTGTGCTCCTATGCACCCATATGTTGCATGTACAGTAAACATACGCACTGTTTGCACATTAAATGCTGGGACTGACTGCCTCTAAAAGCGGAGTTGAGAGCACAGTTCAAACAGGCCTGCGTTTTGTTTACGATATTAACCGGGATGTGTCGAGTGTTGGCGGTTTATTTATGCACCGATAATAAAAGGCTGAAAGGTATACTGTCTCCATGTGTATATTAAATCACAGGCACATTTTCACAGTTTACAAAAGATTCACGTGAGTGTTTTATGATATGATGAAGTTTTATGGAAGGAGAAATCGGGTTTATCACTGCCCCCTAGTGGGGGTTATATTAAAACGCTTTTAGCACATGTTCAAGGATGGGAGAATGTAGCTTTGCTCAACATTTAATATGCATTAAATCAGCCTTAGTGTCCAGCCACATTGAAAGAAGAAGCCTCTGCATTGTTTATTTCCAGAGGACACCCTCCCTCCTGAAGATATACATCATTCAGGGAAAATTAACTCCAGTAAATTTCTGCCTTAGCTTCTCCAGGTCAATCTTGATCACACCTTTGCATATTTCCCCACACAGGTTACCTTCAAAATAGGAGGAATTAAATGAATTGCAACCTTATGGGCGAGGAACAGCTCGAATCAAACAAACCGGGCAAGTTTGACCGACTTGTAGTGTCGCTTCACCTCCAGCAGAGGGAGACAAGGCGCAGCAATTCTACAAAAGGAGCCACTTCCAGTTGGAAAGTTGCTGAGATTGTTGTTGGTCTGAGTGCAACAGTGATATACAGCACAGAGGACAAGCCAAGGACAAGGGTTGTGCAGAAATGTCATTAAAAATGGATTTAACGATGCGGGTACTGAAGCAGACAAATCAAATGGAACCGAGCGGTATGGTTTCAATTCTAGTCCATTCCCAATTTATTTATTAGTCAGGACACCACCACAAAACCGCTGCGGTCCTGAAAAAACAAAGGTTATACTGCTCTTGGGGCCAAGTAAAGAGAATTCAAATACTTCGCAAAGTACCAGCTGTGTAAATGGTGTTATCACACAACTATTGTCCTCAGAGGGGCAACTACCATGAGGTTTCACGCCGAATTAAAACCAAACAATTATAAAAATCTCTGTGTACCGAGACGGATCAAAACGAGCCTTTTAGCCTCTGTAAATGTTACATAGCAGAAACACAAGAACTAGGTATGACACTGCCACAGGGGTACAAACAAAAGCTACAATCACGTATTCCAGGAGACACCCTGAAGAAACCCTGCATGTTAACGGACCAGCCCAGGCTCTGTTTATGTCAGAGGGAGATTAATGTTGGGCAGTAATTATCACAGGAACCTTGGACCAAACGGTCTGCGGAGAGATCCCGGCATCACTCCCCTAACTTTATTTCACTCCAATTTACACCATCCATCACCTACAGCGCACGAGCTGTAGCGGCTGGTGTGATGGCGAGTGAAATGTCGCCCGCCGGCTCCGCTTGACTTGTTGAGGGTGTTTCACCTTTTCCCCCCCACGCACGCTGGGATACGCCGGAGCGCCCCGCCGTCCTGAGAAGGGACGAGAGGACAGAGTATGAATGGTGAAGCCCTCCCAGAGCCTTCAGTCCGTGCCGCCACACCAACAACAACAGAAAGAACCACTCGCTGGCGTCAGGGTTAATGTCAGAATTCCAGGCAGGAAGATTAAAGTTGAACCACCTCAGCACTGCAAAAACAGACTCGAAGATAAGGACGCTGGAATGGCTGACGCGCGACTAAAAACAATGATTTTCTTTTAAGCCAACAGACAAAAGTGTAAACAACCGCGCTAATTCTCTGGCATGACTCGCGCGCACTGTCGGTTTCAGTCGGAACAAAGAGGATCAGTCATAATTACCCCTGAAACGTTACCTCGACCGCGGTGCGGACGGAGAACGGCGTCCCGCACAACTCCGAGAGCGTCGACAGACGGCGCCGACTGGCGTAGCACACGAAGAAAGAGCTTTTATTAGCGGCGGGTTTCAAAAAAACAAAAACATTCAAGCCCTGCGCGCGCTGATATTAATACTCGTGCATTAACAGGGGACTCGACCATTTCCATGGTAACAGACAGACACGAGAGTGAAGATGTGGCTCCGGTATTAAGTCGGGTAATGAAAGCAAAGGTGTCCGCTCTCGGTGCCGACGGCAGGGATCCGTCAGGGATATTTTTACTGGACGGGTCCCAGAAGAGAACAAGCAGCTCTGCTTTAGGCCGGCGTGGCTACGAGCACGCTCACAGTCATGTGATTAAAAGTTTGCGTCTCCAGAGCTGACAGATGTGGACTCGGGGTTGACTCTATCTCCGTTCTGACGTGACCTCTGGACCTCCGCGCTCACACACGTGTCGCTAATCAAACCGCCTGACCGCATCACAGCCCAGAATCAATGCTGCGGTTTGGTGCGGAGCGGATGTAAAAACTTTTGTTTGTCATCCAAATGAGACATACCGGCACAAACCACTAGGTGTCAGACACGTCTCAGAGACTCCGGGGCGCAACATCATTAAAAACCACAGAAAGAAAAGTGTAATTAATGTAAAAGCCACTCGTCAGAGACATTAAATAGTACCGAGAGATCGCTGGGAGAAGCCTGGAGGTGTCTTGGTGGGCGGAGGAGTTCCAACCGACTTCACATCCATTTCCAAACCAAGATTACCAGTGGGACCAGTCAAAAAGAGCCTTTTAAAGCAGCCGGCCACATGTGCATCTCCAGCGACTGAAGCCTCTTAACGGGGAATCTCCTCACGACCGAGGCATCAGTCGGTGCTGATACGGCGCCGCTTCCTTCCCGTCAGCGTCCGCCGGTTTGATGACGGGCTGTCGGTGCCTGAACGCAGCGCTGCGTCATTACAGGGGCTGAATCACACGGTGATATCGCCGTGTGATTCAGGCAACAGCTGCTCTGCAGACAGGTGCAACAACAACAAACCAGGGGAACTTTATACGGGGACGCGGCCGAGGGGTCCGAGCTGCTGTTCCGATGAGGACTGACCAGTCCAAAACTGTGTTTTTATAGAAAAAGGGCAACTTTGTTGTCACCACTTGTGCCCCAGTTACCCATCCAAGGTTAGACCGCCTCATTGTGTCAGAGTTGGTGCTCACTTTCACTGTTCTGCTTTATTCAGGAATAAACAGACCCAAAACTACCACTGCTGACAAAATAACTCACAAAAGCGCAGTTTTGGAAAGTTTTGGATGGATAAATCTCAATAGGTCCACGTTTCACTGCGATGTG
Organism: Takifugu flavidus; assembly: GCF_003711565.1. NCBI lineage: Eukaryota > Metazoa > Chordata > Actinopteri > Tetraodontiformes > Tetraodontidae > Takifugu > Takifugu flavidus. The sequence goes on along the minus strand of NC_079541.1, from coordinate 3,303,716 downwards.
GTTCTTCTGTTGGATCATAAAGTAGATGAAATGCTCACATCCGTAACTTTCTGGCTGGTAAACAACTCCTGTGCTGCGGAGGATGGAGCCATGTGCGGCGTCTCGAAGCGCAGCGGCAACAAACGGACGCTTCCTGGCCGGGAAACGGCTCCTCTCCTCAGCGGGAAGGCGGGACGCGGGTTCCAGTCCGGAGTTGACTGGAGCAGGCAGGGGCCGCTCGACAATGGCCACATGCACCGAGCACCATGAGGGAGACACCGGGCGGGTGCACCTCTCCGGGGCTGGCCTGCCCCGCGGAAGCCTCCACCGGCGTGTGCACGCATCCACTTACGCATCCCGGACAGCGGGGTAGGAAGCCCGCTCGCCCAGAACTCGACGCGCTGCCTTCCGCGTTGATGAGGAACCGCGGGTCGGCTCGCTGCTGGCGAGCGGAGGCGCACGTCGACCGCGGCCGCCCGGCTCCGCGTCTATTGGCTCGCCTCTCAGCTGGGGCAGCGTCAGCGCGGTCTCCATTTGCAACTCCATCGCCCCCCATGGGCGTGCGAGGCCGCGGGCTGTGACGCAAATGGCACTGGGTGATTTGCGAATGACATATCTTCCTCAATCAGCGTCGTCGCCACGGGAACTGCTCCGATCCGGCGGATCTCGGAGAAATACCAATCCGACGGCGAGTGACGGGCGAATAACCGCGGATGAGCGGTCCGCTCTACGGGGATGCGGTTGCATAACTCGGCAAACTTGATCAAATGTCAACTGTGGTGCTCGGAAATGATCATCTGTCGCCGTGTGGCGGATTATCGCCGCTCCCCGCGCCGCGAACACTCCACACATCCCTACTTTTGGGCACAAGAGGAGCCAAACGGAGCGTCCGAGCGGGGAGCGGAGTGGCCTCGCTATGGTGGATGTGTGGTGGCCACAGCGAGGACGCATGCACGTAGCTGGCGGAAAAAACACAGGGCAGCCGGAATGGGACTTGGGACCGCATTCACGCACCATAAAGGACTTGCATCAACACTACTGTGCTCTTTTATCCAAGAGTCCCCCAACTATTTACAAAAGGTTGGCCGGCACACACACAAAAAATATCGCGGCGAAATGGTGGCGGCGGTTACAGCAGCTGCCACTCGGCTCTGCGCAAAGCGGCGACACGGCCATTGCGCAGCGCCGGACTTCCCCAATTCTCCACAAACTGCGCGATTCCTCCCGCAACACTTTATTTGATCGCCCCGTTCCGCCTGTCCTCGGCCGGCGTGCCGCGAACCAGGGCGCAGGACCGGTCGCCATTCTCATGGCACGATTTGCATCGCCCCCATTATCCTCGAAAATCTCCTTTTACACGCTCATAATGTCAGCCGGGAGGAGAACGCCACTATTTTGGGCCACAAAGGGGGCAGCTCGACCCGACCACAGCGCGAGCCAAGTTAAAAAATTGCACCTTTCCAGGCGTTAAAGAGAGGCCCCCGGTAACGATTGCAGCATGGCAGCGGAGTGCGGCGTAAAGACGAGCTAACACGAATAAAATATACACAAAGACGCGGTTGAATATCGCCACAAACGCGCCTATAACCACCCTGGTAACAGCACCAGACCACCATCGATCATCGGGGTGGACGCGGAGCCCGCTCCGGGGGCATTGTTGTGAATGAAAATCGCTGCGTTTCGCAGCTCTGTGCCACCTTTTCCAAGAAGCTGCTTGGCGCACAGGACCGGTGACCCTTCCATCTTTGCGCGTCCTCCCACGGAGCGAAACGGCGACACAGCTCCGTTTTTTACCGCCCGCTACCGAGCCCGACACACCGCGGTGGCGGATTTCCTCGTCGCGGGGGCAAACGCGGCGTTTGGAGGCTGCTACAACTCTCTGAAAGTACTCCTCTCCCCGCCGCGGCCAAGCAGAAACAAGAGGGCGATGACGCCATTTTCTGCAAAACAACCACGCTCGGGAAGCCAAAGCGAAAGAGGTTTAACCCGCTCCGCAGCCACCCAACCCCGCTTAAACGCCTTAAAACAGATACTTACCTTGAGTCGGCTGTGTCGGCGGTGCGATAGCGTGCTCGTCGGGGGTAAAAATGCGCAGTCGTGGCGACTTGGCGTCCGGAGGTTGTTGAATTTCGCCTCCCAGCGTCGCCGGCTCACTCTGAACAAGTTGCTCTGCGAGCCGCTGCTCTTTGTGCACCCAGAGGAGCCCGAGAGCGCTAAAGCCTGGTCCCTGCGCAAAGGTGCACCCTCCGCGTCCGATTAGAGCCGGGAACGGCGGCGCTCCGGCGCCACGCCGCCAAAACGGGGACGGATCGGCGTCTTTTGACGGGGAAAAGTTGCGGGGTTGCGCAGTTTCGAACCGAGGGCCACGCTGGATGCGCCGATCTGTGCTCCAAAACGCGCAACGTTTCGAGTGCACGCCGAGCTGCCCGCGACGCAAACGCAGACGGGACGCCGGCTCAAAAAAGTCGATTTATTCTATTTTAGAACGGAAATGTGATTAAAAACGCCGGGCGGACGTTTTAACGGCGCGGATTCAAGTTGGATGCGGGGAAACGGTGTCCAAAATGTCGATTTATGAAAATGTAGAACAGTCCAGAGAGGAAGAGTTCATCCTTTTATGATTTAAAAGGCACAAACTTCGGCCTGCGTTTAATATTTGTTCAATTAACAACCCCGTGGGAGGTTTATGTCACTCTTTCCAATAGTCAATTAACTACGTATAATTAGACTTGATTGCCCCATGCGCCGGTTAAATAAACATCTAACTACCGATGATGCTTAACTGGAGCGTTTTTGCATCTAGATTAACTTTTCTGGCAGATAAAGTCGTTTTAAAATAGTGAACTAATTGAGCAATTAGCTAAAACTAAACCTCAGCTACGTCATTTAGCAGTAACATTAGCTTCGGTGGGTAACGGGTCCGATTAAATGTTGACCTGTTTTACCCACAAAACTTCATTAATGTGTCACAAATTAGCGTCAAAAAACACCAACTTTGTTGACTATTCTGATGGAAATCACATTCCGAAATAAATTAAACCCGGTGCAACGAAATGCTAAGCGCATGTGCGAAAGCGTTTAGCTAATGTTTCTTATTAGTTTTAAACGTTAGTTAACGTTGGTTTTAAGATTTGCGACAACAACTTGGTTTAACCTAGTTAAGAATTATATCTTCATTAAGTTTTTACCTGTCGGCATGCTGTTGAATTTAGCTTGAATGATGATTATAGTCTTCTGAATCATTAATAATTGATAAATAAGAAACACCTGTTATGGCTCAAACTAGCTAATCCAACTTTGAAAGATATTTTTGACCTATTAATATTGATTTAATATTGACCATTACTGCACTTCTCAAGGTTTTATAACAGTGGGATTGATTAATCAATTGGATCCATTTATTTTCCAATAAATTGTGGTACACCTGATCAAATCCTGTTGTGTGACCAATTAACAAACCTGGAAATAACTGAAAAATAAACATGGGTTTGCCTGTATTAAATCGCGATTAAGTCAGTTTTGAGCCATTTCTTAATTTTAGTTCCTCACTTAAAACCACCACCTGATCGCAGATGCTGACAGGAATTTAGCCTCCGTGATAAATACCGCATTGATGGTCTTTTAATTGTAAATTCAGGCCTTCAGCAGAACACAAATGGCATTTTTAATTTCCCAATGTCGGTGCCTGGTAGGCAAAAGACTCAAACAAGGCCTTTGTCTGCAGGGTGATACTATTTAATAACTTTTCCTTCCGTATATGTGGACAAAAGCCCATTTCATGTGCACGGGAATGATATATATATGCTCTCCCTATTGAGGGTGCGCCTCACACACACAAAAAAGGTTGCAAAGTGGGTAAGAATGGTGGTCAATGGGGGCACTTAGAGGAGTCCTTAAAGAGTTCTGGTAATCCCTGCCAGCTCTTTCCTGCAGGGTCACGACAGCGCTCAACAAAAGGTGCCCACTGCTATCGCCTGCGCACAATTAACCGAAGCAGCAGCGTTATTCCATTATCATAAGAATGCTGTTTGCGGGGTGGGGGCTCCTTTGCATTCATGGACGTCGCGCAGCGAAGTGGAGCTTTTATCTTCACGGTTACACGCGGGCGGCTTTCATCGCACCACCGAGAACCTTTATTTTAAGGAAATAATTCATTTGAGCTGCCGGTTTTTGATGGCCTCGGGGGCGACGGTTGGGCCTCGGGGGCACGGCGTGATGAACAGGTTGCAGTGGTTCCCATATTTGGACCAATCAGGATTGAGGGAACCCTCAGACGTAAGTCGGCGGAGGGGACTTTCTTCCCTCGGAGGCGAGCCATCATTTATTCTCTCATTTTCCTCACAGGTGCTTCTTTTCCCGGCGGTTTCGGGCCGAAACTCCGGAGGTTACCGCCTATGATGCGAGCTATTCTGCGGCGGCTCCGGCCCATCAACGCGGAGCGCGGAGGGAGGCGGTGGCTGGACGACGCCTGCTGGATGTCATGCCCAAATAAATCTAATTGGATGCTGGGATTGGCCTGCAGAGCCGACAGCGGAGCAGATGTAACCACAGAGGCTGGAAGTGTCGCCGGTTCATCCAAACAAGACCCAAATGTTTTATATTTCACTCTCTGTGTCCTTACAGACAGGTGGAGCAGAGCGGCGATGATGAAATAACGCCACAGCACCCCTCAGGGGCGGGGGCGGCGGTGCCCGATTCTGCCCTTCCTGTGAAGGGAAGCTTCTTTTTGACCTCCGCTGTCGTCCTTCCCCGCAAGAAAATCGGCAAGCGGGTGGAAAAGTGCTCCCAAAAGGACGATCACGGTCAATTTCATCGTACCGTTGCATCAATCACGGGTTGGGGACCTCGTCGCTCGCAGCTGGAGATGTGATTTGTGCCTGGATCTGGCTCCAAAACCCAGATATCAGACGGCGAGTCCATTCCTGTTGCACCTGACTCCGACTGGGACGCAAGACTCGGACACATTCGTCCAAAATTCGGGGGTAGGGGCTCCCGAAATCGGGACGCAGGTCTGTCCTGTGTTGGGCCCACAGGTCTTGATCAGAACAGAGACCCAAACCTCTGGGATGTTTATGCACCGATGCCGAAAAGGACAGTTAAACAGAAGCAGGGTCGCACCGGTGAGGTCAAAGGTCACGGCGTCGGGTCAGGATGCGGCCTTTGCCGTAATCTCGCAACAAACTAGTGTGTGTGGAGGGTCTCCCTCTATTTCCAGCAAACATGCGTTAAAATTGATTAGCAACGTGGATAAAGCTGAAAACAGACGCTAGGTGAAGCGCCCCCTGGTGGCTGATCCTGGTATCAGAAAATGAAACACTGATCTTTCCGTTATGATCCTAAATTGTCACCAACAAAGTTGTGCACGCTGTTTTCTTTGCATTTGACGTTACAATATTCAAGTTTTCCAGTGACAATTCATCTTTTTACCGAACCACAAACGGGTGCAACAGGTCCGATGAGCCAAAGTTCAGCTTCAAACGCGAAATCTGTCACTTATACATGACACCACATCCACTTTCAACTGTTTAATAAAAACTTGGATATAAGACCTTATTTTACAGTAAAGTATTCACTTATTTTGGTGCGAACTCCAACTGCTGTCAGACTAAAGGAACTCCAAACCTATCAAGGCATTTTCCAGACATTCCGCAGAGTTTGGATCAGGTACGGACAACAGTGCACTCAGCTGAGGGGCCCAACAAACACTCATCACCTTATTGTACTGTAGTTGCCAGAAACATATTTATAAATATATAGGCTTTCTTTGTAATACCTCAAATATTATAAATAGAAGTTAAAGGTCTGGCAAAGTGCAAAAAAAACAAAAAAAGTTTAGAAAAGTTAATATCGCAACCTCCGATGGCAATTAGCAACATCCATGAGAATCTGTTGTACTTTTAGCTGCTTACTTGCTCGTCTCACGACAAACAGGAAGTCGGTGGAATTTCCCATCGAAATGAAACGCCTCGCCAAGATCGGCGTTCCGGTGTGAACGTCAAAAATGAAATGCATTGAATCCTCGTTACGATATCCTGCCTCAATCGGGAAGAAATGCGTGTAAAATATAGAGCGTAAAATAAAAAAAACGCCAAGCTGACGATCCGATTGGGAATTTAAAATTAAAAAAATAAAAATAAAAAAAAGTCTCTCTCTGGGAAGCACTTGGAAAAAGCCCAACAGAAACTACTGATTATGTACAATTCACCCCTCTTTAGTGCTCATGTAAGCAAACAAGCCGTAAATGCTGTTAAACGCTGTTCGTGCCGCAGCGGCTGCTAAGTACCACGTTGGAACGCCGGCTCGCCGTCGTTGTCGGGTAAATCAAAATGCTCTCACTTGCTTTCTAACACCTAAAAAAAAAAAAGACAGCTTGAGTGAAATTTGCCATTTTTGGTACCGAGCTGCAGAAACCACGTGGCGAGGTTGAGACTGAGAAGGTATTAGCTTGATTCTGTTATCACCGAATCCGGTTCCCAAGGGAATGGTCCAATCAGGCCCCCCCCCAGCTTATTTTATTCAGTTTCTTTTTGTAAACACGTGCAAATGTGGCAGGTCGGGAGCAGATGAGAAGAGGCGAAGGCATTCTGATTTCAGCGTGCACGGGCTGGAGCCTGGCGAGCAGACCGGTGGAAGCCAAAACAACAACAAATGTCAATTTAACAAACGCGCAGAACCACAGGAAAACAGGAATGTGGGGCCCTTCCTATGAAAAGACGCCCCGGGGGTTCTGGTTTCACCAAAGTCCCTCGTGAGCACGAGCAGAGCGGTGAGGAGGACGTTCGTGCGTCTGGGTTGTCACCATAAGCCTCCAGTCATGTGATCTAAAGTGTGCCGGCGATGCTCTCGGCGCCACGTTCCCACGCACACGCCAGCGGTCTGCGTGTTCTCAGTATGCGGCGTGAGAACCGGCTCGGTGGAATCATTCATATTCAGCGTGTGAGAGATGCGGCAGAAACAAGAAAACACTTTAGGAGTGACCCCAGGCGGGCGGGGTCAAAGGTCAAGGCCATACCACATGTTGATCGGCTAGTGTAACGTGTGACGCTCATAAAAAACAACAGTTGGGACTTTGAGAAACCAGCCCGGGTATCAGGAAAAAATAGTCCCTCATCTCAGCTCAGGGGGGAAGAGGGGGGATTATTAATAAATACAAAAATAACAACATCATCTGTACAATTTCAAACATAATACTTTTCTAATGTTTCTCTCCAAAAACGTCTCTGTAGCTCAAACCGTGACGGTCAGTTAGAAAATTAATTCAGAATGATCAATTATTGTACAAAACGACTCCAGCGGTCCTTTTGAAGCAAGTCCTCGTGGAGCTCGTGGTTCTCCTGACACCCAAGTAACAAAAAAGAAGCTTTTCAAACACAATTTCTTCCACAGATCTTGTTTTTTAACTTCCCTTGTGTGAGCCGCTCTGTTGGAGGCTGCTCTGGAGTCAGTGAAGCTGTGGGGGGGGGGGCAGTAAGTGCACTTTAAACCTGGTCATGCTGGAAAGAAAAGGTGGGGGGTGGAAGGAGATACTGACTGGATATAAAAGGTTAAAAAAGAGAAGACACTGGTTGAAACCCATCCGAGTCCAGCTGCTCTCCCCCCTCCATCGTGTGGGCTGTGGGAGAGGATGGAGGCTGGGTCCTATGGTGGTCCAATCACCATCTCGTCCCCCCCCCAAAATGACCGTCTCTTCCTTCTCAGCGGACCACTGCACAGACGGCGGCAGCGGTCAGAGACGTTCGACCCGAATCGTCGCCCCAGAATCGCGCGCTGACAAAGCTCCAGATGGAATCAGAGATTTCCGCTCCGGGGAGGTCAGAGGTCGAGGTGCGTCATCATCGCCACGGGCCGAGACAGAGTTGCCCCCCCCCCCCCCCCCCCTCTCAAATGCGATCGTGTCTCAACGTTCGGTCAGTGGTGTAACTTTCCCTGCAGGGAGAGAAGCGAAGAAACGTCTTTACGTTCCGGAAAAGGCTGAACGGGATTAAAAGGAGGCGTGTCGGCCGTTACTTGTCTCTGGGACTCCGGCCCGGAGGTCAGTATCCCACCGCTGTCGCTCCTGTTCCCAAACAGACTCTCCAGCCCATCTGGCCTGCTCAGCTTGCTGGCCTTCCCCCTGAAGGAGGTGGGGCTCCTCCTCTTTCTCCACTCTTTCCCCCCCTCGTAAGTGCGGGGCGCCGGCGGCTGGTGAGCAGCGGGGGGGGCGTCCCTGCGGAGCCGAAAAGGTGCGCAGGTGATCCTAAAACTACAACTGGGACATTTACTGGAAAAGCCTCGGTGGCGTGCGCGGTGCTCTCACCTGCTCTGAGAGCACTCCCCTTTGGACATCACGCTCTCTCTGCTCCACAGCCCGCCCCCGCCGAGTCCCTTCTTCCTCGCCGCCCCTCCCGATCCCTGCGGCGTCGAGTGATAGCTGCTCCCGTTCCTTTTGTGATTGTCCGGGCTCGGAAACAAGTACGAAGGCGAAAACGCAGAGTTGTTTTTCCGCTTCTTCGATCCCGCTATGGTGTCCTCCGCGTCCTTCGGGGGACGGCTGGCTCGGTGCGCCCCGTTGCGGGATTTAGCCGGCGCGGAGGCGGAGGGCGCGGGCTGAGCGGCGTCTCGGATGCTGAGCACTCCGGCCGCAGACGCGGACTGAGGAAATGTGGCGGTGTAAAAGAGGGAGTTGGCGGGGAAAGAGGAGGGAGACGTGACAGAGGCGAGGGAGGGCGGAGGTTGTGAAGTGATGGGGGAGGTACCGGAGGAGGAGAGGGAGAGGAGGCTCTCCGGAGCCAAAGGCACCTTCCTGAAACAGGGAGATGAAAAACTGGATATAGATTCAGACTATTTACGGTTTTTATTTACATGAGTCATCAGCATCCATCAGATTCTGCCCTTGCTGTGTTTTCTCGGCTGTAATTAGAAGCCTTCTTTGATTACATTTGCATATTCAGCCACACTGTAAATCCCCACCAGTCCCGTTTTTATTTGATTTGTGGGCTCTTCGTGTTTAAAAATAATTCCAGTGATGCTGCACAGATGAGTTTTCAGTTTGGTAGGAAGGTGGGGCTTGTGCTATGACAACAGTCAGCCACCAGGGGGCGGCCGAGACACCGGCGCTTCACCGTTGGGGGCCCCTAATTGCTGAGAATTCCTGTGAATTTACAGTATTAACTTAAACAGCTGTTTGTGCACGCCTACTCACCTCCACATCTGCGCATTGAGGTGTTTCTCCACCATGTTCTGGAGCGCCAGCCTCATCCTGTCCCATCGCCGATCAAAGACATAGTAGCCCCGACCCAGGAGCCTGCTGCTGAACACGCAACACTGAAACGAGGGAGAGATGCTTTAATGAAGCTTACTGCAGCTTTGAAGTTGAAATGGACCATAAAAGAAATGGATATTGTTATAAAACTGACCCCTAAAGGCTGAGGGTGATGATTTGAGAAGTGAAAAGCAGGTCTGTCTCCGTCCTCTGCAGTCTCTGCGTCCCCCTCGTCACTGGAAAGCCGACTGAGGTCCCCCGCTGCAGCGGCCCAGATGTGCGCAGAGGGCTCTGGATTAGTGGCTGGGCCAGGGGCTGGTGCTGGAGGTGCAGAGCTGATGGTGCAGTTGGTGGGGCCTGGAACCCTGGAAGAGACACAGGAAACAAGGCGAGACACTAAAAATGTTGGTCCAGGAAAGGGTAGAGAAATGAGAAACAAGGCCAAAAATCTGTACACATAAACATGATTTGAGTCCCTTTTTAAATAGAGGCTCATCAACAGGAAAGGGGAACTCCGATTCTTTCAAAGGACATTGTTAACATCTGCAGACCCGTCATTTTTATTTATTGCTTCTTCTTCGAGGAGCTCTTGTTCACAGCGCCCCCTGGTGGAAAAACCGCGTTTCCCCACTCCAGTAAAAAACTAGTCGACTTAAACCGCATTTAAACAATAAATTTAGAAAGAAAATATATTAAAATTAAAGTAAACAAACAAAAAGAAAGGTGTGTTCCCGGGATCTGACCTGGGTATGTGCGCATTTGCCAGCCGTAGCTTCAGAGAGGACAACAGTCGTCCGTTTGGGCAGTGAGGCTTGCTGGGACTCGCCGTCTCTTGCGTTGCGACCCGCTGGCCTCCTTCTTTCTCCGGCCCCGTCCCATCTCGCTCTTTCTCCTTGTCCTTCGCACCCTCCTTCGGCCGCCCTTTGTGCTCGGCCAGGAGGACGTCGAAGTGTTTCCTCCGGCCGGGAACAGCCCGGCGGTGCGTTAAGGAGTGAGTCTGCAGGAGGCAGGAGAGATTATCCAAGACAGTTAAAATCAATTCATCATCCTGCCGCAAACATCCAACTAGATTAACGCCGGTAGATTATGTTAATATGTGGGGGGCTTACTGCTGTCTGGTCTCAGCAAACACTGAATATAAACTCAATATTTTCACTTTTGTCGACTATAAAAAGCCCCCGGTAGAAACACACGAGGACAACTGCACAAAATAGAGCTTTTAGATGTCAACATGGAGAATTTAAGACTTATTTTAGGGGATTTTATCCTCCTACAGGGCAGCAGGAGGTCTTAAGAAGACCATAGGGATAATCAGTGATAATGTTTTTGTGTCATAGCTCTCATACATTTAAGACGGATTTTTATAATCAACTTTTGGGAAAAGGAACTCACGTCCTTGTGTTTTGATCGTAATTGCGGTTTTCTCACCGATTATTTCCCCCGACAACTAAAAAACATCAGCGCCGGAGCCCGAGTTTAATTACTTTATAACCAGCTTGAAGTGATTAGCATTGTTGCTAGGAGTAATTAAATGGGTGTAAAACAGTCGGACTCCTGGAAGAAGATGTAGCGTCATCCAACATCTATAATTACCTCATCACAGCGAGCCGAGGCCTGATAACGCCTCGCCGCCGTTACTGAGCATTGACTAAATTGCAGACGGGGCGTGTCGGGGAGGGACGCCCGTCGTCAGGGTTTAACAACTGCGCTGCTGCTGCTGCCCTTCCGTGTTATTACCCTCGCAAACAAACAGCGTCGTGGAAGGAGGGGGGTGGGAGGGGGGGGGGGGGGGGCCCCCGTGCCTACCTTGCAGGTGAGGGAGCGCGTGCAGGGGCGTTTGGTTTCAGGGTCCTGGACTCCGCAGTGCTTGTTGGGATCGAACACCCTTCCTGTAAAACAACAGACGGACTCAGCAGACGTGAAACAGCCGTTCCTCCCTCTCCTTCCAGCAGGGCTCTCTGGGAACACAGGCCTCGTTTGTCTCTCTTCAGGCAGCTTGTTCGTCTCTCAGCCGCGGTCTTCTTCCCTCCCTCCTGGTGACATTATTAGCCGTCCTTCCAACTGCACAGAGGAGCTACGCGGATCCCACAAGCAGCGTCAAATCACTGCCGACAGACTCACTGGCAGTACGAGAGTCAACTAAAGCAGAATCTGGGGAGGGAACTGCGGTCGGCCCGCTGCCAGGGCTGCTTGAATGTAAAGGGTGCTTCTTATGTCATCCTCAGAGAGGTAAAGGTTAAAGGTAAAGCACCAAAAACTGACATATAGATGAAGAAGAAGGCTGAACCCCTAAAGTGGGTCGATGCACCCTTAAATTCCGTGAATGATCACCAGTTTGCAATAATGGTCTATAAGAGCGACGCGCGAGCAAGATTTGACTGCTGGCGTGGAAAAGGAACCAAAGGGAGGGAAAAAACGACAGAGGAGAAGATGCATGATGGGAAAAAACGAGGCCGGAATAGGAGAGTGTGAAAGAGAAGTGAAGAGGCCGAGGCAGGAGGTAGAGAGCGAGAGGATGAAGAGGTATAGGTGAGTGTGTGTAGGGAGGGGAGGGGGGGCACTCAGAGAGAGGCAGCTTTTTCTGGCAGTGGGAGATTGTGAATGGGAGGGTGTGAATCGAAGGAGGAGAGGAGGAAGAGGAGGAAGAGGAGGAGGAGAAGCTGACGACAGATGACGTGGACCCTCGAGGGAACCGCTCAACACGACGGGAGGGAGGTGATCTCCAAACTGACCTGAGAGCCGTTTCTGGGACCTGGAGCAGCTCTTGGTTCCGTTCTGGTGCCTCTTCTCCAGCGGCGCCGACAGTGGAGCGCCGCTCGGGGAGAAGGGGCGGGCGACTGGGAGGCCTTCCTGTCTTGGGAGGAAGGAGGAGGAGGCGTAGATGCTGACTTCCTGTCCAGGGGCGACCGTGCCGGGCTGGGCCGCCCGTTCAGAGAGGACGGGGACGTGGTGGAGCGCGGCGTGGACGCCTCCGCGCTGACGCGGCCGTTCAGCAGCTTCTCGCTGGAACGTTGGGATGGCGAGGAGGCGAAAGGTTTGAGGGAGGAAGGGGAGGAGGTGCTGAGGCGTAAGTGGGAGGCCGAGTCGGACTGTTTCAGGCAGGGCATCTTTTCCAGGCTTACAACTGGGAGAGACACACTAAAGAGGACACGAGGACTTAAACAAGGAAACAAGGAAACGCTGGAAAAGAGGCTGCACCCACCAGGTTTTGCTCCGCGCTCCCTTTGGTGGGTAGACGGCGAGCGGCGCCTTGCTGAAGCGAGAGTGAGGGTAGTCTTTGGGCACCCTGAACGCCAGCGTGTCCCCGGGACCGGGGGCCACCGCGGGCGTCTTCGGCTTCATGGGGACGAGGGGGCTCCGGGAAGGGACAGGGGAGATGTGGCGCTTCTCTGGAAAAGGAAAAAAATAGGAGCACACATCAAACCGTCACATATAAGTACCGTTTATATCCTGATTAGCACCCCCCCCCCCGCCCCACCCACCCCCCCACAGTGTCGAAAACCTTTCTAGTGTTAACACAAATAAAGCTGAGTGAACAGGAAGCAGGGACGTGTGTGGGGTGGAGCAGGAGAGAGGCGAAGGACGGCGGCTTCCACTTACGGTTTTTGCTATGCATGTCTCTGGGTGGGGAGGGAGCGGGGGGAGGAGGGGGGGTGCGGTCCAGGACAGTGGGTGTCTCTCTGACTGCCTCACAGGGAAACTACACCCCAGCTACCTGAGTGAAAACAGAGGGATCGACAGGTCAGAAAAAAAACTCCCCCCCCCCAAAATGGACACGGAGGTGAAAGGAAACAGGCAGAGGAAAACGTGGGAAATTCCCGTGACGGATTCAGTCGGATCCGTGCCGTCCGCGAGAGGCGGCGAGGGCTCGGCAGGTGCTGGAACGGATGCGGGCGTTTCCATCACGACGACAAATAAACCTCAAAGTGAAAGGAGCCAAAGTTCAGGCGGGACCCGTTTTAAATCGGGATAATGGAGCGGCGAGCTCGCCATCCGGGTCACGGTCAACGTGAAGACGAGAGCTGGAGGGAGGAGTCTGCATCCTCGCACTATCATCGCCCACAGAGACGTGTGTGAAGGGTGTAATGAGCAAACACACTGCCCAACAGGTGTGTGTGTGGGGGGGGGGGAGGCTGGGGGAGGGGTTAGACTTCTGCAGCAGTGATGTTTAACAGTGAGACAGGAGGTCTCCCATCATTTCGGAGCAGCGAGCCAAAACGGGCGCTAGGCGGGCGCTAATTGTGACCTTGCGCGTGTGTTTGTGCACTGCAGGTGTGTAAACAGGCCAGTAGGAAGTGACGGCAGCTGCGCTGGGATGCGCAGGATCAAAGTGCGCGCTCACAACGATCATCTGACCGGGCAAGGTCGCCGCTGCAAGGGCGTCCGCGCTAGCCGCTCTCCTCCACTGGCCCGTCGTTATGGAGATGCCGAGCGGCCGGCCACTCACAGGGTTGGCTGCTGACTCATCTTGTGGGCGGAGCCAGAAGGCAAATGAAGGTTTATTTACACCCAGAGGGCCGGGGGCGACCCACGTTTCGCTACTTCCTGCTGGAGATATTAGCATGTCGCGGCTCAGCTAAGCGCATCTCAAGGATGGTTTATGACTGTTGTGTGATTGCATCACCAGCAAGACAAGAGGAAGGCCCCCAGGAGGATAGGTAAATGAGCTGAGTGTGAGGGAAATCACAAAAACACGCTCCATCTGTTTGCCAACACTTGCATATCAAGTGGAATAACCGCGTCTTCAACATTTCGTCATGGTATTTCTCCTCTGCGCTGATTTTAACATTGCGGAAGGTTTCACGTCCGACTGACAACTGTCTGAGTTTCTGTTCCAACCACATCATGGAAGCTTCTTTTCGACATTAAAAGTCACACAAAAGAGTTCAGGCGCTCAAATGTTGCAGCCTTCCATGAAAAAAAGGCTTTTTAAAAAGTCGCACCTTGATGAAACCGCCTTTCTGTGGTTAAGAGCGACTTTTGCCAACGGCAGACGCGGGTCATGTGACCTGAGCGAAGGCTCCGGACACTCGGTTAAACCACAAAGGGGGTTTTCCTTCTCTGCCTTTTCTTCCATTAATGCAGCATTCCGTGGAAAACGCGTAGGTATCGCGCTCCAATATCCGCAGCGCTAACTTAGCCGCGCGTGCTTCCGTCCCTCCCACCTACAGTGAGATCTGTACATCACCGTCCACATTTATCTCGCATGTTTTCATTATTCCAGAGCGTGGGGAGAACGCCGCCGCCGTGGGGGATTTATCCCACGCCCCAGCGTAGCTACCGCTAACAATCCACATGCTTTCTTTACTCTAAGGAGATTTAAATGCACAAATCCGCTAAATGGAGCGGGCGTAGACTGTAAATTAACCTTTACGTACACGAGCCGCGGCGTGTATGAAACAACTATCCGGCTTAAGTTGGAGCCTCTTGGTTCCACTCGCTGAAGCTTGAGCAGCAAACTAGGCATGTAAATCTGTGAGCCGCTGATCCCCGAGGCGGCCAATCATCTCCCACGTGTGTGTGTGTGTGTGTGTGTGTGTGTGTGTGTGTGTGTGTGAGCACGCGTTCATGCGTTTGTGTGCATGTAAACCTGATTCGGTGGGCAGGTCAAGCATTCACAGGGTCCCGGCGAGTCGGGGCCATGAATAAAAAGGACTCTCATACGGCGGTGGCGGTATTTAAAGGTGCCCCCCCCCCCCACCCACCGCGGGAAAGCGGTGGCACTCGGATGCTTTCGATGACGCAGCGGGAACGCTCCACAATGGCAGGAAATGCATAAAACATCACGAGACTGTGGCGAGGTTCTGACTCTGCAGATGTGGGGGGGGTGGGGGGACAGATCTGCAGGTCACAGATTTAAGCAGGAGCTCAAAGTTGGTCTCCAACCATCGAGACTCCCACATTTGCCCGCCTGTGTTTCGGATCAGTTGCTCCTGACTTAGCGCACGTCGTGTAGCGGGAGCGCTGCCAACGGCGGGGTGATGGGCCTGGGAGGGGGGGGGGCAAAACGCCGGCGCTCGCCGGGAGTCTGAAAGAGCGCGCGTCTCGGAACACCGCTGACCTCTTTCTACAGAGGAACACTCCGCTGGGGAAGGAGAGGAAGTGTGCGTTCATTAGAGGCCTGTGCACGTGCCGCTAGCAGATGGGGCGCGTGCTATAGGTAGCGAGACGCCGCAGAGCCGGATATCAATCGCCAGGCTGCGGCGCTCCGGTAAAACCTAATTATTTTGCTGAATCAAGAACAGAAAATCTGTGCTCGATCTTCCAGCTGGTCAACGGTGGCGTGAATTATTTAGTGCGTCTCAGCCTCTATTAGTGTGTGGAAGGGGATGGCGCGGGGGGGTGGGGGGGGTGTTTAAACAGCCCTGCAGGGACGAGCTGATATTTTTCCACTAATGCGACAGGTCCTGGGGCGGCGTGTTTGCCCGGCATCCCTGCGAGCTCCCAGGATGCAGCGGGGCGCTGGGCCTTACCATAGTGTGCGAGGATGCCTTGGGGAGTAACCACCTGGCTGCAGACGTGGCAGACGACAAGACAGAGTTCCTCCAGAGCTGGGACGTGGCGGCGGCGGAGCATGTCTGGGAAGAGACGACAGACGGGCGTCAGCACGGCGGGCCGCCCTCATCCCAAATATGGCAATGAATCAACAGGTCGCACCTCCAGCCGTGTCAACACCACAACAAACCAACAGTAACGAGTCCGCATCTCATTAGTGGCCAGAAAAATCAGGCAAAATCAGGCAGATTAGGATGGTTAGCCTGGGGGGGGGGGGGGTCATTCCTCAGCCGACTGGGGGATTTCGGCCAATCGCTTCCCCGCCGTGTTTGCCGAGCAGGAACGGTTGGCAAACATGGTGCAGCCGGGGGCGGGGGTGACTTTACATATCGCCAGATCAAGATAACTTCAGCGCGCTCTACAGAATATTGAAGGTTTCTTCGGGGAAGCGACGTGGCGTCAGATTAAACCGTATTTTTTTGCGTGCCTAAGTACCCGCCCTGCACCGAATATCTGGGTAAACAGTGGCGGCGGCGGCTGCCAGCGAATGTTGCAACCTGGCTCTGCAAAAAGGCCAAATCTGGCAGCCGTTAGAGCGCTTTTGCATGGCTGGAGGGGAAGACGTTAGCATGACACCTCCTGGTAAAGTTCTTATCAGCCATTCAGCAAAAAACTGAGTCAACTATGTTAATGATAACGGGCGACAACGTTTCATGCCATCAAACATCTACAATTAAAAGTTTGATACATTTTTTTCCCCACTCGGGACACTTTATTTTCATGCACGCTGCACATTTAGCCATGTTAGCTTGGTGTTAGCATTGTTACAGCCATTATTCAGTGACTTTTTAGTGCAGAAGACGCCACAAAAGCTGCAATTTCCGATATTTCTAAGCCTCAACCTTGACTCCACGCCAGCCTCTGAACTTTTCTTCACAAACAGCCTGAATTACATCCGCAGTTCTGTCTTTTTAAGTGCTTCATTTCGTGCCTTAAACACACTTGTTGCGCGCACAGATGCCAGCGAGTGAAAACCTGCTGAGCTCCTCAGCGTCCAGCCAGTCAAACTTAGAAACGGAGCATTGACGGCGTGCGTGTCCACCCCCCCCCCCCCCCGTTTGTTTGTGGGCCTCGCCGATGTCTGCGTGTGTGTGGGTATCGCTCTCAGCGGGCCTCCAGTGTCGTGTTGCCAGCAGATCTGCAGTTCTGGAAACGCCGCTCTGGTCTGGCTCAGAGGCAAGAGTGTGTGTGTGTGTGTGTGTGTGTGTGTGTGTGTGTGGGAGGAACGCGTTCAGGGATATTGAGACCGAGGAGAGTTTCCCCGGCTGCGTTCGCACGTCAGACGTGCGTCGTGCTTGGCGAGCGTGACGCTCCGACTTTCATGGATGACTCAAGTGTGACTGTGCGGCTCGTCTTCCTGCGGGTTATTAATACGCGATATGTGATTCACAAAGGAACCCCTGTGGCCCCGGGGCCCGCCGGGGTCCGGAGGGAGGTCGGAGGTACCCGCTCGCCCCCGGCCGCCCCACAGACCTCTTGACACACAACCGCCATCTCCCTGCTGTGTAAGACAGAAGGAAAATGTGTCGCCTATGAGGCAGTAAACCCACGAGGGTTCAAGATGCCCTCAGGTCAGCAGTGTGTGTGTGTGTGTGTGTGTGTAAATGGGGTAGAAACAGATATTAGCTTTGGCATGCAAGGCCTCCAGCCCTTTTTGACGGCTCAGGTCCAGTTTCTTTGGGTGCTGCGGGACCGTTTCAGCCCGTAACCTATCTGCGACAGGACTTCCTGCCCGGCTGGCTCGAGGGACCAGAGTTATCCTGCTCATCTGAAATACTCCATTACAGAGGAGAGACTGGTCATAACTGCAAATACAAACATCCCGGACTTTAGAGCCTGGTGATAGCTGCACATGCACGCCAGGTTCTCCCGGGTTCGACGCAGATATTGATTGCAAGCTACTTCCATTTGCCAACTATTTTAACATACAACCATTTCTGCAGAAATCCAGTTTTTCCGGTCCGAAGCCACTATAACAGCCAATCGGAGGCACTTTGCAGTGGAACCGCACGCGGCTAATGTGGATCTCTGAACCTATAGGATGTTTTAGAAGTTGGCATATAGGGTCATGTGTGCACGCAGCCTGGGTAACGGGCAATAGAGGTGTTTCCAGGGACGGGGTGCACCCCAGACCCCCCCTCACCCCCGGCACCGTCAAGGCTGCACAACCACAACAAACCGGAGCTGCAGCAGCGTCAAGTCTCCAACTTCCTCACCGTGTCTGCTGAGCTTCGCGGCTTCGCCCGGGCGGTAACGCTCTTCGTCGCTGGTATCCGAGGAAGTGTCCGCGTCTAGAAAACACAACCGAGACGGGGGGGTGAAACCGGGACCCGCAGCAACCCCCGCAACAAAGTTTGGGGCCACGCGTGGAGCCACGCCGCTCTGACGGCTGGCTAGCGGGTTAGCATTAGCCTGCTAGCTGCCGAGCTCTCTTCCGACGGCGAGCGAAGCTGTCAAAGCTAACAAAACTTACAGCTGGACAGTTCAAGGCAGCACAAACGCACACGCTGGTGCTGGGAACTCCGCGCCGGAACGACCAGCGTCCCCGTGGCGCGCACGCACGGCGGCTAAAAACCTATTCGTCGTGGGCTTTTATTTTGATTTCTTTCTTTCTGACAAGACACTTTTGCTGCGCTTTGACAGAAACAGACGCTGCATGGTGGAAAGGGCTTACTCAACTCAATCACAGACAGTTGGAGCACGCACTTCCCGACAGTTTCCCCGCGGAAACGACGCCACCACCGACGGTCGAACTTACTGTCTACAAGGCGTAATTTAGCTGCACTGACGAAGGAAGACCAGGGCTCGCAGAGGAACGTATCCAGACTTGGTATTTGGCGATCCAGTGTCGCCATTGCTCTTCCGTCTTGTTGCTTTGCTGAGAGTCGACCCCCCTCCTCCTCCTCCTCCTCCTCCTCCTCCTCTCCTTCGCACGCAGCAGGCTAAAAACGAAAGAACGAGAGGTTCTGACGTCATCCTCGGCGGCGCTCGGCTCTTTCCGGAGGGCTGCGCGGTTGCGTTTCTTTCCCCGGGCTGATTCAAAGGTGCAGAAGTGCACGTATGCAGCGGGCACACGCGTGGATTGCTGAGGCGTTTATTCCCCCCCCCATTAAGAAACTCAACAAGGGGTTCAGTTGAAATTGAAAGACAAACAAATAGTAAACAATGTCAAGACTTTTTTTTAAAAAAAATCTTGTATTCTATTGATTAAATACGTCCAAAATAGAAAATAAATAAAGAGGAGTCAATGACGCCGGTGGCATTTCCATCATTTCTCCATAAGACTATTTATTCTTGCATTTATAGGTACACGTTTCTCTTTTTGTGCTACAAGTCATAATCTTGTTAGTGGGCTGTGCTAGTCAAATCCCTGTATACATGGTCTACTTGGCGACTGAAGTGGATCTGATTCTGATGTTGTTTTCCAGACTTTTCGGTTGTCATGGTTTCCATGAGTGATTTTCCCCCCGGTTTCCACAGGTCAAGCAAGTGGGGCTACAGCGACCTCCTGTGGCCACACGTGACAACTGCAAGTTGTGTTTTGAAGCGACTTCATGAAAATCGCAACTAATGTTTTGATGTGAGGGTCAAATAAACTTCCTCACACACACACACACACGCACAGAAATATGTGCAATAAACACCGAGCAGCAAAATAATGCACATCAGTTTTTATTGGAAAAACAAATTGGTACAATAAAGTTCGTGCACATCCCAGGATAAACATCTCGAATAAAGTTGGGTTGGTTAAATGTGGAGGAACGATTGACGAGCCACAGAAATTTAAATGTTTACGCAAAGGCAAACCATAATAAACACTCTTACAGTTTTCCAGCATCACAACACAGCAGAGACTGAATGTCCTCGGAATCTATCAGCGGAAAAACAGAACAAATCAGAAGAAGAAATTGGTCGGAACACTCGGAAGGGTTGTATCTATTTAACAAAGCAGAAAAACCTTTGGACATAACCTAAAACACTTAAAATGCTCAAGCAAGAATGGATCAAGAAGCCGTCCCACCATAAATCGACACTCTAGTGAGGGTTAAAGTGCAGCAGATAGAGCACCAAATGCAACAAATTAGCCAGCATGCTACATCGCTGGTACAATTTTGGACAGTTTGTGGCTACAAAGATCCCACTTCAGGTGACACGGCTGTTCAGGTGTTGTTGCAAAACACAATGAAAGCCACTAGATGGCGCCCCGACCAACTGAGGACGAGCCGGTGAAGAGGAGAGCCCCCCCCCCACACATGCTTCCCATCCGATCAAAATGTCAAAAATATAGCGGTTCGCTCATTTCTAAAGTCAGCATTTTTTACTTTTTCCACAGAGATGAGCTCAAAGTACCTCAACGTTTGAAACAAGAACACCAAATGTGAGATGGGGGGGGGGCAGAGGTTGGAAGAGGGGAGTTTGGAAAGTAAATGTGCTCTTCTTGGTTCGAGTAGCTCGTAAACGTGCGAGGAATGACAAAAACAATATGGCTGCTTCATGTGCTCCACGCCAGACGTCGTCCTTCTATCCAGGTCACCTGTTCCTGCGTGTATGACCGCGGCCTGCGCGCGCGAGCGCTCGTGCACGTGCCCGTGTTCCGCTTGTACCTTCTTCCTGTGGAGTTCTGCATCCGGGACAACGTTTGGTCGCTGTTTTAAATTGCCGCCGGCACCTGCTGTCTTCCGGGTCCGGGCTGGGAGGAGAATTTCCGGGAGTGCCAGCGGGTCTCCTTGTACACAAACCAGGCGTTTCCGGCCCAGACGAACATGTTGAGGAAGCCGAACACCTGGCGGGGCAACGCAGGGGCGGATCCATCGAGGGAATAAGAGGAAAGCTCGGTTAATTGCAACATTCCGGGAATGCTCGCAGTAGAAAAACAGTAGAAACGCAGCTAATTTAGCAATAAAACCCTCCTAATGATCCCTATCAGCCCAGTCTGGGTCCCTCTTCTCACCACGGAGATGTTGAGGGTTCGCAGGTTGGCGAAGTCCGTGACCTCGCAGGTGGCGTTGCTCCCCGTGCACAGGGCGAGCGTGGAGGAGATGCCCTCGGTGCCGGTGGCGTCCTTCACGTTCTGCAGGCCCTTGGCCCAGGCGGAGGAGCACACCAGCCAGAGGAAGACCAGGCCCGCTGTGATCAGGAAGTCCTGGAAACCCGGTTTGGGTCAGAGGCTACGAAAGCTGGACGCATGAGCAGCATCGATACTCACAAAAATGGGTCCGAAGTCCGAGTCCTTGTAGACGTGCATGTAGCCTAAATAGGCCAGCAGAGCCAGCATGCTGTAGAGGAAGCAGACGATGGCGACGCCCACGAAGAACTCCGCCGAGGAGGCGGAGTCTCCCACCAGGTGCGTCGCGGCCACAGATTGGTTGCAGATGGTGGCGTTTCCTGCCACGAGCGGGACGTCGGCTAACCTGACGAGCAAACGGCAACATTTAAGAACGCCACAGGGGGCTAAAAACCACGCAAAACTCCTGAGGCTCTCACCGAAACGGGTAGTGGAAGTCGGCGTCGAGGGTTTGGTTCCTGCCGTCGCCGCAGAGGACGGTCACGATGTTCTTCCCGCTGAATCCGCCGCAGCTTCCGAAGGCGAATATCGCCGTGAGCTAACGCGGGAGAGGGGAAAGGTGCGAGAAATGTTGTTTTTTTAAAATAAAAGCAGCTGCAGTAATGCTGCTCAGCACTTAAATTCTTTCAGGCAGGAAGCATCTGACTCAGCACGGAGGCCGTGTGACTCTGACGCGCTCCTTTACACCGACACAGACGGAATTCTTCCAGGCGCTGCCGAGCTTCACCCTCCAGCAGCGGCCGGCCAAACAATCAGTCAAAAATACGCCGCGGCTAATGTTAGCCTGGCTCTTAATGCAGCAAATATAGCAGCTAATAGCATTTAAGTCTCCCATTTCTATAAACCTTCAGCTTCTCCCTGCTGGTAGGACGCAGAATAAGCTGCTCCGCTGCTTTGGTGACAGTTAGAAACTAAAAACTTCTTGTCTTAGATTTGTAAAACAGCCCTTTTTAAAACAGGAGTCACTTGTTATAACTTTGGTGCGAAGGTACTGGAGTTTGAGCCGGTAAAAACTCGAATTTGACACATTTTAAAGCGTGTCAAGCGGGATGAACCCTGGTCCCCCAACATGAATGTTCTATGTTCAATAAAGAAGCCGTTTGAAATGACGGCCTTCCCCCCGACCTTTGACCTTCCACACCAGCCCGTCACACACTCTCACGCTGCTGAAATGTGCTGACGGCGGACTTCCCGCCGCAGGACTCGTCTGCGAAAAAACCTCCTCTCCAGATGTTTCTCCAGATGTCCCACGCTGCCACTTCCTGCTCTCCGGAGAGGGACGCCGCCCCGGCGTTTCACTGACTCTGCAGCCCAGCGTGAACCAGCGGCGACGCGCGTGCACGTCCCCCAAACGAACGAGGTTAAGGAAGGCAAATGGATGTTGAAAGACCCTGGTCCTGACAGCCTGGGCTTGTTATACTTCCTGTTTATATCCTGTTTATGTCGGTGACAGCAGCTACGGAGGCGTTAGCGATGCACTCGCTCTGTTAACGTGCTGCAGGTGGGACCAGAATGTTGGATTTGGACTCATTTTATGGATCACTGGGTGTTTCAGCTGTTCTTTTGCACCTTCTTCGTGTATCCTGCCTGGAAAATGTATTATTCTAGATCATGGGACTGATAATACACACACACACACACACACACACAGCCTTGTTCTGAGTCAGATGACTAGATGTTTTTGCTGCTCTCTGTGTGTGTGTGTGTGTGTGTGTGTGTGTGTGTGTGTGTGTGTGTGTGTAAACGGAAGGGCCACGGAACCATCGCTACCCCACACCGGATTCCTCTGACCCAGTTATGTGGAGCAGAACTGATTACCGGGCCAAAAACGGCGCCGCAAAAACTTTCTGAGCCCCGACTGGAGTCAATTATTGGTGAGGGGAGAATTAATCAGTGACTCCTGAAGCGGGACACGTCCAGAATCATCCAGAATCCGCCGGAAATACCCGAGCTGAGGGTGTCCGTGAAGAATCCCCGTTTGCTGATGCAGGAAGAAAAATGTCCGCTGCAACTATTTTACGGTCGCGTCTTGAAAAGCTTTTAATTTCCCCGATGATAAACATCAGAAACGCGCACAACTGGTGCCTAGCAACCGTTGGAATGACGCCTTAAACTGTGAAATGAAGCTGTTGATACATTTAAACCTCAATTAAAACTATTAAAGCGGCGTTTTTTTGTAAACAACGAGTCATTTACATCATTTCGGACTAGCATCACCGACAACAGATCAGTTTAGGGTTCTCATCCCCCCCCCCCAAAATGGAAAAAATGGGGAGAAAAAATCAACTGGAGTGATCGTGGCTCCCCCCCAGCCCCCAGGTTTGGTAGAAATGTAAAGACACGTCGAGCTTACCCACTCCACAAGTTTAACGAAACCAAGAGGCTCCTTCAGCGGCGTAAAATTAAGCCGGAATCCGGTCATCATGATTGCCCTGAGGAGGCAGAAATCCCGAAGCTGCTGAGACTGGCGTGGAGAGCGGTCCAACGAGGAGGGAAAAATGGGAGTAGGTTGTCAGAATGACGTGGTTTCACTGGGAAGGCGGGGGGGGGGGGAGAAATTTTCAAACTCTCCAAAACGTTGAATGGACGCTCCTGAGAGCTGCAGCATCTGATCCAAATCCAGTCTGGACACTGAAAAGAAAAACCTTCTCACCTCAATGCGGTTTTAAAATTAACTGGAACACTTTTCGCAGCGGGACCTGGAAGGGAGGGGGGATGAGGGTGTGTGTGTGTGTGGGGGGGGGGGGGGGGGGGGGGGGGGTTCGTGCCGTTCAGTTTGACCATGCGCAAAATACGCAGACGACGCGCGGAATGGAGCGTAAAATGTGCCGAATTACGCGCTGATCTCGGTCATGTGGTTTGGTTAGAGGTCATTAAGGCATTGACCCCCCCCCAACACCTCGCGGAAGTCAAAACAAAAGCCGTGCACTGTGAAGAAAAGTAGCACGATTACCGCAACACCAGCAGCGGCTCCACTGGGTCCCAGGCGGTATCCAGGCTGCCTGGTTTACGGTCGGGAAAGCTGCTCTGGCTCATTCCAGGGGTCATGTGACTCTCAAACCAAACCGTGGAACCAAGAACAATAATATTAACAACAGTTTTAAATCTGACCTGGAACTACTGTACACACCTAAACACCTTTAACGCGTCCACAATGACGCGCCTTTACGCACGTCTTCATTAGGACAGACAGGAGACAAGTTCCAAATACCACAAAAATGGGAATTTAAAGGACACATGGAGATTAAAAATGACGCACGTCACTTCCGATCAAGGATGTGTAAGTCAAAGGGTTCCCGCAAACAGAGCCACTTGTTGACTCTTACTTATAAGAGGTGGTTTTTGTTTTGACAATTTCTGTTGCTTCTTGGTTCATAGGAAATGTTTTTTTTTTTAATTTGTCTCCTTGAGTTGTTGCTTCCTTTCATCACTTTAAACTTGCGATTGGCTCTTAACTGATGTCCAAACACCAATTTCAATGACTTTCTGGGAATATAATTAGCACATAAGCCAACAGAGGTCATTTCGATGCTTTTTCCATCAATAAAACTGCACATTCTGTTCCTCTCGACACCAAACGCAGCGAAGAACATTGAAAATATCAGAAAAATGAATCAACCATTCCAAACTGACAGGGTGGAATCTTTAATTATTATATTTTTCGGCTGTGTCGGGAGAGATTTCCGGGACAATCGGCATATAGGTACAAGGAAAAAAACGACATTAAAAAAAAAAAGTATTCACAACTTTCGTTCTTTACACGTGACGCAGTCGCACAACAGTAGACACACATGCACGCACACACACACACACACACAAGTACAGAATAAAATCTCGTCAGTTACAGAACCACAGTCACTGATCCAGTTGCTTTTGGTAAAAAACGACAACATCGTTTCGAGCGCTCATCCCCTGATTCTGCCCATCGCCGCTTTCAGTCAAGATAAGTTGTATGTACAAATGAGAAGGCAGTACGGCCGCGTCGCCTGTAAATAAAAGATATCTACTGTGACGGTTCTGGCTTTGTTAACTCCTTTGTAATACAAAATAATATCTCTCAGAGGCTAACAGTATCAAAATAGTAAAACCAAACCTTTACTAAAATGCACCCCTGAATCAGTGGGTGGGGGGAGAATGGACAGTTTTTACAGCAGTTGGAGGGCTAAAAAGATGTGGAAGATAAAGAAAGTAGAGGATTTGAGCACTGATGATAGGAAAGCTATTGGGAACTAGCATCAGTGCTACAGGAAGAGGCTTAAAAGAAGGATTGGTGATTCCTGGACATGATCTTTTTGGGGGGATTTCACACTAAATAAGAAGAAAAACCCACTTCGACGAGAATATCTGACTCGACGCTCCATTTCCTTTCAAAATAAAAGCCTGGTTAATCAGTTAATCAGTCTGCTCCTCAGTCAACAGCGTGTTTGCATAAGGGAGAATACACAGAACTAGGAAAAGAACTACGCACGTGCACAGAGATCCGAGCAGTCGCACATCAGAACCATTGACACAGACACGGGATTGAACAACTCGCTCAATCCAGAAAATAACTTCCTACACCAGCACTTTCGGGAGCATTCGCCTCAACAAAAGACCCCATCCGGGATCCAATTTTGGCAACGACCACCAAGAAACCTGCCTGATCTGAAGGGGCGGAAATGGAACCAAATGGAAGCTGGTGGATCACTGGGGAGGTCCTGGATGGGCCTTTTTCCTGCCGCGAATGCAACATAGTGAGCAGATGATCATTTACAGCACATATATCGAAGGGTGCACCTGTAACACATGGAGGCGGCGGCGTGCACGTTGGGCTACGATGGCGAGGGGGAGGAGTCAGATTTGAGCTGGGTGAACGTTATCGGTGCATCGTTATACACGCCGTCGTCATCGATTTCATCCTTCACATAAAAGACAGAGCTAAGTAGATTTAGACACGTTTTATTCTAAACTGTTCTGTACACAACACGAGGGGGGGGGGTGATGTCACCGGGGCTGGCCACACCCCCCGCGTGCTGCCGCCGACAGCTGGGGGGCGGGGACGTGGATTCATGTGGTTTTGGCATGAAAAGAACAGCAGCCAATCACATTTACGTTGCTAACTCAGTGCAACATGCCAAAACTGATCGGGGGGCGGCAGCAGGCGGGGGCGAACGCCTCCGCCGCGACGGCGCTTGGAACCCGAGGGCCACTTCCTGTGAATTTTAAGGGAGGTCTGGTTTATTTTCAGGAAGGAGGGGGATCTATTCGCTGTGCACTCTACCTCCGTCTCCTGAAGTAGCGTCGGTGGAGGCCAGGTGGTGAGCTGTTAAGGGAGCGGGGGGGTGGGGGGTAGTTTTGGGGTTGCTGGGGGGGTTTTGGCGAGCGCCGCGTTCACTCTAACAGCTCCTGCAGCTCGCTCTCTTTGAGCTTGGCATTGTCTCTGACTTGGTCGAAGGTGTACGTCTTCACGATCTTCCCGTTCTGAAACACGGTGTGCAGCAGGTCCTGGAGGGGGACACAGACACAGATGAGGACACGCGCTCGGGCCGGCGCCGTTCTGCGGACCGGACCCCTGAACTCACCGCGCCGTACTCCTCCAGGTCTCCCTTGCCCTCCTCCAGGGTGACAAAGTCTCCGCTCTGCGTCCGGTGCAGGGACAGTCGTCCTTTCTTCGATCTCTTGTTGGGGTCTGCAACTGGGTCCTTGAACACGTTCACCTGTTCCCCCCCAGGACCCGGACAGGAAGAATCCATGAAACCCAAACGGGCTGCTACAAACCCGCCGGACCTGAACAACAACTCACCCCGAGTCCATTCGTGACCACGTAGCTGCATTTAAAGGAGCAGTTTAGCAGATCTCTGGTTAGCTTTTGCAGCAAAGCCCCACCAGACCCGAAGGAGATGTTCTCAATGGACCACTTGTGTTCCTTCATGCCCTCCACGATCTGAGGACAAACGCAGAACCCAAACATGTACCGAGCGTTCCAGCCGATCCAACCAGGGATCAATAGAGAATGGGTACCTCCTGCAGCGTGTTGATGTCAACGCCATCACCCTGTATGACCCTGATGTAAGGAGGCAGAACCTTATAGCCTTTGGAGTTCTCCGTTGGGATAAACTTCTTACCCAGGATTTCCAAAACCTGATGGAACAGAAGAGAGTTACAACCAGTTTTAGAACCGGCCTGCTTTTAAACCTCCATCTGCACCTTCAGGACGGTATCCAGGGGGTTCCCTGAATCCGGTCGAACCACCAGAGGGGCGTCGGCGCTGCGCGTCTCTATCAGGCTCCTCAAGTCCTCGCCCCAGATCTTCTCGCAGGCGTTGTAGATGTCGTAGCTGTCGCTGACCACCGACACGGGCACGTTGGGGAACTGCTTGACGATGTGCTCGAAGGCGTCCTTTTCGTGGTCCTTTCCCCACGCCGTGATCGTGCTGCAGACAAAAACAATAAAAGCTGCTCTGTGAGGAAGAGAAAATGGAAAGAGAAAATAGAAACGAAAGCAAAAGCAGCAGGGCTGTCATGAAACGATGCAAGCGATGTCCACAAGGGGGCAGCAGAAGCTGGGGTTTAACGCTTCAGCAGCGTTGATGTGACGTAACAGGCAGAGAGATAAGAGGTGAAACAACTGCAGTTGTATTTCAGACGATGACAGAATTGTATTTTTTTCTGACACTGTGACAAGAAACAACCGGTGACACACCTTTTCCCTTCTTTTGTCATGCCTGATATCAAACAGGAAGGGGAAATAGGTGTTATATAAGCGTCGCTATGGCGACCTCCAGCAGGCACGACTGGTGTGTTGGCGCAGCAGTAACGCGACGATACACAGTGTGTCCGGGATAAGTGCATCACGATGGAAACGGCCATAAACGCGCAGTGGGAATAACGGCCGGGTTTGTTTACCTGTGCTCAGCGGCCGGCAGCGAGAAGCCCGGCACGGGATCTTTGGTGCCGTAGAACTTCTTAATGACCCCGATGCCGGCGACCGTGTCCGTGCCTTTGAAGTTAACCAGATGGGCAGACGCTCCGATTCCCGCCGTCTGAAATAGAAGGTGGGCGTGAGAGTATCGGCTCACTGGCTGCCCGCGTGTTAACGGTGAATTCTACGGTACCTCTTGTGAGGAGACCCCCCTGTAGCCAAAGTCATGCAGCTTGTATTCCAGGCGCTCCAAGCTCCCAGAGGTCTCCAGGAGGTACTTAGCCAGGATCTTCTTCTGCTCTCTGGAGTTTGTGGCCACGGTGATGGGGTACCAGATCTGAACCAGAATGGTCTGACGGAGGGAGGGAGAACAGCTCAGTTCAGGCTCAGCTTGGGAGTTCCACGAGGTTTCGTCCTGGGCCCACTGCTGTTTACCACCCCTTTAATCCCCATTAGGTGATAAACAAATTCTGGAGCAGCGAGTGAGCGTTATAAACAGGAGCTTTGCCCCTTGGGTTGGTTCTGACCCGTAGAGCCAACAGGCTGAAAGGGCAGGGTCGGATCACTGGGGGCTGCTTATTCACACAAGAAAAACACGCGGGGAAAAATACATTCCTCGATGCCTTGTTCCAACTCTGGACCACAGACCCGCTCCATAAGAAAACAAGAGGCTTATCTGTCCCCGTCGCTACCTGGGAAACCTTTCGAAGGCGCCCTATCACGGCAAACATACAGTGTGTGCAGAAAAACCAGAGTATAAATGTTTGGCTGGACCCAGTGAAGAGGTAAAAGAGCTTCCAGATATATTCAAATTCCCAGGGAACGGGAGCCTGTAGTTCCGGATGGTGAGCAGAATTTTCGCCTATTAACCCTGAACAGTCACGTCTGCTGAGACTAATCAGCATCTAAACCCTCATGTGACCAAACGCCGGGGCCCCAGAGGAGTTTACTCGACTTAAAGAGTTGGAGTGACCATGACTTTGTGTCTTTAATATTTTGGGAACGTCGCTTTTGCAAAATATGCCAAGAGGGTATTCGAGGCGGAGGCTTGATACTTTGGACTCGAGCTGAGGGGGAGTGAAAGAGGACAGCGGAGAGAGGGAGATAAGAGGAGGAATTTGACTACGTGGCTCATTAACGCGGACTTGCCGAGTCACTGCTGGTGGTGCGTTCAGGCAGCATGAAGTTGATGATGTCTTGAGAGGGGCAACAGAGTGGATCCCCAGCGTCAGAGACAGGCTGGATCCACACAGCCCCCCCCCCCCCAGAGGTTGGGACAGCTAGAACAAACTCACCTCCACCCAGTTGGTGAGCCAGTAGCATTCGGGGTCGGTGCTCTCCACGGTGAACAGAACGTTGCCCCGGGGAATGACGCTCCCCTCTGGGACCGCCTTGATTTCGATGGGCAGGTGTCCCTTGTATTTCTGTAAACACAGTGACGCGGCGTTCTAAACTTAGACGACCTAAAAAGATCAGGATCACGTGCGGGTGCCTCTATTGTGCCCTCTAAGCTTTCTTCACGTCCTGGTGGAAGACGTGTTCATCTTCCTCTGATGGGAGCCGCTCCGAAGGCCTCTTCGGCCACCTTCCATCACCTCTTACCTCTAGAATGTACGTCCAGCCCTTCTCGTTGAAAACGTCATCCTGGAAGTGTTCTCTGTACACGTTCTTAGCCTCCTGGATCTTCTCTGGGGTCACGACCTTTCCTGGTGAGGCACAGAAAGCAAGCGGCTGTGTTTTTTGCTGACTAACAAAACAGGACTTGAATTAAAATCGCATAAGCACACGATTTGGACCTTTAAAAAGGCACATAAATGACCTCCTCAGACCCAGATGTGAGCCGACCAGCGAGCCTGGTAACGCGGCAACATGGGTCCTGGCTAGAATAGTTACGCAGGGATGCGCCTGGGAAGGCTCTGTGGGTTGCCTGGCAACCGCAATACGACTCCTGCCAAACCTTAATAGTTTCTGTTGAGCAGTTTAAACATGTAAAGTAACTGTTTCTTGGTGAGCCGACGGGGGGGCTGCGAGCCAGATGGCTCCGTGAATGAACCCGAGCTCTTTCCCTTCTAATCTTCGCTGAACTAATGAGCTGTTAATGATGTTGGGCAAGTTTTGGATCAGCAGACCTTTTATTTGCCGTCGTTGCTTCGTGACGCAAAAGTTTAAACCCCTTTTCAATTATTTTTAAACCAAAAACGTGCCGAATCTTTAAGCTTCTCGTTCACCTTCGGCCCGACCGGCTCCCTTAAATTAACAGGTGATTAAACTCCCCATTTTTGCTGGGGTAAGTTGGAGGATCAAGGACGTCTGAGCATCTCTAATAGTGGGCTTAGCGGCTGAGCTCGGAGGGACGCTCGCTGCGATGCTAAAGCAGCTGTGCTTTTGTCTTCTCCCTCTGTTCTCCGTGGCCGAGCCTCTCCCCTGCACCTCCGCTCCCGACACCGTGAAATCTTCTTAAAAGACAGGAAGAAGACCGTTTCTTTCAACCGACTTCACTCCTTTTAACAGAACCGCAGCGCGCTCATTCTACTAAGTAAATTAAGACAATGGACGCATTATATTTGTCCCCTTTCAGTTTATTGTTTAAATCCTTAAACACGCGTCAGAACCCCCCTCCGGGCTGCTAAGTCCTTCGCTCTGGAGGCCAATGAGGAGACGGGACGTACCTTTAAGGTATTTGTGCAGGATGTACTGAAGGCCGTAGAAGACGGTTTTGTCGTACTTGACTTTGTGGCTCTTGCTGGTGTCCGTCTTCTTCTCCCTGCACTCGAAGTAGGAGTAGACTTTACTCGTGTTGGGGGGGTACTGTTTGTAATGGGTCACCTGCAGGCAGAGAAACGAGGGCAGTTTGTGTGTTAAACAGTCAGATAAAGACGTCTTGTTTACCCGTCACATGAAATTTGGTTACTGGTCACTTTCAGTTTAACTTTCTATTTAAACCAACAATAAAAGACGTGTTGAGGCAGGTTTCTGACACAATAGGGGCATTTGAATACGCACGTAAATCAGTTAAAGGGAAATTTCAGAGAAAAGAAAGTGGTGGATTACTCAGCGCTAAAGGGATCGGGGCAAACATTACGCGCCAGCTTTACAGTAGCGGTAAACACCCAGATTATGTGATTAGCTCCGGGGCTAACTGGCACCGGGCCTGGAGAACGTGATGTTAAAATTATGTGGACGTGGGGATCAAATTGGTCCCGCTCTCACAGCGAGGAGGAGGAGGAGAGGTGGAGACAAATGTCAAAGAACGACTCGGTTTCTCTGACCTGCCTCTGTCCTTTCGACGACTCAAAATAGAGCCGAGGCGCGCGACACGACGCGAGGGCTGACCACGTGAGCGCGGAGGGGTCTAAAAGGGAAACAGGCCTCGGTCGCCTCCTGGTTTCCCTTTTTTTGGGTTTTTTTTCCAGGTTTTATTCCTTAAATCTTGATGGGTTTCAAGTTTCCGGGGCTTCACAATGACACAGCAGAAAAATAACAGCGCAAGAGGCCCTGGGATGAATCAGCACTGATTAAACCTGAGATAAGTGTCCTTTTGAAGCTGAGGAAATTCCTTTTTAAGCCCATTAGGAGGCGAGTGTATTCAGAGAAAACCTCGTGACAATCCAGAGTCGACTGAAACAAACAAACACAAATAAAAACACCACTTTCATTCAAATCTATCCAAGCGTGAATTAAAGGAGAGCGTTCGGGCGGTTTCATATTTTGTAACCCGTCCTGTTACGCCTCCCGACAGCTAGATGGCGACGTTGCAATCCACCGTTTGCCACTTTAACCTTTTGCCTCAATGTCACAACAATGATGCAAACACTGGGACGGGGGGGGTGCCCAGAGGTTTGCAAAATGGGTCGAGTCATGACCTGTACAGGGACAGAGATGACGTCTTCAAAGTTTGCCGCCAGGTGACTTGGATACCTGGGATATTGAGTCCAAAAGAGGCATTCAGGACCTTTAACACAGCGCTCAACTTTTACCGACTTATTCTCCGTCCATCAAGGTTATTACACCATCGTCCCACGCACATTCAGATATCGCCAGCCTTTGTGTGGCACAATGCACGTCCCAAACCCCCGAGTCAACACAGATGTGGTGACATTTGATATGAAGCAGAGCAGAAGGGAGCGGACGCCCGGGTGACTGCCGAGTCCCCTTTGTGTGGGTGAACTGCCTGCACAAAAAAACCGGTAACTTTAGCAAACGGGCGCAGCTCCGCTAACAAAGACGCGAGGTGGAAGTCGATTGTCTCCTACGGAACCTCCTTTTCTAAACAAGCTGCGACGCTCCGCTTGGGTCAGAGGTCAACCCAAAGGCTCCCAGTCGGACTCGTCATCCTTCCGCAAAGAAGAGAGAAGTGGACTCGACGACGTTTCGAGAAATAACTCCTGTTGGGTATCTTAAAAAGAGAAGCAAGGCGTTTGACATGAGGCGCGATGGTGATGTATACGTGGGAAATAAGAAGGATATTACGCAATACAGGGCACAAAGATGGCAGTAGAGGTTAAAAAGGGGCATCAATGGAAACCAGTTGGATGCTCGTTGAAATCATGGTAATGTTAGTCCTCTTTGACTGACTGTAGTCTTTTTAAAAACAGATTATTTGATAAAAACAAGCAAGAAGACAAACACGCACTCATGTTTGGGGTTGGTTAATTCCGAATTTCCTAAAGTTTGAACGCCTCTGTCCCGTCCCCATCGTCCTCATGACTGGTGGACCCGGGGACGGGCCTGGTGCCTCCGTGCAACCGTGCACGCCTTGGTTGCAGAAAGATAACCACCATAGGAGCATTCTTTTTTTGTCATTACTCGCTTTTCCAGTCAGGACTATCGACACCAACGCAACCCCCCTCCCGAGCCTGCGTGCGTGTGGATAGGACTTTCCACTCCGATGACACAGATCCGAAGGTGGACACCCACTTACTTTAACTTTCAGTTTTGTATTCCCGTAACTACCGACGTGAGCGCCGCTGGATTTAGCCACTAGCCCGGCGAGCCGGACCATGTAAAGAGACTTTGTTGGTGTGTAGCATCACCGTGAGATCCGCGCTCATCCTTACTAGCCGGTGGCTAATGGTAGCTTCTTTATTATCAATCCCCCCACTGTTTCGCACTCAATGTGGGTTAGCCGGGCTGGCTAATTCAGCTAGCTGGGACCCATCGCGATTAGCAAAGCCGGCTCCTCTAGCAAAAAAAACCCGCCCGAGGTGGAAGCTAGCGCCGGCAGAGATGCTGGCTTTTTTAAATTTGCCACTCCGTCTCCGCGTTTTCAACCATCTCCTCCTCTTCCTGCTGCCCATTCGGCCATTTGAAACCGGTGACAGAGCAGTGCGATGAGATGGCCTTGAAACCGGTGATGAAACCACCTTGACTTCATTAATTTCCATCTACCGACCCGCCGCTCCGGCCTATCCCGTCCCCACGAAGCCTGCGTGTGCGCCGTACCTTGTATGAATCGGTGGCGAGCAATATGTTGAAGTCGGCGTCTCTGTGCTCCATCGTTTCCCCCCCTCGGTTGTGAGTCAGTCGCAGCTGTCAGTGTTGTGTTGCGCGCCGTGCTGCCGGAGACTCGAGCCCGCTAGTGTGGCTCCACCGGGGGAAGGATGAACCTAGGCGGGGAGAGGGGCGGGTCGGTGGCGTCACGATTTAAACAAAGATTGTCTATAGCGAATGCGACGACCCCCGTCGAAGAAGACGCGATATATATATTTTTTTGAGTACAGACATTAATTAATTCCCGTGAGGTACATCATCAAGTTTCAAATCAAGTTTTTATTGATTGAGAGATTGTGGAAGACGACGTGGTAAGGAGTACTGCGCAGAAAAGAAAAGAAAAGACTGTCATACAGTTTACAAGATTACTACAGGACAAGCTGTCCCAGCTTCGTGTGCCTGACTCCCTCTGCAGGTGGATCACTCACTTCCTGACGGATCGGAGGCAGTATGTGTGGGGAAGACTGTCTCGGACTCTGTCTCCATCAGCACTGGATCACCCCAGGGCTGTGTACTTACCCCCTGCTCTTCTCCCTGTACACAAACTGCTGCACCTCAAGCCACCAGTCTGTCAAGCTGATCAAGTTTGCGGATGACACCACCCTCATCGGGCTCATCTCCAACGGTGACGAGACCTACAGGAGGGAGGTGGCTCGACTGGTGTCCTGGTGCGGACACAACAACCTGCAGCTGAACGCTCAGAAGACAGTGGAGATGATTGTGGACTTCAGGAAAGTCACAGCCCCTTTGCCCCCCCTTGCCCTCATGGACTCCCCCATCACCATCGCGGACTCCTTCCGCTTCCTGGGCACCACCATCACCCGGGACCTTAAGTGGGAGCCAACCATCAGCTCCCTCATCAAGAAGGCCCAGCAAAGGATGTTCTTCCTACGGAAGCTGAGGAAGCTCAAACTGCCTCCCAGGATGTTGGAGCAGCTTTATACGGCCATCATCGAGTCGACCCTCCTCCATCATCCCCTCTCCATCCTCACCTCCTCCATCACCGTGTGGTTCGCTGGCGCCACCGTCAGGGACAGACTGAGGCTGCAGCGCGTTGCGCGCGCTGCCGAGAAAGTGATGGGCTGCAGGCTTCCATCCATCCAGGACCTGTATATCTCCAGGACCCGGAGGTGTGCAGGTCGGATCACGGCCGACCCTTCCCACCCTGGTCACGGACTGTTTTCCCCCCTCCCCTCAGGCAGGAGACTACGGTCCATTCGGACCAAAACCTCCCGCTACATGAACAGCTTCTTCCCCTCTGCCATCAGGCTGCTGAACACCAAGTGACTTATCACTTAAGCACCATGTACAGCAGCCAGTCGGACCCATGAACATCACATTACTCCTGCATTGACCTGCACTATTTCTTACTATTTATGTATATACTGTATATATGTCTTATTTTATTTTATTTATCTTATTCTAGTGTTGTCTTCTTTATGTTGAATGTCGCAGCGTCACACCAAGACAAATTCCTAGCTTGTGTAATACTGTGTATTACATGAACAATGGCAATAAACCTGATTCTGAAGATGTTGTCCACAATAAGATCTTTGTTCTTAATTTCCATGCGTTTCCATGTGCAGTTCTTAAAATGACCACGGGGCGGCAGGATTGATCGTTGGAGCGACAAAGTCATACACCAGTGTGTGGTTTAAAGTGTTAATTTGTATTCACAGTATTTACATTATCATGTTGTTTTTGCACACCACCGTGGTATCGTAATTGCTCATTGTCACACGTTTTTAATCATGACAGATGTCACCAACAATTCGTAATTCATTTTATTTTTGTATGAAATATTCTATATTTCAGTGTTGGTGCAGTAAGTTACCTTGGACTGTTATAGCATTATTATTACTAAATCGTCTTTAAAAACACTAAATATAATCAGCATGCTTGAAACTGAAACTTCTACAAATGCCCAGAAGATATTTTTATTTTTCCCCCCTCTGCTTCTCTTCTAATTCTTTACAATCTTATTGCTTTACTCCACGGAATCTAAGTTTATGCATAATATTATTGTTATGCTGTATTTACATGTGTGAACTTACATTCATTTGCTGCGTTGCAAGTTCGAGGTCCTTTCCATAACTCCATGAGTGTGAAGCTCAGCACAATCCTAAATAGGTAACTCAATAAAGCAAACAACGGGGAGCTGTGTTCTTCTGTATAAACATGAGTAAACATGGAGAAATGGTGAAAAGTGGAGTTTAGGTGCCTGGATGTCCCCGGGCCATCAGCGGGGCAGTGAGACATTCCAGGCCGCTGGACTGACGCTTTGCTCGGCGAATCACTGCGAGCCTTTCAGTGATTCCATAAGTTGGGAGGAGCCAAGAGAGACAAACTTGACGATTCTGCACGTATATAGTTGCTTCTGGATTGAAATAAGGAAGTTAAAAAGTCGCTACGCTGCTATTGCGGCTCCTTCAAGTCCCCAAACGCAACACGTGGAAACTTTCGGTCACATGATGCCTTCACGGACAACGACTGGCAGGTGCTGCTTCTCTCCGGTGGAGTGAAACAACTCGGATCTTTACTAAAACAAAACGGGGAGAAAACTGGATCCCCATGCTGAAACTAAAGCCCAAGTTTGACCTGGACAAGGACGTGGTGTCTGACATCCTCAGGAAGGAAGCATCGGTCTGCAGAGTGAAAGGTGAGGCGTTCAGGTGCCGCCGTCAGCAGATTTATCCGACCCTGCAGAGCCCGAAAAGTTCCAGATTTAGTGTTTGTAAAGAACAGTAATGGGTCATAAACGCTGTATACGTCTATAAAAGTATATAATGATCGATACATCGACAGAACGATCTCTCCAGGTTGTGGTTTTACATTTTAAAATCACGTATTTTCAATCCTCGGATATTTATTTATGACCAGTAGGTGGCGCTTTGTGCTTTCCAAAAATACTTTATGTATTTACATACTGCAAATACAGTAAGAAAAAAATCCCCAGAAGGTATAACCATACAACTAGATTGATAGGTTTTATT
The DNA here is from genome assembly GCF_003711565.1 of Takifugu flavidus. NCBI lineage: Eukaryota > Metazoa > Chordata > Actinopteri > Tetraodontiformes > Tetraodontidae > Takifugu > Takifugu flavidus. The sequence continues at coordinate 3,267,493 of NC_079541.1, read as the reverse complement.
ATTTTGATATTAAGTTTCAGTACCAGATGTTCCTCCGTGTATTGCGTCATAACTATTTAATAATACACTTGTGTTGTATTTTCCATAATTGGTGTTGTCTGCAGAGTACTTTGGAGCGGTGGACGCTTGTTTTCTCAACATCGAGCGAGATGGAGGCATTCTTTTCTCCTGGAAAGTGAGTTTTTTTACCCCTTATTTCCCAACATCTTTTTTTTTCAGCGGGTCATAAAAGATGCAAAATGCTGCCTTTGTGTTTTTGTGACATTTCCTTTGAAGGCGTGTGTGAGGTTTCTATTCAATAACACACATGTCGCCCCTCGTCTCTAATTCTGCTCTCATATTTGATCAGCTTTTCTGGAAATGTCTGTGTCCTCCCTGGAATTCCAAATAAAGTGTCTGTCTGGTGAAGCCTCTCAACGCCGCATACATTTTTAATGATGGCTGTGCCACAGTCTGCGGGTTTGGGAGGTTACAGACAGCCTGTGAAGGCAGCATTGTCTTTATTCACTGAATTCCTTCCATTCTTTCCAGGAGTGAAACTGATAAGCTTCTAAATCCCCCCCATGACAAAAAAATAACAGTTACTGCAGTGAAATGGAGAAGAAGCAGGGGGTCACGCGGGGGTTAAAAGGTCACGCGCGACGTCTCGTACGTGCTTTGAAGGCATCATTAACGGATCCTCTTCTGACAGGGGGCAGCGGGGACCACCAGGATTGGCAAATATGACCCCAACACCAGGCAGAACAAGGTACAAGTGTCCAGTATCTGTGTGTGTGTGTGTGTGTGTGTGTTTTGAGACCCGTCTTGTCTCCCCACCAGCTCCTGTACACGTTTGACAAGCTGGTGTGTGTGAGCAGCTGCTCCCTCAACAAGGAGGAGACCCTGCTGGGTGAGTGTGCCCCCCGCACGCCTCACCGCCGCCTCGAATATCCCAAACATCCCATCTTTTGTTCTCTGCTCTCAGCCATCAGCTTGACGCAAAACACCAGCGCGGCGGATCATCTCGACCCAGGTAACGGCCTTCTCTGCGTCTTTAAACCGCATCGGCCGCCTCTCACTCGCTCCTTCCCTCCCGTAGCGTCCAAGTGTCTGACCCTGCTGATCGAGATCCATCCCATCAACAACACCAAGGTCCTCAAGGCGGTGGACTGCAGGGTCAAAGTGCAGGTAGATCACTAAAACTAAAAGAAACACTGACTCTGAACCATCAGTGTTGATTTAGGCCACGTGAGAAACTGGAATTCTGACTGGGAAAAGGTCAAAAATGGACCATAGTTCCCTCACATCTCCAAATGTTTTCTCCCCCGATGGTCCTGATCTTCTCCCACCGCTGAACATTCATCTCACCGTCACGTTCCCAGTTCCTTGATTCCGGATCGGACAGGAGATCCGTGTTGGAGAGTCACCTGCTGCTGCTGACGGAGGACGGCTGTGAGTTTAACCGCACCGGGTCTTAAAATGGCCACAGAACCGATCACCCTTCCTGACGCCTCCTGCGGGTGCTTGCAGATGTGGACCTCTACCACGTTCTGCTGGCGAGACAGGAAGGCTACAGAGTGGTGAGTTGGGCCGGCAAGATTTGCATTCCCAACCGGGGGCGTGAGCGCGTCTCCGTCAACCAGGTGGTGTCCAACCCCGAGCGCCTGTCCAGGACCGCCGAGAGGGTCGTGGAGGACTTCTGCTGGATCCAGTGGGACGGACACACGCAGAGGATCTACTACCTGACCCGGCAGGGAGGGTTGGAGCACAGATGTCTCCCGCAGGACAAGTTCCTGCTGCGATGCGTTCAATTCCACCTCAGCCATCACTGGGAAACCGCGGTGAGTCGATTCTCCGTCTCCGGTTTTATTATGTTTGTCATCGCCTGATAAAAGCTCCTTTTTATGACCCGCAGTTGGAACTTCCACTAGAGTTGCCTCCTAATCCGTTCCGGACTGTCAAGTAAGGCGGAGAACGGCTTTAAAAATAATGCTGCGTCAGCAGGTCCCTAAACGCCTCGCTGGTGACGACCGGAGATTTGAACTAACGGGGTTATCGCGTTCAGGTTCATCAACCTGGGCTTCGACCGCTTCCACGCCGACAGACCCGGGTGCGATCTGGTCAGGATGGAAGTGTTCACCAGCAGAATAGGTAACACCCGAACATGCTGACGCACATCCTCGGTCCTGGTCTGGGACTAATTCTCCATATCTGTGTTCGTTTGCATCCTTCCTTGGGGAAACAGGAAGTAAGTCTGCGACTCAAACCCCGTGTTTAATGACGAATGAAGGGGAAAAATTTCAAAAACAGAGCACGGAAAATCGAGTGTGATGCACTGTTCACGTTCTGGGGGGGGTCCAATGTGGGGACGGGTGCTTGATTCACATACGACCTGCAGGTCCTCGGCGCTGAGCCGCGTCTTTCCCGTCCTCTCTCAGGAAGCATGTGCGTGTGCTACAGCCAGCCGCGGCCGGACGACCCGGAACTGACGTACACGGTGGTCCTGGTTCACAAAGGTGCGCCGGGTTGGGTCTGGAACACCTTATATGGCGGATGAATCCGTCCCTTTCAGCCTCTTCACTCCCTCTTTCCTTCAGACTGCAGCAAGACATTCAGAGTGCGTCTGGACCGGAACCAGCTGACAACCAGGCAGCTCCATCCGGTCTTCATCCCCACAGGTCTCACACACACACACACACACACGTTACCACGGCGACCGTGTCTGATCCGTGACCCTGATGCTGCAGGTTACTACATCCTGGTGTACCTGCAGGGACACTTCCTCCATTGTGTCAACACCAGGCAGCAGGAGATGCTCTGCCACTCCCTCTTCCTCTCAGGTAAGCTCTTTTTTGGGAACGCGCGCCTTCCGAACCGCCGCGATTTTGGCAAAAATGTCTCCCCTCCCCACCTGGAGGCGCCGAGGCGGAGTTGGACCTGCGGTGCCATCCCGCCGACGTGGCGGTGCTGCACGCGGAGGAGGAGTCTGTCTGCCGCCTGCTGGACCTGAACGGCGGGAGGATCCACGCCGCTGAGGTCAACCCCGAGTTCCTGCTGCAGATCCTGCGGTCGGACGCTCCCTCCAGGTGAGCGGGATTTAAGACATTCGCCCATCCGTGCACACGCGTGACGACACCCTTTCTTGTGCGCCTCCCCCGCTCAAGGTGTCCCGGCGGTAAGACGGAGCCTCAGCGCCTGGCTGCCCTCCACTGCCTGCAGGTCTACCTGGGAAACGATCCGAAGTTAGAGCTGAAGGTGCAGGAATGCTAATATTGGCCAGCGTTCGCGGCGTTTTTATTCCCGCCGCCTGCAGTTCCTCCTCGGTTCAGCAGGTGGCAGACTTGAGCTGAAAGGCAGAAAGAAAAGAAAGAATTCCAAGTCGGTGGGACTCAAACCGAGCTCCAATGAACGACACTTCGGTCCTCCCGTGGAGCTCGGCGCTGAAAATGAGTCTGTTAGAACTTAAATTAAGACGTTTCATCCGCACCGGAGGATTGTAAATTCTTTCTTTGGAGGTTAAATGAGTCACCGGCTTCATTAGTGCAGCTAGCGCTGGGAAATTGGACACCACATATAATTTTTGTGTTCTATATAGACCCTTAATAGGGTCTGCTGCAAAAAATGGTGGCTCCAATAAAGGTGATTGCCTGTTAATACTGTTTTTTTTTTTACTTTGCTCGCAGCTGTCTCAATTATAGGAGAGCGATGAGCTCTAATATCGCTTCTTTTTCTTCTTCTTCTTCTTATAAATGTTCAGCTGTGTCTGATTCTCTGGACACCATCTGGCCTCGAATTGACTTTGGCAAGCAGCAGGAAACGTTTTTTCCTGTTGCTTTTCCCGTCATTTGTTTTTCACGTCTCGGGAATGTAAACACCAAAGTGAAGAATTCCAAGGAATTCTGGTGGAACTGGGGGTCGTTACAGACTCCAAATCACTCAAATCACCTCTAGAAAGTGGCGACAAGACTTCTGGCAAAGAGCTAGATGACATTGTGCGCGTTCCAGATGAGGTCCAAAGTCGGAATTTTCCACAAAAAAAATAAATCTTTTCGTGATTCTTCACGTTGACAGAAGCTGAAGCTGAGCATTGCTAGTTTAAGCTAGTAACGCTAACGGCAGCAGTGGCTCAAAGAAGATCTGAAATTTGGATCCAGAAAACTGTCAACGTAGATATGATGTCATCAAAAAGTCCAAATTCTGACATCACAGCAAACTTGAATGCACCACAAGCTACAATTCGGAGATTAGCATAGCATAAACCTGATCCAAGCACCTTCCCAGTCGTTTGCAAACATAATAAACAGGTCATTTAAACTTTAAATGAGGGATGTTTCAGGAATCATTTTCCTCGACTTGGGGATCAATATTATCAAAACTATCTTTTTGAATCCAAAGATCTTTGTCAGCGACGACCTGCCAACGAGTGTGTTTAGCACGGCGGCTATGCTGCCCCCTGTGGCTCTGACCCGTCTCCTCTGTTTCTGCTCCAGATCATCGAGTGGCTGTGCGACAACGTGAACACCTTCAGCTGCTTTGATCAGATCCAGGAGTTTATTCTAGGTCAGTTCCAGCAGAAAGACGGCGGCCCGCGGTCCCCCCAGATACGCCCCATCCTCCTCTTCCTCTCCTGCATCCTCTTTTATCTCCTTTGAAGAATTTTGGTGACTTTTGAGAACTTGGAAACGTCTCGACAGCAGCCCAACAACATATTTTCACGCTTCGCAGCTGCCCGAGTCCTTCTGATTGATTCGAGACCGTCATTTCTCACGAACCATCTCATATTCATGTCAATATTTCCATCTCTCGGCAGTTCCGTGATGATCAAAGTGTTAAATGATCAAAGCAGAACTTGCTTTGCATCTCGCCAGGGAGTTTTCTGTTGTTTCCAGCGAGTTTGCGCCAAGTCAGGAGTCCCACAGACCTCCTCTATCAGGATCCCAGCGGGGGGTCGGCCATTATCGACGTTTCCAGGTTCACCACCTGGAAACCAGAGGCTGTTCCAGGCAACAGTCCGGGCGCTCGTCTCAGGAACAGCATCAGCGGGACTTTCAGAACAAAAGTGCCAAGTGGCGTTCACGCCTGGCGGATTTTAGTCTTTAATTGAATTTGGTTTTTCCTCTTTTGAGTTTAAGGGACAGTGAACACAAGCTGGCGTTCAAGTTTTTGGTGAAGCACTGAAAGTAGATATCAGCTTCAATCAGGCTTTGATTAAATAAAAGCTAAAATTTCTCTCTCTCTCACACACACACACACACAGCTTCTCTGTACAGAATTAGCTATGAGAAGTCTCTTGGCCTGGATAAAGTCCTCCCTTACTCTTCTGTGATAAACAAGAAGGTAACACACCCACCCACACACACACCCACACACACACACACAGGGAGTGAGTTCCCCACACCTTTAAAACACACACGTGTGTGTGTTTGTGTTTCAGGAGGTGCCGTCGTGCCTCCTGGAGATCCCCGGCGTCCTGTGCACCACTGAGCTACACCTTGAACCCGCGTTCAAAGGGAAGGTAACGTCTTCTGAACACGTCTCGGCATAAAGACGCTCGCTGACCTGATGCACTTGTTATTACTCTATTGTTATTACCACGTGTTATTACTTGTGACTTGAGGAGCTATATGGGCTTCATTTGCAGTGAGGATGCTTTAATCCTCATTAAACGCTGTCCTTGCTCTATCCCTGTGTGTGTGTGTGTGTGTGTGTGTGTGTGCGTGTGTGTGTGTGTGTGTGTGTGTGTGTGTGTGTGTGTGTAGGCCAGACATCCCCAGGGTTTTTGGTCAGAGCTTCAGTGGAACACAGAGAGGACCAAATATCTGAACGCTGTTCCCAACCCCAGATTCAGAACCTCGCTCATTCAGACGGATAAACCAGTGAGTCTCCCTCATCTACCGGTTTACCCAGAAGCCTTAGCTGTCACAGGGAAAGTCGGCCTCGCCCTTTTTCCACCCACGGGCCGTTCGGAATGAATCGCTCTGAATCCTGAACCGCAGCACTCCGAGCGCGCTCCAAAGCCTTTCTGTCCTCCCATGATGCTTTGCGTTTCAGAGGTCCGAGAGGAGATCGTCCGGCCTGATGGACCAGCTGGAGGAAAACACCAAAAAGTACGTCCGCACTGCATCAGTTGTATACACCTGCAAATTTTAGGGGGGTTTTGGCATTTAAGTACTTTTTAAAGCAACCCCACGAATAAGCCCCGCCCACTCCCAAGATTTCTGCACATTAACTGTCAACTTAAGTGTTTTTATCAGTTATTTGGTGCAATAACAAGTTGTGAAATGTCTCCGGTGACAGCTGACAGCAAACATTCAGGAGGCGCTTTAGAAACGGCACAATTTCCTTCCAAAAAAGTAAATAAAATTGTGTTGTCCTGAGTGGAATCCAGAGCTGTCAGGGCTCGCCATAATTACGCCTCTGCTTATTTTTCACAAGGCGTGATGAATATAAATGTGCACCAGGACGGCGAAGCGCAGATGCTCCGTTTATACTCGTACAGTCTTCGCGAACGACTCTGGCGAGCGCCGAAAGAGCCAAGAAACAAAAAAGCATCTGTTTTTGAGTCTCCCGAGAGTTCTCACCTCTCTAAACGCTTCCTATCACATTCACTGGTGCTTTGAACGTCCTGTCGCGCCGCCCAGAACCAAAATGGAACATCTTTCCCTCCCTGTAAAGGAATCGCTTTGATGTCTCACCCGATTCTGCTTTGATGTTGGAATTTTCTTTTTTTCTCTCCATGAAACTGCTGTAAAGTTGATTAGAATCCTCATTATGGGTCACAAATGGTCCTAACTCCAACAGTGAAACATAAAACGTCATAATAATAAGTCCTGTCATAATAATGGACCAAAACAGAGCTTTTCTCTTCTTATTTTGCAGAGTTCTATCAATGGTGGACACCTGGTGTCTCGGTAAGACGCCGCACACGCAACGGCAAATCCACACGGGGACAAATGGACACACACTCTGACAATTAAAATAAAATAAAAGGCCCCTTGGAAAATTCCTTAAAACAGAGAGAGGGAAAAGAGTGGAGCGTGTTAAAGAATGCGCCTGTTACGTAACGCTAAAGGTCGGCACCCCCCTCCCCTCCTCACGTCCGTTTGATGCGCGTCTGCTTTTCGTCGGACCCTGGCGCGGGACCGGGCCTGACGTCAGAGTTGCCTCACACGGGGCGATCCCACGCGGCCGACATCGCCGCGCTCGCTCCTCCCTGCCTCATCCTTCGCCGCGGCTAACGCTAACCATCAGGGGGTTTATATCACGTTACATCACACGTTGCAGGGGCAGAACCGGGAGAATCCTGACATTTATGGAAGGAAACGGACGCGTTCGTCTAAATGTTTGCGTTACGGATGCCGAACACAGTTCATCGACCTGTTCCCGGTCCGATGTTGGCTGGAACAGAACTTTGAAGCTCATATCAGTGTTCTGGTCTTCTGGATAACAGATGTGATCTGTTGTGGCGGCGTCAGCGCTTTGCCTGTCTACACTTGATCATGTTTACCTCTAATTTCTGTCACTGACGGAGATAAGAACAATCAGCGCGGGCCTAAAGTGGGTCGAACCCGAGCAGAACACGAGTACGAGCTGACAGACAGGCACCGAATGGGCGGATTTGTCAGTTAACTCTGGCCCGTCTGCATCTGTAACATGAAGAAAAACGGCTCCTCGCATGAATAAGTCTTCAAAAGATGTGTGAGCGCGTCTGTGTCCCTGCATGCAAATGCGCAGTAATTCATCTTCAGCGCCGGAGCCAGGGCCCGGTCCAGACATTAAACAAACCTGTGGCATGCATACACAATCACACAGCAGGAATGTAGCATCGGGACGCCCCCGACTTTGGATGCTTTTGAAGAGTGAATGCACCAAAAGGAATCTATTAATGCCTGAAACCCGCTTCTCTTCATTATTAAAACCCGAATAGACGGCAGAGCCGCGGTCCTGCCGCCGCAGGTTCCGGTTAGCGTCGCCGCCTTACCTGTTCCCTCGCGACGGGACGCAGCTTCAAGGGTTTCATCAAACGCTGCTTTCATGAGTGTTCTCGTTGTCGCCTCCGCTAGATAAGAAGCTGGTGCCGCTTTTTCAGGAGGAGGACCGTCAACAGAGGGCGCTCATCGGCCTGGTGAGACCTTAAACACTCGCACACGTCATTACACACCCTTAGGCTAGCATTGCAGTTGCCTGTTTGAGGCTAAAGATGATGCAGATGTCATGAAAGGAGGTGGAGGTTGTACTTCCTGTCACTCAAAGAGCCCCCGTCTGGGTTGTTCTTTTTAGTAGAGGTGGACATAACAGCACTGGAGGCAAAATGACAAAACATTTCTTGACATACAGCGCACTAAAGAGCTAAAGTGAAACGCTGATGCTAGTCATCTTTTGAGATTAAAGTCCTGCTACGCTTCGGATGAGTCAACACTTTTGAAAAAAAAAAAGGGCATCTAGGGGTCCTTGCGCTGCAGTTTTTTTTTTTTTTCCCTGTTTATTTGATGGACAGTTTCATATTCCCCCTTTTTTCCCTGCGCTCAGCATCACTTTTTCAAGAGCAGATAGCTTCGGTGAAATGGAGTTTAGGATAGATGCTAGCGGTCTCTCGGCTATTCTTGGACCGATCCCCCACGTCTCCTCGTTCCCCGCAGCTCTTCTCCCGTCACTCCTTCTTTTTAATCTTATATCCTCCTCCGTGACGCTCTGCTCACCGCTCCCTCCTCGTCGCAACCGCCTGAAATCACGTTTCTGGTCTTTGCGTTAGCTTCCTCCGCAGCTCTCGCTCACACCACAGGACTCCCTTCGCCTCGCGTCTCTGCGCTCGAATCAATTTCAGGGGGAGATCTGGAGGTGAACTTGATTTGAACCCGCCGCGTGTGCACTAAAGTATGTTTCAAACACAGAACGGCAGACTGAGACAGCTCCACACACACACACACACACACACACACACACACACACACACACACACACACACAGAGTGTAGTTTGGCTGCTCGGATTGCCAAAAATATGACATTTTTTGCTCCTTTTCTGAATCCAGACGGTTGACAAGCTTCGGGAACATCTCAACAGACATCTCCCTCGCATCGGAAAAAAGAAGGTTGACTTGCTGGTTGTCAGCTATGTGGCCAAATTGGTGGGTCGTCTGTGTGTTTTTATGATCAAAAATCTTCAAAACCTGTTCTTTGAATGAGGTGACACACAGGACTCGAGTGTATCCTGGAGGTTTTAGCTTCCTTTTCTGTCACTGGTGATATAATTTACCTCTATAATTAATACCTCTATTATTACCCTAGTGGTGGTTGAGTGGTACTGCACCTCTTTAGGACGAATCATTACCGTAACCTGTTGTTTTTCTCTAACTATTTTAAACACTAACCTAAAATTTTTCCGCATGCTGCCGGAATCCCAATGAGTGTTTTTATTTTTACTATCGACCTCTGTGATTTGCTGCCCAGTCAGAAACAGCAGGGAGCTTCTGCATCTCGACCCTCAGTGGCTTCAGCGGCCTTTAGAGGTTCTTTAAGTCGGCATATTTTAGTATTCCAGGTTGGTATGTCTCCTCCCAGCTCAGTCTGCTGGAAGTAGCCAGACAGAGCAGAACACTGTTGCAGTATTAAACCAGGCCGAGGCGGCTGGACCTGGACCGAACTTTCAGGAATCTCTCCTACTCCCAGCTGTTCGGCCACGATTTGTCAGGGAACGTTCAGGAACTTCGGGAAGGCTTCCTGAAAGGGCGGCTGGGCGTCGGCACGTTGCTGACTCACGCCTGGAGAACGCTGGGTGGTACTTTCACCAAGAAGATCGATCTCCCTTCCACAAACACGGAACGCCGTGCCTTCCTGTCAGGGCTGATCCAGACTAACGACGTGTCGAGTTCAGGGCGAAACAGATTATCTGGAGCCACAATCACACATCCCAGCGCAATAGGCCATTAATACTCTCGTTACTGGGGTCGTGTCCTTGTTGCCACGGGCAACCAGAATAAATACTGGTTGGTAGGTGAGCGTGAATTCCTAAAAGCCGAATAAGGGTTTGATTTATTAAAATGTTGCATGCGGCAAATTGAATCGAGCTCAAATATTCGTAAGAAGAATTTTCTAAACCCGAAGTTATTAAAACTTTGTGGAGCCGCAGAGTAAGTTCAGCCTCTTCGAGGAGGCTCATTAAGGAAAAAAGTGATTCCAGATTTTAGTGGGAAGGGGAGAACGTTTGTGAGACTTTCTTTGGTGCACAGAAGTTCCGGACCGGATCGGCAGGAAGGTCGGAAGTTAACAAGAAGATGGTGAAAGAAGAGAGGAACGAGCCGGATCCGGCGACCCTCCTCAATCAGTTACCTGGGATTTTGGAAAACCACAGCACGTTTCCACCGAAATTCCCGGAGGAAAAAATATTTTCCTTAAACTTCAGAAAAAAGTTGGACTTTTCTTAAAGGAGTTCCTGGAAACGTTATTGAAAAAGGAGCTTGTTTGTCCGTTACGTAAGCGGGCTTAATTGGAAATCCCACCCAGAGGTCACTGGAGGACACCGCCCCCCCGCTGGGTGCACAGGATGTGAACGAGGGGGGGTGTGGAGGGGGGGGGGCATCTTCTTCCTGTTATTCTGCAGGTGATGAGTGGAAGATGTACGAGTTCCAGCGCGCAGCGGGCAGGATGAGTCAGGTGCACCGCAGCCGTCCCGGATGCTGACGATGGAGCCGGGGGGGCGATTAAACGTGTGGTCGCGCCCCATTTAACAGCCCGAGCTGCTCCTGTTTGATGGAGACGAAAGAAATGGGAAGTGGCGGAGGCTAATCAGGAAAAAGTGCATGTGTTGCATTTCTCTGGAAGGTTCCAGGACTGTGACACGCTGTGGGTTTGGGAGAAAACTGTATTTAAGCCTGTGTGTGTGTGTGTGTGTGTGTGTGTGTGTAGCTGGAGCTCATCAGACACATGCTGGAGTCCGTCTGGCTGAAGTTCAAGCTCGGTCCCTGCGTCTTGTGCTTGTGAGTAGACCTCGCTTCCTTTCCTCGCTTCCTTTCCTCCGTGTGTGTCGGCCGACGCGCTGACAGGATGTGTGTGTTCGTTTTCACGCATGTGTGATGGCTCATCGCTCCCCGCCGGGTGGATAATTGTGGATAACGCCTCTTCACGTGGCCAAAACCTCTGTTGTTTTTAATACGCGTTGCAGCACCCAGCGGGCCAGTCCGGCCGAGTGGGCCGTGCTTCACTTCATGTTTCGCATCCTGGAAGCCATGAGGGACCTCTGTCTGCCTCTCCCACCCGGTACCCCCCCACACACACTCATCTCTGTGTTCCTGTCTCTGTGAGGACATAGAACTAATACATTCTCCGGCCCGTCCCCCTGACCCCGACCCTGACCTTTAACCCATTTCTAACCTTTAAACCAAGTCCTAACCCTGAAAGACCCCTTTGAAGTTTGGAGAATCAGCCAAAATGTCCCCACTTTGCTAGTAGAATCCGTAGTTTGATCGTCAATATCAAGCAAGTACAAGAACACACACACACATTCTGGTTTTCAGTCCTTTAGCCCATCCAGGTAGGGAGCCGGAGCCCCCCCACGGTTCCGCACTAATTTAAGCAGAACGTTGTTAAACGGCAGCTGAGTGCACACGCGGGTGAAAGCAGAATGCATTTTCAATCATTTGCATTCATTTTTCAGGCTGCGTGGCGTCAGCCGGTGCTCACACTCCTGCGATTTTAGTCCATTATGAGGAAAGTCTTGATGATGTTTGCGGAATACTAACCAAACCGAATGAAAAATCCCCGCAGGTGTTAATGTGAACGGCGGAAAAAAAAAAAAAAAAACAGCTACCAGAAATTGTAATGTTTTAATATTTTATGCTAGGAACAAAACGCTATTAGCATGCCGGTGTGCTGTGGCGAAATGTAGCTTAAAACACGGGTGTGGCTGTTAAATTTTTCCCTTTTTTCTCCCATGTCTGCATCTCCTCTGGAGGCTATCACACGCTGTTAGCCGTGTTCGCTGTGCGCTGCCTCCCACATCACACCTTCCTACAGTACATTGACCACGGCGTCCTGCAGCTGACTGAGACATTTGTGTCCCGGCTGATGACAGGTACACACACGCGCTCACCAGCTCGCTCATTTCACCGAGCCCCAGGTGCTAGCATGCTAAATGTCGAGATGATGGGATGGGAACATTAGTTCTCTCTGAGCACATAAAGAACTCAAACTCGGTGTTTGGAGAGACGCTAATCTTGTTTTTCCACGAGTCCACCTGCTGTGCTATCGCGGCTAACGGCGCAGGTCAGCAGAGGAGGTTTTTCTGCACTGGAGTGCAGCAGCTGCTGGGATGGTGATAATAATTTGGCTGTTTAATTTCTGGGATGAAGGAATTAGCCGAGTTGTGCGCCTGCTTCTTGATGCAGTGCGTGTGGGTGTTGACAGCCTGAATAAAGGGGCTTTAAATGCCTTCATACCTGGGATCATCATCATTTGAATCACCTTCACATGAGCAGAACATCCCAAAGCTGGGCTGAGAATCAGCTTTAACTTCCTGCCTAAACGCCTCGTCTCTCTTCTCTCGTGTGTTTCTAGATCTGGACAACAGCGCCGTCAACGAACGACTCAAGTTCAGCGTTCTCAAGAGGCTCCCTCTGGTGCGTTGGACCAGTGCAGATGGCTTTGAGTGGTTTGCCTCTAACAATTTTTGAGAACTTTTGGGTCGATCCTGCATCCTATAGTTACTTTAGCTTCTGCGTGTGTCCTCCTGTTTGGTATATATCAAGTATCCACATACTCATTCTACTAGCAAAGTGAGGACATTATTCCCAAATGGGCCATTTTGGCTGACTCTCACAGCTTCATAGGACACTCTGAGGGTTAATTCCTGGTTTGAAGGTTGGGGTTAGCAGTGGGTTTAGGCTAGGGTTAGTCAGAGGGTTAGTTGGGATGGTCAAAGGGTGAGGATTAGGATTATGACAAAGATAGAAATACGAGGATGTGTGTATGTGTGTGTTGCCGCGCAGACACACCTCTTGTGTAACCTCCACGTGTTCCTGTGTGTGTACAGTATATTATCCATTAGTTGCTGCTGCTGTGCGTATTACGTGTGTGTGTGTGTGAGAGAGAGAGATCAGAGGAATGTCGAGTGTTTAGTGTTTTTGTTCCGTTTCCCGGTTTCCCAATTTTTTTTTTTGGTTTAGTTTGGCAGCCAGGAGAGATTTAGCAGGTACACACACACACACACACACACACACACACACACACACACACACAGGGGAACATCTTCACTACATGCAAATTCTGTGAGTTTTAAAAGCTTACCAGAGCTACGGTCGTAAAACAATGATGCAGCAAGCTTCACTCGACACTGCGAGCAGCCGTGATTCATCCCTGTCGCCTCGCCTCGTTTTTGCACCGCCTAACACGTTGAAGGAACATTAAAGACGGGAAAAGGAGGCTGGTGACAATTAGTCAGGGAAAGGTTTGGGAGCAGCAAGGAAAACGGGCTTAACTCCCCGGTTCAATTCATGAGGATCTGAGGTTAATAATACAGTAGTTTTCCTGCTTATTTTGGTGCCTCGGAATGTTTTCTTTTCACTTCTCTGATGCAATCCTTCGGGCGGGATGCAGCCTCAGCTCGGCACCGCGCTCCGATGTCCGGCACTTCCACGGTTCCTCCTCAAGGATGTTCGGCCCATGTCGAGATGTGTAAGATTGGCTACATGCTAATAAAAACTGACCTGGTTCTGTCTCTCTTTCTGCGTGTGTGTATGTGTGTGTGTGTGTGTGTGTGTGTGTGTGTGTGTGTGTGTGTGTGTAGGCTATGGAGCGGGGGATCTACCGTACATGGGACCATCCCATCAGTTCAGCTTCAATTTCCCGGAGTTATGTCAGAACCGTGCTGGAAAAACACAGCAAAACCAGGGTAACGCGACATAATCCTCCTGAAAATACTGCAGAGTTGCAGAAGGTCTGTTTGCATGCTGATGTTCCGGAGCACCAACCCAAGTGCAGCTCATCCTCCCGGGAAGCACACAAATTAGATAAATTCCGAGTCCTTGCCGCAGTGCTTTTCTCTCTTCAGATTCTAGCTATGAATTGATCTCATTTGGATTTTATTCTGAACGGAAGAGTTATCGTTAACTTTCCAGGAAGTTAACTCCAGGAATTTTGTTTTTTCCCAGCCCCCTTCCTTGTGTTTTTGAGACAAATATCTCCTAAAATGGCCCGTGCAGAGCAGAGAAGAGAGCAATAGTCCTCATTCTCCCTCTCTCGCGGTTAGCCTGTGTTTGTTAGCCAACGCTAGCCGACAGAGATGTTTCTGATCCTTTAAAAGGGCAAACATCAGCCGATTCATGGAAACACGCGAGTTAAAGCTGGAAGAGCGTAAAAATATTCCAGTAATGAATAATTTAGCTCTTCTTTCCTGCCTCTTCAGGGATTCGCGCTGACCGGCAAAGACGATTCAGGCAGATCGGAGTTCCTGCCTCTTGCCTACCTGGCCAAGCTGCTGTCTGACATAGAACAACAAGGTAGTGCATGTACGTGCGCGTGTTTGTGCGCCCCCCGCAGCCTCGCTCAGCTGCTCTTATGGTTTTCTTCCAGCTCTGAACCCTTTCGAGGAGCACGTGGACGCGGAGTTTGTGCAGGAGACGGCGCTCAAGCAGACGCTCGTCCTGCTGGGTCTGGAGGAAAAATGAAGAGACCCAGCAGGGCGGAGGACGGATGGACGGAGCTTTGGGGGACGAGTGATGGATGCAAACACCGGGAGGAGCCGACCAATGTGCCCCTGAAGGAGGGAGGGGGAGGCAGATCAGATTAAAAGAAAAAGATTGTGAAAATAGGAGGGAAAAACCCCTGACCAAGCCTGGCGGCGGTGGCGGCGGCGGCGTGTTAAACACAACAACAGAGGCAGAATTTAGAGGACAATGGGACAGGTGGTTTCATAAAATTTAGGGGAACTGGATTTTCAGATTTCGGAATCAATAACCGCAGGCAGCAGGTTGGAAGAACGCGGCTCTCCGTCTCCGCCAGCGCTCCGTACAGAGCAGCTCGCGCTTGTTTACGCGCCTCTGCTTCCTGGAACGCTGCCGCACGCCACCAATTACTCCGTCCTGGCCGCAGAGCAGCGCCGGATGAACAAAACTGGTTTTTCCTTTCCAACAGAAGAGTCAGAATTTAGGGGGAAAACCAGGGTGGAGGTTTGGACGGCCACGAGGCGCGACCAAAGCGGACGCTCCAAATGTCTCCCAAAGGCGACTCGACGTGTGATTCTCCACAAAAAGAACGCTCTCGCTAAATTCCGTTTCGAGTTCCGCTGCTAAATTTAGCCTGTCGCTAATGTTAGCTGCTGTTAGCGCTCTAGCGCCTTGCAAAATCAGCCTTTGTGATGAATATTAGGGGAAGAATGTTGATAATAAGGGAATGACTTGACAGCACACGCACACGCGCGCACACACATGCTCTCAATCATGACTGAGGTAAGTGGAGAAGTTATTGCGAGTGTGGGCGAAATGATTTATATCTCTGATTTATGAACATTCCTCTGGGGAAAAAAGGGACTCTCCATCACTGACATGCCTGTTTACTCTGTCACTCTCCGACTCAGATGTGTTGTAAAATAAAGAGATTATTTTCTGGTTTATTTTGACCCCGGTGACCCTGGGAGATTATTGCCGTTTACCCTCGGCTCCGGTTGCGTCGGGCTAATTTCCTCAGCACCCTGAAGAAGAAAGTCGAGGGATGTGTCAGGAAATTATCTGGGAACTCAAACATCCCGAGAATGTCGGCGTTTTCATCACCTGAGCGGTCAGGAGACAGGAAGCTCTCGAGCCAGCCGCCGTGCACGTTCTGGGACGGCTACGCCCCCGCTCGATTCTTGGACGCCCGTTCAATACCGGCGGCTCAGTGAGGCTATCGACTCGCTCTCTTGTGGGGAATTCCTCCCAAGTTCATCCGCAGCTCCGCTGTTATGCAGGCAGCGTTACGTGGCCGGCTAATTAGCACAAACAGCTAAAGCCCACATGACAGCTCTCATCTTCAGGTTGCAGCGTGTGATCTCGATGTGGTTTGCAAATGAGCTTATGCAAGACAGACTCAAGTCAAGCAGAAAACCTTTTTTTCAACCGCCTCATTTAAAACCTGTGGCTCTAAAGCATTTGTCTTCAAACCCGCTCTGTTTTTGAGGTCAATTGCCCGCTTAATCTTTGACTTTATGAGACTTGCAGAAGGTCTGGAGGCCTCCGGGCAGCCTGGACGCCACGGTCGGAGGTGGCTGATTCACAGACTAAAGCTGTTTGATATTTTCTCCGTTTGATTTCACTTCCAGACAACGGCTGAGACGCAGGTGTGACTGGGGGAGCGAACAGCAAGAAACCAGATGGACGCAGTTCAAAAGGACCAAAATATGCTAACGGTGGAACTAATTTCACCTCCAGTTTAGATTCGCCGATAAACTAAAGTTCCAGGAAGCTTCAAAAGCCTCCATTTGCCCCATTTTTACCCCAGTTTTTCCTCCTCTGCCAGCCTTCCCAGGTCTCCTCTTGTCATTCCCGATGCTCTTTCATTAGCCGCTCCTGCCCGCTGTATTTACATTTATCTTTCCAGGCACACTTGGCTTCCCTTTGAGCTTTAAAGCCAATGAAATTTATTCATCAATAAGTGCGATTACTGGAGGGAAACTACGAAGGATGCATTCCCGGGAAATGAATTTATGTTATCAAACACAAAAGGTGGAAGTGTGACAAGGTGGTTCAGGGCAGAAAGAAGCTGGAAACGTGTCCTTATTTGCAGTTGGACGTGATGTTGGACACTTTATCGCTCGTCTGTCCCCTGTTTTTACTCGTTGACACTATTTAGAGTGACTGCAAACAGCATAAACAAGCTTGTACCAGTATCTGTTTTTTTAAAAGAGCAAAATTACAAGCAGATGCAGCCCACAGAGTCTCAGTGACATTCCCAGAATAAAATCACAGTCCTTGTGGCTTTTAGTTGTTTGAATTATGGAGACTCTTCATTTATATTGAAATGACATTAAAAGTACCACAAAGTGGAAGCTAAATATTCGGGGATTCATCCTATGGCAGCAGGAGTGTGACAGATGTGAGCGTACCTGCTCTTCTTTCTACATCTCTACAGATTTCAGCGCTGGTTTGCGGATGTGTCTGATGTTGGCTCCTGCCTGGGAGGGTCTGAAGGGGGCCTGAGCTCCGTAAGGTCTGGGCAGAGGGAGCAGATCCGTCTGGGGGATGTAGGCGTTGGGCCGAGGCTCGGCTGTGGTGTAATCGCCATCAGGCAACTGGTTCCACTCATCCTCCTCCACCATCTGCACACACGCACACAGCTTTAACATTTTCTGGCAAAAACCTTAAGCAAAGATCATTTACCCCTGTATTTTTCCCCATAGAGGTATTTATTGTTCACTGTTGAAGCAGGACAGGCGGGTTTAACCTGCCGTCGGGGAGTTGGAGATGCTGCCGTGGAGGTTGGACTTTTCCAGCCTGTGTGAAGTTTTATACGCTCGATTCTATCTGGAGCGTTGGGATCCATGACTGGATTAATAATGGGGTAAAAATGTAGCACGGATATGTAGGCTACAGGCCACCTTTTACTGGCCTCCTTTTTACTTTGATTAAGATTCTTTGACAGTAGCTGGAAACACTTGAGCTACTTTTCATTAAGGAAGGTTCATATTTTCACAGCACCGCCGCTGCAAAAGACTAGTGCAGAAAATGACAACATTATTCTTTCAAGGGTGTATTTTCCAACAGTAATACATAGTTAATGCCCTCGTTTACTGCTCCAGTTTGCCCATTTAATAAATCTTTTTGAAGAAACAAATGAGTGTCTCTGTGCCTCTATTATTTTGACTTACTCCATTTTCAACCTCCTGTCACCTCCTGCAGATGAAAATCCATATATTGCTAAAAGAAATGAGCTAGAACACTATATTTGGCCTATTTATGCACAATTTTTCAATTAAACAGCAAAAAGTCTGTGCATAAATCTCACCTAGCTAACCAGCTAATGTTACGCTGACATCAGAGCCCTTATTAATTGCACCACTGATTCCAACTGTCAAACTTTTCCTCCAAAGATGACAATTCCATCTCTTCTGGCTGTAACACTGTGCAAGTCAAGGTTTGTGTTCCTTGCTGTCAGCCCCGTTTGGTTCTGGCAGTCTGCCGCGCGTCCCAGCGACGCTCCTGACCCAACGCTAGCATCAATTTGCCTCTCACCTCTTCAAAGAGATACTTTCTCATGCATGTAAAAGTTGATCAGCCGGCATGAGAGCGTTGAATGAGAGAAGAAATAACGGCCCTGAACGCCACACCGGCAGCTCCCTGGACGCGTGCACGTGCTGGAAGCTATTCTGGTCCCCCTCTTATCTGGAACGGGCTTTTCTCTCCTCTCACTCTGGCTCTTTGTACATGCAGGTGCACGGCAGCCCCTTTTGTTCTGATGGATTCCTGCCTCGTGCCCCAGACGTGCTGCTTTTATTCTTTGTCGCGCTTGTGTTACCTTGCTCTCGGCATTTTCGTCACCGTGCCTCTGCGTGCGTGCGTGTGTGTGTTTACCCTCTCTCGCTCTTCCTTATCCCTCTGCCTCCTCCTCTTGTCTCGGAGCATCCTCCTCCACTCCTCCTCTATCTCGGGGCACGGCGGCAGGCCCTGCTCTTGCTGCTCGCGGCACCTGTCCACCTGGACACATGGACGCGGGTTAGTTTCTCGCATCCATACGGTTTCTCGTAACCTCCCGGCTCCGAACGGCGCCAGGATAACGCAGAATTGGAGTGAAGTTATTGCGTCAACTGACATCTGGTTGTCTGCGAGAGGCTGCGGGGATGCTGTAGCCGCAGGGGCTCCTCTGCTGATTAGCGCCCACGCTGTGAAAGCCGCTTTATTTTTAACACGGGGAAAGAAAGTAGCGAGACGCAACACTCAAACTGGAAGAGCCAGAAAAACAAAAGGAGAAAAAGGTCGGAAATTGCAAACGATGTTCCAGAAACAACAATTAAATGGGTCTTTCAATTACACGGAAAGTGACGGCGAAGGAAAACGGCTACTTCAGCATCTGCCAGCAGCCATTTTGCCAGTGGCTCAGTGTTATAGTAACAGTAGCGCACCCCAATCTCTTGATTATGGGTGGCCAGAGCTGAAATTTGATCCATTAGGAGGATAAAGATACACCGGTGATTTCAGGGGCAGCGTGGCTGCTGTGAGAAATATCTGTTGGTACCGTGACTCATCGAGGCGAGACGATCCACCGGAGGCATTTAGCTTCACAGACAAGTAGCGTTTGAATTCAAACCATCACCAGCCAGACAGTTTTTAAACAGCTACGCGGAACCTGCAGATAAAACCTTCAGCCGGTTAAAACGCCTGTCAGCCTGCCACTTCTTGTGCAGTCAGTGCGTTTGTGCCTCACAGTCTCATTTTTGGCTTCATCAATGAGAAATAGTATTGACTTATATGGGAAAACGGGAACGACAGCGAGAGACGGATTGGGAGTGCAGCAAGGCTCTAACCTGGTGCTCCTTCTCTTTAATCTCCTGCTGGAGAGACAGAGTCGTGGCTTGTTTGATGGAGAACTCAGCAGCGAGCACCATCAATCGGTGGTTGGTGTCCATTATGTTGGTTCGGACTTCGTTTAACTGGAGAAACACACACAAACACACACACACACACGAGAGGATTACTCAGCAAAAAACTGCCAAAATACATCAACTTTATTGTCAACTATGAGAAGAAATACTGGCACATTAGACCCAACTTCTTTTTTGTCATATTTATCACATATTTTTGATATTTTCTGCCATTGGAATTAGTTTCATCCCTGTTTTCTTCTCTTTTCGCATGTGAATGACCCCCAAATTGTCTTATCTCCCCAGATTCTTACATGATTAGGGACTGTAACACAGTCTGTTCTTTTCGCAGCTGTTTAGTAGCGTGTGCAGGAATTACAGCCGGTTGAGGAAGCAAAGAGAAAGTGGAAGGATTGGGACCTGGTAATGCTCGGTGAACTCCCTAATGCCTGACTGCGTGCTCCTCACATGGACGGCACATGCTCCTCCAGTTTGTGTGCACGTATTTGGGAGGAAATCTGAATTGCCGAACAGCTTGAGCACATATTCTGCACCATGTCGTCGTCGCCTACCTTCTTTGCGAGCGAAAGTCGGTGTTGTTGGCAGCTCTCAACCCGCTCGCCGAGGGGCTCGGAAAGCCGGGTCACCTGGTCCAGGAGGAGCTGTCGTTCCAACACCTGCCTCTCCCTCTCTGCGAGATTCCCCTCCAGCTACATACGCAGAAACAATACTGTATTAACGGGCTCATTTTGAAGGGAAAATACAAAAGGCGTGACTCATTTTGGCTTGTTAGGATGAAATTTCAGCTCACGTTCAGAAACAGGCTGCCAAATCAGCCGTTTATTACAGAAGCGTGCACTGGTTTCTTCATCTTACACAGAGGAGCTCTGCTGTTTGGACTCTCATATATATATATAAAAGGTTGGAAGAAAGCCATCGCTGTGGCTTATTTTGGCTGAAATCTACCTTGACCTCTAATTTTCTGAAAAGGTTAGTTTGATGTTTTAGCCAAGAATCAAACAGGTCTTTTTGCTTGCCCTGTATTTTTAGAGCTACCTGTTCAATCTTGTGAAGCAGTTCAACACTTGAGGGGTCTTTTCCTTTCAGCTCTTTGTAATCGGCGGGTTGATTCAGGCTTGCGAAGGTCTTGTCCAGGGCTTCAGCCAGCTGAAAAAAAACCCCAGAAGGGTGAAATGTGTTATTTCGTATACTTGAGTGCACTCAGCAAAGGTCACGACAACATCGAACCAATAAGTTTCTGTTAAGGTGAAGGATGAAGAAATGTTCCGATGGAACAAGAGGAGCAAAAGTGCTTGCACTATTTATGGAGCATTTACATATAATATATATAATATAATATTAAGATTTAGAGAGTTTAAATCAACAGTTTTCCAGCTTATTGCATTATTAATTATATAGTTTTTTTTAAACAAATCCAATGCCTATATTTTTAAGGGTAAATAAGCAGTCCCCAAAGGTGGAAATGGGGATTTAATTGGGTACGGGGGTGTGAGCTTGAGTGCTTCGTGTTCCTCCTAAGTGGTTTTATCCTCATGTACATTTATAAACTGCCTCTCAAAGCTGCGGCAAAGCAAAATGAAAGGCGGCTGGGGGAAAAAAACCCCCCAAAAAACGGGGTTAGCAGAGCGGAGAGGAGGAACGAAAAAAGAGAATTTATGAGGAGATGCTCTGGAAGATGCGGGGCCGGGGAGGAAAAATAGGAGGAAAACAGGGTGCGGAGGAATGTTACAAGCAGGAGGTCTGACCTGGCGTGACCTGGCTTATGAAAGCTCGGCTGCTCTCCTCTCAGCCATATGTGTGGACTGACACACACCTGTGTGTGTGGACTGACACACACCTGTGCGTGAGTCCGTGACTAACGTGGCAGGAAACATGTGGACGGTGCGGAATAATGGTCCTGTCCTTGCTACCCCCTGCAAGAGAGGTTGATTACCGCAGAAGGCCGGTTTTAAGCCAATGGCGTGACCTCCATGTGATCGGATATGGCGCGTGTAAAAAAAAAAAGGCCCGAAGCGCACGAGGAGAGGAGAGGCCGATGTACGTGGAATCTGACAAAAGAGTGACGAGGGGAAGTAAGGAGAGATCAGATAGGATGTGATAAGATGTGGAGACGAGATGTGGGGAGAAAGAGGAAGTGGGGCTGGCCAACAGGGACCAGGGTTTTCTGCAGTGTTCTCACAGAACACGGCTTTGGCATCAGAACCCTTCACGGTTCAGGGAGTCAAACGCGGGTTAGGAACCAGAAGCAAGCGACGGTGCTGCGGCAAACGAAGGTCCCGGTGACCGCGCAAAAAAATCTGATGCTGTTTCATCGCATTTCCGGCGCCCGACTCCTCCAGAGGACCATCGCTCCACCGATCCGGCAACTGCAGATGTTTTCATTGGTTTTAATGGCTTCTGAGGCTTGAAATGATGAACTTCTCCACGGATCCGCTCCTGCGATTGATCGGCGTCCCGGCCTCACACCGAGCTCCTCCGAGTCATTTAAAATGCCGCGTGATGGATGAGACGGTGCGGCTCCGCCACTCTCCTCCTCCCCTGTCGCGTCAGTCAATCTCCCCCCTCCGCTGTGCCTTCTTCCTCAGCGTTTGGAAAGCCGCCCTGCTATGCTGCTGTTTCACCTCTGTGTTCCTGCCAGCCTCCCTGTCGTCGACACCGGACACGCGCAGCTAATGACCGTTTGCTTGGCTCATAACGCCGGCACCACACTTCCTGCGTCTTCGTTGCAAAGCCACCAATCAAGAGAATCATAACCTTATTTACAAAGCCTCTCGGCCACGAGGATTAAAGGGATAAAAGGAGCCGTGATATCATCGTTATTGAGTTACGTAAGAAGAATTAGCCGAGCGTGCGAACAGGGCAGCCGGGCCTTTGGGAAGTGCAATCTGAGATAAATTATGCATATTAACTGCGCAAACATTTGACAGGCAGCCATCGTAACGGCGCTGATTTACACCGGCGGTGATGCAGCCGTGGAGAACACTCAAGGATACTCTGGTTTTTTTATGGCAGGCAGAGCTGGTTTGGTCATGGAATCGCTGCATAAACAAGCAGAATAATTAAAAACCGACTCGGGAAGTAGGAGACGCATTGAAGGACAGCGCAGAAAGCGAGGCTGGAGAGGGGGAAACCTTTCCATCACTGGGATGCAGGGGACGTTTCCAGGCTGGGATAAAGAGATAAACGATAAGTCTGACGCAGGGGTCGCGTGTGGAGCCGACTCGCAGGCGGCCCGTCATAAAGACTCAGACATCTGGGGGGTTCAGGCGCGCTGCAGAGAGGGGCGGCGGTGTTTTCAGGCTACCCTCCGCCCCCCTTTTCTCTTCCAGACAGGTTGGACAGAAGACTTAAGGCATCAACAGAGAAAATGACTCATGGCTGTGGGGACACTGCGGTGTATCGGCCCCAAGCTGTTCCAAATCCATTACCACTGTGTGTGTGTTTGTTCTATAAATATGCTATCTTTTCATATTAAGGTTTGCAAAAGTAAGCAGCTACCTAAATATTGCTGCAGTGCTGTTCTGGCAAGCTTGTAAACCACTGGATTGTCATCCCAGTGTGCGTGCACTGATGCTTCTCCACCTGTCTGGTGTGTGCCAGAGACTCACAACACAATAATCTGTCAGCAATTGTAAACATTAAAATTCAAGAGGAAATAAAAGCCCTCAGAGTGTATCGGACTTCAATATTCTCGCAGATGGCCTAATTCATCTTTGTCAAGAAATATTTTTTAAAGGACGGGGACCCATCTGCGAGACGATAAACCGGTCACAGATGAACGCAAGTAAAGGATACGTGCGGTGGCGTAGACGCTGCGGCATCTGCGTGGAAATTGAGACAGCGGACGCAGGATAAACGAGGTAAGTTGGCAGAAAACAGGGAAAACAGCCTGTTCAAAAGTTCCCGAGTCTGTGTAAACAGATCTTTCCTGCACGTTTGACAGGCGTGCGAGAGCAGCTACATCTTCGCTTGGTGTCACGGTGACGCGTGGGCTGTTTTGAGCGGCACTTTTGCCCAAATCGAGCATGTTAGCCTGTGTAGGTTTGTCCAAAATGCAACCAAATTCTGTTTCCAAGGACTAAAATGATGACACAATGTACCGACAAATCAAAACTGACTTGAGGGTGGGGCTCAGTGGGGAGATGAGGCGTTGGAATTAATTCAAATTAATCCCGAAGGAGACAAGAATGTCCTAGCAATTTATCATGTTAGTGTTTAAATGATTCGTTCGTACTGAATATTAACCTTGTGGCAGTTTCGAGGAAAAGTTACCATGACAACAAGAGCAAACAGCTATAAAATGGATCAGAGGAGTGTTTGAAAAGTAAGGGGGGGGGTTCTGGGAAAAGAAAGGTAACTACAGAAATAACACGGTGCGACACAGTCGAGCGCAAGAGAGGAATAACAAATAGGAGAAAATCTTGAATATTAGAATAAAAGAGGAATAAAGCATGGCAACATAAGGAGTAAACAGATGGAGGGAAGGGGAAAAGGGTGTTGTTTTTTGAAAAAAAGAAGAAAAAAGCACATGGCGATGTCTGTTCCAGCTTTGCGCTCATCCAAAACAGCGAGAGGCTCAGCTGTGAGACGTCTGGTCCAACACAAAGTCAGAACCAGTCGCTGGGATTCAGAGCAAAAACACACCCAATCCCGCGAGCCACTGGCAGAGAAACTCTGCTGCGTGCGTCTTTTTGTTCCCTGGCGACTTTTTTCCATTTGCCTTCCTACTCTGTGACTCTGACTATCTGTTCAGCTGGGTTTAATCCAGATGTTTGTGTCCTTTTTACGCTCTTTGAGAACAAAAGCCGATACTAATTAAAGCAAAAATGACGTGTGGACAAACATCGAACCTGATCTGAGCATCAGCAAATGTCTGGGTGTGTCTGTTCTCCCCCCACCTCGATCTGCAGCGTGGCGATCTCCCCTTCCAACCATTTCTCCTGGAGCACTTCCTTCTTCCTCAGGTCTATCTGTCTCTTCTCCTCTCTGATCGCCAGCCGCAGGTCTCTCGCCTCCTTCTCCGCTGTCTCCAGCTCCATGTTGCGCTCAGCAATGGCCGCGTCCCGGGCGCTCAGCTCGTTGGTGTAGCTCAACAACACCTCCTCCTGCTCCAGGAGCTGGAGGCCACTGTGGGCGACACAGATGTTATTTTGAATTTTCGGCCCGCATCACAGGCAGGAAGTCGGGAGGAACCCACAGGAAGTTGCGGCGCTGCCTGGCGGTTTCGAGATCCCCGTTTGTGTCCGTGAGGGCGTCCTGATGGAGTTTGATCATTTGTCCGAGTCTCGCCAGCTCGAGCTCGTTGTCCTCGAAATCCTGACTGATCTGGCGACACTTCAAAGCCATCTGAAAGATAAAATATTTGCTTTTAGACTTCAAATGCTGACGGATCGTTCCATCCATTTACGAATCCATCGTGAGAACCCTGACCTTGGAGATGTCATTGCGTAGCTTATCCCTCGTTTTGGAGCTGTTATTGATCTTCACGTGAGCCTTTGTGAGAGACCTGGAGAGCAAACAAAACACGAGCATTTCGATAGGGCTGGCGCTGGCAGACGCCGACCGTGACACCAGCTCACCGGTCTTTGCTGACGACGAGGGAACGCTGGATCTCTGCCTCGTTTTCCTGCACCTTCAGCTGCTCTTTCAGCTCGGAGACGGTCTGAACCGTCATCTGCTTCAGCCTGACGTACTTGTTCTTTTCTTCTGTCACCATGTGGCTCAGCTTACAATACTGCGAAAGCCTAAGTCAGGCGAAGAGTTACGAGAATCGAAGCTTCGCATCCAAACCAGGTCTGCTTGGGTCTGAATAAAAGCCTGGATTATGGATTGTGGTTGACAATAATTGTCATTTAGCGTTTACCTGGCATCAAATGGTTATGTAGTTAATCATATTAACCGCAGTGGCCCATGAATCAAAGCTCAGTATTGTTGTGGCAACCACATCAGACAGTAGTCTGTGTTGTGGTGGGTGTTGACAGGTGCATTAATCTGCATCTATACACTGAAGTATGAACAATTACTAAGTTACGCCTCTCTGGCTTGACAGCGTGCAGATGTTAAATTAAATTTGATCCCCTATAAAGATTAAGTCTCTGAAATATTAAAGAAAAACACAAATAAAGTGGCCAGAAGCCCCATACATTTGTGGTGGACTAGGACAGGGAGAGAAATAGGGGTGACACCTGCTCTGCAGCGTGGCGTTTAGCTTGTTGTGGTCCGCGATGATCAGATCTTTTTCCAGAAGCTCCTGTTGGACGTGCTGGTTCAGCCGCTGCGGGTGGAGGCAGAGCTCAAGTGTCATCACTTTTGTTCACGTGTGCACACAAACTCAGTGATCTGAAGTTGTACATTTATTCAGGAGCCTAGCAGCTATTCTTTTCCCCTGACTCTGAAAGGAACTCAAAAATAAATATGCTGAGTTTGCAGTTCTGACTGACATTACAGCTTTTAAAAGCGTTTTTTTAAAAGAGTCTCTCTAAAGAGCTAAATGACAGTTGTTTCCAGGTCTCTAAACAAAATGGAAAGGACGTGCACAGCCATTTAGAGACAAGCTTTAATTTAGCTATAAAAAACCCCCCAAGATAATTACATTCTTTGAAACTGTGGCTCATTTACACATAAATATGCAGGTTTGGAGTGGCTGAAGTAGTGAAAATGTACTAACAGTGCATCCAAAATAAACATCCAAATAATCCTTTGCGTGCATGTGTGTGTGCGTGTGTGTGAAGCAAACCTGAGCTCTGAGGAGTTCACGGTGCTTCTGGCCTCTCTCCTCGGCCTTGATCTTTGTTAGACATCGAAGGTTCTGCAGCTCTTCGCTTAGGTTGTTGGAGTGCCTCAACAGCTCCTGAACCATCCCATAATGCTGCTGCTTCTGGCTCTCCTCCTCAGCAACCAAGAGCTGAAATAAACTCAAGTTGAGTGCGACTGAAGGTCGACAGAAGAATAGCACAAAATGTCCTCAAAGCATAAAAACAGAGTTTTTGTCTTGGTTAATTCAGAGATTTAGAGCCTACTGAGAAAGATTAGCCAAACTGTTAGCACACCAGTTCAAGGGTTTTGAGAGAATATTGTAAAAGCTGCATCTAGAGCAGGAAGATAGTGGTGTGGGCAACAATGGAATTGATGGGTTGAGAAAGAGAAGATGCTCTTTCAAGTCTTTTTGTAGTGTGAGTTGTCAGCCCGAGTTAGCTCGCAGGCCCGCGTTGCTTCATCTACTTTACATGCTGATGCAGCTAATTAATGCCCCAAGATGGTGCGCCTTTTGTTTCAACATACGAAACTGCTGATTAAGGGATTCAAAGCCTCATTATTGTAATTATTCCAAATACAAACATTCGTGTATATGGACAGCAATCGAGTAGAGGGCAGAGTAGTAGTTTCAGCCTGATACGACGTTTAAAATGTAATTCTTGTCTCCTTTTTGTTCGCATGCAGCATCTCTACCTGTTTTTCCAGGCTGACTTTAAGGGCATCCACTTCCCTCTGAAGCTCCATCCTCTGCTGAATGCTGGAATCCCTTTTAGGAACAGCGTCTAACTGTAAATTCAAAGATAAGAGAATTCCAGCACATCAAGCGGCAGCTCAAATATGCACGTTTGTCGCTAATCTGCTGCTCAGTTAAAGAGAATGTTATAGTCTTTTAAAGGCACAGTTGTAGATGCAATCTAAAGATCCTCCAGTTAACTATATACATATTTAAATACTGAGGACATTTTTTTTAAATCTCTAGAACAGAGAAAGACCAAAGCCGTCAATCACATTCCATTTGATGGGATTCTGATGCCATATTGTGGTTTTTAACAAACTCACCATCATGTGAGATTCATTACGGAAGGTTTGTTGTTTTTTTTATCTCCCCTCGGCATGTGAACTCTCTGGCGTCACAATGATTTCCTTTCATATGTTATGTGCCTGAGAGATATGCTGACACGTTTCCCCCCACCGCTGCCGCCTCGCTCTGCTGTCAGCCTCTATTAAAAACGCTCACTATCAGTTAAATGACGGGAAAATGACAATAAAAAGGCTGTTTTACTGGCAGGAGGATGTTTGGACACATAAATTAGTCAGATAATCTTGCAAAACTCCCTGCTGGCACACAGATGGGTGGTTCTAGTAAACCCCCCGTGTCCAAAGATTCATTCACGGCCGTGATTAATGTTTTCAAATTAAGCCACGCATGGGTCGGTCACCTGTGCCTGCAGCTCATTATAGATGGACCGCGTGCGTTCCAGCCGCTCAGTGGCTGTGGCCAACATGCGCTCCATTCTCATGAGAGTTTGCATCTGCCTGATGAGAAACACATAGTTTTCCTCAAACAGCAGTGTAAAAACACAGATTCTTTTATTCGCTTGTCGTAATACCTGTTTTTCTCCCTGAGCTGCACTGAATGAGTCTTATGAAGCTGCTTTCTGTCGCTCATGATGCTCTGTAGCTTCATTTCCAAAAGGCCTCTGGTGACAAAAGGACACAACATTCACATCATAACACATTAAAGGCCCCTAAATAGCAGCGCTATATTGTGTCCCAGCGTCCATTTTGACGATGAAAAGCTCGTACCGGTTCCCTAGAAGTTCCACCTTCTCCTCCTTCCTGAGATCGAGCTCTCTCAGCAGCTCCCTGTGCTTCGCATGGCCGACCTCGACCTGGGCCCTGAGAGCCTCCGACTCCTCATTCAGCTCCTCGGTCTTTGACCTGAGGGAGCTGTTCCGCAGCCCAGCGTCCTTCGCTCGCTTTTCCATTTCTGCGATCTCGGCACTGAGGGCCTCTGACTTCTTTAGTGCGACTCTGGCGCAAATACATTTAAAATAAAAAAGACGGCCAAACACCAAGAGAATTCGTTTATGACTCCTGAGCAGCGTGAGTGTGTATCTTCAAATAACAACATATGTCTCCTTTTAACACACCCCCTGATGAGCCACATCTTTGTGAATTTAATATCACAAGTCGCCTTGTTCTTGGTTCTAATATAGAGAGCTCCACTGCAACACTGTCAAATATTAATTTGAACTAAACTTAAAAAGAGAGTGCAGAAAAGCAGCAAGAGGGATGTGTCTCATGTCAGAGAAGGAGTGAATCTACACTGTTAACAGATATTGGTGATCGCTGCACATCTGTAGGATTGATGGCATGTTCGTAAAAGAATTTGATGACACACACCTGGGAATTCAGTGTTTCTTGGGTGTGAAATGGTCCCCATAAAATTAGGAAATCACTCACATGCTAGTTGATATGAAGGTTATAAGGGCTTAAATACACTTACTCCTTTTTAAAGTGTTTCCTTTGAGCCTCCTTTAAAATCTGGTCAGGTACACAGATGAGTTGGGCTTTCTCAGCCTTGTTATCGAACACATGCACGCACACGCACACACATACACATACACACAGGATTTGTGAGTATATTGATGGTATGCTGTAGGCCATCTCTGCTCATGCACCAACCTCCTTGAGCAGTACGATCTCTCTCTTGTCTTCCAGCTCCTTCCATCCTTTCGACATCTGCTCTTCGCTGGATTCCAGGTCTTCCATCAGGCTTCTGCACAGACCAGCATCAAAAACAAACAGCTCTGATTAACAAAAGCAATGAATTATACAGAGTCAGATGTGTTAAAAGTGCAGCGTGCGTTCATATCACTGCAGGATGAGCGAGATAAAAGCGCGTGTTGGCTCGGTGAAGATCAACTGTTGCATCAAATACCTGACTTCCAGTTGTCTCTGGGCAACTTCTCTCCTCAGATCTTCATGTTTGTCCCGCAGGGCCTTCGCTCTGCTCTCCAGCTCCTGGAAGAGACACCATAAGTCTGAGCATTTGGCCAAGAATATCATGGATTCAGTTACCCTCTGCTCAGCCTTAGCTTAGCTTTAATTACACCATTTTAAACCTATTCATGCCCCTGTGAATGCATTGTTTAGATTCTATTCATCTACTTTGCAGCCTACAGCATTACAGTTTTATGCACATGGAAGAAGCATGCGATTGTTCAACCAGTTTTCAATTTCTCTTGATGGCTGGAACGCACATTAAAATGTCTGCTATACGTACAGTAGATGGAATCTGAAGAAGGAACCATAATTAAAAATGCATGCACAGGCTGATGAAAGCCATAGTTAATTCATCATGTTTGACAAGGATGTTGGCTGCAACTGACGTTTGAGGGTCTCATTGAAACTGTTGTCACATCTGATGCTGATCTTTGAATAGTAAAACCTATAAAAGTAGGATTCTTGTCTATTTAACACAATTAACCTTTGGGAAATCTTCCCCACTTGTAAAAATGATGCTTTAAAACGCACATAACACACAGGTTCCATTTTGTGTTGTGCACTGACATTTTTTGGCGAATTAATCTTCAGTTATGTGACTAAATACCAGAAGCATCAGAGATGCAACAGAGGTGATTAGAGGACCGAAAAGTGGTGAATATGAGATTGTCCCGCGGGTCTGGTTTTCATTTATGGTATGTGCCAATTCTGTCATTTCTTCTTCTCAACTAGCTGTGATGATTCATGGATGCAAGGAAGACTTACTGATGGTTTTAGCTGGAGCTGACTCTCTTTCTCCAGACTCAGTTTTTCTTCCTGGAGACTGTGCAGACAGCGGGGTGGGATTCAAAAAAGAGAAAAAAACAAGATAAATGCACGATGAAGACACAAAAAAAAAACAGGCGTTTCAGTTCCCACTTCAATAGCAAGACTGCAGAATTAAAGGGAAGTGATAGTTGCATTTATAAGAACTCATTTACATGTTTCTCAGTTTGCTTCTCTAAACCTCAACATGTTTGTGTGAACGCAACATGGACCAAAGCAAGACGCACTTTGAAAGACTTGACATAGCCTAGCAGTGCTAAAATTTAAGGAACTTTATCAAAATTCCTCTAAAGCGGTCCAAAAAATTACCCAACAATTCTTGGTAGATGGTAATTCCTCAATTGTTATGTTGATGCATTCAATATTTAACACACAAGTAAACCGAAATGCTAAAATATGTGCTGAAAATGTGCTAAATTCCTGAGTGTGTTTGGCCCGAGATAAAAGGATGCGATGACTTTTATTTGCACGACCAGCATCTGCGTCTCATATGCAGCCCATTAGCCACGTTTGGACAAGAGAGCAGAGGGAGAGAGAGAAAAATAAAGAGCAGGCAACTAAGGAAGAGGGGACGAGATTAGCTCCGGACCGATAAAGAGGGGGAAGAAAAAGGGGGGGAACGAAATTAAAAGTGCCCGACACTTTATGCTTAATGCCATCTATTAAATCCCCAGCACCCTCTGAGAATGACCTACAAGTGTCTCCCGTTTAATATTTTAATGACTGCCAGGGCTCCAACTCAGTGTGTGGCCTGCATTGAAGTCGCCTTATCCCACAGATCCTATCTTTGCAATGCAGCGGTGAGTTTACGTGTTGTGGTTAGATATCGCCGAGGCAGTTCAGGGTCAGACAGCAATGTTGGGAGGAAAATGGTGGGAGAAAGCAGGCTTCAAAGAATTTCACGCCTTTCGGTAAATAGAGGGAATTTGAATTTGACAGTTTGCCAGCTGGCGCTCCAATCAAAAAATGCGTTGCTTTAATCGATTCCTGACTTTCACAGCTCGCCATCAGGCGCTTCTGTCTTTCAACGCTTTGCATTTTAAATACCGGAAATATTGTATCTTAAGTCTCATCTTCTGCTCGCTGGAGTTCGGGACATGCTTATTTAGGGTGATGTGCTTTTACCAAGTGCTTTCACTTGTACACTGAAAAAGGGAAGTAAGTTTATAGGGTATCATATACATATCTGCTACCACGAAAATGGTCTTGACATTGGAGCAGAACATCATTTGACTTTATTTAAAACAGTCTAAAAAAGGAAATTCCCTAAATTCTGTCGAAGCTGTTTTTTTCCTGTTATCTTTTGTATAAAACTGTACATATATTGACTGTTTTACAGGAATGGAACTGGACGTATGGATGTTTCAGATTTCAATTCCCCACTTTTAAAGGTTTCGGTCTTCCAACTTAACTTTCTTATTTCACTTCCTGTCTTAAACTTGGACTTTAAATGTCAACTTTAAATGCTCCCATCCAGCACAGCTCCCATCTTACACAAGAGCAATTAACATCTGATGACATTTGTAGCTATTTTCAGTCTTTTTCATAGATGCGGAGGAAAAGATTTCTTTCAGATTTGAAAAAGTGACTCAAACCATTGGTGGGGTCACAAGTACACTGGTTTCTTTTCCAGAGGTCATAAGACTAAATGTTTGGGAATCTCTGTTGGATGTTATGTTGCTTAGCGATATTCCAGGACCCTCCCTTTGGCTCCGGAAAAGAAGCGCTTGCAAAGAGGGAGACGCTGCTGCGACTGCGCAGTTTTTCCGTTTCTGGGAATGTGCTTGACCCCTCGGACGCACAGAGAGATTTTGCGGAGTGGGATGGGCACAGGAGGGAAGAGAAACATGCTGCAGAATAGGGAAAAATGTGCTGCTGGGGGGGGGGGGGGGGAGCAATTCGTGGAAGTAAGAGGAAACGGTTGCAGGAGAGGAAATGAAATATTACATGACTGACGTCAGGAAGAGAAACGCGAACGCAAAGAGCCCAGATGAGCAAACATGTTACATTCAGAACACGTGTAATCATCCACTGAACATGTTCTACCCATGACCCTTGGAAAAATATGCGGACGCGGCAACAACATTGAGAATTCAACAGGGGAATGTTCTCGCCTTAGCCCGAAGGTTGGAGAACTGTTAATGAGGGCTCATCCGTCTATGGATTTGTGTATTAAATGCGGGTCACAGAAACAAACCATTTCAGCTTGTGTTGTGTTTCGTAATCTCTGTCCTCAGCAGCTTTTAGTTCGTCGTAGGTGCCCAGGAGCTGCCGCCTCAGGTGGGTGACCTCGCTTTCGGGGTCCTCTGGGCCGCCCTGCTCCTCCGCCCCCGCCTCCCCGGCCCGTAGCCTCTCCAGCTCAGCGCGGCATCCCTTGGCTTCTTCCAGAAGCCGTGTCTCGGAATCTCGGGTGCTGTTGATTGAAGTTGAAATTATTTCTTTCCATCGGAATCTGCTGCTAGGTGACCACATTTCCATTTTGGTTTCAATTGAAACGTTGCGTGTTTTTGATTGACGACTGCCGGATCCGGCCGGCTGCAACTTCCAGCTCCATGTGTGAGCTGGAAGTGACTTCAGCGCGAGCTCTAAAATATTTCCTCAGAAGCCAGTAGCTGCTGTGGCAGATGCTGCGCCCATATGTTTCCAACAGCATATAAAACCACGACATCTGAAAGGAATTCATTTCTTTTAAAAGGAAACAGCAGCCGGACGGATTCAGGCCATCACGAGACTTGGAATTCTCCACGTGTCTGGAGGCTTAATGCACCAGAATACAAAACACAGGTCACAATAGCTTTAGAAAAAAAAAAAGAGATCGTACCGTTGCAGAGTGTCCTGGAGGAGCTCGTAAAACGCCTTCAGTTTGGCTACATTGGTGCGGCTGATTCTTCCCAGCCACAATAGCTATAAGAGATAAGAGAAATATTACAATGTTTATAGGTATGAAAAACTGCCAGTGGTGACATGTTCAAGGCAGTTAATGTATTAGAATTCATAATAACTGCCGACGTTACCAGACTCCCAGCAGATTGACTAATTTCCTGTGTCAGTCAGCCAGCAGCCTGGACCAAGGATTTAAGATCTACTGCGTGGGTTTGACGTTTCCTTACTTTATAGTCTTTGAAATAGCAACACTGTAAATGAAAGGACTTATTCAGAGAGGTTATTCCACACATTTCCCTTCTCGTAATCTGACCCATGAGCGGTTTTGTGATATATTCATTAGCAAAATAAGATTGGAAAATCTGTTTTTTTCCCTTCTGTTGGAAGGAAAAGTCCTTTTATTCCAGCCTCGGAATTCAGAGGAGAGAAGAAAAATAACCTCTGATCTGATGTTGGGAAAAAAAGCGTTGAGTTACAGGGACCATTACTCCCGAAAGATTGAAGAAAGAGGCCCGGCTGCATGACCGATGGTTGAAAAACCGTGCCAATCTGGAGGGTTGGTCTGGATAAAGTCTTCTCTGTGGGTAACAGTGGAAGGAACAGAAGACAGGTGTTTTTCCTCCCTTATCTCCAGTGCCAGCTTGATACACTGGGGGAGTAATGAGGTATAGGACTGTTTGTATGGAGGAGCTGCGGAGCTCGGGATATCTCAGGTCGGACTGTAAACACAGATGAGCACACTCGCCTGCGCACACACACACGAACACGCACACACACTCATGACTTTAAACATCAAAGATAGCCGATTACTCTTTACCGTAGATCCATTTCATTATATCTCTTATCTTTTTATTGTGGAGGGATTACAGATTCCGACCACGTTCCAAGGGCTGAGCGGACGGAGATATGGATGCAGTGGGCAATGCAGATTAGTGCTGCTGTTATTATGATTTATTCCAATGTTTATCAGTTTGTCACCCAAGGTCACAGCACCACAAACCCCGGCATCGAACTGATGATCATTGAAAACATTCACGCCATCTCCAACTCTCCCATATTGGGCTCCTCACTGGTTTATCTGGTCCTAACTAGCTTTAACTGCAGTCATGCGAGCTGATATTAACCAATTTAAAAGCATACTGTGGCAACGGTCTTCTTTTCAAATCGATTTGGAGGCGTATAACTGAATATTTTTGAGGCATAGCAGTGCAGCAACAGACGCCCTGGCTTTAAGATGGACATTTATCTGACAGAAGCAGCCTGAAGCAGTTTTAGGCAGCCGTTCCTATTCCTGCGCCAAGACTTATCTTCAAGAAAGGAGACATTTACCGGGTGCCTGCCTGCCTGCACATGTGGCCAGACGTCTTCAGAGCGGGATAAAGAGGACGGGCTCGCGATGCATACCTGTCCATATGTTAAAATCGTCGTATATTAGTCGTGATCTGCACTGCAGACCGGCAGTAAAAATGCAATGTGGAGCATCTCTGAAATGGGCAACAGAAGAGAACCAGAGGGTTTTAATGTTCTTCACCCTCAGGGAGGGAAATAATGACCAACAGAGGGACAACAATGAATTCCACAGAGTGATGGAGCGCCGCAGACGCCCACCATCCCTCTCTCTGTGTCTCTACCTTCACCAGCGGATATTGGCTCTTTTCCTTAGAGTTGGGCAGACAAAGAGATTAGGTCACTTCTTTCGGAGAAGCTTTGTGCATAATATATTTTCCTGGATCGTTCCTGCATCAGAGCTGCGAGACATTTCTGTGACTGAAATCAATTATCGCAATCTGTGTCTCTTCTCTTGAAATATGACGAGTGAGCAGGACATCCGGGCCATGAAAAAAGAAAGACTTCGATCGTCTGACCTCTGATGAATTGCTACACTTGCACAGTCGTCATCCGCGGGATCGATGCCGAGGAAACAAACCTATAAGTGTACACAAAGACTGCAGACATAAAATCTTTCACGAAAACAACATTCCTGAGATGTGTGTTTAATGAAAGAAAGAAAAAGCAAGTCGAGCAGTGATCTCTTGCTTTTGTGGCAGTCTTTCCTATCAAGGAGTGGCAGAAATGCACAGATTCCAGGTTCTAAAATTGGGATTTTTCTCTGTTGTGCTCTCAATCTGTTGTGCTCTCAATCTGTGTGAAAAAGAGTTAAAAGTGCAAAGAAAATGTCACAAATTATCAAATAAAATGCCAGCAATGGATTATTAGAGCGCCCTCTAATGGATAAGAACGATAAACCCCATGGGGCTTCACTATCTTGGTCTGTATCTCAAGTCAGCTGACTGACTCAGTTTCCTCAGTCCAACTCAGTAATTAGTCCGAGATGACTGGAGAGAGATCATAAAGAAAAGCCCCCAAACTGGAACCCACTATTTTAAATGAAGCTTTGAAGGACGAACTGGGTCAGTCTATTTACGCCGTGGATGTCCAAGCAGAATAAAACTGAACTGTGAAGAAACTTTGCTCATTTCCCTGAAGAGCGAGTGACTCAGGCTGAAGCAACATGGGGAAGGTTCAAAAACAAGTTGCACCTTGCCCTGGAAAATAACCCACCCCTCTTTTTTTCTCCCCTCCTCCCACAGTTTTATCCCTCATCATCGCTACGATGTTTTACATTACGCAATAAAGCTGCCCCTCCCCTTTCTCTAACTCAACACCCCCCCCCCCTCTCTCTCCCGTGCAGATATTAATGACACAGCTATCTGAGGCAGCAGCACTTCCCCTGCGCTCTCTTCCTCCTGCAGGCTGCGCTCAAACATACGCTCTACTCACAACCTGCTGCTGTGGCCACGGGGACGCATTTGCGCACGCACTCCCACACGGCTTGTTTTTGAGTTCAAGGCACAGAGGCTAATCGTATCTAGACTACAGATCTCAGAAAGATGAGGACAGTTTTCCTCGCCAGTCTCCTGCTCACAGCCGCCTTGGTGACGCGCGCCAGCCGGGTGGTGGACTTACCCAACTCGCACCAGAGGTGGGACGCGAAGGGACCGTACTCTTTGGGATCTGACTCCGGCAGCCAGACCGCCTGCCCCATCAAGATGAGACCGTCTGGTCAGTGCAGGAGCTCCGGCGTCGGGGCAGAGGATGAGGACTGCCCTTACCAGCTCACTCTGCCTCCCCTCACCATCCAGCTGCCCAAACAGTTTAGGCTGCTGGAGAAGACGATGAAGGAGCTCCAGAGCCTGAAGGAGGTGGTCAACAAGCTGAAGAGCGGGTGCCAGGACTGCCGCGGCGCTCAGACCAACGGACCTACGGGATACCAGCAAGCCGACCAGGGTCGCTCGCAGGCGCTGGTTCAGAGGGATGGAGATGAGGCGACGGGGCAGGAGGTGCACAGTGCATCCAGCCAAGACGAGCGGGGAAATGGGATGGCGAACGGAGATGTCACTGGACAAGGACAAGGTCCTGCTTTTGGGAAAATCGCAGCAGCCCCAAGCAATCTGCAGGAAATGCAGGTGAGGACACTTCTCACAGTACATCTAAATGCTGTTTAATTTAAGGTGATATGTACATACAATATTCATGAACTATAGTGGCCAATTTCAAGATAAAACCCATATAAAACAACACTAAAACAATAAGCAGGGACAGATATGTGATACGCCTGTGAATTAGAAATAAAAGCAACAGAACTGCAGCAACGTGTTTCCTTTACTGCTGTTTCCAGTACAAACAAGTGAGAACAAAGTGATATGAAAGCTGAATTCCTGGGAGGCTGGTAACAGTATCGGCTTTGTGAACATTTTAGTGACAATGAGCCAAACTAAACAGCAGCCATAAAGTCATCTAAAATCCAGTCAGGTGAAGCCAACTGGAATGTAAACTGGACAGATGTTTAAAGACCTTCAAAGCCCCACTGGACCATCAGGGAAAATTCCAGCTATTGTAAACAAGACGGGGAATCTGCGTTCGCCGCTGGTCATATGGCGGCAAAATTTGGCGAGCTTGTTGGCTCTGATGGTCTGTTTGGAAGACCGCCATACGGTTGTGCTCTAAAGCCATAATTGTGTGGTAAAACAGCGCAGTAACATTCTGCCAGAAGAGATAACTCTGCCCTCTCCACCTCGCTCTCGCAGGTTAAGATGAACCGGATGTCCATCAGCCTGCGCAACGCCAGGAGCCAGATCTCGGTTCTGCAGGGTCGTCTGGAGGGCCTCAACCTGCTCAACATGGACAATGTCCAGGCTATGGTCAACAGGCAGGTGGAAAACATCACTGGCGTGGTGAATAAACTCAGCTCCACCTGCAACACGGCGTGCCCGGTGCAGACAAAACTTCAACGTAAGAAGCATTTTTAATGTTAGATTTAATATGGTGCACTCTTCCTTCCCCTTTAAGGCTTCTTTGTGATGTCGGATTCTCTTTTGACTCAGAAACTATTGCATTTTATGCAGTTCCCTCTTTGAGTCCTAAGCTTTTGTCATTCCTTTTTCTGCTTTCTCCTTATATTCATCACACGTTAGCGGTACAATTGCAGCAGATCGTGTGATCAGGGATGGTTTGTGGTAAATTTTCTGGCACAGAATGTATTCAATTGCGCCTGAGTGGCCGCGGTGTTTTGTAATTACTAAAAACAACCCATCTCGGGGTGGTCACCTTCTTCCGAGGCAGCCTTTCAGGGAAATTGGAAATGAAGCCGTGCAAACCGACGATGACATTGTCTTCTATATGTCGTTGTTTGCTGGAGCTTTTCCATTAAAAATACCAGCATCGCGGGGAGATTTGAGGCAATCGAAGCAGGGAGAGCGGGAGCAGCCCGCCAACGAAAATGGCTCAGCATGTTAGTGATGAATCAAATTGCTCGCTGCAGCCATAGCAAACTCTGGAGCAACAAAATAGTTGGGAGTTGAGGTCATGTTGTACGTCAATGAGGTAATATGACAACTGGAGTCAAACTGGGAAATGCAGCTCCTCTTATATAACCAATTCAAGTGCCTGTACATTCCACAATCCACTAATCTCTATACAGAGAGACTCAAAGGGACAAGGGGGAGAAACTGACATTTCTGGCACCTGTATATTGTCAAATTTCTGGTTTGGAGTCTGGTTTTTGTCAAACCTGGAGCAACAGCATGCAAACAAGAAGGGCAGAAACTGTAGTCGACTCTGATATAAACAGCGTTTCTGGGTGAACGCACTGTTTTCAGTCTTCAACTGAAGTAAGATCCAGATATGGCACGCTCTAGCTCGTGCTTTTATTTTGAAATCAAAAGTGAGCTTTTTCTATAAGTAGATTAGCTAGGACAGTGGTGTGAAGGGAATCCCAGTGTCTCATTCTTCTTGCTTCCTTCTTCCTTACATTTGTCTCTTTCTCCTTCAAACACCCCTCTCAGATGTCTATTTTTGGTCCGTTTCTCCATCTCTGCTCTCTTTGTGTAACTTTTCCAACTTTGCCTTTGGCACCTCACTTTCCCGAGGAGGTCGTGCTCTTGAGTGTTCATTCATGCATAAAACAACTAAGCTCTCATTACCTCGACATCACTGCGAGACACCTTTTTCACCATTGCTCGCGGACGCACACGGGATCAATGACACCTATGTTTATACGCCAGGTTAAGATGTTAAAACTCCAAAAGGGCAAAAAGAATGTTCTTGTTCTTTTAAGAAACAAGTATATATAATTTATCAGCTAAGCTGTGGTTTGACTGTCTGGAGCAGCTAAATTGTAGCTCCTCCAGATGTTTTTTAAATAGAAGCAGGAATAATGATAAATTGTAGGCAGCCAGTTGTCGACCACACGCACGCCCGTGAATTTTGAATCTTCTACAGCTCAGCAGGCTGTGCACAGTTCTAATAACACGTGCACTTAATATAATCTGAAAAGACCTATGACTTTTTTTCTACATTTCTCACCATTTCATCCAATCTCACTTTTTCAAGGTAGCGTGGGATTGCATTCGCTATTGTCCACGATGTTTCAATCACGCGGCGACGTGAACATTTAGTTCCTTCCATTCATCCTCGCCGAGGCAACTAATCTTTGACTTTTGCAGAAAAACAGAATACATCTCCGGAGTGAGCGAGAAGCAATTTATTCCCCTGCTCAGCTACATTTCACGTCCGCCACATTATCAGGGGTTCTACATCTGCTTGATGTAACATGTCCAGAAGGAAGTGTGCTGGTGAGGGTTTCTGTTTCAGTGTCTATCGCTCCTGGTACACATTTCCGTCCATCACCGAGGGGATTTTTCTGACCGACCTCTGCTTGTCAGAGCAAATGTCCTCTAAATAAACAGCTTCCTCTCTTTGCTATCGCTCATTGGTGGACAGCATTAAACCGTCATTGACGAGCCCACTTGCAAATTGTGGAAAGTTCCAAATTACCATTAAAGCAGGTAAACCAATTAGCCGCCTAATTAAGCAGTCATTTTCCCAGTGAGACCTGCAAATGCTTGGTGGTGAAACCAAGACAAAAGTCCTCACTGAGCGGGTGATGTTCAAGTTATTTAGGTCACGCACAGTGCCAGATGTCTGTTGTCTGTCTGGGGAGACTGGCTGCCTGGTTTGACACATGGGGACAAATAAGGAGAGGGACGAGGCAGAGATCTCAGAGCGAGACACTGACAAAGCCGTCACGTGCGGACCGCTGTTAACGTGGCATCGATAGAGACTGGAACCACACCCTCAACACTGAGGCTGTTTTCCAATAAAGAATGATAACTGCAGTTGTTTTGCACTGCGAGCTACAGAGCTGAAGCAAGAATCTGACCAAGCCGGACCGGAGATGGAAAGCACCAAACGCAGGTGTCCACGTGCCATCTGCGCATGGTTAAGGCTCCATGTAGGGGCTCTCTAATCCAGTTAGATCCCCACATTTCTGAGAAGTCTGTTCCTTTCTAACTGACAGCGGCCTTTGGACCTTTAGATCGGGGTTGGGTCAGTGGCCTGCGGTGCAACACGGGGGAGAGGAGCAAGGGTTTGAGAAATAAATAAGCAGAGGCAGAGGAGGCAATAGACACTGTCCTGCAGGGCAGCGCAAAGGGAAGACAAACGGTTGCCTTTGTCCTGAGGTTTAACCTTCATATGGGAGTCCTGACACCTCATGTGTGTTGCAGACTGTGGCTATCACATCAGGAAGCTCTGGCCGTGTTCTATGCTTGGAGGAACTGCTTGTGCTTGAACAAAATTGCGAAAAAAAAAAATTAATGAGAACTCTCTCTTTGCTTAAAACGGACTTTTTAATCCTATTTCGTTTTCTGTACTCTCCCCTCAGGTCCCTTTCTATCCCATAATCATCTGCTGGCTGTGCGGAGAGAATTATTGAACGTTCAATTACATCCCGCTGCATAACCGTTCTCCCTGTTTTTCCCAGACATGGTTGCCCCGCGGGACTGCTCCGACTACAACGTTCTGGAGCCGAAGAAGAATGGCGTGTACCGCGTCACCCCTGACCCACGCAACGGGACGTTCGAGGTCTTCTGCGACATGGAGTCCTTTGGTGGAGGGTGGACCGTCATACAGCAGAGGCTCGATGGGTCCGTCAGCTTCAACCGCACCTGGGCCGAATATAAGAAAGGCTTCGGAAGCCCGAGGTACACATCTCCGATTTATTTAACAGCAGAACAGGGAAGAGGTTGTTGAGAGGTCTGGACTGGTAACCTGTTTCATCAGAAGGGATTTTTTTTTTCCCCAACAAAAAAAGTGGAATACTTTCAAAGACAATAAGATTTATGACGGTGAGGTAAGAGGCTTAAGAATATTGCGCAGAAAAGTAGCCACATGAGTGCACTTTAATCATAAGACCAAGACAGGGGAGCTGAAATGGGAAAACAAAGAGGTCACACTGCTGATTTTTGCATGCTGACTGCAGAGCTGACACCCTCTAAAGGCCAGTTCACGCAGCACGGCACCGAAGAAAAACCCAAAATAAGAAAAATTCCAACACTGCTAATTTAATCCTGTACATCTCTTTAAAATACCTTTTCACTCTGGATTACAAACAGATTATATACTTAATAAACCACTTCCAACCACCTAGCATCTATAGTTATGCCACATTTGTGGCCCAATGACTGGTCTTTTATCACCTTCTCAGGCCTTTGAGTGGAACATACCATGTATGGAGGGTGGGGGACCCAAAACTTAGACCAAAGAAAGCCTTTTAAAAATCTAAATAAGGATAATGGGTTTGTTTGAGGCGCATCTGTTGCTCATAACAAGTCTAATTAATCTCCACGCCCACACTGAGAGCACCAATGTCAACAGTGTCGTTTGTAAAAGAGTAATTTTACCTCCCCCACAACAAACAGCATTTGAGACGGCCCAGTTGGTCCTCAGTGATGATGCACACCTGTTCCCACCGTCGCTGATTGCTTCCCACCTGCTTCCGTTCGGATTGATTTTCCCGCGTGGGGCTGAAATCGGAAATTCTGACGGCTTTTGAGCCATTTTGACTGATAAGCGAATTCCAAGATAATGAGGCAAAAAATGGCTCGTGTTAAAAATGGACTGATGCGGAAACATTCATTTTTAATGCGGCGCCTCCACCGACTGCACTGAAAGCGGAATCAGATTAGAGGCAGTTTTTCACCCCTGACGCTGTAGGAGCGGGGAAATGTCAAGATTACCTCCAGATAATGACGCCTACAGATCAACCGGATCAAGCACGGCCTCAGATAATCCTCCTCCCGCTCTTGTTATTCTCCTCGCTCCTTGCGTCGGCGCTCCTCGCTGGGGGACGGGTAAATTCAGTTGGAGCGACCGTGTCGGCCGCTGACTGTAAATGAAGATGGGACGTCGCTGCATCCCAAAAGTGATGCCAAAGACATTGTTTTAGGCGGCACTTGGTCCATGCTGAACAGGATAAAGGATTGCAAAGATGAGGTCATTTTTCTGGCCGCTACTGGTGAAACTTGGTTTCCTGATTTTTCTCTTTCCCCTGCAGAGGTGAATTCTGGGTAGGCAACGACCATATCCACCTGCTGACCAAAGCCAAGGATATGATCCTGCGTATCGAGCTGGAGGACTTCGAAGGCGTCCGCGAGTACGCCAGATACGACGAGTTCTACGTGGCGAACGAGTTCCTGCGCTACCGGCTATCGGTCAGCGGATACAGGTACGGGGTCAGGGTCAAACATGGGAGAGTCGGAATGAGGGACACGCCTGTGCTAACCTGGTGTCATTGCAGCGGGACTGCCGGGAACGCCCTCAACTTCAACAAGCACTTCAACCACGACCAGAAGTTCTTCTCCACGCCCGACCGTGACAACGACAACTACCCCTCTGGAAACTGCGGCACCTACTACAGCTCCGGCTGGTGGTTCGACGCCTGCATGTCGGCCAACCTGAACGGGAAGTACTACCACAAGAGGTACAAGGGAGTCCGGAACGGGATCTTCTGGGGAACGTGGCACAACATGTCGACGGAGTACTACCCCACCAACTACAGGCAGGCCTTCAAAACCATCAAGATGATGATACGGCCCAAGAACTACGCTCCCTAGAGAGATCAGAGCAGGGTCGGATCGACGGAACAGCGGTCGGATAACAAAAGTAGACTCGGAAAACTCATGCAACACGCTCATAGTCATACCAGGAAAAAAAAAAATGCAGTAAAAAGTAATGAAATGAATCGCATTTCTCCACCAGTAGAGAGCACAGTGTTAAACCGCCGATGATAAAGGACACTGCGCAGGCCGGTCTTGTGTAGCGGCAGTAATATCACACAGAGGATTACCACGAGAGGACTTTCCTTTTGGGCAGTTTCTCTTGAATGTCTCTACTTTCTGTCCTGCTGCCTCTTGTAATCAACCCAGCTCCGAGACGCACCATGGCTCACAAAAGCACCGGGGCTAATGTAGGAGCGTATGAGCTATCATTCTCTCTGCTCTGGCTGGTTTCTTAATTAACAGCAGCTGGTAAAGTGAGAGGTATGCAAGCTACAGTTTTAAATGGGCTCTGAAATTCATCATCTTCAGCGTATAGGAAAACAAGCTGAAGGAAGTAATATATAATGGTTATAATTTCTCTACCGTTTATTTAATTAACCTGGGACGCTGTATAAAAAGCATCCCAGGACAAATACCTGAATTGTATTTCCTTCCCTGCAAGGTTCTGCATTATTAATGTTTTGGAAAATTGCTTTTGACAGCAGCAGGGTGGGGTCGCAGGGGGGGAAAAATAAAAAATAAAGCCAAATCAAAACAACTTCACTCCTTTGAATAAACCGACACTCCCCACTTGTACAATAGTGCCCCCACGTGTTAGAGAATGGCATCGCATCATAATCCACTACACACTGTGAAAAGACAAGACAAGCGGAGAGAAATGTTTCAAGAACGTGTACAGTATTTATTTTTTGCGTGTGAGATATGATAGCTTTTTTTATAATGCATAGATCCTACAGGGCAAGGTGTACAGGTTGAGATTTGAGCGGCATTGTGACCATTCATAGTGATTATGTGTGTGTTTGGAGCTCTGTGTCTGTACCTTTTCTATCATTCATATTCAACTGTCATGCCAAAAGATGCACTTTTTTATATTAAAAAGAGATTAAAGGTCTGAATACACGGCTGTGTCATTCCCATCGACGCCTGCTCATCCTGGAGTCAGCGAATGTGTAAATT
This sequence comes from Takifugu flavidus, assembly GCF_003711565.1. Lineage (NCBI taxonomy): Eukaryota > Metazoa > Chordata > Actinopteri > Tetraodontiformes > Tetraodontidae > Takifugu > Takifugu flavidus. Next base: position 3,223,902 of record NC_079541.1, on the reverse strand, counting down.
GGGTTAACGCTGTAGTAGTGTCCAGGGTGTTGATGGCCTACAAATCGAGCGATCGGGCGCCACACGCTCATAATAAATGTGTTTATGAGACATTGGCTCAGCAAAGCAGCTCAATAAAAAGACCTTGGCGAGTAAGAGCAGCCATCAAACCAGGGGAGCGTGATCGGCAAACACATTTACTCTGATGTGGAATTAATAATTCATGCATCTGATTCAACTTTCTGAGGCTTTGCTTTTAAAAATATTCAAGCCGTCATTCTAGTGTCAATGGAAGGTTAACTGGGACATTAAATAGCCATCAGTTGGAACCTTCCAGTGGCTTTTAACTTAAGTACTTTAGTCCTTTATATAATCCCTTTGTTGCATTAAAAGCATCCCTATTTTTGCCTTAGTGTCCAGTGCTATTTTCAACACAGCACATTTGGGATTGTAAATCGAAAATAAGGCCCGAAATAAGTAAAGTGAGGTAGAATCACTTTGTTTGGGTTAAATAAGACGCTGAGTAAATGTTTTGTGACCTTTCTTCGGTATTTATGGATTACCTCCTCCAGATGTTGCAGAGGACTTGCAGAGACATCTGTGTTGGCAGCAGGCTGCTCCTGTGGGGGGGAGGCATCAGGTGCGAGGGTCTCCTCTTCCTCCTCCTCTTCCTCACCTCTGCCATTGTCATTCTGCTCCTCACAAAGACTCACTAATGTGCATAAACAGATGCAACAAATCAGCGAACCGAAGGAGCAGAAACTCTTAAATTATTGAAAGTGCCTGATAAACACTTTTTTTCCTCATTAGTATCAATGTTGGATCTGATACAATTGGCATAATTAATGCTATATATCAATTTAGCTTACTTCGCAAGTTTAGTGACCGTTTATCTGTTTAAAAAGGGGGGAAAACATGCTTACTTTTATCTCTTCAGTCTTTAAACGCGTCCTCACGAGAATGTCATAAAAAAAACCGTATTAACCTATCAAACCAACACCATTTGAGGCTTTTGTTTTTTGTTTAGTTTAGTTTTTAAGAGTAATGCTAGCGCAAACAAATCAGTGGCTTTGCTCTCGGAACTAAAAGGCCTGCGTGTGGTCACCATGGCAACTGTCACCGCCTCCACAGGCAAGCCAGGAAATCCAATTTAATGAAGAGAATCTACTTTCTGTCTCAAACTTTTAGCTTTCGCTCCTCAATATTGATAGTTGTTATTACGCAAGAAGTAGGAATTAAAATAATGTCTGCTTACTCAAAAACCAATATCTCTCGCGCTCTGATTGTAACCACAAGGTGGCGATAAAGTGTCATTTAAATTCACAAATTCAAGCGCCGGAAGTCATCTAATTTTCATCCAAACGTTGTTGATTTTATGGGACGGAAATACTTCAAGTGCAGCTATTTTCAATGTACTTTTTAAATATGGTTCAAGTGCTCTCTTTCACAAACTTTTTAATTTTTCCATAACTTTATTGCAAGTTGAATAAAGCACAGACAATAGTTAAATCCACTTAGTGCAGGAAGGCTTTTCTTCCTTTATTCTTCCCTCAATTTTTACTGGCATCTGGCAACGTTAAATGTTCACTCCCTTGCAACAGCTGCAGGAATTATCTCAGCTATGAGTATGAGTGCCTGCTAGCATATTCATTCAGTGCAACTCTTTTTTGTTCCCCATTACACCTGAATGTGAAGGTAGAGTTGGAAAAACACAGCACAACTGGTGAGATGAATAATTTATCTGAATTTGCTGCCTTTTAAGGGCACTGCCAGGCTTAAATCATTTTATGAAGTGTGAGCAAACCCGGCATGTTGCTAGTTGGCAGCTATACAATAAACTCCTTCTTCAAAGAATATCTTTAGAATAAGTCATACCTCTCTATCTAACATAACATGTGGGACAAGGATGTGCACTTTGAGGTTAGTTCACCCGGCACAGTGGCAGCATTTGACTGCACTGTACAAAATCATTGTTTTTTCCAAGGCCACTTTGAGATGATTTGTTTTGATTATTATTTTTGATTATTATTTTTGGTCTGATTTGTTTCCTCTGGCAGTGGAATGGAAATTTGGGTATGTGCTGTTCAATCTGGACTTGTTTTGGATGATGTTGGCCTAAATTTACCACCCTTCATTAAAACACGAACAAATCTCATGCAATTTTGACATGAGTGCTGTTCAAGGTTCCAAAATAACCTTGAGTTCCCTCCAAAAGTCTTTATAGGATATGATGACATCCAGAGAGAAAGCAGGTTATTTTCAGATGAGAAACCATCACACTATGCTGCTCCTTCTTTGACCATTTTTGGCAAAATAAAACAAGCAAGAGTTAGCTATTACTGGGGTCTAAATATTGTTATCACTGTGAATAAAGAGACTATCAGGAAAACCACAAAGATCTAAACAGCCTCAGTTCCTCTATTCAGCTGTGAGGTCAAAGACAGATGTTCATGATGCGCAGTGAATCATAGGTGAGAAAGGGAAAAAGAAACACATTTCTGCTCACACTGGCTCATAAATATGCCAAAGAAAATGAACGTGGGAGTACAATTGGCCTGTTGGGGTACAAGTCACAAATCTGCAAGTTAAAACAACTCTTGCAAGATTTGCTTTCAGATCTTGTCACAAAAGGTAAAACACAAAAAAACAGTGTGTGTTTTCTGTAAAGAATATTTAAAAACATGGTTATGGGGTTGTAAATGAAACACTATTGACTAATTTAAAGTGATTTTAAAAAAATCCACCTATAATAGCTTTAAAACACATACTGTACAAATGTTAGCATTTGATCATCACTGTTGCTGTCATGTTAGCATGAAAAGAGCATGTGGGCTGAGTGCAGTGTTTCTCTGCTGCAGGCTTTTCCTGAGTCAGATTTATGACACCCTCTGCTGCTACACACATTTTGTGAACTCAGAAGGTCAAGAGCAACCGCAGCTGTCAAGCCTTTGGTGTCTGAGGGCGGCAAAACCAGGCCCCTGGAAAAAAGTCGCTGTACTCTGAAGGTGAAGCGTCCAGGTCTGGTTTGCTGCCACAACAAACACTAGTACACTGGGCTAATTTTACGACCCTACCCCCCCCCCCCACCATCCTCTGGGTTCCTCTCTTTTATGTGGCCTCCAGGCTGCGTGAAATGGGCTAATTATCGCTCGCATTCCGGCGCTCCCCCAATTAGAGAACCACTGCCTATATTCTATGTATAACAGACAATATGAAAATACAGCGAATCTTTTTTCTCACAGGGACGTGAAAGATAAACCCGTCAGAATAGAATCAAAGTTTAACGGACTATCTCACAGATAAGTCGGTGAAAAGTTGAGGGATGCGTTTGGCGCAGCCTGAGTGTGATGTCAAAGACCCCTCCGCAGTTTGGCTCTTTTTGATCGCCTTGTTTATGTGTCACATGAGCAACAACAGTCACATGTGTGAAAGTCTGGATCGCATCCCGACCTTTGAAGAGAGCAGCGTTGAACAAAAGATCCAACATCAGGACACACAAGGAAATTAAATGCTTTGGCACTCGGATATGGATCAGCCACAAGAAATAAAGATTAATGTGGAGGACACAGTTGTATCTTGGAATATGTAATATAATTCAAACTGAGGGGCACAGGCCAGAAGTGGCACACCAAGGCCGTCCTCCTGGACAACTTTAGATCCAAGTCTAAAGTCTGGCTTTACAAAAAGCCATTTGTTTAACATCAGATGACTCCGAGTCACATATGCGGATTAAATTCATTTTCCAGATATTTATCTGAAAAAATAATTCTAAAGATTCCTGGTAGACAGACTGGTAGACATCTGTTCATTTGTAGCTTCCTGTTCCTCCATGTGTTTGTGTGTGAAATTCTTTGGCAGATGGTTGAAGCCCATCTTTATTAAAATTAAATTGCCTGTGTGGGGCCGGCGATAAGAAAATGTTTTCAGAGTTTCCGCTTTCAAACCTAAATATATGAAAACCTTGGGCTGTAATCATTACCGGGCATGTGAGTCTCCGTGATCTATGACGATGGGATTCATCCAGAGACGGTTTACAAATGTCGGGGGGATTAGACTAATGTTACAGACGCTTTCCTGTTATCTGTGTTACAGCCTCCCACAGGCCTCATCCTCGCAGATCCGAAGGTAAACTGGCATACCTCCTGTGGGTCCCCATCACCTGCCTGCAGAAAAGCTGCGGTAAACACATCCGGACAGGCCGTCTCGTGGCACTACGGCCGAAGCACTTTAATCTGTGGCAAGTGAAGAGTCTGTTTGACGTCTCCTCCTCTCACATAAACATCTTCCTGGAAGGGTTAAGTGCCATCCAGGCTGTTAAAGGCTTAAAAAATACAGTGAGATTGCTTCAAAAATAACCCTTTAAAAGACTAATAATAATTCCCTTAAAGCACATTAAACCTCATTGTTCTGAAGAAATAATCAGATTGAAATTCAGAAAAAAAACAGTGGTCTTTTTCCGTGTTTTTAGGTGCAAATGAGGCAATTCATCTGCTCTGGTCTGATGCATTTATGCCCCATTCGCTTGAGTCTCAAGGCCATTAAATCCTTTCTCCCACACACACAGCTATGGCAACATTACTTTGTCTTTAAACATGAGAGGACAGGCTGTCCAAATGAGCAAAGCAGGTCTGGAGATGTTAAATTATACAGGAAAGACACTTAAAAAGGGGCGATTCAAACTCAATTCGCTGTGAGGGCTGGGAATTTGAAATTATATTGGAAGATATAATTAAAATTGACATTATGAGACAAAATAGATGTGGTAATTTTCATCATTTAGTTGGTAAAATTAAGATAATAAAAAAGTTGTGCATATTTTATGATTTCCTCTCCGGTTTATTTTGACTCTTGACCACAGTGCCCCCTGCTGGCCACTAGGAACACTGTATATGGAAGAGTAACATGAGGCAGGAGGCAGAACTTTAAAGCTACTTTAAATTTTTAACGGGCTTCTTACTTGTCCCAGTTCTCCTGATAGGTATCAAAAGTTTTATCACAAACTGGTGTCCATGAGGCAGGAAGCTGTCAAATCTCTAAATTTGATCTACTTTCCTGTTTCTGGTGCAACCGGAAGTACTAAAATCAACGCGGTGATTTCTGTTAAGCTGATTTCCTTCAGCGTTGCTTGTTGCTCATTAATAAAATAGAAGCAATTAACCTTATCTGGTCACCAGATCTCCTGAGCGGCCTTTCATTTCTATACTCTGCTCATTTTGTGTGCTTGTGTGCATTAATTAGAGTGTGTTTGCCTCACATCTCCAGACAAGAGTCCTCCAGGGATTCCTCCCTTCCCTTTCATCCTGGCCACAGCCATCAGAGCGCGACACCCATACTATCACTGACTTGAGACAGTTCCACCCTGTGTTTCATTCAGCATTTTTCCCCTTGTGATTTATCTTCCAGTTCTTCATAACTCTCTTCAACTCAACTCATCTCTTTGTTTGAACAGATGACGATGTTGCTTCATGTTTCCTGAAGACTATTTTTCAGGCTTATTATATTTTTGTAGAGCTACTGTATGACAGTTTTATGATGATACTTTTTAAATTAACCATACCGACAAACGTACTCTGGTGGCCTGGTGTGGTGTTGAGAACTGTCTCCACAGGCATCATTGCATGCATCATTGCACGCTGTTTCGTGAGTATCGCGTCACTTCCTGTCTCACTTCCTGACTCTTCTGTCGTTTGCTGGTTGCATTGTGCACGGGGTGCCGTATTCACTTAATATTGAACACTTGGTGTGTTGTATTCACTTAATATTGAACACTTGGTGTGTTGTATTCACTTTACTTAAAATTTTGAACACTTGAGACATTCTAGTCACCTGATATCAACAGTAAGAAACAACCCATATTAAACAAATACAGGCTTCGCCGATCACTAGCGTTAGCATGGCCTCACCGTCTGTTTCACCCGGTGTCTTTGTCTGTTCAGAGTGTGAAATGTTTAGTTACTCCTCTGCCTCCCTTAGTGAAGGGAATAGGTGCAGAAAGTGTAGTTTATTTACGGCTATGGAGGCGAGACTTAGCGAGCTTGAGACGCGGTTCCGCAGCTTGGAGTTAGCTGGAGTTGCGTCATGTAGCCAGGATAAGCTAGCTGCTGCGGAGCCGCCTAGCGTAGCTACAGCTAGCGGTCCCCCGGCAGCAGCCGAGCAGCCGGCTAGCCAGGGCGGCTGGGTGACGGTTCGTAGGAAGCGTAGCCCAAAACAAAGGCCCACGGTGCACCACCAACCGCTTCCCGTGGCTAACCGCTTTTCCCTCCGCGCACGACACCCGCTAGAGAAACCGACCCTGGTAATTGGCGACTCTGTTTTGCGCTACGTGAAGCCGACTCCAGCGACCATAGTGAAGTGCATTCCGGGGGCCAGAGCGGGCGACATAGAAGCAAATTTATGGCTGCTGGCGAGACGTAATCGTAAATTTGTAAAGTTATTATTCACGTCGGAGCCAACGACACCCGGCTTCGCCAGTCGGAGGTCACTAAAATTAACTTGAAGTCGGTGTGTAACTACGCAAAAACGATGTCGGACTCCGTAGCATTCTCTGGTCCCCTCCCCAATCTGGCCAGCGATGAGATGTTTAGCCGCATGTCATCGCTTCGTCGCTGGCTGTCACGGTGGTGCCCCGATAACCAGGTGGCCTTTATAGACAATTGGAGCACCTTCTGGGGAAAACCTGGTCTGATTAGGAGAGACGGTGTCCATCCCACTCGAGATGGCGCTTCTCTCATTTCTAGCAATCTGGCTAATTTTATTAGACCCAAAGTGACCTGACAACCCAGGGTCCAGACCAGGATGCAGAGTTGTGGTCTTACACACCTCTCTGCTGCTTCCTTAGAACCCTCATCCACCAACAATAACATATTTAACATTATAGAGGTAGTCTCTGTTCCACGGTTAAAAGTTCACCAAGCACAGAGCAGGGGAGCGGTCAATCACCAAAATCTTATTAAAATTAATACTGAAGCACAAGTTGGAGAAACTAATATCACAATTAAGTGTGGACTGTTAAATATTAGATCTCTTTTGTGTAAATCCCTGTTAGTGCACGACCTGATAGCGGATCATCACATTGATTTATTTTGTCTTACTGAGACCTGGCTTCAGGAGGAGGAGTATGTGAGCTTAAATGAATCTACTCCTCCTACCCATCTTAATTATCATATTCCACGTGTTACTGGTCGAGGAGGGGGAGTGGCAGCAATCTATCACTCCAAGTTATTAATTAATCCCAGACCAAAACGGAGCTTCAGTTCATTTGAAAGCTGACTCTTGGCATCACTCATCTGAACTGGAGGACAGAAAAGCCACTTCTGTTGTAGTTGTATATCGGCCCCCTGCTGGGCCACATTCAGAGTTCCTGTCTGAGTTCTCTGACTTCTTATCTGACTTGGTCCTTAGAACGGAAAAAGTCATTATCATTGGAGACTTTAACATCCATATGGACGTTATAAATGACAGCTTTAGAAATGGCTTCATTTCATTACTTGAGTCAGTTGGTTTCCTCCAGCAGATAAACCAACCAACTCACAGCTTTAACCACACCCTAGATCTAGTTCTGACTTATGGTGTTGAGGTAGAACATGTGTCAGTGTTCCCTCAGAACCCAGTCCTGTCAGACCACTCTTTGATCACTTTTACATTTATGATTAAAGATTCTTCTATGCTCAGAACAAAGTCTTACTATAGCAGATGTCTTTCAGATAATGCTGTAGCTAAGTTTAAGGAAGTGATCCCTGTGCTGATCCCAGGACCACCGTGTGTTTCCCCAGGGATCAATCATTATAATCTTGGCCCTGCTGAGGTTGACTCTATTGCTGAAGGTGCAGCAACCTCACTGAGAATCACGCTTGATTCTGTTGCCCCCCTGAAAAAGAAAATAGTAAATCAGAGGAGGTGTGCCCCCTGGTATAATTCACATATCAGGACCCTCAAGCAGAAAGTGCGAAGACTGGAAAGGAAGTGGCATTCTTGTAAGATAGACAGCTACCATGTAGCCTGGAAAGACTGTCTATTAGTTTACAAAAAGGCCCTTCGCAAGGCTAGAACAGCTTATTTTTCTTCTTTGATTGAGGAAAATAAGAACAACCCCAGGTTTCTCTTCAGCACTGTGGCCAAATTAACCAAGAGTCACAGTGTTTTAGATCCACGTATCCCTTCTTCCCTTAGTGGTGAAGACTTCATGAGCTTCTTCACTGATAAAGTTCTAGCTATCAGAGAGAAAGCTAACCAGGCCATCCCTACAACTGGACCATCACCAGATGTGCCGACTGTGGGAACATACAGGGTCTCCAACGAGCCCTTAAGCTCCTTCAGCCCTATATATTTTTCTGAGGCGTCATCGCTAATTCAGAAATCCAAGACCACTACGTGTCTTTTAGATCCCATCCCAACACACCTGTTGAAGGATGTTCTACCACTGATAGGCAGTTCTATCCTGGACCAGATCAATGGTTCTTTAGTGTCAGGTTATGTACCCCGGTCCTACAAGGTGGCAGTGATTAAGCCGTTGCTTAAAAAACCATCACTGGATCCTGATGTCTTGGCAAATTATAGGCCAATATCCAACCTTCCTTTTATCTCTAAAGTTCTAGAGAAGGTGGTGGTGACTCAGTTACTGGAGCACCTGCAGAGGAACAGCCTGTTTGAGATGTTTCAGTCAGGCTTTAGAGCTCACCACAGCACAGAAACAGCACTTCTTAAAGTCACTAATGATCTTCTCATAGCTTCCGATCATGGACTGGTCTCTATGCTGGTTCTGCTGGACCTCAGTGCTGCTTTTGATACAGTTGATCACAGCATCCTGTTACAGAGACTGGAACATGTGATTGGGATTAAAGGGACAGCACTAGACTGGTTTAGATCATACTTATCTGATAGATACCAGTTTGCCCATGTCCACGGCGTTCCCTCCTCATACAGTAGGGTTAGCCATGGAGTTCCTCAAGGTTCCGTACTCGGACCAATCCTCTTCACATTGTACATGCTTCCCTTAGGGAACATTATTCGGCAGCATGGGATAAATTTTCATTGTTATGCTGATGACACTCAGCTCTATTTATCCATGAAACCCGAGGAGACAGAGAAGTTAGTGAAGCTCCAGACCTGTCTTAAAGACATAAAGTCCTGGATGTCTTCAAATTTCCTCCTCCTTAACCCAGGAAAAACTGAGGTCATGGTGTTTGGTCCTGAACCTCTCAGGGATAGATTAGATCACATGATCACTCTAGATGGTATCTCATTAACATCTAGTCTCTCTGTGAGGAATCTAGGAGTAACTTTTGATCAAAATCTCTCCTTCAACTCACACATTAAATTAGTCTCTAGAAGTGCCTTTTTTCACTTGAGGAACATCTCAAAGATCAGGAAGCTACTGATGCAGCCTGATGCTGAAAAGTTAGTCCATGCATTTGTTACTTCCAGGCTGGACTACTGTAACTCCTTATTATCAGGGTGTCCAAACAACTCTTTAAGAAGCCTCCAGTTGATCCAAAATGCTGCAGCCAGAGTTCTGACAGGTATTGACAAAAGAGATCACATAACTCCTGTACTGGCGTCGCTTCATTGGCTGCCCGTTAAATTTAGAATAACTTTTAAAACCCTTCTTCTGACCTACAAGGTCCTCAGAGGCCTAGCTCCATCCTACCTGGAGGAGCTAGTGATACCCTATCAGCCCAATAGACCGCTCCGCTCTCAGAATGCTGGTCTACTTGTGGTTCCCAGAGTTTCTAGGAGTAGAATGGGGGGCCGAGCATTTAGCTACCAGGCCCCCCTGCTTTGGAACCAGCTCCCTGTCCAGGTACGGGAGGCTGACTCCATCGCTACTTTTAAGATCAGACTCAAAACCTACCTCTTTGAAAAAGCTTACTGTTACTAATTCAGTAGTTCCAGTTACTATCATAGACAGACAAATTATCATACTTAGGGGGTCGTCTAATCATTAGGTCACATTCTAGCTATGCTGTTATAGGCCAAGGCTGCCGGGGTCCGGAAACATGATCACCTGACAGGCCTCTGTCACTCCACTGGGTCATGGTTCCTCTCCTTTCCTCTCCTTTCCTCTCCTTTCCTCTCCTCATCGAGCAGACTAGTTATGCTGATTCTTGTGTAGTTTTCTGCTTCTCTCCCCCCCCCCCCCCCCTCTATTTATTTGCAGGTATCACTGCCATCGGAGCTGCATAATGACCGCCGGCCCCGTTGAAGTGATTGTGCATATTTTTTGTGTGTGTTTCTGTGCTCTGTGCCTCTCCTCTCCTCTCCTCTCCTCCCCTCTCCTCTCCTCTCCTCTCCTCTCCCTCCTCTCCTTCTCTCCTTCTCTCTACCTCTCCTCTTTTCCTCTCCTCTTCCCCCTCCTCCTCCTTCTCCTCTCCTCTACCTCCCTTCACTCTACCTCTCCTCTCCTCTACCCCTCTCCTCTCCTACCTATCCTATCCTCTACCTGTCCTCCCTCCTCTCCTCTCTCTTTACCCAGCCGGCCATCAGCAGGAGGGTCCCCCTACATGAGCCTGGTCCTGCTCAAGGTTTCTTCCTGTTAAAGGGGAGTTTTTCCTTGCCACTGTTGCTTGTCTGGGGTCAGGCTCTGGGATTCTGGAAAGCGCCTTGAAACAATTTTGATTGTATAAGACGCTATATAAATAAAGATTGATTTGATTTGATTTGATTTTGATTTTGATTTGATTTATTCTACAGAAATAAGAGGGACTAAATAACTGATGATAATAGCAACAGAGCATCTCCAAAACTGCAGCTCAGTAGTATCAAGAAGGCAGAGTGGTGAACCAGGGGGGCCCAGGCCAAGAAATCAGCTGCTGTAGCTCAAATCTATGCAAAACATAGAAGCTTCTCCTGACAGAATGGTGACAGGACACACAGGGCAACACAACTTGTTATGTATGGGCGGCATACCTGCAGACCGCTCAGGAAGCTCGCCCTGACTCGTCCACCACCAGAAGCACCTACAATAGACGCATCACCTTAGCAATGGACTACAGCAATGAAGGAAGATGTGCTGGGGTCCTGCAATCGATGTAGATGTCGAAACTGCCTTCATCAGCATTGTTGCTGTACACCCTTTGATGGAAACCATGTTTCCTCAGGGCTGCGGCCTCTTTCAGTGGGATAACGAGCGGCGCCGCAAAGCAAAAGAGGGTTAAGGCGCACAACAACAAGTTCGAGGTGTTGACCGGCCCTCTAAATTCCACAGTTCGCATTCCCGTCAAGCATTCTTGGGCATGCAATTAACTTGCTTAAAGATCTGCTGTAAACATCTTGGGGCTAAGGACACCTTCACAAAAATGGGGCCGACTTAATATCAGACTGGTCGTCTCATTGTGCCTGATCACCGTGACTAAAGTGTACGGACATTGATCCATGGATAAGAGGACAGTGTAGCTGTGGCTAAAAACAAAAATGCTAAGACTCTTACACAAAAGCAGCATTTCTGGGAAATAAAATTGTGAAACAATGTCAAAAATAGATCCACAACGTCATGCTAACTTTGCTACCTACAGAGACGGGCTGTAACTTTCCACGGCTGCTAGAGCCATCATTTTATTGCACGATATACTTTACCCGCGGTTTATTTTCAGTTTTTGTTTCTCCCTGAATGTGGTCACAGGCTGTCTCTACATCTTGGACTGGGAGTAGCCTACACACCAAAACCAAAATTACAGACTGAAGTTGGTCCAAGGGCCAACAAAGTAGGCGAAACGGGGATAATTTAATCACTAAAACAATTAAGCTCCTTCCAAATATCTCTGAATTATTACAGAAATCTTTCTCCAGCATCACTCATCCGTTGTAAGAACAATCAAAAGAGACACGTACAAAAGAGAAGGCACCAGTATGTCAGTTTGGAGAACATTTAGTCTGAGTTGGGCTCTTTGGGAGCGCACCATGACTCACTCTGGTTGCCCATTCCCTATAAAAGCGCTGCAGCTTGAACCCAAAGCCGACCCCCCAACGGTGACTCAGCTCTGGTCTAGTTTGGGAGACATTTAGAGGCCAGTTTAGTGAGCTTTTAAATCTGTCTCCACAGTTAAATAGACTAATGGGAAACTTTACAGCGGCACAGGCGGAAACAAGAGTAAATGTCAGTTATTTTGCAACAATGTGTGACAAGCTCCCGCCTGTAGAGGATGAGCTGGTCAGAGGGTTGCGGCAAGGAAAAAATGCAGGTCGGTGGGCCGGCCACGGGCACTTTTGGTGACCTTTGCATGCTATGGGCCATTGTCGGAACACGCATAGGCTTCTTTAGGCATTCATGCATGCAGGAGGGAGTCCTGGATAATTGCTCTGGTCCAGGAGGAATGTTAAGAGCAGGGTAGGAGGCTATGCTGGCTCGGTGCTAACCTTTCCAGTGCTGCACACTAGAAAAATCATAGAGTCAACACCGAATTTTCCTTTAAAATCTGAACTTAAATCGATACCGTCTATATTTCCCAGATCAGGGATCAGAGTCACAGTCATGTATGGACACATTTAGGCGATTTACAGTCAAACACCAAAGATACTGATAATTTCCTTTTCAGGCTTAAATATAAAGGTTTGCAACGTTACATTAGTTTTACTGTGTCCGTGTGCTGCTCTGATACAGTATATAGAATAAGGAACTTAAGAGGTTTGCATCTCTTAATAAACAAACAATTACATTTAATAAGCTGCAGCTCAGTTTGTAAAATCAAATTCAGCCTGTTTCAGCTTTGCAAAGTCTTCCAAATGAATCAGGATGCATCACTGATTTATGAAGGAAAATCATTTTTGGGAAGCAAAATCCAAAGCGATATAGATTTTCAGCCTGTTTGGAACCTGAAGACAAGTGTTGACTGTCCACCAATATTCTGCTTTCAGATCACACACCACTTAAAATTCCCACAACAAACCCACCAGTTTCCTTTTTAACTTTCTGTCAAAGCCCTGCATCCAGCGACTTTCAGGAACTGGAATTTTTCCCCCCTCAGAGACAAAACAAACAGGAGCCTCTCAAGGTCAGAACTTGCCTTTATTGTGCGGATGTTCCAGCGAAGACCCGTCTTGCACGGTGGATCAATTTCAGGGACGTGTGTTTCATCTGTCAGTTGCAAACACATTTAAAAAGAGCTTTCAACAAAGACTTGGAGGGAGATCTTGACATGGCACCAAATCTACAATATTTTAGCCAAAATGATCTAGAGAATTTTCTCACCATTAAATTATTCAGGATTACCCAAAGCCCCATGCTCACAGATATGTTTGCCAACTGTCTCCTGTCCAAAAACCTACAAAGACATGATGCAAATATCGATACACACAGTTAATTTAATATTTATGGTGCTCTGAGCACAGTCTTCACAAGGAATCTTTTGATATATAGCAGATTTAGATCACATATGGCCAGAATCTGGACTGACTGACACATGCATTCGCAGGAGACACAAGAGGAAGGATTAACGGGGATAAAGCCTCAACATGGAGATCATTTGGAGGTAGAAACATGGCATCCAGCAACAGGTACCACCATCCTGAGTAATATCTGAGTGCTGAAATGCAAGAAAATGGCAGAAATGAGGATGTCGGGTGACAACCTTCATGATTTATTGCAGTCACGGCTGGTTGAGAGGCTGGAGAACGGGAAAAGGAAGCATCGGGACAACTGAGATTATCATCCCCTCCCCCCCACCCCGGTGCTGTGGCAAAGCATGAACTGAGCTGTGGCGAATGCAGATCTTGAACCGTGACATTTCCTGCTTTCATAGGAAATAACCTATTTGGTTTGATGTAGACGTTCTCACCCCCCAAAAAAAGGGATCTAGTCACACGGTGAGGATTGAACCTCTGCTGGGTTGTTACTGGCAATGCTCACCAGCATGATTCATTACATTCAATGGAAAATATGTCTAAACACGGCTGGCACCGGCTCTCAATTAATCATTTCAACAATATCCATCCATGTATGCTGAAGTTTTGTTAAGGTATGTCCAAATAAATCAGCACGACCAAGGAACGTTTGCCGCGCGTATGTAAACAACAATGACACTAATAAACGGCGCACAGCGCGTCATGAAATTAAAGGACTATGAGGCAGCGAAGCACCCATAGCTGTCATGGTTGATGATGCCACCTGCGCATTAAAGTCCAAGAACGCAACTTTCTTGATAAAACAAAACACGCTCAACTCGATATTCCCACAAACACAGAAAATCCTACGAAAAGCCACAAAAATCGTGGCTTCAGCCGATTGATTTTCTGCTGAGGTTGCGGCTGTGATTCTGTTTATTATCACGTTGCTTTTATCCAAATCTGACCCGGCTGTGTAAACATGCCCCCCTGCACGGGCGACAAGAGTTGAGGACATAAAATGACGGCACGTCAACGGTTGCTGGGGGAGATTTAATACCCAGAGGTCAAAGCCACTCCTGCGACCCTCAACATCAATTTCGTGCATTGGGATTCTTGCGATGGCAGGTAGTTTCTGCTTCGTTTGGGTTACTGGCTCGCTTCTCGCTCCTTTGCCAGAGCAACTGTTACGGTATGTGTCTTAGAGAGAACCCGAGAGCAGACCAGAACACGATGGTAAGATGGTCCAAATGAGTTTGATTGCGGGGGGGCAACACAAAGACAGACAGTCCTCCTGGACTGCGGGTAGCTCAGGAGTAAGGATCTGCACTTCGTGGGGTCCAGCGGAGAGTCCTCAAACCAGAAGCACTGCAGAAGGACTGCAGAGAACTCGGGAGTCCGACTCTGCACGCTCACTGGCCCAGGACACGCCATGGAGACCCAGAAGACAGACGCAGTCCTCCTGGGCTGCAGGGAGTATGGGTGAGTCCTCGAACCAGGAGCAGTCCTCCAGGACTGCAGAGAACCCAGGAACCGGTCCAGCAGACGGCAATGGAGACCTTGAACGTGCTGGGAAACAAACAGGACAGCAACCGAGACAACAGGACACTCCGGGCCCGATAGGTAGGCGCTCCCTCCTTAAGTAGGCAGCCAGGTGGCAATCGCGCCTGCCTACAGTGCCAGCTGTAGGCAATCAAACTCCCTAACGCCCCCTGGAGGAAATAAATCAGACACCACCCTGGACCCCAACAGCAACAAGCAATGCGCTGCCCTCCTCAGCTGTTTCTAGTGCGTCTTTTCTTCTTTCTCAACACCGATGTCTGATAAAATCTTTGGTGGAGCTGCCTGATGATCCTTGATAGGGGGCTGTCATGACATCATCGGCTTGAGTTTACAACCCTTGAAAGAGGAGCCAGAAGGAACATCTGCATTTTTTTGGGGGGAGGGGGGCATCAGCGACAGCGACAAATTACACTGACCCAAAGCTAGTTTGGGGCTTCAGATCTAATTTCGCCCATTTCAAGCTGATACCGTGGAAACAGACTCCAAAAACCACACCGTTGTTCACCACATTCAAGGGAGAAGAGATTACTCATCCAGTTAGACTTGGAAGAAGCTGTCAGGAATCTACATTCATTCCAAGTTGCTGTCATGCAGATTTTATGTTTGTTGAAGTTTGTAATTAAGTAATAGTCGATGGCAGGAGGTCAAGGTTTGGACAATCCATCGGGAATACTCAACATTTCGCAGGTGAAAGAGCAAATGTAACCAGGACAACACTGATATTGTTTAGCCTGTGCATGACGATGAAGAGAAAATATTTTAAAACCGCGAATGGCAGCCAAACTGGTCCCCACTGGTGAGGTCATGGTGTCGCCAAATGTCAAAATGTGATGGATAACAGGAAAAGTGGTGGAAAAGTCAGAAAGAAGCATTTGAATCATTCATGATCTGTTTTTTGCTCCCCTAAATTCATCAACAGCTTCAGGCTGGAGGTTTTATTGTGTTTTTTGTGGTAATTCTCCCAGCCACACACAGTGTTCAGTCAAAGATGGACTATATTTTGGTTTTCTTTACTGTTGCTCTTCCATTAAGGTTGATGATTTTCTACAGATAAGTAGGATGTCCAAACACTGAAACCATCCCACAAGGGTTAGGGTTCTTAACTCTATTACACAAACATGAACTTAAAATTTCCCAACTTTTGCAATATTTTCAAGATTTTAAGTGAGTTTGCAGATGTAGTTACCACGCCGCTCGGAAAATAAATCCCAAAATGACAATGTGATGCAAACACAGATCTGACAAGATGACTTTTACATGAAGGCTCCTCTTCCAACCAGTGACCTCACAGTGCTTCCTCGCTCGGCAGTGGGAATTTCCGGCGCTGGATAACTCGGTCTGTTCGACCTCGATCTGCACTCCACCTCCGGGGTGGGGGGAGTAGGAGGAGAAGGAGGAATACCTGTGTAACGATCACTTTAACTTGGCAGGGCCTGTTAGAGGTCACGCTGTTGGGTTACGCTGGAGTTGGGTTGAGCCTTAAATTTAGGATGAGAGAAATGCAACAGTGGTCAGATGTTCCCAGGAGAGAATTTGAAGAGCATTATCTCGCTGCCCCCTGATACTCCCAGCTAATTTAATCTTCTTATGCGCCGTTTATCAGTGCGGGTCCTGAGAGAAAAGGCTGCCTGCACAAAGAGAGAGATGAGTATGCCTGTCGCTGGCGCCTTATTTTAGCTCGTACATGAATAGAGCTCTGCAGGACAGGCTATAACTATCAAGTGTGACGTAGCCAGAATCTACAGTTTAAGACTTATGCCAAGGAGGATGGGGGGCGGGGGTTGGCGTACGGTAGCACCAATATAAATGTTCAGGTTGACTCGTGGCCCGTATTTGCTCTCCTGTAATCTTCATCGTGTTCTGGTCTTCCTCTGACAGAAAAGATAAATGTGGAGGATAGAAAGGGAGTATTTGTCAGGGAAGAGCACCCATCAACGAAGAATGAGATAGATAAAAATAATGAGAATGAAAAAGGCTCGTTTTCCAAATGGACAGAATGGACTTCAGAGGGAGGGGAGAGCGCAGGAGTCATCTGGTTCGTCTGGACCGTTGCAGCACGGCTGGGCTCGCCTTGTGATGTGTTGCTGCGATGCGTTCGCAGGCTGCCGTGGATCGCTGCCAGGCGGGGGAAGCGTGGAACACCGACTGGGAAACGCATCGAGAAATAAAGAAAAGCAAAGAGAGCAACAGATTTCAAACTCTGCCGTACAAAAAAGAACAGATTGCATAGGCAGGTAATTACCGCGTCCTGAAAGCACATCTACATGATGATCCGATGGTTGCTTCACGATGGAGAGAGCGAGCTGAGGCTGAGCCAGCACCTCGGTCCTGGAACAGCCTGCTGGGTGGGGAAGAGCCACCGAGCTTGAGCTCATTCCCCTGTTTGTCTTTCTTCTTCTTCTTCTACTACATCATCCCTGCGTCCGGATTTCAACTCCAACCCCAGGTTTTGTTTTTTCTCCCCAGGAATGTTGGGTGTGCTTGAAGCCTTGATTTCGGTGTTATTCCAATGTTTTGGCTGATTCCCCGTCTGTCCCATGTGCATTTTGAGTGTATTTACTTGTTTTCAGATTGCAACCCGATGGTGGAAAATAATCTACCTTCGAGACTGCAAATTCAGAGGCTTATGTTGGCTGTTCGCAATCCAAATGAGCCCATGATTTATTTATTTTCATTTCAAGATTGCCTGCTTAAAACCGAAGGAGCGGCGGTCTTATGTACAGTGTTCCTGGGGCAGAAAACAACTATCATTCACTATCATTCGCGTAGGAAAGGAGAAGCAAAATTAGAATTTGAGGGCAATTCTTTCATGTTACCCAACACAGCTGCCAGATAATCTCCTAAGAATTAGAATTAATCATCATCATTATATCATGATGGCTTTCCTTTCCACCCCCAAATCGTTTCCATTCCCTTTAAATGCGCCATCTTGCTTTATTTAGGTTATTAGCATTAAATCATTAAAGATATGGCATCAGGTAATGATGTTTCCCTGCACATGTTGATGTGTTTAGACATTTATATGGTGCAGGGAGGCTATAAAACATCTTTAAGCGGATGCTCTGGAATCAAAAGTCAACCTGTTTTATGTTTGAAGCATTTTAACAAGGTGCACATCTGTCTCTTCCTGAGGGCGTCACAGCTGGCGTGCCACACAAATCCCCCTCTCATCTCGCGGCATCCACATACACAAACTCACACGCACCGTGCGTATATCCAGAGCGTGGGTGTAGTGCGACCGAGGGAGCGACTACTCAATGTTTACCATCTGAAGCGTCAGAGTCGCCGTAGCATCGTACCCTCACCGCCGAGCTGTTGTGTTTGGCAGATAAGCCACGTGGAACACAATACTGATCCTAACATGGAGCTGTTTTTCCTCAGTGTTGGAATAAAAAGCAGCATTGTGCTGATTAGTGAGGGCTTTGCTCATCTGGCACTACAAAATTAAACAGATGAAACAATCATGAATGCTGTTTTGTGTCAGGCAGCTCACATTAATAACCAGCTTAAATAGGCTTTCAACATTATTTGTGTGGCCACTGAGAAGAAATGGTCACTCCAGTGGGAATTCTCTGGCTGTAGCTGGTGCCAACATTGAAACATGGCAGCTCTAATGAAGGATTTTAGCCTCATTTCTGTATAATGCGCAGGATGTTCTTTGTCTGGGATCAAACTTTTGCTAGATTAGCAAGCTAACATGTCTGATGAATTGATGTTATGTCTGGCCAACACAAAAGACAATTTTTTTAGATAAAAAGAAGCAGGTTGCAGGTTGTCTTGAGGCAGATACAGCTGAGCAGGCATGCTAAAATTGTAGAGCAGAGCAGCACTGTCATAAATCATGCAGAAACATGGACACCTGGGGCGTGCAGGCAGGAGCAAATTAGATAAGTGTTGGGAAGTCCCCACCCAAGAAGACAGCAAGATCTCTCTTAATACCCTTCTCTCCATTTATACTCCTTTGAGAGAAGGAGTATAACTGGAAAAATTGGAGTATAACTGGAAAAATTGAAGGAACAACAGAAAACCAAAGAATGTTATTAGCACATGTGGCTAAAAAACAGGGATTCCTCCTCGAACAATAGCAAGAGTGACTATTCTCATACAAATTTGCATTCATAAGGCCTGAGGACATCCTTGCATGAGTTTAATGTGGACTTGCGATCCAAAGATAAGCCCCCCTGATTGCCTCCGGTGGTCTGCTGCAGTACAAGCAAAAGCTCTGCCCTCGCTATTCCAGTTGGGTCAATATCATACGAATCTTTGACAGCTTTTGTCTCCATCCAGGGGGCTGAAAAAATTATTGAGTGGTGACTCAGCGATCCTGGTAAAGTGGACGAAACCTCATCAAACCAACTGACAAAGGAGGCATCATCCAGCAGCGAGGCAATGGGAGACAGATGTTGGAAGTGGAACAAGCGGCATAAAAGAGCACCCCTGTCCCACACACATCCCACACAGGGGGTGGGGGTGTGGGGGCTGTTTGTGGAGCCAGACGAACGCAGACCTTTAGACCCATGTTCGGAGGGGTATTACAAAAGGATAAGAGGGCAGAGGACTATTTACATGTGTGTGAGGTGGCGGTGGTGGGGGTTGTTTCTGGACTCTGCTGAACCAGACACACAGAATTTTGGCTCCTTTGAGAATCAGCCTTAAAGAGAGGGGGGGGGGGACACACAGAGAGAGAGAGAGAGAGAGAGAGAGAGAAGAGAGAGAGAGAGAGAGAGAGAGAGAGAGAGCGAGCTTATACTGCATAAGGCTATAGTCAATCACTCAGCATAGGCAGCCAGGGGAGGGAGAGGGGGAGGGAGAGAGAGTGCGACGGATTGCAGAAGTAGTCAGTCTTCCCTCGCTGCAGGCTCTAAGTTTATAGGCAGTCAGGCAGAGTTTTTTTGGCTGACATGCAGCGCTCATGACAGGATTAGGAGCCGGGGACGCGGGACCGACCGGAGATCTGCAGGTCCTATTGGATGAGCCCAGTTCAGCACAGGTAGGACTGAAAGTGGGCCGGTGTGTCAGAGCTAAAGGATCACCCAGCAGGGGCAGAGCAGCACTCTGTCTGCAAGAGACTTTTGGATAAATGGTTTCTGGCACAGTTTACGATAACAGCTGATGTGTTTTCTTGTGGAGGCTCAACAAGGTTCGGGTGCTGGATGTCGGAGAACTTTGGATCAAGTTTACATGATGTGCAACAATTGTCCATAAGTTGACACAATGCACTTACTTCTGAGGAAATCAACTGTGAACGCAGAACATTTGAGGAATTGCAAAAGTAGGTTAGGCTCTCCTCTCTACCCTTTCAATTAGATTTTTTTTTTTAAAGCCGAGACAAATTTATGGAGGGTCGTTGCCCCTTGGTGTTGAGCTTAATTTCCTCCCAATGGAGTAAATCATTCACAAAGCAAACACTCAATTGCTAATTTTAGCCTCTCAGTTTATGGCATTTGTTATGTAACTGGCCTCATGCACTCGAACAACAGGGGGGACTCGGTGTTTGGCTCCCAGTGGTGCTCAGGAGATAAGGCTTAGCGCCGAAGGGTCGATTCATCAGCTCGGACCCTCTTTGTGTCGTTAGCGGTCCTCCCTCATTCGCCATGTGGTTTCAGTCAGCGGGCTCCAAAGGCAGGACTTGTGAAAACAGCCGAACTGCGGACGCAGCACTTTTGTTTTCGGCGACTGGTGCGAGTCGCGGTGCTCGTTCGGGGCACGCCGGAGCTACGTGTGGAATTCTGCACCCAGACGGGGAGGGAGGGGTGGGGGAGAAGAAAAGCTTGACTTGCAGTTTTACCCTGGTCTCCCAGCGCCAAAGTCTTGTTTGCATGGAGTCGTGCTGTTGCAGCTTGCAAAAGCCTCCAGAAGGTTGGAGAGACGAGGACAACCAGGACGCAGCAGGATATTACATAATCCGAGAAGTGACAGCTTCCCTAGCAATGTTTGGAAGATAACACGTTTCGTTTCCATTGTTCATCAGTGATGTCAGTCCTTCCCACTTTCAGAGGACACACACAACACCACCACACACACAAGCACACGCACACTATACACACATCAATGGGCTCTCTGGGCGCTTGTAGATTGTCGGGGGGTATTCTCCGACACCAGAGGAATGAAAAATCACAAAAGGCACAGGTTCAGTTTGCTTCCATTCGCGGTTTTTCTCGTCGCCATGTTTGCTTTCGGGAGGTTTTGAACCACCTCTGATTTTTGTCTAAACGAACGTCAGCCTCCGTCTGCAAACCTAGCCTCTCCTGCATGAACCGAGTCTGCTTTCAATTAGGCTCTCAGGGATGTGTGAGGGATGTTTTCTCTGTCTCGCTCGCTCTCCCTGCATAGCCTCTATGCCTCCCTCTCTCCCCGTCTGTGCCACTCACCCACTGGTTTAGTCTTCAGGGCTTGCGGTGAGACTTTTCCCCTGGTTGCTCTGTGTTCTCACAGTTTGTCTCGTCATTCTTTCCTCAGCGGGTCTCCTACAAGGTAACAAGCCACAGACCATTGAGCACATAAATTAAACCCAGCCAGTCAGTCTCCTGATAACCCCCCCAACAGTCCTTGTGTTTCTGAACTTTTTCTCCAGGAGGTTTGAACTTTTTCCATCCCCAGTGTTGTTCCAGCATGGCCAACAACTCCAGGTTGGTGGGTCTGAAGCTCTGACACAACAATACCCCCCGATCTGACAGATAAACCATTGGCGTGGTCATAATTGTTGTAGAAACACAGACATGTGGGACACAAATGTGGATTTATCGGATGATGAAATAGAAATTTAGAAATTTGTATGAAAAAAACCCCAGCAATGCATCAGGTTTCTAGCGCATAGCACGCTCCTGAGTGACGCGACCCAGAGATAACTCTCAGACGAATCGCAGTGATGGAGGATCGGGCTGCATGTTCAGATAAGATCAACATAAGGATGAAACAGTCCATACGGCCGAGCCATCTATTAGGAGATTTACAAGCCAGCACCGGCCTGCTAAGATGTAAAGCGGTGTATGAGGATTAAGGCAAATGATAAGATAACATACAGTCATTTGAGCTACTGTTGGTGGGGGGTGGGGGGGGTGGGTTTATTAAAAAAACTGCTGCAGATCTGAGCCAATAACACATACTTTTACGCTGATTCTATAATCTCCGTGCAATGGGAAAAAGAGGAGAGGTCACCAGCGGGTTTAGGCTCCATGACTCATCATTGGGTGAACCGCCAGACCAAGTCAAATCAGAATTTGGAACGCTGAAGGTCTGAAGTGGGGTCAATCTAACAGGAATCCAAATTTTAGACCCTCCTGTTCTGGTAACGTGTTGGATCGCTCCGGCCACCCCACTGGGGAATTCCCTGTGATATGGTCGTATTTTCTCTCACCTTGCAGGTTCCATTTTTGACACATCGTGAAGGAGGAATTTCCCCTCAGCTCTCTGCATTCTCCCTCGGAAGGGGGGGGGGGGGGGGGGGGGGGGGGGTTATTGCTTGAAAGGGAATTTTTGTCCTCGTGTGCTGCCTCCATCTGTGTTCCTGGCTCTGGTTTCACCCCTCTCTTCCTGAGGTGGGCAGGTTAGGATGGAAGCTGTCTGAACTACTTTAGTGTGCTGGGACCAAATCTGGGGCTGAAACCTCCATCCTGTTGTAAAAACACACAGAGACACAAACCCCCTCTGTCATTGTGCAGCGAGGTGTATTAACCATCCCACTGAAATGACTTTTAAGACATTTTTAGATGTTCCATGCACGTGTTCACCATATGGGGGATCAATGTAAAGTGGGCGGGGTTTACATTTAGAGGGCTGACCAATCAGAACAGTGGCTGTATTATATGAGGTGTGTACCTGTAGTCTGTAGGTAGTTTTTGGGCGGATTCCTGCAACACAACTCAATAGAGTCTGAGATAGGAGCATTAACTCGTGCCTTCCAGATGAGTTATTAGCCCACACACTGTTCCCAAACCAAAATTCCACCCTAACATACCTCGGTAGGCTCCATCATTTATTCAGCGCTTTGTTTTGATCGTGCTGAGTGCTTATTAGGAAATAAAATACAATAGTGTTTTGGTTTAAAGGCCAACAACTCTCCATTTGCTAATCTTATTGATGCACAGTTTTACTGTAAATATTTTCTCAGTACATGCTCCCAACTGGTTATCCGACGCTGATGATGTAATCATACTGTAAATCCGCAAATGTTCCGACTGTAATTGTCTAGCTGTTTAGTTTTAGATTATCTTGGCTAAAGGTTCAGGGAGAACAGTTGTATTATCAGGAGGTATAAACACATGGTTTCCCTATGGTTGTGAAGAGATTGCCAATGTTACAACCCAGAAATCTAAAATATAATGTTTCCAATCCAGCTTCTCATCCATCAAAGCCTGAGACTTTTCCCACAGGCTTATTTTCCATGGTCCCAAACGAGACATAGTTGCAATTTATTTTTTTTGTGTGTTTGATGTTCCGAGATCCAGGATGGTGTTCTTGGAAGCTGTGGCACAGAAAGAACGGGAAATAATTGTCTGACTAATTTCGGCTGGTGCGGGCATGAGGTGAACCGCATGGGACGGATTTGGTTCGACAGGGGCGGTTATGGCCTCAGCTGGAACGAGCACAAGCTCTACGTGGAGAGGTTTTTTTTTTTTTGTTTCAGCAGTCTGCAATCCGAGACAGCAAAAGCAATATTTGGACAATTTAGTCTGAAGAACGTTGAATTTTGGTATTTCTGTTACGGTCGGTTGTGCCAGGACCCGAAAGCAGGCAAAGCGCAGAAGTGAGGTCAAAAACTAGTCCACGAAGGAAAACTCACAACGATAATCCAGAAACGAGAAGTCAGGGTTTCGCTAGGGAACAAAACACGCCAACGCTGGCAAAACGTGAGTTCAGTTCATAAATAGGCAGCTAGATTATCAATAGGCTGCAGGTGCGTCAGTCCACGGTACCAGCTGCGGCTGGAGCATGGTTCCACCACGCCCCCTGCAGGGAGAAACCCGCAACGGAGCTGCCAGAAGCTGGGAACCTAACAATTTCTTTGGAGTGGTGAAGCTGAACGGCCAGAAATGTGCAACGATTTTCCACCTTCTGAACCGACAAAGAACTTGAATTGCAGGTGGTGCACACTGCAAATGACTTTAAAGACTGTGTGTTCTGGCCACAAGGGGCGCTAAAGTACATTTATGTGGATTTCTTCGGAAGGAAATGGCTCCTTTGTCACTTTTGGATACAGGAATTTTGCCAGATTTTTCATGATGATGGCCTTAAATACTGCATATAAAAACCCATGAAATAATCAGCTGAAGACTATTGTCAAAAGTCATGCAAAAAGTTAACTTTGCGGTCATTAATCAACACTTTGTGGCAGAGTTGTGTAAATGTAATTGTGTCTGTACAGTTTGAAAATGAAGACGCGCATTACTCCCCCCACTTCCAAATCATTCCCGGTCGTGAATCGAAACCACATGTACCAGACCAAATGACTTAACCTGATGGCAGCTGTCGACAGAGGCAGGATTAGGGTCTCGCTCCACGCTCAGTCTGGTCTGGTGTTTGAACTGACCTGACTTGTACTGTGAGAACTGGATCCTGTCTGTCGGGCGCTGAAGGCAAGAACACTGCGTGTCTACAGTAGAACCAGCAACAGTAAACCCCCTGTTGTGACGTAAGAACGGCTGCATGGAGGAGAAGGTTGGCCGATAGCTGCACAGTTCAACAGTGTTCACTAGACTGGAAAGTGAGTCCCCAGATACATTCTCAGCTGTTTCTGTCAGCAGTTTGCAAAGACCTCCGATCTGTTTGTTCACGACGGAACGGCAACATCTGCATCGACGGGCTTGTTCCACTGGAACAGACTGTCGGGGAGGGGGGGGGGGGGGTGTCCAACTGCACTGAGTCACCATGTCTGTGTGTCTCCTGTGCTGTAAGCTGACCGTACAGTGTTAACTTTTAATGCATTTTTATAAGTAATAGCAGCAAGAAAAGAGAACCTGGACAGTATTTTCACACATTTGATGCTTCTTATGAAGCATTAACTCAAATGATCTTGGCCAAATTTTTTAAGTTAGTCCCAACTGAGGGGCTAGTGCCGAACAATTCCTCAGATTTGTAGGCCGTGCTACTCTCAGACCTTGATGAGCAGGTCAAACATGGGAACTATAACCTCACTGTGACCTCTGACCCTGTAGGTTATATAACACTTAGCCTCTGTAAGCATACATTAGCAAAGACTTACAGAATCTGTACATTGCATCATTGTAAGAGGCTGATCATCCTTCACTGTTGGGCCAGGTGTGAGACAAGGTGTTGCCCAGGTGACCGCCTGCAACAGTGCACATTATAATGTTTAGCAGGAGTGATTTGTAAGACGTTGAGTTTTACTCCTGAGCTGTCAAACATGGGGAAAAAGATGGATTTGGGTCCAAAGGGTAAACATCCTGCGAGTGGATG
Source organism: Takifugu flavidus (assembly GCF_003711565.1). Taxonomy (NCBI): domain Eukaryota; kingdom Metazoa; phylum Chordata; class Actinopteri; order Tetraodontiformes; family Tetraodontidae; genus Takifugu; species Takifugu flavidus. The sequence goes on along the minus strand of NC_079541.1, from coordinate 3,198,630 downwards.
GATGTTTGAGGAAAGTCAGAACAAAAACACAAACAAAGTGGAAAGAAAGCAGGTGTTGGAGGGGAAAAATGACAGGAAAGTAGGGATAAATGAAAGGATGGCAGAGGTGGGCACAACGGAGAGCAGTCTGTTTAGCTGAAAGGGCAAAACAAGCATGGGGTGTCCTGGAAAGCAGACCGCGCTTTACTGCAACCACATTTTAATCCATAACATGCTAACACGTTAAATATGTCCCCCTTTCTTTTCATTCCAGCCCCGTTTCCTGTTTCCTCTTCCGCGCTCCCCACTTTCTCCTACCTCCCCACTAATTATTTCAGCGTGTTTCCCTCACAGTTGACAGCAGGTCTCCATGCGCCAGCCTCCCAGACTCTCTCAGCAACAAATTGCTTCCTATTTTCTGAATTATTGGCACTTCTTTTTTGAGCTTTGTGTCTCTGTCAAGATCAATTTGGCTTGGAAAATGAACTCTCTGTTTTTCTCCCCCCTCCTTTCATCCAGCTGTGACCGGCCTCCTGTATTCTCCCACATCAATCATCTGGAAACATTCTTTAAAGGTTGCCCTGACGAACTAGAAGCCCCCCTTCCTCTCCCCCTAGCCGCCATGCGCCTCCCGGCCGCCGTCCTTCTCTTGCTTCTCCTGCACTCGGCTGAATCTGGCAGAAGGGCTCCGCAGTATGGAGCCAGGGGCCGCGCATGGGGAGGAGGCAAGTCGAGACGCCAGGCTCAGGAGTGCAAAGAATACATCGAGGCAGGGGAGAAGTACCTGGACTGCCAGGACCAGCAGCTGACCACAGTGATGCAGGACTGGCCCACAGACATCCAACACCTGCTGCTAGCAAGAAACAAAATTCAGGTAGAGCCTGTGTCCTTGAACGTGTGAACCGGTAGACTTGTTGGGGGGAAAAAGATCAGTTCTGAGTATTAAAATGGTTAAATTATTTGCAAACAGCTGCTCCAGCTGCTACTCATGACTCTAAATCCATCCAGCTTGTTGATACTGCAAGCATCTGCGCACCATTTATTTAGGACCGCGATCAAACACTTTTTTTTTTGTAAGTGTGTGTCTGCATGTAGCTTTTCACGTGTTGGAGTAAGAACACACATCATCTGTGTATCACAGGAGGAACAAATCTAAACGGCTTCTTATATTTAATAAATAGCAACAGACCAACATCATTATCCCAGAGAGGAAGCGTATGTGTTAGAGTGAGAATTGGGGTTAGGAGGAGGGTTAAGGTTAGACTCTGGAGACATTTTGCCACTGCAGAGGGCACCGTGTTGTATTCTAGCCACATGATAAAAGGGGAATTCTGTCACACTATGCACACCAAATTACATCTGGGTGGTAATTGTTCTCTCTTATCAATAAAACAAACCAAAATTCATTCAAGTGACATCAGACAAAAACAATTAAACATTTTATTAGCTGAGTGTATGTGGGAAAGTTTAGGGATAACCAAACCGTGGCCTCACTGGCCCCATAAACTTAACTCGCCAGCCATTTTGAATAAGAAATGACACTTTTCATTCCCTTCCTTAGGTCCTCAGAGACAACATGTTCTCCCAGTTCACCCAGTTAAAGAGCCTGGACCTGCAGCAGAACGACATCTCTATGGTGGAGGATGGAGCGTTCGCCGGCCTCACGCAGCTCACCACACTGCTCCTCCAGCACAACGGTCTGAGGACGGCGTCCGAGGAGATCCTGCTCCCCATGCGCCGCCTCACCTACCTCCGCATCTACGACAACCCCTGGACCTGCGACTGTTCCCTGGACAGCCTGGTCAGGACCATGCAGCTGCCCAGCAACCGCAACCTGGGAAACTACGCCAAGTGTGCCGGGCCCCTGTCGATGAGGGGCCACAAACTGAAGAAGATGAATGTGGAGTTGCTGTGCGCCCCCGACAGAGACGGAGAGGTGCCGAGCCGGCCGCAGATCAAAGTGAAGCCGGAGGTCACCTCCATATGTCGCACATATATGTTCCCCAAACCTCTGCTGGACTGCAGCAACAAAGGTGAGACCAGGTTCTGCAAATCTCCTGTGTAAACGTGTCAGTTGCATCTTTTGAAATTGAAGAGGAACGGCAGGAATTACCAGGAATTCTTCTCCCATGTTTAAATTCCAGGTAATAAAGATTTCTGGAAAAGTTGGTGGGAACATGTCAGCAATAAAATGGTCTGGACCAATGTCTGCTAACTCATATGGTTTGACCGTAAAGAACAACCACTCGTGCACCAACTTTTTGGTCAATTACGATTCTTTATGATGAATCAAAAGCAACCGCACAGGATGCTGATTCCGAAGGGTTGCTTTAGTGTCTTTATGTTAAAATGCAGCCATTTAATGTTGTGTTGGCACCCCTCATGTGCTGCAATTTAATTTCTAAACCCATAAACTTGAGTATAAATTCTTTCCTGAGCATTTTACTAAGTCGGTTGCCCGATGAAAGTGGGCACGAGGCTCCTTTCTAGAGTTCTGGCCACAAGTGGGCTGAGCAAGCAGAGTTGTGTTTACTTTATGAAAGCTGCCACATGGAGCGTGTGAGCCTCATTTAGGGGGAAGCGCATATTCTAATGCTTTACCGAAAGCTTCTCGTTAAGAGTCTAAGAATGTCCCGACACAACAGGCTCTTTGTGCTGCACCAGATTCTGAAGAGCATCGTGTGTGTCCATCATTGTGTGTTTTTTGATGTTTAAAAAATGTTGTCTGTGGGGAGCACGCAGGCATCTATCAGAGTGCAACACAGGAATTCTCAAGCTCTCACATCTGGTTCTTTCATTGTAAAAGTAAAAGAGAAGCCACTATCAGGCCCCACCGATCTATAAACTGTAGCTGCGTCACTGTTTTCCAAAGACAGACTGAGGCACAGACGACCAATTGTCAATTTCTCCAGACAGATTACTTCTTGTTCCTTTTAGTTGAAATTTTTCCCTCCCTAATTGCTCTCTTTTATCTCTTCCATGTCCCTCAAACCAGCTTGTTTCTGTCTTTCCCTGACAGCAGTTAAACCTGACTCTTTAAACCCGCTTCAGTGGAACTCACTCTTTAAATCAGAGCTTTCAGCCCGTTCCAGAAAGCAATCTTTTATAAAGTGGCGAACCAAAGCGCCACAATGCTGCATTTATGCTGTGTAAAAGCCCCCAAACCTTTTTTTCCCGCCCCAACAGCAGAGCATTAGAAGCGATTCTTTATCTCATTTGCTCTGAAGTCTCTTTGTTTCCATCTCTGAATGTCATTCAACAACCATCTTTTTGCTCTTTTCCAACACCCGGCAATCACACTCCACTTCCTGCCTCTTTCAGAAGCCCTCTTCACACACGGAGTCAAGTTCCATGAGTCAGGGTTGCTCTATATGTGTAAAAATACCCCAAATTCACGCTGGTGTGGAATCAAAAGCGGCAGCTTTCAATCGAATCAGAAAACAAGAGAGAGCTTGTTCCGCTCATTCACAACCTCCAACAGTTTTGCAGGAGCTTTGACAGATACCGAAGCCTCATTTTATGTGACATTTTTATCCACCTATGACATAAAACCAACCAGTAGTTCCAATAACTGTCATTCCACGCAAATCCAATGCAAAAGCAGTATTAAGGGCATTAACCTCTATCGACTCTAGAGCCCACCGACATAATGAGGTCACGGCTGGCCGTTGGAACTGCGTTACACTATAAACAGGATTATTAGTATGTTTAAAAAAGACCCCAGCCTATAACATTAGTGTGATTATTAAGCTGTACAGCAGGCCGGGTTACATGGAGCATAATTTAATAAGCAGAGGACATTAGCGGTCGTTGCACCCTTCTTGTAAAATGCTAACGTTGGGAAAGATCCTGGGTGCTTCAGATGGGCTCGGCGGAGCGAGTAACAGGTCATATTTTAGGACAAATAACTGTCCCACTGGCCTTTATAGGTGCTCTGTTGTTGATTACATGCTGTTTAATTGTGATTCACTGTGACTTCAGATGTGCTGAAATGATGTTTGGAGCGCGTTTCACTGGAACGCGCGTTTCCTGTAAAGGAACGAAGTCCTTTACAGGAAGGGTGATTACTCACAGCAAGACACAGCGAATAATTAAAATAAAAAAATCCCTGTCTGATGACCAAACCGTGGTGCTCGGAAATGTGTCAGCAGAGATCCCTTACAGGACGGGACTCGCACGCCAAGTCAAAATCACATTCTCATGTGCATTCACAGCAGCGTGTGCTTCACCTACGTGAAGTAGGTGCTAGAGTTGAACCTCCCGGGTAATTGACTAAATCATCAAATTTATAGCCTGGACATTATCGGCTGGCTTGGATTTCCAGAGACGGGAGCGGAATCCATACTTGGGTTTTTATGGAAAGAATAGCTCAGGCACAGATGTTCCTGACTGAGCACAAAAACTCTCCTTTCGTTTCATCTTTATTCAGTCGCAGCTAGTTTTAGGGGCCCATATGTTAAAGCATAAAAATTAGACTTCTCATTAGAAAACACAAGGTTGAATAGCCCGTCAGTGCTGCTGATTAAACGCTGGCGTCGCTGGATGAGTAATCGTCTGCAGGTCATGTCCAAGCAGGAATAATATCGTGTCTGCAGGTGATCCCGGGAGTTTGATGCCAGCTAGCCATTTTTCTGTCTGCGTCTGTGTTGACAAACGCCCCTACGTTGCCAAACAGCATTAATTACACTTCCCGAGTGCGTCCGCAGCATCTAGGAGCGCAATTTACACACATCTACACTCACAAGTGTGTGTATATTTTCAGAGTGATTTAAAGGAAAGCGCCTCCTTCACCCAAAGAGCCCCAACGTCTGCAACATCTGCTCTCGGTGCGCTAGAATGCCCTACATTTTTCAGAATAAATCAAAAATTCCACACAAACACATGCTGGAGAGTCCTCCACATGCACGGGCCTCAACTGTAGAGTATCGATGGCTTTAATGGAATTCTTCACCCTCGTCTGCAAACATGTTGCGGATTATTGCAGCTTGTTGTCAAAAACATGTCAGACAACAAAGCTGCAGGTGATAGTGAGGCTTCACGTCTCAAGTCTTGGGAACGTCCGTCATCCGTAGGGGAATACGTGGAGCTCACTGGTTTGTACATCAGTGCCTCAAAAGCCATACGTGGAAGAAGCGAACCGTGAACCATCAGGGAGAAATATTAGTGTCCATGTGGTCACACGTCGCTCCGGCTTGAAAACGTTAACAGTTGCAACAACCCACAGAACATCTTGAAAACCACGAAGGCCGCAGACCGAAACTCCAGTTTCTCCAGATGCCCGAGGGGACCATTTTTTATTTTTCGCTGTGTCATCATTTCCGCCCCATGTACGATCTTTGCAGAAACGACGTCTTGTGTTTTGACATCCCGTCTGTTTTTTTTTTTCTGGAGATTTGAACCACGTCCCGTCTGGGCTGCCGATTGACATCGTCAAGATGGACCTGTCTGGGAACAGCATCAGACACCTGAAGCCCCAGCAGTTCCTGACCTGCAAAGACCTGAAGCTGCTCAACCTCAGCCGCAACAGCCTGCAGCAAATCGAAACGGGTGAGAAACTGCCTGGGTAAGTTAGAGGACAGGCAAATTGGCAACTCTCAACACCTGGAGGCAGCCGGGATAGGCTCCACCCCCGCCGCAACCCTGCTGAGGGATAAAGTGGTAAATGATGGATAGTTGGAGGGACTATTTTTCCAAATTGGCTACAAGTCATCATCTCATCTTCTTTGAGATATTAAGTCAGCATACACATTTCATTGAGCCTACAATACGTCTATAGAGGGTAACTATGGCAACCCTCATATGCCTAATGTGCAACCAGCAACACCTGCGGTTGCTCCACCTACGACTCATCTGATTTATCCTAATTTCCAGCTACCTGACCCGACTTTTAAAGGGGCCGTTACCCCGATCATGTCCAAGCTGATGTGGGAAAAAGGAAATCTTTCATCCCTCTCTTCCTCGCGGATGTCGCTCTCGCTCGCGTCCAAGTGTTTCCAAGATAAATTTGGGAACTCCAAGACCAATTCTGACATCTGCTCCCAATCACCTCTTCCTCTTTGTAATCATCTTCCCATTTGGCGTAGATCTAAAACATGTTTACGATCAGTTTCAAGAGAATAATCGGACTTGGACGACTGGAAACTGAAACCATTGACGGGAAGACAGAGGGTCTGTGAATCGGGTTATTTATTCTCATGTTCCATTGTTGGTTTTGGCCAGGTTCTTTGCCAGATTGTTGTGGGTGCAGATCATCCTGTGATGGAATTAGCTACAAATTTCCCATGACTGACAAGAGTATTTTAAGAGCTGTTACAAAGTGCTGACAGAATCTCTGTGTAATATTCCTCCTAGAACCTTTCTCACTGTCAGAAGCCTAAAAAACGCTGCACGTCTGGTTGGAACGGCGCTCCGACAGTATCGCATCCACGTCTGCGGTCACGTTAGACCTTGAGATTCTGTTTGTTGTTGACGGGTCATCATTCTTGGGGGGGGGGGGGGGGAGATGACCAGGATATACCTGGTTGGCTTGTTTCAGGACATGAGAAACACGGACATGAGAAAGTTTTATTCCCAGAAAGCTTTAGTGGAAACTTTTCATGGTTTTTTAAACACCTGAGGAAATGATAAAAGCTCCTGCGGTTGACCCAGAGCTAGCGAGCATCATTAAAAAGGTTCCCACTGGCCCCCAGGTATGTCTTCTCTTCTTCTGCACTCCTCTCTTCCTTCCGCTCCAGCTCAGTCTAAGATGAAAGCTCAGGCCCGAGGCTGTCGCACGGCTCATTACACTCTCTGCTGTCAAATAAATCCAGCCGCTAACAGCATCTGGAACCTTTTAGGGACGATGTCAGCAGTCACTCTTTGAGACACTGAGTGATCAGAGGGAATCTAACCACAGGTAGAAATATTTAGGTTGCACGTCTGGGGTTTGTGCGGTTCCTCTGTGTCCAAGTGTTTCCTGCTGGGGTTCTAGCTTCTCCTGGATGTCGGAGGAAATTTAGGTTAAGGGGTGTTGCTAGATTATTAGTAAGTGGGAACCCAAATGTGCTCTGATGTCCTGGACGTCCACCTGGACTTGACTGATTTCATTTCCATGTCCTGGACGTCCACCTGGACTTGACCACATGCGATCTGGGTTTCAGAACCCTCTCCAGAGCTGCGACTCTCAAATAAAAGCAGGACCTTCTCTTCTCCTTGCAGCTGCCTTCGCGGGCCTGTTGTACCTCCGTGAGCTCGACCTGTCCAACAACAGCCTCCACAACTTCCAGTACGGCGTGCTGGAGGACCTCTACTTCCTGCGGAAGCTCTCGCTGGGGAACAACCCCTGGGTCTGCGATTACAACATCCACTATTTGATCTACTGGCTCAAGCACCACCCGGGGGTCCAGTACACCGGCCTGATCTGCGCCGAGCCCGAGGAGTTCCGGGGCTGGCGGGTGGAGGATTACGTCAAGACCTACAACGGGGAGTGTCCCAAGGATAGACAAACTGGAGGGATGGATACGGGACAGGGGGCGCTAGGAGGGACTGACAATGAGGCCCAAGAGGTGGCGGGGGAGACGGACAGGGGAGGTCTGCCTCAACCCCTGCTGAGGAAAAGGATAAACGGGATAGAGATCATCAGGTTGAGTTAGAGCGCTGGAAGATTAGATAATAACGAGTCCTTCGATCACAATGTGGAATCAAAGTTTTTAAAATTACAGTTTTGATCTGAGAAAGTGAAAACGATATGAAATCTACCCCTCCTTTCTGATACAAATCAATTATTTATAACATTTTTTGTAATATTAATTTCCAACACAACTGCAGGTGCTCTCACGTGACTGTTCAGTTTTGGAATTGGGTTGAGGATACACTTTTTATCTTAAAAACATTTTTTTCTGTAGATTGATTGATGTATGCAATTGTGATCCTGTTTTCTGGAAATAAAACTGGGTTTATTTTTTCTGACTCTTTTTACGACTAAATTAGATTTTGCTGCACAATGTAAGTGAGTAACAATGACAAATGTGATGATTTGCTGGTATTTATTGACAAAACTGTTAAGACCGGTCGTGTATAGAAGCACAGCGACCTCTAGTGTCCAAAATGGTCAATTGACTTCTCACAGTCTCAAAAACTGTAATTCTTCCTGTAGTCTGACGTCATCCCCGTCGTCATTTCAAGAATACCCAGACAAAGAAAGCACATCCGTGACATTCAAATACAATAACCTGAGAGAACATCTACAAAATATGGTCATTCACAGTTTTCAGGTCGTCTCCTCTCCGCCGAGCGAAGCAGCGCCGAAACATTACTCGTCATAGAAGCACCACAAGCGGTTCCTCAGAGTCATGACATTCCCTCAAATGAATAAGAGAATAAACAATTACCAGAAATACTTTGAAAGCAGTGACTGATTTGACTCCCGCAGAGAAAAATGTCCTGAGATCAGCTTCAGTCCTCCTGGTCCCTCTGGTCAGCAGCACGTCTTCCGCTCCACTGACGTGTTGGCGCCTGTGAGCTCATCGACGGGTCGAGAGTTGGCCCGGAGGAGCAGCCGAGGCGTGCCGTTAGCCGCCAGGCCACCGTGCTGCTGGATGTTATGGCCGTTGCGAGCCAGGAGCTCCCTGGCCATCATCATGAAGGCCTCGTCCACGTTCTGACTCTCCTGTGGACACGAGAGCAGAACATCACACACTAGCCACAGCTCAGCTTTCTTTGTCTCAGATACGTGCTAATTACCTTGGCGGATGTCTCCAGCGCTGCTAGCATGCCCTTGTTCTTTGCCAAGTTGCAAGCTTCCTCAAATGTGACCTGGCGTTCCTCCTCCAGGTCGCATTTGTTGCCTAGACAAGGACCCAAGCAAGTTAACAGTGTTGACGTCGAAGCAAACAAGGGACTGCAGCGTTAGCTTCTCACCGATCAGAACCAGCGTCACGTTACTTGCTCCGTAGAGCTCCACCTCGCTGATCCAGTGGCTGACCGAGTCAAAGGTGGCGTGCCGGGTGATGTCATAGGCGATGACGGCGCCGTGGGCGCTGCGGTAATAGCTCTGGGTGATGGTGCGAAACCTCTCCTGTCCGGCCGTGTCCCACACCTGTATCTGAACCACACAAACAAGAACCAGAGAGGAACTGAGGGACGACACACCACCGGCATCCTCCTGTAGCTAAGCGGTCCCCGTTGGACCGCGTTCTCATGGCGACGGCTAACACAGAAAACAATCCAGAGTCAGAGGATTGAACAGCGAATTACTGTTTGGACGGGCGAAACAAGCCTCTCTTTTTTAAATGCATGTGTTCTAAAACAGGCAAAGGTCACAGCTGTGACCCGACACACTGTCACAGGAAGAGCTGCTGAAACGGCCACATCAGGAGGCTCCGCGACACACGGCCCGGGGCATGTCATTAGCATGACGTAGCAACGGAAAACAGGGCCTCTCGTTGCTATTTTAAAGAATCCAAAGGACATTTTTATCAGTCAGGGAATTAAATAAAAGAAAATCCACTGATCAAAGACATCAAAGGAGGGGGGAAATTGCTGATGACGCTGTGAATTTTGGGAAAACATGATTTCTTTGCTTGAACCAACCACGTGGGATTGTTTTGGCTGCTTTTAAAGCCTGTTTTAGGTCAACTTTGTGTAAAGCTGCAGATCAAACCAACATTTGATCAACTCAGCAGAGGTGACAGCAGGACAGAAACACGCCGGTGGTTCCTGTTGAATGCGGAACCTCATTTACTCAAGCATTTACTTCTATTTTTTCTAACACGTTGGCAGCAGAAGAGTCATTCAATGTTTTGTTTTTCCGTGCTTTTCCCGTCTGCGCTGAAGTCGGTATCTGGAGGAACCAGACCGACGGGTTCTTCTCCTCCCACAGCCGGCGGGTCCGACCTGTTCTGGACTAACTGTAGCCAAGTGTCACTTCCTAGACAAGTTTCTGTTCCAGGATTGTACAAACCCCAAAGGATTTCAGCCCAGACAGGCCCATAAACACTCCATCATATCCCTGATCATAGTTTTAAATGGAGATATTGAAAAAAAACTGCTTAAAAAAGACATTTAATTCTAATTGGTGGTGGATCCATCCTCAGATTATATAGCCCAGATTACTCCGTCCTCTGGATTATCAATGATATTTACAGTTTTCTCAGGCTCCACTCATCACTAACCTTCACTTTTTTCCCCTCGATCTCCACGGTCCGCACGCTGAAGTCCACCCCGATGGTGTTCTGCTGTTTCTCCGAGAAGGTTCCCGACTTGAAGTTCTGGACCACGCAGGTTTTGCCCACGTTGGAGTCCCCGATCAGGATGATCTTGAAGAGGAAGTCGAAAGAATCGTCCTGTTCGGGTCCTGGCGTGTGCATGGTGGCCCGCAGAGGAGGGTTCTGAAGGAAACGTTCTCCTCTTCGCTCTAGATCGCCTGGAATGCTCCAGATTCTTGGTTTGTAGTTCTCAGGCTGAGTCATGGGCAAGGAAGATGATCCTGAAAGTGATAAGAAACACTCCTGCTTCTTCTTCTACAAGAAAACCACCAGGTGACCGGTCCAGGTGTGCCTGTGGAACCAGTTTAAAGAGGTGAGAACGTTTCCAGGTTTCAAACAACATTAAAAATGTACAAAAACATTAATTTCCCCAAAGACAACAATATTATTTTGTCTTCATATCATAAATCTCCATTCTTCACCTCACTGGGGTCATTGGATGACATCATTCTCTTCCTCCTGCCTCAAAGGATAGAAGTCTTCTCTTCAAACTAAAATAAAAAGATGCTCGCCTGTGTTTGGGTTCTTGTCGAATCCTCCTGCTGTTCTGTCACTCACGGCATTTTCCCTGAACTGTCGTCTTTGTCCTCCCCCTCTCTGTCTCTTTCTCCACCTGTTTCAACAATAGAATCCCGCCCTACCTGTGCAGGTACGGTAGCCTAGCTCCGTTACAGCTGTTGGATTCTGGGAAATGTAGGCGCTTCATTGTGACGCGACAGAAGATTCTTTTGAGGTCTGGCGATCAACTCAAGCGGCTATTGTGGCTAATTATCTGCTGCACAGTTACTTTCACTTCCTATTCTCTTCAATAACGTCGTCACTGTCGAGATGTCGCCAGTTTGTTCGTTTGGCCGTTTGTCAGTATAATTCTTATCTATGCATAGCAAAGATAAGGTGCTCAAATAGAAGTAAGTTGAGTTCAATATGATCTCATAGCTTTTCGATACATTAAATCAATTTGTTTTCCCCACTTCAACCCCAGAATCAAGCACCAACTCTTTTAACTGCATGTATTGAAAACATAATAATAAAATAAAACTTTATTTATGATTATTAGGCTTTTTAATATCAAACGTCATTTGGTTTACAATGACAATAAAATGTCAACAAAATCTACCCTGCCGAATTATGACCCATGTTCCAAACATCATTCCCGAACTCACCACTGCTCCGTAAACCTGGATTTTAAAAAATCCGACTGTATTTGAAGGCGGCGCAGCGCATCCAGGCTCCGCGCGTCACCGTGACGCCCCCCCCCCCCCCTCCCCCTCCCCCCCGTGCGGATAAGTCGATGCACTCGCATCCAGAGCACATCTGCGCGTAACCTTAATACCATCTTTATGTTAATAGCTCCTTTAAAATCCCGGGAGAGAAGCGCAAACATGCAGCGGAGCGCAGTGATCGTCGTGGCGGACAAGACGAGCTTGAAAAGGCCGTTCATTTTTACAAACGCCGTTCATATGGTGGGTGATTGAAATTACTTTTGCATGCGTTTGAACACACGGGGGCCGATTTGATTGATTGAAATGTTTGATCGGGAAATTAATCCGGCGCCAAGTGAGCCGAAACCGGCGTCGTCCTGCGCGTCTGCACGTACACAAACATGGTGCAGTGGAGCATCGGGATGTGGCGACGTCTGCAGTGTTCATCCACCCAAACGTCCAGAGGATGCACAGATAGAAAGTGGGGTGAAGAAGTGATGAGAAGCATGATAATCGGCCTGTCAGTTTAATTCTGCATCCGCGCAGCAACTCAGCAGCGAAATCAGCAGATTTGCGTCGGGGGGCAGAGAAAAAAAAAATCTTAATCCCGCTTTGTTTTTGTTTTTCTCTCCTAAGGCGCTGTGCTTCTTCATGCTGATGATGACCGTTGCCTGGCACAGAGACCTGGTCCTGACTGGAAAAGTACGATTTATTCCAATAATCTTTGAATAACTATTTATCTGCTGGTCTGAGCTCCACAAACATGTGCTGATGTCTTAATGGGTGATCCCCCACTGAACATGTGTTTATATTTATATCTTATTTTTGAGTTCAAGGCCTCATATTGGTCCCCATCTGCCCATTAAAGTGTCCTTGAGTAAGACAGTGAATTACCCTCACTCATTCTGTCGCCGACCCTGACTTCCGACCTCTTCAGTAGCCGTGCTAGCAGCACAACCGGACAGCAATTCTCCCCAATTTCCCCCCCATCAACGGTGGTTTTCCTGTGGTTTCCCTCCCCAGCTGGTGTCTGTCGCTTCGGCCGTGATCATGTACGTGATGGAGATCGGCTGCCTGCTGCTCTCGGTGCTCGGCATTTTCGGAGCCTGTAAAGGGAAGCGATGGTGTCTGATTCTGGTGACTGTCTCCTTCGTGTGTGCAGGTTTTCATTGAAATAAAGAACACGTTTTTTTTACGCGTTGCTCTGCGTCTGTGTGCAGTACGCAGCTGGGATGGCAGCAGCCAGTCAAACCATAATCATCAGAACAGCTCTGAGCTACCAGGACCTCTATGAGGTATCACACTGCTACGTTCATGATCTCTGGTGGACAGATGCTGTATGTGTGTGACTTTGTCCCATTTTAGAAGCGGGTTGTCCGGGAGGAATCCAAGCTGCTCTCCATGATGCCGCTGACCGGAACCAACAAGGCCAACAGGACGCTGCTGTACAGTATTCAGAGAGAGGTAAACATGGAGGCTTTTGGTTCTTTTTTATAGGTTTCAGCCTCGATTCCAACTTAAGACATTAAGTAATTAGTTTTGCCTGCCTCAAACCCTGATTTTTTGACGATAACTAAATTGTTTGTTTGGTTTTTTTTGCATTGAGTAGTTTGATTCCAGTTGTGTAAGGTGAATGGTGAACGAGCCAGCTCATTTATTAAATCATTTGTGTTTCGTCTGATCTGTTCTGTAATTTTAAGTTTGACCTCTGACCTTTGTGCGTTTCCAGCTCGAGTGCTGTGGGCTTATTGACGGATACAAAGACTGGGGCGCCTCCATCCCTCCATCGTGTGACTGTCACAATCCAGGAAAATGCGTGCGTATCCCACCGACCAAAAAGAAAACGCCGATATAAATATCAAAGTAAAAACACAGTAACCCTTCAAAGGTTCAGTGTGTAAGATCAGAAATCATATATATCATATATTTCTTTTTTACACTTTTTATAGTATCCCGACATTATAATGATGTGTTTGTGTTCATTTAGCTGTAATAGCTGAATAATTCTTGCCATTTTTCCTATAGTAGCCAGAAATGGACAAAAATAGGAATTCCAGTCAACTTAACCTTTAAGTCTACATTAGTTGACCATCAACAGCAGCTACACCCCGGGAACTCTCAAATCCAACCTGACATAAATAATGTTTTTCCTCCATCAGATTCGACTGCGTGGCATCGCCACACTGGGAGCCCCCAAGAACCAGTACGTGTATCAGCAGGTACGTCAGCTTCTCCCTCCGAGGAAACGACTGTGCTGACTGCGCTTTCTTTACCATTCACCTCTGCACTGTTGATCTCACAGCCCTGTCTGCCGGTTTATGTTTCCGAGCTGAAGATCGCGTTCTCCTTGGCCATGGCTATCCAGTTTGGAAGTGGGGTATTCTGGGTAAGAGCTTGCAGGGCGTACCGCGACGCTCGCTGTATTTCACACATCGTGTCTGTGCTCTTCCACTGCAGGCGGTTCTGCTGGTCATGAGCATCAAGCTGATGGGCCAAATGAAGAGGAAACAGGAGTTCATGGCTCTTCTCCAGTCAAACAGATACGTCCCCGGTGCCTTCTAGTCACCATTTTCATATGCATACAGTAACGAATTATTACCAATATGTTGGAATTTGCACATATTCAACACATGCTGTATACCATAATCTAGCTTTTGCGCTCTATAGCAACATATGCAGATTTTCTATTAATCCTATATAATAATGCATGTACAATAACTGATATTGATATGCAGGTGTGACTTTTTTTTTCTCTATACTGCCATAAAAATGGTGTGATTTTTATTAAAACACTCTTTCACATGCTGTTACCGTAGCGCGGCCATCAGTGTTTCTTTGCTGCAGCCTTGTCCTCCATGACTGGACGCATCAGTTGCATCTGTATTCAGAGTTTGGCATTTTATTTTTTTACATTTTTAAAGTAATTGGCTTTGTCAGAGTCTAAGACGGTGACGTTTCTTCACAAGCAGCTGCAGATAAATACCACTAAAAATGTTCTATTCTCTTTGTGGACTGGACCAAGATCTTTGACACACATACAGATATTCATAGGTTTCAGTTTTAAGCACTCATTTATCAACAACCCTTTCTGCATTTTATTGAATTAAGATCATTATTTAATAGGAACTGACACTAATTTTCTTGGGTAAATAATCAGGTTAGACAACGGAATGACACTCAGCTCTCATTGGGACAGCAGAATGTTGTGATACCTTGTTGATAAGCACATTATGGATTTAAAACCTGGTCACCTTTTTTTTAAACACACATTTATGAATGATCATTTTCGGCAGTGTTCAGCGGTGTCGGGGTGTTACAGGCAGACAGGTTGTGAGAGTCACGAGGATACGTGCGTAACTGTAATGTTTAGCTCTCACCAAACAAGCCTTTATGCCACAACAGGTCTAATACGATCAGCTGTAGGTACTTCCTGTGGCTGAAATGTCCCCTTGTGAACATCTTGTCATCTCAAACAGCTGAACCAATGTCTACCTGTGCACTTTAACCATTAATGCCTGTACTGTACATACTGTATATGTTATTATGTGTGCTTTATTGTTTCAGTCATATGCTTTTTTTGTTATTTATTGAATGGATTTGTAAATAGGATTAATAAAAGATGTTCTTAAAGCTGGTTCTGTAAGATAAAAATGATATTATTTAATGGAACTGAACTAAATAAACTGTTTTTAAAGGAATTTGATTTCTTTTAGTAATTAGATTTAATCAAAATATTAGCAAAGCTTTAAATGTATTGTGGCCGTATTTGTCGTCACATCTGTATCTTGGGGCAATATTAATTCCTGCCTGCAGCGCTGCTGTTTTGGAAACGGGAAGTCGTCGGTGCGCCGTTCCCTTTAAGAAAGGTCACATGACACGGAAGTAAAAATCAGAAGCGCCGTGTTTACAAAGATGCGCGTGTATTTTTGTTGAGCCAATAAAAAAACAGTTTAGACCTGGGTGGCGCACGTAGATTCCGTTTAAAGGAGTTCAACGTGATTTTTTGAATTCATTTCTTTAAATTCGTGTCACGCTAAACCCGATGTGGAATACAAGACAAAAGATACGGATACTAGTGTTAAGCCACCTGTTATTTCGCGTGTTTAACGCCGGTTGTTTACATGTCTAATTAAAGGTAAGGGCAACAAGGCTGCGTGTTTCATCTTTGCCCGCAGTTTCGACTGTCTTTAAATCATCTAAATGTCTTTTTCCAGAAGCATTCCATTCTATAGCGTTTGGATGAAATGACGCACGACATTGACGCCGTGAACGTACCTGCCTACTTTATATCAAGCCACGAAGGTTTTCATGGAAGCATCAAAAACTTAATCAAAGACTTTGTGGTGACTGAGATTGACATCAATGGAGAACGTGTGACTGCAGTTGCGGCGTGTGAGAAACCAGCCTGGAACTGCTGTGATGCAGACACTGATTCCAAGGACAGCAGCCCCCGCTGGGTGGCGGAGGTCGCCGATCCTTCAGCTGATTGTGGAGCAGACGTCACCACAGGGAGTTTTGATCTGAGCATGATCTTGGGCCAGTCGGTCAGCGAAGAGCTCGAGCAGTTCGTGCTGACTCTCAGAGACGAGAAGCAGAGCACGCAGGAGCTCTCTCTGGGATGCTTCACCGACAAACACCACAGGGCAAACGTCCACCGGGCTGTCCGGCACCGCTTCCCCTTCCTCATGACCATTACCATCCAGCCTGAGATCAGGGTGAGGGAAGACCCGGACTACAGGGAGCTCTCCCAGCTGGTCACGGAGGACGAGGCGGAGGACTTCTTCAGGTTCATAGACGCCAAAGTCCGAGGCTCGTCCTACATGTTCGGCCCTGACGACAACAAGGAGCACAGGACGGCCGTGCACCACTTCATGAACCGCAGGTTCGGCAAACTGGTGGAGACTAAAAGCTTCAGCGACCAGGGGAGGACGGCGATCTCGGTGAGGCTGAGGGAGCAGGGAAGGCCCAAAAAGAGGTCTGCGGACGAGCGCCGAGAAGAGGACGTTTACACTGGTAGTAAAGATTCGGAGAAGTCACGACACTGTGTTCAAAGAGCTCAAACGGTGGCGTTAACCCCTGCTTGTCGCATCTTTTAGCCTTCACTCTGTGTAAGGAGAATCTGGAGACCCTGGAGGCCATCAGCTACATGGCGGCAGAACTCGGCGTCTTGCCGTCGGACTTCACCTACGCTGGGATCAAAGATAAGAGAGCCATCACCTACCAGTCCATGGTGGTCAAAAAGGTCTCGCCTCAACGGTAGGTCTGGATTCCCTGTGTCTTTTTTTTTGTCTGTGACCTCAACTCAACTTTTTTGGTGTCTTCCAACAGGCTGGAGGAGAAGTCGGCAGAATTTGAGAAGAGAGGGATGCGCCTGTCCCAGATTCACTCCGTCAGCGAGCCTCTCAGGCTGGGACGTCTGCAGGGGAACCACTTTGACCTGGTGGTCCGTGACCTCCGACCCCACAGGGCGGGCGAAGCGCACCCTCCCCTGGCCGCGCTGATCAAGGAAGCGGTGGAGAACGTGGAGGTAGCCCTTTCCAATACGCGCTAGCTTAAATAACCAAAGTCAACCCGTCCTGCATCGCCATGTCGGTCCGATTCTTGTTTGCAGAGCAGAGGTTTTGTCAACTATTACGGACCGCAGAGGTTTGGCAGCGGGCAGAGCGTGCAGTCGGACCGCGTGGGCTTGGCCCTGCTCAAAGAGGACTTTGTAAGTGCTGCAGATGAGCCAGATGTTGGTAGATGAGCCAGCTGTTGGTACATTTGTGCGTTGTTGCGGCTCAGGTGGGTGCCGTGCATCTCTTCTTCACGCCGGAGGAAGGCCACGATCCTCCCAGCCTCGCCAAGAGACACTTCCTCCAGACAGGTGAGGATTCGTTCATTTTAACGGGACAACCGGAAAAAGAAATGCGTTACTCCCCACCCCTCCCTCTCTCGTCTTCTGCCCCGCCAACAGAGAACGCCAAGGAGTCTCTGGCAATGATGCCGTTCTCCAAACCAAGGGAGCGACTCATGCTCCGCGCCTTGAATCGCTACGGCACCGGAGCGGAAGGTTGCGCTCAAGCCTGGCTCAGCCTGCCTCACAGCACCAGAGTCTTCTACCCTCACGCCTACTGCAGCAGGTCGGTGTTGGCGGCTCCTTTGCCCTTACGATTGGTGTTCGCGTGGTCCAAGTGAGATGATCCTGCAGCGGTTTGAATCTGGGCTTTGAGAGTTTGCTCGTTGGGTCGGTGCGGGCAACAGAGCCAACAAAGTCAGAGACTTAATTAGTATTTGAGGTGAAGCTTCAGTGCAACCTTGACGAGGAAGTTTCCTCTGGTTAACCAACACCTGTTCACAGATTTGCCAGCTGCAGCCAAGCGCTGTTTTTCAAAGAGTTTGTGACTGTTTGGTCTTCAAGGGTGTGGAACGAGGCGGCAGCACACAGGCTGATCACTCTGGGCCACAGCGTCAGAAGCGGGGACCTTGTGTGGAGACAGGAGGAGTCTCAAATACTGGAGGACACGGGAGAAAGCAGCACGCCTCAGGTGAGAGAAGAAGGAAAAGACGTTGACGCCTCGTCCCCACAAAAGCGTCCGAGATTCAATCTGGTTAAACCCTTTCTAGATCCATGTGGTGACAGACCAAGAGGAGCAAGACGGAGCGTACAATCTGGAACAAGTGAGTCCTAAAACCTGAGATTTAAAACAACAAGAATACTTTTTCTCACCATTGCTGCTGTATTTTTAATTTTTTTCATGCGACCAGGTGTTGCTACCAATGCCAGGAAACACCGTGAAGTACCCCGAAAACGCCATGGGGCCCTGGTTCCAGGAGAGGCTCTCCAGAGACGGGCTGGAAGGCTCTCGCTTCAGAGTCAGCGGGCTCAAACTCAACCTGCCCGGCTGCTACCGCCCCCTGCTCGCATCCCCACGTAACCTCCGCTACCAGCTGCAGAGGACAGCTTGCAGAGACGGAGGAGGAGGAGAGGTGACGGGAGAAAGCAGCAGACGCCACAGCCAGATAAACGAATCATCAGGAGAAGACAAGCGGGACGCTCTCGCTCTGATGCTGAATTTCGACCTCGATTCATCCTGTTACGCGACCATCTGCCTCAGAGAGATCATGAAGTGTGAACTTTAGAATTTGTGGTATATTTGAATGTTTTTCTATGCTCGTTCTCATTTTTAGTGGAAGAAAAGTTGAAATAAGTTAAAGTTGTTGTTGAAATAAGAGTGTGATGTCATGTTATGTGATGTTGATTATGAACAAAATCTAAATGTAAACAGTATGTGATTCCATTAAATTTTTTTTCTAAATATGGATTTCAATCCTCTTTTTTAAAAGGCATATTTATGAATGAACTTTCATTTCAACCACAAATTATTCTTGTATATTTTAGTATAACTGTCAGCTAATATGAAAAAATGTAAAAAAAAAAAAAAAAAATCACAAGAACTATCAAATTTAATATAAAACAATCCCAATTTATATTTGTAGCCGGACTGCCTGTCATATACCTTAATGTAGTAAACTCGTTTCGCCACTGGGTGGCGCAACACACCGAGTATTGTATTATAAAAAGCACCAAAGAAGAACACCTGATTCGCTCCTCACCCAGGTCGGACCTGCAGGATAAAGATTTCTCAACCAAAACAGAACATAAATCATAAAAGTCTGGCGTAAATATAAACGGTGGAGTCATCAGCACTTTATTAATAACCCATGTCAGATATACCTGTGGGCTGTTTTTAAATACTCGTTATAGATGTCAGTCATACGAACGATATGGTGGGTTCTGACATGCAGCCTGTGAGCAAAACACTGATGTTTGATGAGGCGTTTGCCTCAAACTGACAAGAGACGCCCGATTAAAGATAATAGGTTCATTGTTTCGGGATTGTTGCGGTGATTGATTGATTGGATTTCTTTCCTCGGTTTGTGCGGCAGCTGTTTCCTTCCACTCAAGGTGTTGATGTTCGCAAGTGTGCAACATGCACCGTGTTCGTCCAAACTGGGAACGTGTCAGAGTTTTGCATCTGCACCCAATACAAACACTTTTATCCGCTCTCGAAGGCTGTATCCCCTGGAGCAACATCCCTGCACATCACATAAAACTTTCCACCAGGAGACTTGCATATTTTCCATGTGCTGAGTTAGCCTGAGTAATCAAATGGTGAAATATTGCGTCCTGTCTTAATATTGCAGAAAATTACTAAAACATGTTGGACTGCTTGGGAAAACGCGGCCGCTTTGCTTTCAAGTGAACGTCGGGCACTGAGAAATCTCATGACACATGAGTGGAATCTTTATTGGCTTGCACGCTTTGCTGATTCTGACCTCAACCACCTGAGCTCAGCATCGTTTCACCGGGAAAAGCCGGGAGCTCTAAAAGAAGTCTCGGGTATCGGCGAGTCCTCCGCATACTTGAGGCCGGAGCCTGCTCCAGTCAGCTGGAGATAAACGTTGACCCACTTTGGCAACATGGATGACAACTTTACTACACGTCTCGCACGGCTGAGAGCGAAGGCCCTGGAATGAGGAGAGCGTCCTGGGTGATGAATGAGACAGAGGCGAAGTGATTTATTCCTCTTTAAGAGGAGGGGAGGGAGAGGAGTCGTGGAAGAGGCTGCGGCGCTGAGTTCTCTTGTTCCCTTTCAAAACATCTTTTCTTCATCAGCAGCTTGACTGCTGAAAAAACTTGAATGTTTCCCACAATGCACCAGGACACGCTGCAACAATCGCTCTCGGAATCGTGGGGGAAATCGGGGTTCCTGGTTCAGGATCATCACCGATGCTGGAACAGCTCAATATCGGGGGCTGTTTGTCCTTTTTTTTTTTTTTTTAATTTTCCTAACTGCTGCGTTTAAGCAAATGCCTGAAGTGTGATCGACTTAGCAGACGCGGCGCTTTTGGGTTTGGAGTTCGAAGTTATTTCTCCTGCGCACATATTTTGCATTTGCCACGCAGATTATTGCACCTGGAGAAGCATTTCGGTCGTTTCTCTTGCAACTGCGATCCATGGGAACGCTCTGGACCCGTGGCCTTTCCATCATGTGACTCCAGCTGGATGTCCACGCCGCTGCTGCCCAGAGGCGGCTCTGTCACCCATTTTCTCCGGTCTGCACGGCGAGAACGCTGACCTGATAAATGTAGCCGGGCTATCGACGACTGGAAAGGGAAGGGAAAACAATGGCGTGTCAAAGGAGATTGATTAATGGATCGTGTAATGTGGCTGTAATCAGGGATCACTGGGCCCTGCACGTGCAGCGCAGATGGATCCGCTTGTGTGCCGAGGCCACGCGGACGCTGGATCGGACCGTACCATTTCAGTTTGTCATGTGATCTAAACTAAAATTGTACCCGACGTTGGGTTCAGCCTGTTGGTTTATTTCTTGTTGGAAAAGAATCCTAAAGCTAAAGTTTTTCAAGAATCTTAAAGGAATTAAAAAAGCCTGCCCTTGACTGGAATCGGACCCAAAACTTCATTTCCTGCCTCGTTTGTGACCCAAAGAAACACTCAAGCACGTCACCGGCTGTGTGGAATCTGGGTGACCTGGGCTCCACGTGAGCCATTAATGGTTCACTCTCCCCAACTGGGAGCTTTTCTCACACTGTAAAATGGAGACAAGAAAAAAAAAAACTGTGTTCTGTGTCACGGTGGAAGATTGTGTTGACCAGCTGCTAACCAGGGGAGGGTAGCTGCTAACCAGGGGAGGGTAGCTGCTAACCAGGGGAGGGTAGCTGCTAACCAGGGGAGGGTAAAGCTTTTAAAACAAGCTAAACCTCTCCGTCAAACCACCTCAGCTGGATATAACACCCATGTCAAGCTAGCAAATGCACCTGTGCCTGAAAATTCCAGGCTACCTTTAAGAGATTCCTGCCTGCATGCATGTTTAGAGCTGTTGAAGTTTAGCATCCTGTATTCTTTCATTGCCATCAGCCTCTTTTACATCAGTCGGCAGTCCTGTAATTACCCGACTGGCTGAGTCCCAGCTGCATGTGTGTATTCGCAAAATATGTCCAGGGACGTGCGCACGGACGGATCGGAATGAAAATGGGAGGCGGGCCGCTTCGGAGCAGCTGTGAGTGCCCGAGGAGGAAGGAGAAGAGAGAGACTCATGATGGATTGAGCCACTTCCTGTCTTGGTATTGGTTAATCTTCCTGATGCTCCTAAATGTTCTGCACCATTTCAGCTGACCTCCCTTTTTGTTTTACAGTTTTCCCAATCATAGAAGCCCCCCACTCACCCACACACACACCCGTGCCCCCGTCGCCTTACAAAAGAAGGGCAGATAGTGTTTATACCCCCTATCTCCACACTCCAAGTGATCTAAACGGGATCTCAGCAGCCAGCCGTGCTTGAGCCATTAGATAATGTGATGAGGCCCCATTTGTCAAAGATTGAGGCAAACACACATTTTACAGCATGGTTACAGTCATCCATTTCCCCCACCCACACACACACACACACACACCACCACCACATACACACTCCCCTCGCTCTGTCAAACAGTCAGGCATCAGACCCGTGTGTCCGGCCTGTGTTTTGTCCTCTCTGGTTTTTGATCTTCCTCCTTTCTTTCCCATCCCACCTGTTTTTCCTGCTCCATTGTTAGAAAGTCTGACATGTTGGGAAAACAGCCCTTGGCTGCTGTCAGGAGATGGGGAGCATGTGTTTGTGTTCTGGCCAGGAGATGGGTCATTTATCAAAAGAGGACTTTATAGAGGCTATTTGCTGGTATTTCATGGTCGGCTTTAAACCGGTGTGCTTAATTATGGTCCGGAATCTATCCATCTATCTTTTTTAAAGGAAAGGAATTGTGTACAGTTGGTTAGCGTAAACACACTTTTTCTGCGGCAGAATCCACTGTAATATTTTCCAACTCCACGATGGGAGCAACTATTTTGAGATCAAGGACCTCTCGGCTGGACCGAGGGGAGAGAAGACAAGAGACAAAGGGTCCGAGGATCGAGGCTAGAAAGTACAGAGCGTGCAACGATCATCGCCTAATTAGATTTAGCATTGGGGGTGGAGGGGTGTGGGGGTTTACCAAGAACGTGGGCCTTTGTTTGGGGACATCTGGACAAACCTGCTGAAAAATGCTAGCCATTAAGCGGCGACTTCATGAACTCCAAAGATGAGGCTTACTCGGTTCAAGATTATATCCCAATTCAGAACACGACCTCCCACTTCCTCTTCACCTCAGCTGGTCACAGTAGACCCGCTCATTTTTCGAGGTTAGCAGCTAGCATGTGTGTTTGGGTTTGTTTTTAGAGAATGAGCTTCACAGGAGCAATCCCCTGGGAGGGAAGTACTAGTTCGAATATCCCCAGTAAAAACTTTGCGAGAGCAGTTCTCGTTTAAACGTACTTTACTTGAGTGACGCGTTCTGATTCTGTTGCATAACCAATCAGAAGAGTTTAGCTCTCATCGTTTCAGTTTATTCATTCAGCGCAGCTTGGACGGAGCTCTCAGGGATGAATCTGGGCCGTTGCCTCCCCAGCTTAGCTGTGTTGTGAAGTCTCTCCGAGTTATCGAGATAAGGGCTCGGCGGCGGTGGACAGGAGTCACTGCCTGTACGGCACCGAGGAGCTCACTCAAAGCAGGAAAAAACACTCCTCCGTGGAGTTCTTACGTGAATCCATGCAAATCTCAGCTGGGATATATGGAAAAAAAGGCAGAAGTCCAGGTTTCATCACTCATTAGACCAAAATGACTGACTGTATACTAAATAATAACATAACTGTACTTTAGTTCGGCTTCTTTTACTTGTTCAAAGCAAAATCCTCCGTTTGCGTGTCTTGAAGAATCATTTCCAATAACTTTGCTGTCTGGGGACCATGTGATGGTCAGGCAGGCCGGGCCGGGATGTTGTCATTTATAGGGCTTATTCAGCTACAAAGTAGATATTATTATCATTTAAGACATCAAGAGGAGGAAACAGATGGAGCCACTTAAACGTCGATATTACGAGTTGAGAGATGCAGACCTTTAGCATCTGCTGGAACAACGGCTCTGTTCTGATCACGGACGCTACCATTGCAGCGTAACGTTGACTTTAAAACTGCAGGTTCTCTTTCACTCAGCCAAACACTTGTTCTAGCCTTGGCCTGATTCACTATAAAAGGGAGCGGCTGGGATTTAAACGATACCGCTGGTCTTGGTTTGGGTGCAGGTGTGGAGGGTGTTACCGCCACAGCTACAAACACAAGTCGCAGCGC